>NC_134763.1:619000-1238000 GCF_050436995.1 Anticarsia gemmatalis | reverse complement strand
AATATAATTGAATAGGGCTATATATACGGGCTGATATGTAGATCTACGTAAGTTACTCCTGACGTTTTGTTTGTTTCTCCTTTCACTTATTTAGGAGACCAACGGTAGTTTAGGAACACACGAAAGTAATTTTAATCTACCCTTTTCGTCAACAAACGTAGAAAAATAACAGAATTATGTGTTTGTAACAGTTTCTTTGAACACTTACAAAAATATAATGATAAAATCGGGATGTTGGACTCAGATCTTAAGAAATTAACATACATTTTGCAGACTTCCAATCTTGTATGTATAATTATTGTATTTTTATTGTGTGATGTACTAATTCATTGTATTTTGTTTCAGGTTTATCAACGCGAGACGTAGGATAGTTCAGCCAATGATTGACCAGTCAAATAGAGCAGGTAACATTTTTCTTATACATCCATAGATTTATTCTTTAGTTTTTAAGAACAAATTTTCTTTCCAAAATGTTCACATACCTCGACAATTGTGTATCATCGACAAATAATTTATTAATGGTGTGTTGTAAATGCGTAAATCGACTTAATCAAGCGTACAGTGTTGAAGATACTGTAACAGTACAAATTCCCACATTTGAAACGATCCATTCAAAATTCAGCATCACATTACATGGGGCTAACGTGTCTTGACCACGTCACGTATCGGCTGGCCATTTCAAATTCTCCACTCGCCCCAAACGACTTTGAAGTCTAAAATCGAGTTTGCTGACCACAAAGTGCCACAAAGTACCGAGTGCTTCATACAGTATGCAGGCCGTCGCATGGCGAGAGCTACGTCCCAAGAGGATGTTCTAGCTTTTAGCGCTGACCGCCCGCCGACTTATGGACGCCTAGTACCCCAGCTGCGTTTAGAAAGTAGATTAGATGGAATTACTTAGAAAATGGAGTGTGCTTGAATTTTGAATTTGTTTTGGGTTTTTACACAACAATAAGTGTCTTTTGTCTACAAAGACTCTTGTTATTTAATTCATGAAACCTCTTGTCGAGATTTTATACAAAAAATACTCGAGGCTGGATACGAATAGCGATATAAAATTCAATAAAGTTAAAACATCAACAAAACGAGCAATCCCAACGAAAAGCTCAACTTAAAATCTCATCGCAAGCCACAAAACCGGCAAAAATGTACGACAAAATACCTTTTTTTTACCCATCCCGCCGACAATATGGAATAGAATTACAAACGACCAATTCTATTTTTACTTTGTAATTGTAGCACAGTCCATAAAACGTTCGGGTCCGTACGTAGCCAACAAAAATTCCGTCCGGGGGGAAAAAAAGGACGTCGCAGAAAAAGGGCTTACTCCTGCGAACGCAAGAAGGGTAAAAAAGAATAATGTCCGAATTCGTTGACCCGTCCCGAACGATCCATCACTCCGCCCTCCGACGACTATCGCCGATGTATGCTACCCTGGTGCCTTTATCTAGATGTGTGGATGTTGCCCCCTTTCCTATTCCAAGATTAGAAACGGGTATTTTCTTCATTTCTTGTTAATTCCGTTTATGAGAAGGAAGAACATATATCACTGGTTTTAATCGTGGAGGCTTTTTATTGATTTCCTTTCTCGGGACGTAACTTTTTGTAGTGAGTCTTTTAATTTAACTGCTTTAGCTGGATTAATGTGCCCGCACATAGATCATTCAAAGATAACTTGCTGTTTAGTTAATCTTATCAAACACTTGTTATCAATTCTAACTAAAATTTCGAAAGCATGAAGTTTACATGTAAACAATGTACAAATAATAATAAACAAAGCACAACAAAATCCAGAGAGTTGTGCAAGTTTTATCGCATTAAAGTTAGTACTGTCAGCACTCAAATATCGCCACAGCGACACCAGGCTAACATAAAACAAGTACAGTTCTAAATCTCGCGAGCCAAACGGGCGGATGTGGCCTCCGCCAAGTTTGCCGACGACGGAAAATGGAAAAACCGGAGGGGTGGAAGGATAGATGGAAAATTGTTTTGGCAATGGACTAAAGAAAATGGCCACCGCATTTCCTGCGGTCAAGCCAAAAGGCGCTTTTCCAATCACTATATTATTTGTCGTGGCCGCCTTGTGTTTATGTATTCCTGGTGCGTGCGGTATCCGATACGTTTGCCAACCTTTCCTGCCGATACACTCGGTAAGTTTCACTCTGATGTTTATTACTCATTATTACTATGTAGCTGGTGCGTGAAACAAAAACAGTAAATAAAACAGTTTTTTTTATTTACGAAAACTGCGGGATTAATAGACAATTTTATTAAAAAACTCCAATGAAATTAAAAATCTGTATTTTTCAGACCAGAAAATAAAGTTTTTCGAGTAGATAGATATTAATTTATTTAAATAAATAAAATTTTGTAAACAAATGTTTCGTCAATTCGAAGTTTAATAAGAATAATGTACATAGCAAGTAAAAAACTTATCTTACAAAAGAATACCGATGAACGGTCGCGAAAAACAGTAATATCATAACAAATTCAGTTACCAATATGACAGAATCGGTCAATCATATTCAATGCACCAGGATCGCATAAGCTTAAACTAATATACATCTCATTACGACTGTCTATAACTGTATAGCTAGTGTGCGCTTCGACATGTAGATAGACATAGTAGGTATAACCGCATGTCGCCCAGCTAATGAATTTATTATAAGAGCATAAATTGTTCTCTGATGCGACCCATTACCGGCGCAGACTGTAAATTACAATTCGTTCGGCTTCGAGTACCGCCGATCGTTTATTGGGCATTCCGCGAGGATTAAATCCGTTCTCTGGCGCATTTATTAAAACCGAAATTAATATTCATATTTTTCACGGAAACTAGCTGGATACGGCTTTGTTAGTTCGAAAATAAAATATTTAATGGTATTATTTTGCTGTAATGTTACGTATTTATTAACAACGTCAAAAACAGAAACGATTTTGATATCATACATGTATTTTAATATCACTGTAAAATGATTAATATTTTCTAGGAAAAAACCTTCCAATATGCTTCCATATCGCATTATTATCAAATAATTTTAATGAAGAAAAATACCATAATGCAATAACTATATTTTCTACATTTACATCTAAATATAAAAGTTTCTGCATCTAATCCCGCACCGCACAGTTTGAATGACGTCGTCAAGATTACTTCCTAGTAAATCATATTCTCCTGGTAGTTCGGGGCCTGCGCCCCCGCCCTGGGGGCTCCGTTATTGCTTCCTGCGGCCCTGGTCGGAGACACGCCTCACTGACCGACTCAATCACCGACTTGGCATTGTTTGCGAAAAAAGCAATAAAAAGATTTACAGAAAATAATGCGTTTTCCTGCATTTTGGAACAAAGAACTTGATAAATTGAAGATAATCTTTTGCAATAGAAATTAAGATGGCTTAAAATAATTCAAAAATATTGGTTTTGAGCAAAGCATCGCAAACTTTCACAAAACTGACACATGATGAATGTAATTTTAAAAGTTACAAGTTCAAAAACACTTTCAACACATAAATCAAATAAAAACATATTTATTTATAAACTTTTCATATAAAAATACAGAAAAACCAACAAAGGGAATACTTTAAATATATCTTAGAACGCAAATATATCAATACATTAATTTAAACTAGCACATTCCACACTTGACAAAAGCAATTGTAAAAGTCAAGAAATCCGCTCAATTTTACCACAAAACTGTTATGGTTTCCGTACACCATACATCGATGGGATTATCAATCGTGGTGTAATGGTGTTCGGCCATTATAGACGCCGATTTCCGACATCTCATGGGGTCTTTATGGAGGCACGGTCCATTGATCGTTGAGAGTACGACACACCATCAAGTAATTTTCGATACATACGTACTAGGGACTTTATTGTTGCAACTTTTTTTGGTACTTTAGTTTTTGGAAGGAAAATTTGTTATAGGCAAGGTTTATTTTGACTTCGTTTTCAAACCCTTATCCCTATATACGATGATTTTAAAGCTCCAAAATTGAATTCAGTAGGTACTTAAGATAAGCAGTACCCATATAGGTTAGATTCCTATATACAGAAAAAAAAAACAATTAATTTATATACTTCTTAATTTTGGGTTTGTGACTATTGACCACCAGAACACAGATCTTTTACGTAAAGTCAAGAAAAATAGTTATTATTCTCTACTCATCAGCTAAGTTATAACTCTGATAAAAAGATCTGGTCTTTGTAATCTAGGGGGCAACACGTATCTCAGTTGACAACAATTTAAAAATCAATATGCCGTACATTGCTGTCTCAATAAGAATAAAGTTATTAACACTTTACATCAAAGCAGCAATGAATAGTGACCATCAATTTGACGTACACTAGTTGTGAACTGAGATACGTGATACACATACTAGTGGTAGATTTTTTTAAAATATTTTGTGTGATCAACCACAAGCACCATCAGAAGCTGGTGTCTTTAACCGACCTGATTAACCGTTCAGTGTTTTACCCGTCAGTATTCCCGCACGCGGGGCCGAGCGGCGCGTACAGCCCGGAGGCCACCATGGGCTACATGATGGAGGGCCAGCAGATGATGCACAGGCCGCCCACGGACCCCGCCTTCCACCAAGGATACGCACACTACCCGGCTGAATACTACGGCCACCATCTCTAATGTAACCTGCACTTGTACATGTAAGTATACCATCAGTAATAGAATTTAACCCATTTATGTCCCACTGCTGGGCAAGGGTCTCCTCCTTAACTCCCCTTCCTCATTCTAGGAGGAGACCCTTGAGTCCACCACGCTGACCAAGTGTTAATAATAATCATTATGATTATAAATATCCCTCAGATTGTCTTTCAAAGTTTTTAGTGAGGGTACAGCATTTTTTATTACCTATTAGATTGTTAAACAATGATTGGTTACTTTATCATATTTAAAGATTTACTTTCATCAAAATTGTAAGCCTTTAAGCTTTAGGCGCTATCTAGCAAATAACTGATGACATGACACCTTTTTCATTAACATTCCGCTGAGAAAATCTCTATACTCGTACTTTACAGCAACCATTACATACGTTATCTTACGCAACTTTTTAATCCCGTTGTAAAAATAAATTCACCCATTCCGATCATTTACATATAAATTAAATGTATTCCGAATAAGTTTACATATTTAAAACGAGAAGTAAACTATTTCTTATGCGCCTACAGTTGAAATCGATTCGTGTGTGAATCCATGAAAATATTTTACGAAACTCTTTGATATACGGCGGAATGTTAATTATTCTGTTATGACTGACGAATAAAATGCACAATTAACGAGGGAATTATGCAGGTGTGGGTGAATGGAAGCGGACGTTTTGTATATTGTGATGTTTTTCTTGCAGATATGAATAACGTTGACAGAGATCGGGCGAGGCGACGGGCAGGCGACGGGCAGGCCACGCGGCCCCTTGTGATACCCTGGCACGTGATACACAGGAGAACTATGCTACATGTACATAAAATACTAAAATAAAGAAAACGCGACATTTTTGTAATATTTGAAACAGTATACGATCTCCTAAAATTAAGTTTTGAAGTCAACTTTAATGTTTAAAATGTAAATGATGCGAAGTGACATGGACACTAAGTACGGTGCAATCACCATATAAATAAAACGGTTTTATCACTTGGAACAATAGGAGCAAAGTTGATGAATGTAACAATAATGCGGTTTGATAGTTATCGTATAAATATTTATAGCTAATTGTGTATTGTTATTACGTAAATATAAATAAATAATTGAATAGTTGTGTAAGTTGTAACTATCGCAGTACTTGGGTCGCTGTCGACAGAACGGTAATAGATATGGGACTTTTTTTGTAAAGGAGTTGTATTAATAGGTTTTAGGTTTTTTGGAGCCACTTATGTTGTTGAACGAGGTGTGTTGCACGCGGCGGTCACTCTGTTCGTTCACTGGGCGACCGACGGTCACTCTGACCGCTCGGCGGTCACTCTGATCACGCAGCGGTCACTGTCGCGCGTGTACGACACTTCCTCACAATTGTCAAATGTAAAACTGTAAATTGCGATGTCACGTTGCCTCTGTTACCTACCTACTTATTTATTAAATGTAATATTATCAAGCTCAAATTGTACATCTATAACGAATGTCAATTTCTTGAAATTTAACGCGTTTCATTTACAGAAAACATTTTGAATACATATCTTTGAATTATATATTTATTGTAATGATATATTGTATATCGAATATCGTTTCTCACCTTGCCTTGGTGTTCGATATTGTAGCACAATTTGTAACCGATGTATACGAAACACAAAATGATATTTTACAATGTTAAAAAAATGAGATTTTTAGGTCTATTTTTTGTCTTTGTGGATGATACCTGATATTGATTGCCTTCTACGTTACCAGGAGACCATAAACATGAGGAGATGTGCAGATTAAAAAATAAGTTTTTAAAAATGGAGAGCCGTGTTCGGCGCGATGGAACCAGTCAGTGTGGTGTTGTTTTTTAATCTGGACACCCTACACACATGTAATATTTATAATTGTGTGATTTTCACGACTGATGAGAATCTGTGAGCTTCTCCTAGATTGTAAAGTTCCGTGGTATATTAAAACTTTTTTGCGTAAATGGAAGCGAATGATATAGGTATTAACTATTAGATTTGCCACGGAACAACATTACTGTGAGTGTTAATTATGAAACAAAAGTTGGTCGACATTTTATTAAAATATTACTTCTAATCAGGCAAATATTTAAAGAAATACCTATCCTGTAAAATTGTACCTCGGTTAATTTATGTACTAAAACATAAAAAAATACGGTTAAACATTTCAAACTAAGAAGTTTAAATGTGAAAAATAACACTCGCAGTATTGTAGCTTTTGAACTTATAAAAGTCACGTGAACCACTTTATAGTAATGCAATGCATTACAGCCTTATGTCATGTATACGAAAGGGAGATTTAATGTCATAATTGGTCCTAGCTATGGTACTTCGATAGCGGAAGATAAGTTATCTGAGAACAAGCTTTATTCTAGGCTAATTAAGACCACCATATTGTATTTTTAAATTGCAATACGATTGTAAGCGGGACGTTTCCAAACGCAGTTTTAAAAATAAAATAAATCTGTTAAGGATTTCAAAAAGTATAGTTACGTAGAATAATATTTCAATTTGAATTTGGAATGTCAAAATTCAAAGTCACCGCAACAATCGTACAGCAAATTAATGTCTCATTTTAGAAAAAAGTTTGTTAACTTTTGTAAATAATAATCATCAAATATTATACATACGTCATTTTACTTTGTATAAATACAGTTTTTCCCCAATGAAGTCTCAGTATTAAATAATTTGGAAAAAGAAAACATTATTTTTTTCTCTTGCAACACCAGACTTTGTTGACAACACAATTATTATTGTTATTTGCATTGCGTGTAATATATTTTTATTAAGAGAAAAAATCTTAAATAGTAGTTGTTAGGCATTAATGTATTAATTGAAGAATTTTATTTTGATTTTTCTCTTTATTATATATGTATATGTACATTATATATAATGATTTGAAAGTCATCAAGTTATTGTAAATATAGCTACTAAAACGATGAACAAGTGCGTCTGTCAGCGGGTACATTTCAATTCGATGGAAAAAAGTGTTAATTATATATTTGTATTGTATAATTTCGGCGAGGTACATATTATAAATAAAAATATACGATTAATAGTATACTGGTTTATATAAATGATAGAAACAGCGGTCGCTGACGGGCATGTGGAGAAAATCTGACGAAATGTGTCGGCATTATGAATGCTACGAATTGTGTAAAAAATATTAAAACCTAAAAAAAATGTCTTGTTTCATTTGTACATAATCCCCACTCACACATGACACTCTTTACGTTTTATTTATCGCTTCGTGGATATGTTCCTCTGGTACTTGAAAATTAATTTGCCTCTTGTTTTACTTGAAAATTCACAATCAATTCAATCTGTACAAAAGATTGTCTACAAAATAAACTAGAATCAATTATAACGTTTTAATCCATGATATAAAACAAAACCCAACAATTTCAATACACACAACACGATTACCGGTAGTTTAAATATTTTGTTACTAACACACAATAAAAGAAAATACTGAACTGAAGGTTGCTTCACCTTTCTTTTCTATGCATACTCATTTCGTCACTTACTCAGTTCATCAAAAATAAATGTAAAAATCTAGTCTCGTTTGGTAATAGCCGTTACAACCACAGGCTTTCGGGCACTAGAAAAATAATTTCAAGCAACAATATCATCCACAGACACAAAACTAACAATAAATATTCAACTTTAGCAAAATCATCCAATCATACCAATATTTATTTCACAAAAAAGAGAAAAACAAGCTCAGAAATACGGACAAAACATAAAAAAACAGCTATCCAACCTCCATGGTCCATGAATAAGGCGCAATCTCAATAAATATCGTGTAAAGTGCTTCCCGACACCATAAGACAAGGTGTTAGCTGAAAATAGCTCTACTTGGAAAACTAACCTTTGAAACTTTCGAGAAAACCCATCTTGATACTCAATTATACCAAATCTATTAGGTTATTGACATATTTTTGGTATTAGTCGTCTAATTTTGACATTATCGGGTAATTTAAGGCCTAAACACGATCAGAAATACTGTATAAGTCCTCTCTGTCCATCAAAGTCCATCGTCTGTATACACCTGGACATTACATAGAGTCACCTGCATACTTGACAAGTAAAGTTCATCGTGTGTCCATCTTTAAATCAGTCAGCCTGCGACCACGGCGAGTGCAACCTGCGCCGAAACGTTAGGCATTTAAATACATAAAAAGCAAAAAGACTTTGAATTACTTATACTTAGTTCATGAAGAAACAGGTGACCTATCTTGATAATAACCCGTTAGATTTACAACGTCGAAAAAATGTTGAATATTGCAATGTTTACTGAGATTACAGTTAATAACTTTTTACATGAGAACATACCCAAGTTCATAAGTGATCATTTATATGCATACTAGCTGACCCGCGCAACTTCGCTTGCGTCACATAAGAGAGAATGGGTCAGAATTTTCCATGTTTTTGTAACACTTTTTACTGTTAGGTACTCTGCTCCTATTGGTCGTAGCGTGATGATATAAAATATGCTTTTTTTTCACGAAAAATATTCTCAAAATTATTTACATCTCTTAGTACTTATAACGAAGTCGCGCTAAGGCATATCCGCCATTAAAACAGTTGCCATGGCAACGGAATTTTGTTAATTCAATGCATTATAATATTGATATTTCGCGACTTTGTTGAATTTTCTGAATTTTCTCTGGAAATGCGTCATTTTCCCGGGGTAAAAAGTAGCCTATGTCCTTTCTCGGGTATCAAAATATCTCCATACCAAATTTCATGCAAATTGGTTCAGTAGTTTAGACGTGATTGAGTAGCAGACAGACAGACAGACAGACAGAGTTACTTTCGCATTTATAATATTAGTATGGATACACGAAAGAATAGGAGATAACTATTTCACTAAACTAGGCATACAAAATAGCTAATAAAGTTCTTGGCAAAATAAATCTAATTAATTACAATACTACACAAGCAAAACCGCAGACAACAACAAGTATCCCAAAGTAAACTAATTTTGAAACACACTAATATCACAAAATACTATTTTAATCTCACAAACAACGAAGCAAATTAAACTAATAATTAAAGAAGTACTAGGGCAGAAGGAATCTCGAGGCGGTTGCTACGTAACGGAGCGCTACGCGTCGTAGCGCTTCGTAGCAGCTCCGTAGCGGGCGTGGCGTTCGAAAATGGCGGCCGACAGTGAGTAATGGCACGCTGGGACGAGTCCAGTGACGCGTGCTCCAGGGTTGTCGCTAATCACCAAATTGGATTTTACTTTTGTCAATAATTGAAATTGATTTTAAACTTTACTGTTAGTAATTTTCTC
Organism: Anticarsia gemmatalis; assembly: GCF_050436995.1. NCBI lineage: Eukaryota > Metazoa > Arthropoda > Insecta > Lepidoptera > Erebidae > Anticarsia > Anticarsia gemmatalis. The sequence goes on along the minus strand of NC_134763.1, from coordinate 1,228,048 downwards.
GGAAATGATAGATGAATGATAGAAATTAAATTAAGTGATATAGTTTAGCCAACTTCTGAGAGTTTCCAATCTAAAGTTTTGTTGTTATAGCTTTGACTTTTACTTTAGCAGATAACATAATAATACAGCAGGTATTAGAAATGCGTAGGTGTATTTCCATTAGAAGAGCTCACGTTACTCCCACACAGTAGTCACTAATAGTGTTTAGTTCTACATCATAATTGGTATTATGTTTCCTATTTACCTATTCTCTCATATTGCCTATTTATAACAAATCCTATTTGAGCTAAACGAATCTTTGGCTTTAGTCTTACAAAGCCCTTATAAATTAAGCTTACAATCTAATAAAATAACATTTTAACAAAAAATACAATAAAAAGAACAGCACACAACTCAACATTTTCATTTCAGTATCAACCCTACGTTTTTTCCTAGAACGGGGAGCACAGTAAGCAACGCACCGATTGTATCGCTCGCGGATGCTCAGAGCGGCCCATTTGTCAACCTTAGCTACCCCCTCCCCCGCTCCCCCCCGCCCCTCTGCACCCGGGACCTACCCCCCGCGCCCCCGCCGGCGACAAAAGAAAAGCTCCAGATGAACACTGAAACTATATCAATTTATGTTGCCCTGGTATGTGGGGTCCGAATGCGCCTGGTATTGGGTTCGGTATCGGCTGTTATTATGAGAAATATTTGAGAGACTTGTTGTTTCTTATGCTACCCTGGTATCAGCCAACAGTTTCTAATATACCTAGAATCTAGACCTTGTTTGGTATGTCCTAAGACTAACCTTTTATTATACATATCGCAGTTGCTAGCACTAGCTAAGATACTAAGAAATTCAGGCGGATAATCTACTAATAAAGACCACCAAAAATATGACTAGAAAGGATGTGCATACTGTTGTGAAATTTGACTGCTGTGCAGGTGATCAAAATGGACTAGAATTAAGGTGCCGCCAAAATTGACTATCTTTGACAGTCGGTACCAAGTAGTCAGAAGCATGAAAGTCTGACAACCAGTCTTACCGAGGGGTATCGTGTTATAACCCAAGGTAATTGAGTTGTGAAGGTCCGATATTCAGTTGCATTCGGTGATACTGGGAGCCGACTCCAACATAGTTGGAAGAAAGTCTAGGCTGATGATGATTTTAAGGTCGTGGAAATTTGTCAATATTTATTTCGTCATCCTCATATAGTCAATTTGGAGTCAGTAACCAGATAGGTATAGACAATAGTATTGTTCCCTGATTACTTAAGTCCATTACCCATAGACAATCTTGCAAGATAGATGGTTCTTTGTCAGCTTTTACAAGATTGCTTTCATAGAGTAAGGTTAACTTGCATTGCCATAAAGAATTATTGTTCTTTTAACATTCGAATAGTTCTAAGTAACTTATCGAAATTGATAACTTTAATTAATCAGCAAAGTAGTAGAAGCATTTTTAAATTGAAAACAATTTGAAATACAGTAGAAGTAATTCATGTAGAGTATGTTGTTCCAAACATCGTGATGCAACCTTGCATGTCTGAAAGTTCTTTAGAACAGTTCTTGAAGGTATACAAAGTCCCCAACCCGCACTATGCCAGCGTGGTGAACTCAAGGCTTAACCCCTCCTTCATTCTAAGAGGAGACCCTTGCCTAACAGTAAGTCATTCATGGGTTTTGAGAAAAATATGATGAAATCTGGTATGAATGACATACAGTATTATTGGGACTCGTTACGGTACTGTTTACAATCAAGCATTTTCTTTTTGGAGAGGGAAATCTTCTAAAAAGTGTCCGACTCTCTTAGAGTTAAGAGTCTGGTTATGTCGGATTCTTACAGATTAAAACCTTCATCAACACTTACTTGAAAAACATTAGTACCGCGCTGTTTGCTATTCAGTCACGATCAACCCTGCCTTTCTCATTAGCGAAAAGTCGTGAAGACACTAGATAATCAAGCAGATTGCGACTATCTATAACAAATAGCAATACCTGTCCTAAATTCAAACGACAATAACAGCTAATTTACTAGCAATTACAAACTTTCATTACGTCCCGTATAGCCGAGTACCAGGGCCTCATGACTGGAGTGGAGGTATCGAGCAATTTCCACTCACAGCTAATTTAAGACGGGACCGCGGCCGACATGTTTATTGGTTAATTAAAGTTTTACTCAGAAACAAACAGTGCTAGGGGCGCGGGACAGCTAGCAGAAACCATGCGCTATCCGCCCTGATGTGACCTTAAGAAAATACGAAATTATCAATGAATAAATCAATTAATTAACCATTGAACCTATACCAAATGGCAGGTCTACCTTAATGTCGTCATTAAAATTACGATACAAAAATGCTAAAATCTCAGTTTGAATTTAAATCCTAGAAACAATGCTCTTCTCGTGTTACCAATTCAGATTTTTTATTGTTTTACTAAAAAAAAGGTGCCTGTAATAATTTATTTCGATCATAAGTAACAGTCGAATACAAACCACCCTAGAAAGACCCTTAACTTACTAAGTACTACCCATAATAACAGAACTAATCTTACAAAAAACAATTAACTTAAATCCCATACATTTTGCTCACGGTACAATATCAAAAACACCTGAACAGGCTACGGTTGGCAAAACAATAATCCAAGTTCACAATTTATCCGCGATCCCGATTATTCGAGTCGCGCCTACCGCCCGGGCCAGCGCGAGTCGCCGGGCGAGCCACTGGCGCGAGCACCTCGCACAATTAATGGTAAGGACACTTAATGAGTACCAGGGCAGCATAAATTAATAGATATTGTTAATCTAAGCATTGTCAGGTGTTTCGTGTTTAGTAAATCGTTCTAGAATATTAATATTAGAGTTCAATAAAGTGAAAGACTTATAATGAGATAGGATTGGTGCATTGAAGTTAAGCAACTTTAGTTAGGTCAACTTTTTGATGGGTGAACATTTTATTTTGGTTTTACGTAGGTTGATTTTAAGAACAGTTTTTTAGGTTTCTAATAACATGATATTTAATGTATTAATTGTACTATGAATACCTTATTTTATTTCCCTTGTTAAAATTACAATGGCTGACAAAGGCTACTAAATTACTGTCCTAATAAAACATTTTTTATATTATAAAACTTTTGAAGCAAAACAGCATAAAATGAATTGATTTGATTATAAATATTTTTTATAATAGTCTCGCCAAATTGTGTGTCCCTAAACAAAATAAATTACACTATACATTTACTACAACCTAATCACAGACGCAACTAAAACGCACGATAAATTGCATTTTAAAATCTCCCCGCTTATGCTGGTAGCCTAGTACATCGCGAACTATTTCACGTTTAATGGACCAAATAACTGGCGTGATGGCCAGCTATGGCCAGCGGTGGGACCACGGCGGGTTCAACATTTTTCCTGGATATTTAGTTAGAATTATTGTTATTGTAAGTTCTGCTCTATTAGGGTTATGTTATCCTGGTACATCACGTTGATATTGTACTAGGCATGTGTGTTTAGTCGTTTAAAGATTGTTTGTCTGGAGATACCGGGTTCGATTCCATAGAGAGGTGTTTTGAGTTTTATTGTTAAGTTAATAAAAGTTCAGAAGTTAACACATTCGAAAAAAATGTTACGACGCTGTTTAGATATTTCTTTTTTTTGTTAGTTTTTTATAGTTCATAGTTGCATAAATATTATACAATAAATAGATACCATTTTTTTCATGAAACAAGTGTGATATCATGTATAGTGTCTAATTGCAGAACCTTCAAATTGTCCGCGATAGCATCTCATATATGTCATAATTTACTGAAATATATTATATGTGAGCATTAATAAAATCAAATATTTTTCTACATTCGGCCGTAAGAGACTATCTGTTTGACGAAAAAATGTAAGCTCGTATTAGTTACGCAGTGGTTTGTCACTTTTAAACAATTTTAAAATTGTAAATCTAATCAGAGCTTACACGACGTTTGTTAGTAAAACAGACCCGTGAAATGGAGTCCGTTGGCCTCTAGAGTAAAAGTCTAAGGCCCAGTTTCTGAGCCACATTTAGCGGTAGTAAACGGTTTTTATTAAATAATTTTAAACGGTGTTGAATACTACCACTAAATGTATCTCAGAAACCGGGGGTAAATCACTTCTATAATAATACACTTATGCCCAACAGATGGATAGAAAAACAAGTTACAAACGCAAAATACAAATTCTATACTAGATTACAATACCCGCTGTCCCACCGCACAATACTGTGTAAAGCGCACATTTACTCGTAACAAACAGCCTAAAATTAAGCAACAATTTAAAAACGGCCAGCATCCATTACCCGCGCGTTCTAAATCGCCGAGCCGCGCGTCCGTCGCTGCATAGGTTAGGATCGCCACATCGAATCCATCACGCAGCGCGCAATGAAAAACGTTCGGTCGCGCGACATGCCGCGACAACTAACGGCCGTGTCGCTTTGTTGCCCGCGCGTCGCGGACCGTCAGCAACATAATTTATCAATGGATATGTGATTGGGAAATCATTATCTTTACAGAAAGAACGAAAACAAATATGAAAGTGTGTTTCTTTCAAATGAAAACGAGTGTACCAATTCGAATAAATTTTTGTTTAAGTGAAAGACCATCTTGAAAAAAGTGGTTACATTTTCCGCAAAAAGAGTCACATGCAAAAGCTAGTTACACGTTAAAAGACGACAATGAGTCTTAAAAACCCTAAGTTCACATTTTGTAAGCGTTATCTTATGAATGAAGTACTTAAATTATAAGAAATTTTTAGACATGCCTGTAAATTCAATGAGATCATTCAATGCAATTTCAAGTTAAGAAAGAGATTTAGAATGCGTCGTTATTTTTTCTTCCACACAGTAAATATCTTGTTAAGGTGAACTGGCCAAACCCACCGACATTTCTCAGCCTGTTAGTCGAAGAATTCTCAATAAAGGCAGCTCAGAATTTCAATCTACACAAATAAAACCTAATCTAAAATCCCCTACCTATACTCTCAGCAAAGAACAAGCATGATGATACACAGCCCGAACGTTGCAATCGGTACAAAAGTTACGCAACTACAATGATCGCTTTCCGCACCGGCGACGACTGAAAAATTTGTACAACGAGCGATGCCGCGGCGCACGCATATATCTCTTACATACCACTACATCCCTGGTACATATTGAGCAAAGTTCATAAAAAATCACATCAGTTATTTAGGTCAAAAGTATTTTCACAGCTTATGAATAAGTCTTGGATAAGTAATCTAGTAGTATATAGTATAAATAGACTGCTAAAGAACGAAAACAACTGCCAAAATTCCAGCTGGTAAACTAACCGACACTTAATTGAGAAATAATAATTAAACAGATCATAAGAACTGCTCTTACCTCTCTCTCTTCCATGCTATGAATCCCATATGGTAGTGAGGTCTTCCGAATCCTTCTCATCCACTTGGCTCTGTCCTGGATATCGTCTTCGGAAACCTCACACTCACTCATGTCTTTTTGCACTACAGTTTCCCATCTTGTTTTGGGCTGTCCTCTGGATAAACGACCGGAGAGAAAAAGCTGTGCTGCTCCCTTTTAAATAAATAAATTGTATACATTACTATCCCACTACTGGGCAAAAGTCTTCTCCGGGAATGAGAGGCCTAGTCCACCACGGTGGCCAAGTGGATAGGAACATTGTCTCCTTCGAGAACTGTTTTAGAAAACTGTCAGATATGCAAGATTTCGTCATGGTTTTTCTTCACTGTTAGAACAAATTTATATTATTACTTCAGATTTTTTTTTGCTATCGATTGCCCATCTGATTATTATTTTGGTGTTATTAGTTAAGCGTCAAATCAAAGAATTAAGTGTACTGATTTCCTTTACTGACTGACAATTTTTTGGTTAATGTTTACGCCTGGTAAATGTTACAAAAAGTACTAGGCGCCCAGAGGTTTAGTAGAGTTAGCCGTTCGAAAGCAACCAAATATGACGCACTTATAATCAAAAAATCTAATTTAGTCCAGTCATTTAAGCTTAAATTAGGTAAGAATCTCGGAATTCGAGATACCCAGCTGTAAGTCTGTAAATATTTGTATATTGACATCCTAAATGTTGTTTCAAAACCTACATATGGTAGGGTGTGCGCAACTATAAAATTTCAAGGTCAAAGCTCACAAAAACCGGTTATTTGTGCTTTTTTTTGTAAATATCTCATTAAATATAAGTTAACTCCTAAAAAGTACCAGGAGATTATAAACGACAGCAAGTTACGATAGCAAGGTCGCAAGATCGACCTAGTACAATGCACCTGTTGTACTAGGAGAGCATGAGCGGCAACAAATGACTTATTGTATAGATCCTGCCTGGTACAGAGTGCGTAGGAGGTTGAACAAGGAATAAATGTACCAGGCGCGCAGTCTTTATGAGAGATAGATTACGTTTAGTGTTTTGTCGATATTTGATGTTAGACTGTTTCATTGTTTTAGTTAGGATATTTATTTAACTGCACGTTTGGCGCAGTGGTTAACGTGGTCAACTGGTCGCGATAACTGAACCACGTGTAGTGGATTCGAACCCTACCCGGGACAAATACTTGTGTGATGAGCACGAGTATAAATATGTTCTGAGCTTGGTTGTAATTTTTTCTATATAAGCATGTCTTTAGAAAAATATAAGTATGTTTATCAGTTATTTGGTTACGATTGTACAAGCTGTGTTTAGAATCAAATGACCGTGTTTTAGTTTTCAAATAATATTTAGTAATTATTCATTCAGATTCGATTATGTAAAAGCAAGAATAGAAACTGTACATAATAGTCTCACAAAATCAATTCAATCATAAATAATAACCGGAGTACCCGGTCTGCAAATATAACTAACGCTCAGTAAACTATTCCACAACTAGATATCTCTAATTCAATTAGCAAACAAACAAAAACTGGTAGAACCACTCGCAAAGGAAATACGAAATGCCGCCCATACATCGTTGAGAAATTTCTTCATTCCCGATGCGTTCACAAATAGGCCGCCTTCTTTCACAAAGATTATTCAATTAAGTCGCATTCATTATTATATATCAGCAATGTTAAAAAGCTCCAAGGAAGGATTGCAATTTCTTTATTACCCCATTCCAATTCTGGTGACGGGATTGTCAATATAACATAAGATAAATGCCACTTTCCATCGATATACTAACGAATTCTGTATCTGTAACGCAACTACTCGATAACAAGAAAACATTATAAACCTTATCTCTTAAACACAAGCTATAAAATCGAATAGTACTTCAAGCAAAAAGTTTAAGCAGCTTAGTCGAAATTTAAAAATTGCACACGCATATCTAATATAGACCTTTTTTCATTGCGTTAAAATACAAAATCGTTTGACTCAAAATTCGAATTACGACATTACCTTACTGGCCAGTTTGCGATTGTTTACATCGATCGTTTGTCTTTTTCTAACTAGTTGTTAATCGTATATACCGTCTCGTTCGTTCAGAGACGTGACTGGACATTCAGATGGTCGCTTGTGCCCAGATAATGGCTGGTAGGTTTGACAATAACATTAGTTCGGAGCGAGCCGCTTTGATTGGATTATTGAAAGATATCGACATGCTAGTGATTTATGATTGCCTGGTACATCAGATGTATGGGTTTTTGTTAACCGTATGATATGTGTAATTTTATGGCGGAAAACATTTTCGTAATTCATACACACAAAAACATATTTAATCCTAAGAATAATAAGTGAAGCTAAAGTACATACATAAAATCACGCCTTTTTCCCATAGGAGTAGGCAAAGACCAAAGAAAAAAATGGCCTAAACCTAAAAAAGTAATTGCGATATTTTTTTTATTATCTATCGCCTTCGTTATACATGGTCAATGGTAAACGAACAGGCAGATGCATAAATACACTGTAATTAAAACAATTCTACATTACAAAATATATACCAATTTTTCTTTACATGATGAACACTTCACGAAACGGCCCGATAGTATCTCTTTCATAACTTATTTATTTGCAACTGTATACCGAAGACATTTTTTATGAACTATAATACTAAAAAAACATTATATGTACATCGAATCTATTTCAGTATAATAATATCTGCTGACACCGTAGAAAGAGTGTCGTGAAGACGATTGTTAAAAACAAATAACAAGACTTTCGAAACTTTTAGAACAATAGCTAACAATGACAGTTTATAGGTCTAAGTGAAAATCTTTGAGAAAAGCAATATGAGGTGTTTTTAATTGCCATATTGGAGGGCTTTGTAATAGTGTGAATATTTTTTTTAGTATAGCAACATTTCGTGGCAGAATATAGGTGTTGAAAACTTCAGGCATTCGTAGGAAATTTAACTTTTTTAACAATAAAATAGAAAAGAATCATCAAAATTGGTCTACCCAGTAAAAAGTTATGATGAAACAAACAGAAAAAAATACAGTCAAATTGAGAACCCCTCCTTTTTTGAAGTCGGTTAAAAAGCTTCTCATTGGGCATGGAACTCCTACCGGAGTAAGAAATGGGTAAGCCTGAGACCAAGCTCTGATTGGGGGCTAGGTACCTTCCAGAAACTATTTATAGAAGTACATATCAAAAAGTCAAGATTTCGTCACAACGTACCCATAACTTTATAAAGAAAATAACTACTTTCCCACCGGTGGACATATATTTTTGACACGTGATATAACTATATGAAAAACCTATGTTGTTTATTTATTCCTACAATAGAGTAATTATCTACGAATGCAAAAATCGTCCATTAATTAAATAATCTTATTGATTGGAGTCATTTTTGAACGATCATAGAACCATTACAAATATAATAAAGTTTACTAGGCTCTCATAACGAGCAAGGAGCACAGTATCAAGTACATTTACAAGCGTAATCTTGTACAATCGTGCACAGTTAAAGTAATTCTAGTAGTAATTATAGTAAGGAACGATGAATAAGTACATGAATGCGTTGAGTACAGTGAACAGTCGCGAGTCAGGCTTAAGTACGTTTCCTTCATTTCGGAATTCTCTCTCACAATGATTGTAGCAATTTTCCGGAGCATCCGTCGTGAGAGGCCGCGGGGCCGATAGTCTAGGAGACCGAGTTGCAATTCCTACTTCAGAATGTAAATCTTATTTTTTATAACAATCTGTACTGCTTATTAGTATCATAGATTAAATTGTAGAATTTGCTAATGTTATACAACGCGGGACGGTAAAATAATAACGAAGGATTTTTATGTTTAAAGTTTGATGTCTCGATCGATTTGTAGGAAACTGTGGTAGTATGAATCGTCAAGCAAAAAAAGAGAATCATGTGTGTGTACCGGTGTCAAAATAGCATAATACATTCCGGTACGAAATTCACAAGAAAATTATTTTCTTTATAAATGTTGTATTATACAAATTATAATATGTTAGAAAAATAATATATATTTAATCATTATTAGGAAATTTCAGTAATAAATAGCTGATTGTGTACCTAACGTTATATATTATTTAAGTCTCATTTCAGGGAGAATATGCCCTAGTAATGTCAAAGCATCGATTGAAATTTCGCAAGAATTACAATCGAAGAAAAAATAAGAGTCAAACGATCTATCAAAATAATTCAATCGTCTATCTCCTAGACTAGGAGGGGGCTGTTCACCGCTCGGGGGTGGCATCAAGGGGCGGGGGGGTTGCAGTGACGTCGCCAGAGCGTGTGAAAATTACATTCCGGGAGCGCCTGGCATATCTATCACTTGCAAATTTAACTTTAGTTTCAGAACGTAGTGTGCGGATTCCTACTGTATATTAATGTTATATAAGTAACTATGTATCTGTTATATCCCGCGCTTTGAGGTTAGGCATAATGCTGATACCTTGACGTGAAATTAAAAAAAGTTTAAACGTCATTTTGACAGTTCAAATGGCGGGAGTTTATTGATTTTTGTTTTCTTTTTCTTTTTTTTGTTTATTGGCTTTGGCAGCTTGGCAAAAACGTTTTAGTTTCACAGTTTTTTTTATCTTTTGTGGTTTAGGGTACATTTCTGTGCATTGATACAGCCCTTATTTTTATCAAACATTTAATTTTGACACGTAATTGCTGCTTCATGAAAATGCAATACTATTTCTAAATGACGGACATTTACAACAATTTTTACGCATAATTGGCCACTTTTAACTTTTAAGACCAAAGTGTGTTCGACAGCGTTGGTTTTTAATAATTTAAACCTAAGACAAATATTGCTTATTAAAAACATTTAGCGATTAAAATGAGAGGTCAGGAGTTTCTTGCCAGCTCTTCTCATTGCGAACTGGCGGTAAATTCACTCTCTGTATCATTGACTATCATAAGAATTTGACCTAAATAAATAAACGATATGATTTTGATTTAGAAACACACACACATTTAACAAACAATGTTAGTCCCATGTAATGGTTGACACTAAAGCCATATTTAAGTTACACAATTAGATATAATAAGTCTAGAAAAATCTAGACCTTATTATAATCAGATTGGAACAGTACCTGGTATATAAGGACACATATCGAGTACTCGAGTGAAGCACGTAGCGTCATCAGAAACGCATTACAGTTCGTTTACTCCGCGCCGTCGGGTAACACGACCCGACGTTGTATGTAGTTAAAAATCTATTTATTTTCACTATGTATAATCGTCACTTGCTAATGTAGGTTCGATTCCCTATTGAGCCCTTAAGGTAGCTACTTTTGCATATATTATATCTCTACCGTTTTATAGGAAGCAATTTTATATTGGACATGAAAAGCAGACTATAGGGTCAGTTAGAAAGAAATGGGATAGACTATTGCCCAGCAGTGGGATGCTACGGGCTAATACAAATCATACTATTATTTTTTTATAATCATTACTGCTTATCTTAAAATGAATTCGCCAAATATGTTCCTATCGGCTCAAACAAGTCGAATGCTTGATTTTGTTAAATTGTGTTTAATACACGAGGAAAGTATTTGTATTGAAAATGGATTATTCTACGAGTAACACAGTCTTTAAAAAGCATTCATCATTATTTTGATAAAAAGCGTGTTTATGGACATTTACGAAACACATCATCTAACCTTGTTGTTTGGGCATTATGGTATACGATCGGCAGGAGGACTCGATACGCAGTTCGATTCCCGTCTTTTCTTATTTATATTAGTCGTATCCTTGTATTGGCAATTAGCATTGTAAATGAAGAAATACGGATGATCTTTTACTTGAGTAACTTTAAATTAATATTATGTTTTTCTCCTGAACTACAGATCCATTGGAAAATTTGCAATCAATACAAGAGTCTCCTCCCAATTGAGGGAGGCGTTAGGCTTTGAGTCCACCACACTGGCCTAGACTTTTGCATACCCTTAATAAATGTGTGAGAAAATTATCCACCCTGAAGAAAAACATTATTAAAAGCTACATATAAAGTAATAAAAATCGAAAACAAGCAACAATTTTTTCACCAACAAAAATATAGGTAAACTGGCTACTCCTATAGTTCAGACACTAAACCCATCACGTATTGCAGTTCGATGCAATGTTAAAGCACTTTAAATATTGAAGTGATATGCAGGCCGTGTCTACGTGCACTACGAGGTACGAGTTATATACTACTATATATAGGAGAAGCTACGACTGTTTGTCTGTTGAAGTCTGTGTTTATATTGCAAGAGATTCACTTGGAAATGTAGGTCTGTCTTTCGTGATAAGTTTTCTGAAAATAGAAGCTTTTGATAGTCGATAGTTACTTTCTGTTCATTATAGATACATACATGATATTACGTCTTTTTCTCACAGGGGTAGGCAGAGACCAAAGACAGACAGACGCCACTTGGTAAGGTCCTGCTAATCATGTTAATATAATTAATGCGAATATACCTACTTGTAATATTTTACGCAGAAAGTACTAAATAGATTTCAAGTTAGTTATGCAAAGAGATATTTTGAAACCTGTGTGAAAACATAGGTAAAACCTGAACACATAGGGTAATTTTTATTTCGGGAAATCTTTCCACGCGGCATAAATTGCAGGCATAAATAAGTAATTCTGACTAAGCTAACTTACATCTTGTACTTTGAGACAAAAATATATATATGAAATTCAGTTTAGCATCTTACTTAAAACGGCGAAAAATATCTTTCTTTTTTGAAGTTGGTTAACAAATTAGCACATATTTAAATATATTTATGCTGATAAACTTGCCTATTATACGATATAGTTCAACCTGTCTTATGTGATATATGAATTATTTACTTAATGACTTATTTAAATACAACAACAATGTTAAATGTAATTATTTTGTGTTAACGCTAATTAAATGAATTACTATAAATTAATTAGATGTCCCAATACTCGAAGGAATTAAGTAACATATTCTTTCAATACAACGTACTTCTACCGAGCCTCTATGGTAAATTATAACTAAAACTCTATAGTAAATTACAGCTATGCATACAACTGTTTTCGCAGACTCGAATCCTGAGTCAAGCGAAAAGGCAATTTCTGAGTATTTCTGTTAAAAAATCGCACTAAGTAATCGCACGGAGTATGGAAATTAAATCCGCAGTCTCCTTTGGGCCCTAGACATCGTTGACCGTTGTACTGAGCACTAACTCCTGCGCATAAAACTGACTAAAGTAAGACAATGTCATTCGGACAACCGTCTTTCAGCTTTTTCATCACCTTCGCCGATTCCATAATATTGTACTATTACTCGGACACTATTTAAACAGGGATGTAAATGTATTTTTCATAGGAATTTCATCGTTCAGGGGATCCCACAACACTATCTGAATTAATTGCATACAGTTACAGTCACCTTTTTACATAATTAGGTATTAGTATTTTTATCAAATTTAAAACTGGCTTTTCGCCTCATAATCGAAATATTTTCCCCTATTTCAGCCGCTCACGGGCTTGTCTTTCTCCTAATTACAAGTTTTTAACAATAATTGTTATACATCGTGTCCATTGTTTGATTTTTTGTGAAAGTCCTCGATACACGAGAGCAATTCTTAGACCGGGAGTTGTCTTTTTTAAAGGAAGAACATGAAAGGATAATAAAAGAAATAAATAATTATCACATGAATAATATAAGTAGGTGTTGTCAGTTACCTTGGCGAGGTCATTCAATGGATGGGTGACCGCAAAGTGGTATTTGAACTGGCCGTCCCCAAGATTCGGAGGGCACGTAAAAAGTCGGTCCCGGTTGTTGTCAATTAAGATAACAAACCACGTCAAAGGTCTTCGGGCGGCTTGAACAACTTTGACACTAGGTTGACCACTGACCATACGATAAGAAGAAGAATATACATCTGATACTAGGTACAGAAGTTTTATTCTCCCAACAGGTGTTACGGTTTTCTAGTTTTATGTAACGCTAGTTCATTTAACTGCGTCGTAAATATTGCACTAGTTGCAAAGAGGAAATGGAGGCAACATCAAATGGGGACTTTGTAGGCAATATTTAGAGACAAAGATGAAAGGTATACATCGGTCCTGTATGACAAGATGTATGTATGTGAATGAAGCAAAGGAATTTTGTAAAGATGATAGGTACCACATACTTTTATGCAATACGTAATCCTTGACAAATTTCTTTTACACTGTTTTGGCAGCTATCTGTACTAATATTATAAAGCTGAAGAGTTTGTTTGTTTGTTTGTTTGAACGCGCTAATCTCAGAAGCTACTGGTCCGATTTGAAAAATTATTTCAGTGTTAGATAGCCCATTTATCGAGGAAGGCTATAGGCTATGTATATCATCACGCTACGACTAATAGGAGCAGAATACCAGTGAAAAATGTTACAAAAACGGGGAAAATTATGTCTCTCTTATGTGACGCAAGCGAAATTGCGCGGGTCAGCTAGTTACTTTTAGTTACATTGTTTTAGCAGCTATTTTAAATATAATATAACATAATACCGCTTTTAATAATACACTGATCAAATTAAAAATAACAATTGCAATAATTTTAACAATATGTGCAAAACAAAAATTCTTCATACACCGCAAGATTTCCGTGGAACTCATTCAAACGATACACTCAGCGACATCTAGTAGGCAATAGCGACACTACAACTCGGACTACCAAAGTATGAACCATAAAATATGACTGTCTTCAGAATTCAGTACCGTCTCTTTATTTTGATTAATTTTCTTATATTATGAATAAATTGAGAGTAAAAGTTAGTAAATGTATTAAACAATTATAAGATAACCTTTTACGGTTACATAGTAATTTTATTTGTAGTTTTTTGGCTAATAATCATGTATTGTTTGAGGTCAGTTGATGGTCAGTTACCACAATTTTTTATTTATAGAAGTGCATTATGACGTTTAATTACTACACTGAAATTTGTTGTAAAATTGTTGATTTATTTTGTTAAAATAGCTCTCCCGTGGAAACGGACTACTCGAATTAGATTTAAATTCTACAATATCCATATACTTTCTCCTGACATTCTGTGGATTCTCATCTATATAAATAAAAATAAATCACCCAAATGTATGTACGCATATACACTTAACTAAACTAAATTTTATAATTCTTTTTTTTTCATGTTTGTTACTATCATTACAAGGTTTGTATGGGGTCAAAATTCCCACAGAAACGGAATCAACGGGATAAAATGATGAAATACTCTAAATATAAAATACCCGAACAAAATCTGGCCGGTCCACTAGTTTAAAATAAAATAGTTATCAGCTACATAAAAAAATGATAATATTCATCGTACTCACCAATGCTCTGCACTCAAATATCTTGACATTTCGTAGAATTTTGATCCCAGCGTCCATCTGTTCTTTATCTCTCCTCCTGAATTTCCTTAAAAGACATAAACTGTGATTAAATCCTTGTCCCAAAGACGTACATTTTTAACTAATTATAGACTCAATGTTGGACACCTTTTCAAAGCGCTCTAAGGGCTCTGATAATCTCCGTGATTTCATATATTTTTTTAATAAAGGTTTAATATAACACTGTCTAGCATTAGCTATCGTGGCAACGGGCAGGGCATTTGGCTAGACGTGAAGATGGAAGGTGGACCAAAGCAATAACTGAACCTTCTTTATCGTATGGTTAGTGGTAAACCTAGTGTTAACGTTGTTCAAGCTGCCCGATGGCTTTTCACGTGGCCTAACGACTGTTATCTTAATTGACAAGAACCGGGAGTGACTTTTTACGTGCCCTCCGAAGCACGGAGATGCCCAGCTCAAATGCCAATACGGTCACCCATCTATGGAATGACCGCGCCAAGATTAGCTTTACTTACTGATTGTTTACCGACCGGTGACCGCAACTGGCTATAGGCGCGTCATGGAATAGGCGAAGGTCACAAGGAAGGCTACCAACTAGATGATCGGACGACATCGTCAAATGTGTAGGACTGCATTCAATGAGACAAGTGCAGGACTGTATAAAGTGGCGTACTGAGGGGGAGGCCTATACTCAACAGTGGGTGGAAACGGGTTGATTAGATAGATAGATTAGCTATCGTAATTATCACAGCCCATTTATTCTATGCACTGCTGAATCTAAGTCTTTCAATATCCAATCATACAAGACATATTATTATACAGCATTATGATCTTAAATATGCCCAATCTCATCCAGGCACTTATCCATCCATTTACTTACCTTTGGAGATTCATTGTAGATGGAAGTTATGACCCTCGATTGTTCTTCTTCACACTGATTAATAAATCCGAGCTGAAACTGTACATAATATATTTTCGTTAAATAACCTAAAATCACTGTGTTTGGTGTGTGTGACACTCAGGTCACCAAGTACTTAAATCCGTTTTTAAACTATAGAGAAGATATTCTTTGAAATCAATGCTGAGGTTTGATCAAACTAATTTTGTGAGGGTAGATGAAAATGTAATGCTAAACTGACATTTTTTATTTGGCTTAGTAAACTATTTGATCAACCGGAATAAGTGAGGGTAGATGAAAATCTAGTGCTAAACTAACACAAAGAAATCTCACGTGCTCAATGACTTTACATATTGAAGGACATACTTAAAAGAAATCCAAAATCCCAAAAGATCACTTACCATACTCAACAACAAAACACTATCATCTCAAGAGAGATACTTTTTATAGTCGGCGGGATCAAAGCATGCGCACGCGCACCGCACATTGTACGCTAATGCGCGCATTGACGACGATACCCGACGAGCGCCGACGAAAGCCGAACAGCGACGGACGCAGCCGATTGTGCCGCCCGTAGTAAATACCATTGTTCACATCTATTTAATAATAAATATGGATTTTTTGAACCGGGATGGATGATCGCTGTTTGAATGGAGAGTTAATCATCAGTATGGTCATCATGACAGCAGCATTCCGGCATGACAACAGTCTGAAAAGCACTATTGCTATGTAAACGTTTATCATAGTTATTAAGTCTCCAATAAGACATTTTTATGTAGAAACTACGTCATAATTCATGGTGAAGCGACATTTGAAATTAGCGCTACATATCGTGCAAGAAAATGATTTGATCCGCTCTAGAAAGTGAGTGAAATCTGCCAACTACTATCTAGTTTATAATGCAGACCAGTGGCGAAACGTAAGACGGGCCTGTCTGTGCAACGCCTCCTGAAAAGATCTGGCGAGCCGCCCTTGTTACAGATCATAGTCCTACTAATTTTATAAATGCAAAAGTTTGTGAGAATGTATGTATGGATGTTTGTTACTCTTTTACGCAAATACTACTGAACCGATTACGATGAAATTTGGTATGTAGGTAGCTGAAGCAAAGAATAACACATAGGCTATTTTTATCCCGGAGTTCCCGAGGGTTCGTGATTTACACGGGAAGGTTTGCCACGCGGACGAAGTCGCGGGCAGCCTCTAGTTTTGTATATAGCAGCCTATGTCGGCTGAGGTGATAGATTGTAGAAAACTTCGCGAATTAACCTAATATGCTTAAAAGTTTAAAACACAGTCGCCAACCCGCGCTTGGTTGGCCAGCATAGTGCAGCCAAGGAATAACTTCTTCCTCGTTCTATGAGAGTACCCTTGCCTAGCAGTGACAATAATTCAATTTATTTACTGATATTTAAGCCAAAAATCGAATACATCGTGTATCGAGTATCTTAGTTTTTATCCTTTGAGTCACCTGCTCTACTTTTCTAACGAAACAAACATAATACTAAAACGCAATAATAATAAACATAATTATTCTTGAACCTAAAAATAATAATGATTATAATTTAAATCATTTGCATCGCTCAAAGGCCCCACAGCCTCGTTCAAAATAAGTTAAAAGTGATCAAAACATGGCCGCGAGGTATTTCATAATTATCAGCTGTCATTTCTGTGTTGTCAATAAAAAACAAATGTTGCCTATTTAATATTTATGTTAATGATGCAAGATGTCTAAATAACATTGAACGTTTCTATGAAATGTCAGAATTTTTATACAAATATCAAGTACTAGCTGACCCGCGCAACTTCGCTTGCGTCACATAAGAGAATCATAATTTTCCCCGTTTTTGTAACATTTTTCACTGGTACTCTGCTCCTATCGGTCGTAGCGTGATGATATATAGCCTTTAGCCTTCCTCGATAAATGGGCTATCTAACACTGAAAGAATTTTTCAAATCGGACCAGTAGTTCCCGAGATTAGCGCGTTCAAACAAACAAACAAACTCTTCAGCTTTATAATATTAGTATAGATGTAGTTAAACGAATGAAATATATATTAGTACATACCAAGCTTGTTTTTAAAACTAAACTTTAATGTATTAAAAATTGAGCTGTGGGGAACCGTTTTGATAGTATTAATAGTACATCTATATTTAAATATGCCAGGTAAAATGTTAATTATATAATGGCAGGGGCGGTTCCATATCAGTTGGTGGCTTCGTCATCTTTAGCTCGCAGGATAACATATTTGTAGCTTGACCCATGAATAATGTGAGACTGATGAAAATATAATAATAAATGAATATGAAAGGGAGAAGTCTTGAGCCCTCTAATTTTATCCTCTCTCTACAAACGGTGGACTATATTATGATCTAATTACCTCAATCTTTTGGTGTCTAGTGAAATTACTTCGATTTTCGTAACTATGAATGCCAAAAAAATATTCATACGTCTAGCAAAAAACGACATATTCTTACATGTAGTTAATTACTGTAAAATGGGTTTGCGTTTAAACAAAAACATAGTACAAATCAATCGATTTTTAAGTAAATTATTCTACAATCGCAATAAAACTGGTGAAAACATAGCCTTCATGTTATCTCTCGTAATTAATTAATAGATTTCATTCAAAGATACGGTGTTTTAGTTAACTTAACAGCTATTTGACTGAGTGCGTGTTACATAAGTACTGTAATGTATTAAAAGTACCTGTTTTACCTACAAACTATAGTACTAAAAGGTCCAAATTAGAACAAGTAGATAAAATAAATGTCTTTGGTAAACTATAGATAATTACTTAGTGTTCGATTATTGTATCACCTAAGTACACCGTAGTTTTTACGAACGTAATTTCACTCTAAATGACGAAAGAACTTTAGAAAAAGTATACAATCTTGATTTTTTAAACCACAATTTTTTTAAGCTAAATCGGTCCATCAATTAAGCTTAAACTTAAAACGAAGAAAAAATGCAATTTTAATTACTAAAACCACGCCGCGGCCGATGACCTTTCGAACAAAAGCCTTCAGACAAACCCTCAGCGTCCGATAGCCTATGTTACTCATTATCTGTTTTAATTTTATATTTTTCGAGGCGTCCATTAAACCTCCATTCACGATCAGGCATCAAAACAGCGCGCCCGTGCCCGTGTGCACTTAAAAAAATAAAACTTTATGGTTTGTAATGTTGCAAGTGTTATAATTTTTCCCGTGATTTGTGAAAAATATTTATTAGTGACCTTTAGTATTGCTATAATTTTCTATGATTTTATTATGCAAAACAGGGAAAGAAAAGTGTCAGTACCTTACTTCAATCATAAAAAAGACATTCACCATTAACGTTATCGCTAAAAAAGAACAAGTAATTATACTCATAAGCTTTCAAAGTAAGCAATTAAGTTCCTCCATTGACATCCCTCGTGACCGAACCAATATTCCATAAATAAATTTTCACACGTAGTAACCCAAATCACTGCCTTAGATGCTGCGTCCCTTTCTTACTCGTTACGTTATGTTTTTTGTCTCTTTCTTGCTATAATAAAACATAATTGGTTTTAAATGGATAGGATTGGCGATTGTGGAGAGTAATTTACGTACGGCGAAGGCACGTCGCTATTAAGGCTTTACAAAAATTACTCTATGCATATTTATAACAACCGTCCATCGTAAATGTGTTTTGGAACGTTGATGATGTGTTATATTTATGTATTTTATGAATATTAAATAAACATTGACGTTTTATATAATTCTAATCGATCGATGATTAAAATTGAATGATCGTTTATTTTATATGAACGATTTTATGACTCAAGTTCGTTCTAATAAAATATAAATGATTGGTTTAGGTATTAATAATAATATGGAAGAAATCCTATTTAATGTTATCTATAATAACTTTACATTTATTACGGTATTGGATGTTCCTATTCCTACGTTATAAAGTAAGGCAGCCAAGGTAGCAATTAGGCCGCAAATGCAATGCCTGTGCCGCCCCCGGAAGACAGAGAATAATAGTTATTTTCCTTTCGATATAACTTCGTTTGAATTTAGGCGATTTAAAATTTGCGGGTGGTCCCTGTTAAACACTGTTAAAAAAATAAAGAATTTGTAAATACTACATAATATGTATATTTCTTTATTTATATAATTATCTTTATCTTACCTTCATTCTTCTTTAATGTGTCGGCTATATGAGGTGAGTGAGTCACCAGCCAACTTTATCTCAGAAATTTTGCAACAATAGCCCTTGGTACTTAGTAAGAAATAGGGCCCAGCAGGTGGCAGTAACATAATACCCATCTAGTGGTAATACTACTAGTGAAACGTGAATTATCTGGCACTTACATGAATACCTAGTATAATAAACAGAACTGCTATTAAAACCTCGAGACGGCCCATAACTACTTGTGCGTCCCTACTCTTAGCCAATTTAAAACAAAGTATCGCGTTTATCTTCAATCAGACATATTCGAAACATTTGCCGAACATTGCGACTGTACAGACCTCACTCAATCAGCAATGCGCCGATCAAAATGCAAATGGCGGCATTTCTTTTTTTTTCGCGGGCGCAGGTAGGCCACCATAAACTGCCAACAAATTATACATTGCTTTTATTTTTAATTGCTACGGACGAGCCACCGTCTTCGCCAGCGGGCTGTATGACCCTTCTATTTTTGAATTATGGCGCGCAGACACGTGATTGGTCGGTAGAAGCGTTAACGTTCAGGACCTGGCATTTATGCGATGCGTTCATATGGGGTGGAGATTATGATCTAAAATGAAATACCTAATTGCAAAGATGCGTGGCCGGTTTATTTATTATGGCGTCATTCTCGTAGTCATTATTGGGGTTCATTATAAATATCGTTGATAATGCTATTACTTTTTACATCATCGTATTAAATAGTTCTTAAAAAGTTTTTAATAATTTTCTCATCGGTATACTTACTTGTTGATAAGTAAGTAACGTGCAGTCAATTGTTGTTTAATTACTGGCAGTGTTCTTGCTATTTTTTCTAAAACTAATTAAAAACAAGCACAACGAATCAGTCACAAATAGTCACAATACTGGATAAGAGTCAAAAAAATATTGTTCCAAACAGCGAGTAGTTAAGGTCACCATTAAAAAACGGGTGTCGTACGTAATAGCGACTTATGCAGCTGAAGGTGGCCTGTTTGATGCAGCTACTCTATTTAAAAAATACACATATTATGTTATTAATTATGATATTGATAAATCCTGCCTCTAGTAAGTTCTCTACTAAACTTAAAGGCTAAGTTGTCGGACCACAACGCGTTCTACATTGCAGCCAAGATAAATAAATGAATCAGCAACAATACGTATTACTAAAGGTCCTAAGATTTAAAGGTTTAGCAAACACAGTAGACCGACCGTAACGTATGCGATAACATTTTGTTTCGATTCCCGGGTCGGTCAAAGTGCTTTGGGTTTTTCGTCAACGGCAAAGCTTAATAAAGTGACCGACATTTGACATTGGGTTCTTCCCAATTTCATGGAACCAATATTTTAAACGGTGATGTCATTGGATACATTTCGGTCTCATCTGCCATTCAATGCTATTATCTTCTAGTTAACGTACTACCATAAAATCAATGATAACTAGACGAAACCATTGCTATTCTATTTTAACTATGTAGGTATGGCTTAACTATAACCGCCAAAAAGAAACATGAGTCTAAAAGGTAAGTAGTAGACTTTCGCAAGACCTAATTAATTAAGCAATTAAATAATAATATACACCTACTTAGCAAGTAAATACTTAACTCAGCTTGCTTGTGTAGTTAATTAACTTAAATAAATTATCGCGTGCACTGTAAGAAATGTGCATGTTATTTCTATGCCTACTCTCTACATAGCCTGCCAAATTGTTACATAATACGTAATTATGTAAAATACTGCCTGTAATTGAGATTATAGCTTTAACTTCCTTGTCAATTTAAATAATTCTCGGGGCTAAAGTTCTTCAACAATCATCTTGCGCAATTTACATCTAATTGTGTTCGTTCGGAAATTAACATCGAATTACAATAACCTGAAATATATAAGAACACAACTGTTTCCGTTCATTCTTGTTTTGTTTATTATAAATAACCATAATGTGGGAATTATAATATAAACAAAGTCATCATGCTATGTTATTACAATGATATTTGTTAATTTAGTTTTCAATTTGTTTTTATCGTTTCTAAACTAGCAACATTTCCGAACGAAATCTAATACTGTCAAAATAAAGAATGACATAACCACTGTGCATTGTGCGAGGCGGAGTGTTTTTAAATTAAAAATAATATTAAATTTGAATGTGATAGTGATTTCAAGGAGCTTAGTGATAAATAGAACAATCATGTCGTACACCCTCTTGCGCCATTTGCGCCGAACGGCGGTAATATCGCAACAAATTCGACCTGAATCGATCATGACTAACCTGACTCCCGAAGACATCGTATTTCGGCCTCCGCTGGCTCAATGGGGCAAAGTTATTAAAGAAGCTGAGAAGATAGTTGGATATCCGACCTCCTTTATGAACTTGAGATGGTTGTTGAGCGACGAATTCGCCAATTTGGCCATGCATTTGCGCACTGTTGTAAGTATTAAAAGTTGATATTTTCGCTCCTAAAATGATTAAAAACACTTCCTATCGTATATTTTGAAAAGATGTAGAAATTTTATATTTTGTAGGATGTAATAATGATATGAAATAATATTTTCTAAGTAATTATAAATAAGTTATTATGCAATAAGTATGTAATTGCACCATGTGACGCGAGATGCAAGGTTATTTCCTATTCAAGTTTATAAATAGGAAGTGTTTCCATAACAAAAAGTTAAGGTCAACTTGTATTAGAAACATGTTTGAGGTCACTTCAAATTATTTTTTTGGCTTTGAAATTAATGGCCATAGATTAAAAAGATTTTAAAATATTATTAGTATGATTCAATATATTTTCCTTACTCACTCAAAGATTAAAATAATACATTAACTAGGTTTTTTTAATATTTAAATTTATGTATGTTCTTTGACCCTTAAATTCAATTTTTTTGATTAAATGCCTACAGTATTTAATTATTATTTTTACGCCTATATAACAAACAAGCAAAAAAAACAAATGTAAAAAAAAATTCTAAATAATTGTTTTCCTTATCAGGTTAACATGAACCATCCAATCGTAAAAACAGCAAAAATGCTTCTATACAATGAACACAATAATTTGCAACCGTGGGGGCTCATCATCTTACTACTATCAAAAGCTGTCAACCCACCGACCTCACTCCTAACCAGTACTGTAACCCAAAATCAAAGAATACTAGCTGAACTAACTGAAATGATACGAACAGGACATTATGTACACAGAGGCCTATTAAACATACCTCCAAGCGACCGCAACAAGAATTCAGACACTGCGATATTTGCCAACAAAATAGCAATTTTAATCGGAGATTACTTACTTGTTACTGCAAACGGTATGCTAGCTAGATTAAAGAACCAAGATTTGTCATATTTAATATCAACCGCTTTGAGAGATGTGAGTGAGGGAGAGTTCTATGGGCAACGGGATGCACAGAATATGCCTTTTCCTGGCAAATTGAGTAGTAATCGAACAGATGTTTATGATATATGCAGTGACACTTTACCTTTAGAAGTAAAAGATGTAGCTGGTTTACCAATAAGAGAGTGGACGTTACGTTCTCTATACAATGGTGGTACATTATTCGGGCGCGGTTGCCAAGGAGCGTTATTACTAGGAGAGCATGATTTAGAGAAGCAAGAAATGGCTTACAAATTCGGTTGCAATCTATGTTTAGCATGGCAAGCAGCGTCTGAAGTACAGAAAATTACTTCTGAAAAAGATTCCTTTTCTATAGTCAGTGCCCCTGTGTTATTTGCTTTGAAAGAAAACCCTGTACTGTACGAACGATTAGAAGGAAGGAACGTAACCGATGTGGACTTTGATGAATTAAAAGCTGAGGTCTTGAAGACGGATGCAGTGGAACAGACTAAAGCGTTATACATGGACCATGCGAATAAAGCTAAGAGTTACGTTGAAGTGTTCGGTGATTGTCAGTCAATAGATACAATTAAACAGTTAATTTATACGATGTAGTGACAATTTTATAGTGAGTTTGAGATTAGTGAAAATATTAGGTATTGTAGTGTGTTTTAGTGAATTAAGATAAAGAAGAGCAAAATCATTTTGCATATCAGAGATATAAAATATATTTGTTACAACCTACAAACTGTATGAAAAAACATTATTGTTGATTGCTGATAAACGAAACTTTATAATCAGTAACTGTAATTTTATAATCAAGCATAAACATTTGTAATCCATAAGCATTTGATTTGTGAGAAAAATTTTGTTGATCTTTTTCGGTTTACCAAACTTAAGTTTATATTAACTTAAACATATATGTGAAAACTTATGAGAGATATTTTAAACAACTGCACAGTGTCGCGTGCCTTTATCAAAAATCAGATTTTCTATATTTCTAATGGGTAAATTTTTAATATAGCAATACAATCTTTACTAAATTCCTTAACGAATGTGGGTAGTTGTAATTTGTTAAAATAAATATAGAAGAAATGGTGAGTATTCAAAGTTTATGTTATTATTGATGCGCTAAAATCAGTAGCGTACACGAGTAAATTCATAGCTATATTTACAAGTGATAAACAGTATTTATTACTGCAAAAATAACTTTAAATTATCATATAACAGTTGTAATTGCTATATAATCATATAAAACTAGTGAAATGTCCGACATTGGTAAGTTATTGAACATATTACTATTAATGGAAAATTATAAGTATGTTGAAAGTTTGACGAGAGTTTAAAAAAATATACATCAAAATACATTTTTAATTTTTTTATATGAGTAAGATAAATTAATGAACTTTATATTTGAAAACTGTCAACGTGCTCTTTCTTGCGATTTACGAGATATTTGGTTTTAGGTTCAACTACCCGTCAAATCAAAAATTCTGAATGCTTCGAAAAATGGCTTTCAGCGAAGCCCCAGGATAAAATTGATACTGTTTTTAATTGGTTATTACTTTCTTATGGACTGGCAGAGTCTCCTCAGCTTATTAAAAATAGTATGAAAAAAACTGCAGGTTTTTTTTCTATGAGAGCAGGTAGTTATTGGAGGGCAAGCAATAGGAAATCTGAAATAATGAATAAAAAGTACAAAACGTGGCTTAATAACTATGTTGTCTTTGAAACCGCAGTTAAAGATTACATTTTGGGGAACCAATCAGTGGGCACATCTTCAGATACACAGATAAAAAGAGGAAGACCGAAAACCAGTTTCAGTAATATCAGTTTAGCTTCAAAAAAAAGACGCGTTTTGGACTTAGTTAAAACTAGAGACACAGATGAACTCCAATTTGCTGCTAAATGGTCACTAAATAAATCCCCCGATAAGCCATCTGATATAGAAAAGTCGTCTTTGTTATCACCCACTGATGCACTTGCCTTGTATATTGACCTCGATTTATCTTATCGCAAGTATAATAGGTTAAGAGATGTCATAAATTCACTACATCCTAATACGCTTCCTAGCTATTATACAATAATGAAAGTAAGGGATGAGCTACTGCCTAACACAATTGAAGCCACGGAAACCGTAGCAGAAGTAAATTTGCAAGATTTATTGAACAAAACTGCTGAATCTATTGTGAAAACTGTAGAAAAGGAAAACTCCATAATAACTGCAGGATCTTCTTTGAATTTAATATGCAAGTGGGGCTTTGGTGGTTCGTCTGGACACAGCACGTACAAACAAAAGTTTTATGGTGCTGAAAGTACAGATGAATATTTGTTTTTAACTGCCTTAGTTCCAATAAGATTAGTAGATGATGATCACAGTATAATATGGCAAAATAAAACCCCGTCATCCACATATTTCTGTCGGCCTTTGAGATTATCATTTACTAAAGAAAATAGTGATGTAATAATGGGAGAAGAACGTAGAGTAACTCAGTCCATAAATAACCTAGAATCCTGTGTAGTTAAATTACAAGAACCTTGCAAAGTTGTCACTGTTTCGTATGAAATGATTTTTACTATGATTGATGGTGCTGTTTGTCACAAACTGAGCGGCGTTAGTTCCACTCAGACATGCTATATATGTGGAGCTACTCCAAAAATGATGAATTCACCATCGGTGTCCGATAAAGTTCCTAACACAGAAAGGTATAAATACGGTTTATCCACACTGCATAATTGGATAAGGTCTTTTGAATTCTTGCTTCACGTTGCGTATAGATTACCTCTTAAGTGTTGGCAAGTCCGAGGTGAAGCACAAAAGACAATATTCAATGATAACAAGCACAGAATCCAACAGGAATTTAAGCAAAAGATGGGTCTTATAGTTGATAAGCCCAAACCTGGCTTTGGATCAACAAACGATGGCAACACTGCTAGGACGTTTTTCAAAAACAGTGCAGTGTCTAGTGAAATAACCGGCATTGATCAGAGTCTAATTGAAAAATTTTATACCATCAACAGACTGATTTCTAGTGGATTAAAAATTAATATGGATAAATACAGAGGACTTTTAAAGGAGACGAATGATTTGTATTTAAGTTTATACTCGTGGTATAATATACCAACATCTATACATAAGGTACTTATACATTCGCCTGAACTGATGGAGTCATTTACTTTGCCGATTGGTCAGCTCTCTGAAGATGCTCTAGAAGGAAGGCATAAAGATGCACGAAATTACAGAGAATCGCATACTCGCAAAACATCTAGATCACATACTAATAAAGATTTAATAACCATCTTGTTGTTAACTTCTGATCCATTGATTTCAACAATAAGATCTAGAAATAAACAAAAAAAAGATATAATAGACCCAATTTTAAATGAATATTTTAACCTGGAGTAAATGATTTTGATTAAAATCTATTATCTATTATTTACTTGTGCTTACGTACCCATTTTGTACATAAAACAACAACAAAAAAAATTGTATACCGAAAATCCGATTTATGATAAAACGTTCTATGGAGTCGCGACACTGTGAACTGCATTGATTTTATACATTTATCATCACAAAGTTTGTTTCTTATGTTGAATGGAAAAACATAATTATTATTCACCAAAATTTTGTTAAAACTGAACTGACAATAAATTGATATAAAATATTTTATAAAACTATAGAATATACGTCCATTGCAAAAACAAAGAAATAACTATATGTACGATTATAAGTAGGCATTGTACAGTATTTAATTAAAAAACTGTGAAACCCCAAATAATTGTTTAGTAATTTTATTTTGTTATGTAATCATTCATTGTTTGGAAATACGTATAGTTTTTGGACAAAATCTATACTAATATTATAAAGCTAAAGAGTTTGTTTGATTGTTTGTTTGTTTGTTTGAACGCGCTAATCTCAG
Organism: Anticarsia gemmatalis; assembly: GCF_050436995.1. NCBI lineage: Eukaryota > Metazoa > Arthropoda > Insecta > Lepidoptera > Erebidae > Anticarsia > Anticarsia gemmatalis. The sequence goes on along the minus strand of NC_134763.1, from coordinate 1,200,980 downwards.
GAACTACTGGTCCGATTTGAAAAATTATTTCAATGTTAGATAGCGCAATTATCGAGGAAGGTTATAGGCTATATAACATCACGCTACCGTCATTAGGAGCGGAGTAGCGACAAAAAATGTTACAAAAACGGGAAAATTTTGACTCATTCTCATAAGTGACGCAAGCGAAGTTGCGCGGGTCAGCTAGTGATTTACATAAATGCATATTTATTCACCATATTATGGTCAGTGGTCAACCTAGTGTCAGAGTTGTTCAATACACCCAAAGGTCTTTGACATGGCTTATCAACAGTTATCTTAACAATCCGACTTTTTACGTGCCCTAGAGGCACGGAGACGCTCAGCTCAAATACCGTTTACCCATCTATATAATACTCGCGGTGTGGTTACTTAACCCAGTTGAATGTTTACCGTTCATGTATATGAGTGAAATTAGCTACGAGTGTCTCACATTCACAAAAAATAATAAAATTATTTTTTATTTTATGACCTTTTCTAGCTACACAGCTACTGCGTTTTAGCAATTACTATGCAACGCGTTTCTAATTCAAATAAAACGTGAAGTCGACCATCTAAAATATAAAAGAAAAAAAATACCGCTTATTACAAAATATCAAATTACTTGTGTTTCCATACAATGAAACTACTATAGAACGCGTCATCAAACTTTATGTGTCTGAGTATATGTAACTGCAAGCAAAAAGGTTTAAAAAATAAACAAGAGATCTTAGAAGTAAGTCGGTTGACATAACGTAAGGGCGCCGTCTCATACACCACTAGCTGACCCGCGCAACTTCGCTTGCGACACATAAAAGAGAATGGGTCATAATTTTCCCCGTTTTTGTAACATTTTCTACTGGTACTCTGCTCCTATTGGTCGTAGCGTGATGATATATAGCCTATAGCCCTCCTCGATAAACGGGCTATCTAACATTGAAAGAATTTTTCAAAATCGGACCAGTAGTTCCTGAGATTACCGCGTTCAAACAAACAAACAAACTCTTCAGCTTTATAATATTAGTATAGATGTAATCAGCTACTTGTTGCATTCAGATACATAAAGTTAAATTGTGCGTGCTATTACTGTTGTAAAGTTATTTTTTCATTATAATTTATTAGCTTTGTGCCTCGCATAATCTATTTAATACGTTAAGTTGTAAAATTACCTCTATTGGTTAGTTATAGCGCGTTTTGCGTTCAACGCATGTACATAGCACAACGCATAGAGCACTTTAAAAAATGCCCTTTCGGCTAGCCACAATTGTAAATATCAAGCGCCAAATAACTTTGTGTCGTGTAACAGAACGGGTAAATGCTATCATCGTAATGTTTTCACAATCACTCCACAAGGCCAACGCCCAAATATCGGTAAAGGCAAGGGCTAAGATGACCTGATGGACGTCGAGAAGTCCTTTAATATACCAAGGCGTATTTTTCGACAGTTTACGCTTGCATCTGGAGATGCTAAATGCCAATTCCCGGGCCTAACCCCCGGTTTCTGAGGTACATTTAACGGTAGTTTATCTATTCAATAGTGTTAAACCTCATATAAAAAAAACGCTGTCGGATATATAAACTACCCCTAAATGTACTCAGAAACCGGGGGTAAGTCCCTGGTTTTTGTATTTTGCCATTCTCGCTGCGGCTTGCTGCTATGTTCAGACGCACAAAGTTATTTGGCGCGTGCTTGTTAAGTATGTTTTCAACGCATTTATAGTTGTTGATAAACTGTTAAATCATGTTAAGTTATTGTAAGTGAAACTACAAGTTACCTATCAAAGTTGTTACGTTTTGTGTATAGTAAAGATGAATTTAACTATTAACATTTTGTCTTATTTTAAAAAACCTTGCAATTTAATATTTGCGATAACCAGTATAAAATAGTTTAGATTATGATGGAAGAAACTACTTACACGTCTTTTTAAAAATAATGACCATCTGAACCGGGCTAGCCTATCGCCGATATTGTTATACCGCGCACATTATCTACGTCCGAGCTATTATTAAGAAATATTCAAATATAAATTAGAAAAGACTAATACCACTTTGTCCGACCCGGGAATCGAACCCAAAATTTTGTGATGAGCAGTCGTATTCATTAATGCTCAGACAGCAGAGACAGTCAAGTAAATTTAATGCAATTTTAGAATTAGCTTGTTTTACATAGCTTAAGTTACATAATAATAATATAGCGAAATTAAAGACTGTACCTATGCATTTTATGTAACCCACCTAGAATATACCTCTTCATTATTGTTTTTTATAGATATTTATATTCATTAATACGCCCGACTTTTAAAAGATACCTAATTACAAACATTAAATTCCATTTATCTAACTCGACGACATATTTTAAGAGTCCATTACAGTGCAAGTTATATTTGATAAGCGATAAGCAGCCACACCGGCTGTTTTATCAATATATCTACAACTGCGATTACTATAATACCTAAATGATAATTTTTATATCAATTTACCTTGTATTATCTGTGTGGCTGAATGCAAGTCTGGTCGTGATACTTGACTTTTAAAAAAAAACGTAATAGTAGGTACCTACACTACCTACCTAACTGCTCCGGAGACTTTTACAAACATACAAACAACAGACATAAAACTACAAAGGACCCGAATCAACTACTTATTTGATGACGAATACCTATACTTTTTATGGGAATCAAACCCATGGTTTTTACCATTAGTTATCTATATTGGCTTCTTTACTATTATGCAATTACGACAGTTAACAGTAAGTGGCGATATAAACAAAGTCACATATTTTAATTTCGTCAAATACTAAATTAGCAACAAAATATTCAAAATTTTAATAATTACGGCAAAACAGCCTACTATTTTTAAATCTTAATTGACGTTTCGCGCGTTGATTTCCCGCCAAAGCCATATTTCCGCCGCTGGGAGGTCATTCTGCAAATTTATGCGAAAATGTTTAATTCAATTCTGCAATATCGCTCGGTGCGATCGTGTAGCGCGTTTGACACATGAATGACACGCGCTAATGTTCATATTAAATTAATTTCTATATATTGAATCTGATTTTAACATGAGATAATTTCAGGAGCGTCTGACGTGCCAATTATTTTTACATTCACGGTGCGTTGTAATACAGTGAGTTATATGATTTTATCGAATTCTGTTTTTAATGAGGTTCGTCTGAGTAATGTTATACGGCTACTGTTATGCAATTGTGTTTGAATCATTTAAATTATCGTGCGTTTGTTAATTTCGCGTGTAATTATAACAGATGTGTTAAGGCTACTCATGAAGCATAGATTTGAAGGTAATCTTGTTAACATGTCGGTCTATAAGTCTAGTACTTATGTAATGGATTGGTTCGAAGGCTACCGGTAAACACTACCTATTAAGACGTTATAGCCATAATGGGAATTAAAAGTTTATGCATTAGTTTTCGCGTAAATATAAATAATAATAATAATATAAATCGCGTTTGAGCCGTTACAATATAATAATATGTGTACAAGTCGCAAGAGTTTAAAATCGTTAAAATCCTACTAGACGAGTAGTAAAACAAAAAAAAACAAAACATATAATAAATACCTTTATTACACATCCATATACTGTAACGTTTCACTGTGTATAGTCGTCGCCATTTTCTGCAGCGCACTCCTCGCGTCTTCCACCGGGAACTTTTCACTGCACTTCAAAATGGCCGCCAGCTCATCATCCAGGAACTTTGTCATGTAATCCATACACCTCGTCCCCCTGACAGCGTAATACAACTGTTTAAATTCCACCGGCTGTTTTTCTAATTTAGATTCAAGAATATGGCCGTAAATTTGGGGGTATTCCCAAGTAGCTATGATAACAGGAGCCCCGACCAAAGAGTATGAATATGGGTGAGTGAAAAAATCTTTTACGTCGAGGTAAAGTTGCCACATTATAGCTAAATGGCCGCCTAGAATGTATGCGTTTTTTTCCATGTCAGGTCCTCTGTGGGCCAGTTTCATGGCAGCCTGGCAACCTTTGCCGAGCAAACTGCCCGTGGTTAACATGGTTCGTAACACAAATTCGTCCTTCCCTCGTCCAAGAAACTCGTTTGATCCTAGTTTTTCTAGGTTGTCTTCGTTTTCCCAGTCATAAGGTGGCAGATCGTCTTTGCCTGGAATAACATTAGTTTGTGAATCGATGACGTTGTTTATAAGGTTAGTTCAAGTCAGTTTGGTAGTACTCGTTACCGGCGAAAGAAGTTGAGTGTCTATTTAAGAAGAAGTGCTCTCAAATCTCTACGTAAATCTTTGTAAACAGGGCGCTCCGAAAGAGTTTGTAGCGAGTAGTTAGGGTACTCTTTTCAATAAAATACTCAGTAATTAAAACTGTAATTTTGGTATTTGTAATTCAAGATAGAACTATGACGTAAGGCTCGTAAGCATTACTACTTGATGCTATAATATAGAAGGATATAATAGTTCTATAACCTTACTGTAATTAGTAATTAAGAAAAAAACTATATTTATAGCCAGAAAGCGCGGACATTTGAACGACAATAAAAATCAGCAATACTGTCATTAAAGCTATTCAATGGCGCATATATTTTCGTTTTATTGCCACTATTAAAGGCTTGATTAAAGCTTATAGAGGCATAAATAATCAGAGATCATAAAACTCTGTCACCGAGTGATTATCAACGAATAATAATGAGATATAACAATTATGCAGTAATTCCCTTGAGTGTTAAACCCCGGTTTCTAAGTACATTTAGCGGTAGTTTATCTATTACTCAGCTAGTAGTTTATCTAGTACTCGCGCAACTTCGCTTGCGTCACATAAGAGAGAATGGGTCAGAATTTTCCCATTTTCGTATTTTTTTTACTGGTACTCTGCTCCTATTAGTCGTAGCGTGATGATATATAGCCTATTCTTCGATAATCTAACACTGAAAGAATTTTTAAAATCGGATCTGTCGTTTCTGAGATTAGCGCGTTCAAACAAACAAACTCTTCAGCTTTATAATATTAGTATAGGAAATAGGGTTGTTTTTGTATGAGTTTAAACGCTATTGAATAGATAAACTACCGTTAAATGTACCTTAGAAACCGGAGGTGATTGTAGTCGCCATAGTTATAACATCTTCGTCACAAGCCTTTCTTAGCAAGTTTATAGGAAATCGTTGTTGTGTTCGGACACAAAATTAATATTCGCGTAAGTACTATGGATTGTTGGCTTCGAAGATACCTAAAACGAAAATTCTACTCGTCGAAGATTCAGTATCTAATAGGCGTAAGAGCCACATATAGATACCGAGACATCGCAATTTCACGATTAGTAAAGGGAGCAAGCTTCTATTAAGGAATATTTACACGTACTAAGTATTTTTTACTTACATTTCGGTTCAGTAGGTACAGGATTATTGTTTTCGTCTCGTGCTCCGAAGAAGTCCCCCTCCACGAGGTCCCGGAGGCCGGAGGAGATGAGCTCCGTCACCTCATTGTTGCGGAGGCCACCCAGGTGCTGCAGACAGGTGGCTAGCAGGTAGTCTCCTATATAACATGATATAATATCAGTTAAATAATAATTTTTATATGGGTTCTCATGATATTAGTGGATACAAATCCTATTTTCATGAGAGTAGAAAGGACTGGATATTTCATGGCAGTCACTTTTCATGCGTGTTTCCCTGCTAAGAAATACTATTTAGACAGCTAGACGTCTACCAATTTATTCAGAAGATAAAATGACAATAGGTGCCTATTAAACAAAACTGAAAAAGCATACACTGTCACACGTTAGCACATTGCTTTATTTATTTATTTAGGGAAAAACAAACAGTTACACACTCACATTGTTATAAAGTAATACAAATAGGTACTTCTTATAATATGTGAAACCAACAACGTTTTCCACGTACCTATTATAACGCTGCTTTAATTGCTGTTTACGCTTGTAAACAATCTGTTACAAAAATTGTTCATCTATACTAATATTATAAAGCTGAAGAGTTTGTTTGTTTATTTGAACGCGATAATCTCAAGAACTACGATAACGACGCAATCTAAGTTGCGCGTGTCAGCTAGTGTAGTATACAGGGTGGAAAATAATTAAGGGCATTGGAGGGAAAGTACTTAAAATATGACGCTTATAACGCTTACCAGTCAACAAAACAATCTTATTCCCATACAGCAAGTCATTGAACTTGTCTCCATGTTCCTTCTTCTTCTGCAGATTAACCATAGCCTTATGTATCAAGTGGCCAGTTCTCTTCATTTCCACGATCTCTGCCAACGCTCTTTGCGCGTGGAGGACCCCTGAGTCATAGTGGTCTCCAGTAAAGTCCTTAGAGTTGAAGCCAGCAGCCTTGGAGACTAGAAGGATGGTGAGACCGACCGATTGCAGGTTACTTTTTGAACCCATGAGGAGATTTTTTGCCGATTTTAGCAGTGGGTGATTGGTGCCGACCTGTTTGAAATAGAGAGTAAATAGTGTCAAAGACGTATATTCTGTTTTTCGTGTGATCAACGCACACCCAGTGGCTTGGTGATGTCGAAACAATGCCTTTTACAGGGCTCAATGCAATTTGACTTCGCGAGAAGGACTTTCTTTTTAATGCTTTCGTATTTGGTTAGAGTAAACCAGTACTAAAACCTAGCAGCTATCCATGTTACAGAATAAGCTTGCTGAAGATAGTTTAATTTACTACCGACCATTGCTCGATTTGGTTACGTAGATATACGTCTGCTTGTAAATATTTAATTTGTTAGACATTGTTCTTACATAAATATAGATTCAAAGATGCACGTAGACGCAGGCCCTATTTTTAACCAGATTCACCACACATTATTGTTCTTAAAAAGTTTGATAAATAAAGAATCGTTTTCAACTAACAAGTTTCCTCAAATGCACAGCAGTGCTCGCGATCTCATCGTTGAACAGCCACCTCAGGTTGAGGAAGGAGGTGGGGTAACCGACGATCTGTTCAGCCTCGGTGATCACATCACGCCAGCCCAAGTCCTCCTTACGACCCAGGCCCAAGCCACTGGAGGCGCGGCGGACTGGTCTGAGAAAATATAATTAGGAATAAAGCTAACGTAGTCGCTGAAAATGTGTAATTATTTATTATGTAATAAGATAAATAGATACAATTCAATTATAAAATTCCAGGTGCCACAAAAAAAAATCTAACTTTCTTGCACTGGCCTATTACTGTCACGTAAGAGCCTATTGCTAAGATAGTAATTAATACAAGAGGAAATATTTGTGATATGGGGGATTTCGGGTCCCTTGTACCAACGGGAAAGGGATAAACCAAATCGGTGTACTTTAAAATTTTAATATCCTTACGATGCCGTTGAAAAAAAACCAGTTAAGGTCATGTAATACACACCCTTGAAACAGTCCAGAGGAATGTGAAAATGTTCTTCTCTGTGGTAAAATGGTATCGTTACACTTAAATTTTGTTATATCCTTCAACTCTTTCCTTTGAGACGTACAACTCAAACACCTAAGCGTATTCACTTGAGATTTTACAAGCTGCAGCGACTGTAGGGTGAACATTTTATATTTATTTAATTATTTACGTGAATAACCAGATATTTATCGGAATAATTTATAAATTTAAATGACAGACAATCATCAAAGAGTAAACTCATAGAGCATCCAACAAAGACAAACTGCGATATTTCTACAAGTTTTGTCCAAGGAGATCGTAAGGTGCGATTTGTACTTGTACATTTGATTTGTAAATCAACAATGTAAACTAGGTAGAATAGGTACTTACGGCTATATATTATTATGATGTCATAAAGAAAATTTCACAAAATTGTATGGTAGGTATGTACTTTTTTATTAATTTAAGTGTATCACACATATTATCTTGTAACGCTCTCCAAATGTCTTAGCTGCAAACGTTTTATTTTCGCAAAGAATTTCCCAAAGATTTTCTCTCGAACAAGCTCACTCATAACAGAAACATGAACGAAATTTCACCCTTCGAATCAAAAATCACAGTCCCAAAAAATAATTCTCCCTCGCATTTTGAAATGTCAAGTCGACGATTAGCGGGAATCAAGCAGCGTGTTTCCGAACGCAACATCGTTTCCCGCGCACGCACCCGCCATTACAGAGGTCGCATGTCACTTCCGCTGACATTTTGAAAACTTTTTATTTAAAAAGTAATTTAATGGACAAAACTTAACGGGTCGTGATTTCTTTGCGCACAAGTTTGTAGTTATTTGGTTAATAATTTAATTATGATAATGATGCGTGTTTTGGATGTACCGACATAACATGTAACAAATAATAATGAAACTTTATTTGATTTGGTCTGGTGGTCGCAAGAAAGTCTAAGCGCGTAGAAGTAGCTTCCCATATTTTGAATTGTGTTAGATGTTTTGTAGTAAACAAACTTATGAGTAATAGCTTCAGAATTCTCCATGTGTAAATTACTATAGTAATCGTAGATATCAGATGAGTATTCAATTTCGATGGCAGTAAGGTAAGGGATAGACGCTTTGGAGCCTCGCATAGTGTTTTGTATTGTTTTTAAAAGACAACTCCTATACTAAAAATTGCTCTTGTGTCGCGTGAACTTTAACAAACACAAAAACAACGGACATGAAACAATTAAATTATTTGTGGATCGCACAAATAATTGTCACATGTAGGAATCGAACACAAATCGAATGGCGTGATGTCCTTAACCACTGCGCTACGCAGAGGCAGTCAAAATACTAGTAGCGATGGATCAATCTAGGGTTACGGGTGGCAAACCCTAAGCGTTTGAACTAAGCACTCATCATTTCAGAACATATTATTAAGTATACGTGTTGATGTTTACAAACAACATACAACATAATAGACCTTAGACTAAACAAGGAGGCGGGTCTACAGCCATTTGCAACCCGTTGTTATTGAAGATTGTTGCAAAAAGTGGACAAGATGGAGTAGCAATACAAAAGGCTAATTACTTAGCTCAGAATGGCCAAATGTGTGCACAATACACAGGAACCTACACTCTCTCTTCATGCTTTCTTGTAAATGGGACGGTATCAATCACAGCTGGTGAGAAGTCAGGCACAGGACTAACGGCTTTACGTGCTCTACGAAGCACGGAGATACTACCTTAACTTACTAACTTCAAGCCATTCTTTGGGAGCTTCTTGACAAAAAACCCAAGGCCTAATATTCTACTCGACCCGGGATTTGAACCCGAAACTATATACATACTTACCGCAGAGGTGTACTACTTCTAGCGGTACCCTAAAAAGGCATATAATCCTTTATAATCATCAATATTTAACGGCCTGAATAAATAGTTATTTTCGTAATTCCCAACAATTAAAATGCTTATGACATTTACCGCGTAATTGAGTCGACACATCGTTAATTACCACAGACAATTATCGCTCTATAAATTTCTTACTTATGGTAGTCTGTCAGGTTGTGTTTTTTTTTAATACTTTTGAGGCTTGAGAAGGGTAAAAGTTGTTTCGCAAAAAATGGTATACCGATTAGAAATTGTAGTAAACAGGAAATAATCAGTAACTTTTGTCTTATTAAAGGGAAATAATATGTTTTTCATATTTTTTATATATAAAAAACCGATTAAGTACATGCTATTGCTTACTGGTTGTTATTTTCAATTGCACATTATATTGATCGCCATTTTAGTCTCTAAGAAGCATTTATTTCTAAAGTTGCCTTTCGGTGAGGCCTTCAGCTAGCTCCATACTTAAATTCATGGCAATAGATATGGCGTTTTAGCCGCGAAAGCGTAATAGACAGTCAGATAGATTTCCATTTACATACAAACAACGGGCACAAAGCACGACCAGACCCGAAACAATTATTTATGGATCCCACGTATAATTGCTCCGTGTGGGAATCAAACCCACGACCTCCCGACGCAATGGTATTGATGTGGCGACCTAAGCCACTGCGCCACGGAGGCAGTCAAATAATAACGTATGGATTGCCCCTTTCTCATTTAAGTAGGATACCCGTATTTGGCAGTAAGACAGTAATCGTTTAAAGTAATCAAACAATATCAAAAAGTCAGCTTTACCATATAAATTAGAAAAAATACTTGCCTACTCCTGCTACCCATGAGTGCATTCAAAGCGCACTGATAATTAAACAGCTGAGGTATAATTACGGCGAAGTAAATTAAAAACGTTACGCCATTAGACCTCATTGTCACGTTATAAATAATCAATAATTACTCTTTATTGCTATGACTAGGGTTCAGTGGATAATAAAGTCAGTATTTTGCACTGTTGAGGCCGACAGTTTTGAAAGTATACGTGCATAAAGCTGAAAATATGTTTGAGTGAAATTTACATTTCAAATGCTTAGGATTACGAAAATGTAAACCTTGGATACCTACCTCAGCAAAAAACTTTAACTAATTTGTATAATTTTTTGTATTTTATTTTAAATGTTAGTTAAACTTTATTCGTAAAACTTAACTAACTTAACTTAAGAATTATAAGTATTTGGAAAATACACTACGTAGACTGTTTTGTTACCTAATTTTACGAGTTGAATTGGGTGTATACTTATTTGTAACTTATAGTTATAATAGTGTTATGATCTTTGACATAGCAGATGTTCTTTCTTAGATAATACGCGTAAATACGTCAATAATTAAACCATGATTAAACCCAAAAATTAAAGGAGCAGCTGGCATTCTAACAAAATAACTAAAATTAGTCGATTCCATTCAAAAATAGTAATTAACTTAAAATACGTTATCCAATTGACTCGCGCTTATCCGTTTCTAAATTCAAAAAGAAAACGCAGTGTTGCCGCAATTAAAAAAGTGCACGCTATCATTATGTTAAAGGTTTAATAGTCGGTTTTGTTATAATTACTACATTGCCAACAGAAAAATGGAGATAGTGTTTTTTACGTTTTTATACTGTTAAAGGATAAACGTAATGTGAGGGTATCGAGAGCAGATGGATGAAATACTTGATTCAAATCTAGTTAGATAATTGCTTGAGAGGAATGTTAATTGTAACCGGAAACTGTAGATTAAAATAAATGTGTTTAGTTGTTATTGAATGCCTCTGTGGCACGGTCGGTAGAGAATCCGACTGCTGATTATATCGTCTCCTCTAGAGTTCGATTCCCGTGTCATGCAAAGTACTATAGATTTTTTCCAATTTATATAGATTCTCAAAAAGAGCCCAAAGTTCAGTAACGTGCCCGGCAAATGGCAATAAGTTTAATTGCCCCCTATTACATAAGTCTTTAACATTTGTTAATGGTGAATTATGAATATGTATTTTATGCACATGTGTCTACACCTTCGGGTAACAGACATGATATCTTTGTGTCCATTTCCAGTCTGTTATTGAGAAATTCTCAAAAACACATCAAAGATTATCTTCCGTAGTTCCTCCATAACATTTCAAATCACAAATAATATTAATCTTTACAAAAATTGCAATAGAATTTCATAGAAAAGCAAGGATTAATGAGACTTAGCCGCGCGGTAATAGGCAGACCCCATGCCGTGCTGACTGCGTACCAATGGACCTGTACTTAGACATTTAAAAACATTCTAAATACCCCGTGACAGAAAGAGATAGCGCTATACAAAGTATATAGCGCTGTTCCTTTCTCGCATAAAGAGTTTGGATTGTCTATGCAAGTTCTAATACGGCCCATATCCAACTATAGCGTGGTTGTAAAATGCAAGAATTTATCGGCTTATGATCGTGTGTTTCGTTGCAATTATTAAACTGTTGTTCACGGAAAGAGTACTGTGTGAATTATAAGAAAAGATGTATGCCACGTATGGAAAAATAATATACCGAAGGTGTAGGCAAAGATGTATGAAATACACTCGCGTTTCACTATTTTTAATATAAGTCCCATAATATGTAACTATCGCGGGCGAAACTATCGCCATAAACCGCTTATACCGGGCACTTTACCAAATACCAAACTGTGAAATATTTCAACCTAAATTAGAAAAGACCAATATTGCCCAACCCGGGAATTGAGCCCAAGAACCTCTACTCGGCAGTTGCATGCATTACTGATGACGCAACAGGCAGTCAAGTCATTTTAATACATACTTACCGTCATAGAAAATCTCATATGTTCTTCTTCCCATAGGGGTATATAGGCACCTACCAAAGAATGCCACTTGCTACGATCCTTCTCACAGACACATCTTGTCATACAGGATCGCAGGTTACGAATTTTTACTTTGACTGTAACTTTAAAATAATATAGCAGATTAATATATAAAATAAATAAATAAATTTAACCCATTAATGTCCCACTGCTGAGCAAGGGTCTCCTCCCGTAGTGAGGTAGGGGTTAGGCATTGAGTCCACCACGCTGGCCGAGTGCGGGTTGGGGACTTTGCATGCTCTTCTTCTTCTGCTTATCGTATGGTTAGTGTCAAAGTTGTTCAAGCCGCCCGAAAGACCTTTCACAGGGCTTAACGACTGTTATCTTAGTAGACAACAACCGGGACCAACTTTTTACGTGCCCTCCGAAGCATGGAGACGCCCAGCTCAAATACCACTATGCGGGCACCCATCTATAGAATGACCGCGCCAACAGTTGATTCACCCAAAGATCGTTGTCAGACCGGTGAGCGCAACTGGCTATGGGCGAATTCATGCCCTAAATAAACAAGGTTTCCTCACGACGTTTTCCTTCACCGTTGGAGCATGTGATTATTATTTCTTATACACACATAACTTCGAAAAGCTTTAAAAAAGTACATATTATTCTACAAAACAACTCGTCATTCGACACAACATTTTAATTTCAGAACACGTTTTCGAAACATATTTTTAAAACTATATCGGGCGTTCGATTTACGAGCGCTAAGGCCAGTAGGCTGGACACGCCCAGCAATTATCCCGCTTGTTTTTTTTACAATGTTCTACCCAAACTCGATTGATGGATATTAAATAGTAATAAATCTTTACATGATAAGTTTTTATTGCGTCTTATGTAACATAGCTAGCTCCCATATCTATGGTCGGTGAATAGGCCGACAAATATATTACTTATCTTAAGTTTTAGTTTTATATCTGTGCAGAAGTAAACGTTAAAAATTCTTATACCTGTATTGGGCAGCTTTTGGCATTTACATGTGCATAGTAATCTCACTTCATTGTTAATCGCATCACCTAGGTAGGTACTAAATTAAATAATTTATAACTTAACGACTAAAATATTTTTCAGTAAAACGACGGAAGATTATCACACTCTTTAATAGGCAAGCTATTAGCCGTACAAGCTGTTGTTAACCATATTGCCAAGAATGCTTTAAACTAGTAAGTAGGTATATAGTATTCTTAAAGTGCAGCCACAAAGTGTCCCCGCTATTATCTATAAATGCAATTAAAATTACAATTGTAAATAAAATTGAATAAACAGTAACGTTGGCAACACTAATAACTCACGTTTTTTTTATTCTATGCAACTGAAAATTTAATTATTTAATGGGTGCTTCGTTAGATTACACACCAACGATTATGCATTGCGCAGGTGTTTTACTTTTATCGAAAATATGCCCGGTAATATAATATTTAATAATGTAATGTTTCTGCGCGCGATTTGCATAGATAAGTTACATGCAACAACCACATCGATAATAATAATTATTCCACAACATGACTTCTTCCTTACGTGAAAAGAAACGCTAAAATAAAACTAAAACTTAAAAATCCTAATACGACGAAATAAGGTTGAAATTTGAATAATTTTACGAACAACTAATTTATAATTTTACCCCTTTGATTGCGGTAAACAAAAACACAATTGCTCGAAGCTGATTGGTCAATTTATTTTTCCTCGAAATCGACAGCCAATGAGACGAGAGAAGTTTTTATGAGCAATTTTGTAATCAAACATTTTAATGAAGCAAAGAGTTTTTATCGCGAAACGAAAGGTTCAACAACCGGTTTTTATTTTCTTAAGTGAATTTATATTACATTGTTTCTTTTATCTTTAAGATTTTCAAAATAATGCTGCTTATAAATCGAATTAACAGACAGAAGTCATAACGTAATCAACAAAACTCTAAATTCAATTGTTTCCTAACACAATTCTATCCGTTATAAAATGTTGGTCGAACTATGTTACAAAAATATAAGGCATGCTAATCCGATACTACCTACTGCGTGTCAAAATAAAATAGAGAAAGGTCATAAAGGAACACCTTAATATTTTACGACTTGTTTTTTCATAGTAGGTCCGCAGAAAATGTATTTTATTCCCTTATTTTTATTCTTATAAAACTGTAGTCTGCCATTAAAAGTAGTCATCAAAGTTGCACGCAAAGTAAGCCAGTAATTACCTTCCATCTTCAAGGACATACATCATCATCTGCATGTTTTAGCAGCAGGCTGTCCGCGGGAGTTCCTTTGCCTCAATGTTTAATTGCCGAATGCAGTCTGTGGACTTTTGCCGCCCCGCGGGACGTACGAACTGCAACCTGTGCTATCAAAATAAAAATGTTATTTTATATTTTGTTGGATAAATTGGTATTTTTAATGCTATGTCGACAATTTGATGGCTTCAATGCAATTATCTAGTTATGGTTAGGTTAGTAAGTAGATAATTATGTTGTTGTTGGTTTTTATAACACTGTCAATAGCTACTAAAATTAGTATTAGTGCTGATAATATAATATAATACTGGTATTTATGTTTTTTATGAGACGATGCATTAATGATCTTACTTATTAATTTACTTTACAAGTAATTAATAAGTTATTCCATGCCAACAACTTAATATGTAGTAAAGAACCTTAAATGAAATGTTTACGACTGGACGAAGGTACACAAAATTCAGAATTTAAAACATTAGTGACCCGCGGACTTAGGCTACTGACATAGGCATGTTTAATAAAGACACTTTATTTTGGAAATACACAGAATTAATAATCATAAACCAGACAAATCGGGTAGGTTTAGTAGTGAAACAAAAGCGTCTTTGTGACATCAGCTAGCGCTAGATCATACAAATTAAACAACATTCAGAAAGACTTTTCAAGCAAAACTTAACTCGTCAACTGTACAATACTGCATGTAGTCTCAACCACTAGGCTCAGTTGCCGTGTCGTGCTCTGGGGGGTGCTTCGTACAATATATCCGTGTGCCGATACTGTGCATGCACGGTAGCATCTCTTGATACTGATGTACATATTGTACATGCTTGTTACCTACCACACGCGGGTACAGGCCATTAAAGTTGATAAGAAGCACTTTATTTTGGTTTTGGATTGTATTGGAATCAGTAAAAGCCTTTCCGAATTAGACCATATACTTTTTTGATTAGTATCTACCTACCTAGTCTACCTTGGCTGGTAGCAAGTAGATGCCCCGGGTTCCAATCCCGAGTCTGGTACTTAGTATTTAGTAAAGAATATTTCAATAAGTTTGTAACCAGTTTATTTCAAAAAACTGTCCCTTTAAAATCCGCGCTAGTTACCATTTTATTGTCTTGTTTTAATGTAACAAGCCAAATATCGGATTGCATCCACAAGATTTTGTCAAGGCAGTTTGCTAAAACAGAGCATATTTACCCGACTGCGCCATGCAAAGAGGGTAATTATTAATGTTACGTCGGATTCGAGATATTTAGTGTCAAAATCTACATTTGAATTCAGCGCACATTCAAACTATAGTTTTAAATAAATATAATTTGAATAAAATAATACCATTAGTTTCACTTTTAACCTGCGTTTAAACATTGCACCTATTTGGAATCTCAGTATATTGTGCATGTGCTCCATGGAATTTGAATTCGATTTTGTTGCGCGTAAGCCTACTCTACAGGGTGGTAAAACAAAACGAATAATAATCTCCTAGCGGTATTATAATAATAAATGTGCTTAGTTCCGAACAGGGAACGTTACAATACCCACCTGTTGTGCAACTGATCGCTGGCACAAAACGCGTGGGCCTGCACTTGTTACAGCTTGTTATAAGCTTCAATTACTACAAGTGTTCATAAACTAAGCTTCTGCAAAGCTAAAGGCTTAACGGCTATTACGAGATCGAGGAGTAGGCTACTAAATCAAAATCATGTAGACTGCGCTATTACGGGACTACAGAATTCATATAAAATTAGATATCCACATTGTATCCTTATAATAGGCACTTTTTTAATAAAATTCTATTGAAAACTCAATGACTTTGTACTGTTTTCACAGTCTGTCCTGGTATTAAAGGACTTACCCCCGGTTTATCTATTCAATAGCGTTTAAACTCATATAAAAAACGCTATTGAATAGATAAACTACCGCTAAATGTACCTCAGAAACCGGGGGTTAATAAATTATTGAACCAAACACGTCTAAATTAAATAAGAAACAACTTTATAGGCATTTGTAGGAGAGTGAGAGAGATCTTTCAAATAAAATATTACTTTTCGATAGCTAGTTACTAACTCGACTGAAACTGAAATGCACAATCTAAGAATCTCCTTTTGCACGTGGAAACACTCCTGTAACTTTTTGATAGTAAAACACAATCTACACAAGAAAACTAAGCTTTATAAGCTCATAAGTAGATATAGACCGCCTTATTTCCAACCCTTAACCCTAACATCTGTACAAAAAATAAAACGGCCTCCGTGGCGCAGTGGTAAAAGGTGGTCACCACGCCACTACCAGTGCATCGAGAGGTCGTGGGTTCGATTCCCACACGGACCAAATATTTGTTCCATCCACAAATAGTTGTATCGGGTCTGTAAGTTTGCACTTTGTGTCCGTTATTTGTATGTTTGTAAAAGTCAATTCACAAGAGCAATTCTTAGAGCAGTAGTTGTCTTTTAAAATAAAAAAACAAAAATTATACTCGTGTGGTTTAATATTTGTATAACATAAATATATTTTGCATACGTACAGAAGCAAATACATGTGTAGGTATTTGAAACCAGCCGTGTTTATGAGAAACCGTCAGACTGCGGAGTACACCTGTCGGGCAGGACACGAAGACACGACGCGCTGACTAACCATTCATTATAGGTAGTCACCATAACTAACATGCATTCCAATTAAATAAGTTATAAGTTTATTAAAATTGCTATTTATTACAGTGATAGCCGAGTGGTATAAGTTGATACCTTCCACGCAAGTGGTTGCGGTTTCGAACCAGTAACACACCAATGGCTTTTCAAAGTTGTGTTGGAAATAATTATCACTTGTTCAATGGTGAAGTGATAATTCGTGATGTAAATTTTAAAAGGCATGCATAGTCCCCAACCCGCAATTGGCCAGCGTGGTCCCGTGGAGGACTCGAGGCCTAACCCCTCTGTCATTGCAGGACGTGACCCTTGCGGCCTTGCCCAACAGTGAGACATAAATGGGTTACATTTATTTTATTGATTCATTTATTATTAGAAGGTATGCTAAGCAATTTATTAGCTAGCTACTTGCATAAGCAACTATGGTATTGTAGGTAGACCCACAAACTTTTTAAAGGTATCATTTTTTCTCTTTGTGAACCACATCCAAACCATAAACGAATGCAACACTTTACAGACTGTCCACATTGAATTTATATAAAATAAATGCATACTTGTGAATACCAAAGTAATATTAAATCATACATTTTATAGGCATTAAATTAAGACATGTCGGATCGTGGGAATGTCGCACAGAGACGCGAAATGCTAAAGTATGTAAATTGCGCGGGAAAGGATGAATGTCACTGAGTCGGCCATATTTTATTCGTACGGTCGCGTTCTTCGCGCGATTTATGTCGCGTTCGCGTATTGAATTAGATGAATGGCATGTTTAGCTATTGATAAAGGTTCGGTTCGCAATAACTGACGGTTTTTCAACGAACATTTACTAAGAAGAACTCGTAAGTTGACTTGAAATAGTTGTGCGTCTGACGATGAGAGGCAATGCGTTTTAATAATGTATGCAGTGACACTTCGTGATATGTAAAACATTTATAATTCAGTAGTTTGCTGCGAGCAACTGCTATGATGAATGGCTCCCGGAGGTTTTACGCACCTGGCTTGAACGTATAGGAATACCGCTTAGGACATAATACTTGTGTTGTACGATAGCTGTAGAATTCTTATCTGGTATATGCACCCTGATAGATATACCTATGTAAAAATAGCAATGAAAAGGAATATATTATTTTGTTTTCAATTACGTCCCTATGATAGCAATAAAGATAAGTATACACAAGACTGTATTCATTCTAGTAACGGCCGCAAAACATCCGGGTAACCTCACGGAAGATCCTATTAATTTCAAACATATCATCAAAAAAGATGTTACAGTAAAATTTCTATGATAATCCTAAATGTGTTTAGCTAAGACGGTGTATCAATCAATAATGAACGCAAATTACAGGTGCCTTCAAAATTGTTCTTAACGAAATATACCGAGATTTGAACCCATTACCCAGTGCGACGATTTGCCAAAGTGGCCAACGATCTGTAACATTAAAATAATATAAATAAACTAGCTGACCCGTGCGGCTCCGCTCGCGTGAATGTCGTGCTGTTGCATTAGTTGCAGCTCACTTAGACCTAGATACTTTCAAGGTTAGATGCCAAATAAAATAATGCACTATAAAATAAAATTTATATCAATTTCCACAAAAATCTAAACAAAATCCATAGAAAATGTTTAAAAAGTACTTTGAAACGTAAAACAGTCACAAAAAGTACTGTCTCCGATGAGGTTCGATCCCTCACCAAAAGGATTAAAAATTAAAATCGAATCTATAAACCAATACGCCACAGCGTCGCTTGTTATATAAGCTAAAATTTTCGCTTATATTTTTATGTTACCTGTGAACGATTTTTACTACATATTTGCAATTTTCTAGAAAACTAAGAATTTTTATGAGATAAAAAGTTTCCTATAAGTTGCTCCACTACTTATTCATTAAGATTTAAAATATTGAATAACCAAGTAGGTACCTACTTATACTTTCAAAAGACTGCGGAATTTATGACAACAAAAATATTCGCTCACTCAATATTGTGATAAAAATGTTATTTAAATAAAAAAATATGTCAAAAAAATTATAATATTGAATTAAATCACCTAAAAAAATTAACACAAAATTTAAAAAAATTAATAAATTGTACAAAAATGAAATGTCACTCGTTAGGATTTGAACTTACTCTCTCATGACAAAACAAAAGTTCATCCTTGATATGTAACTACTTCGACCACGAACGCTATTAATATGTCAGATAAAATTATACGTTTATTCCAAAAAGGCGATGCGATTTTTTTTTAAATATTATAAATATCCTAAATGTTAATCAGATAAAAAAAACATACTTAGTACAAAAAGATATCCTTTTTGTACTAAGTATGTTTTTTTGTGAATAACGTTACAATTTTTTTTAATGTAAGGCCATTGACCTAGTTTTAGAATTAAGTATTTAAAATGGAATTATTTGGAACGTGATAACACTTGGGTTACTGGGTCGTTCTCCTGAAAATAAAAAGCAAAACATAGAACTACTTAGATTTTAATTCCAAAATACATATTATCCTACATCGATTAGGGTTGCCATAGATTTGGCTAGGCATTTTTAGGACCGCTTGCCTGACCTTGGCTCTTCTTAAAAATTCAATAGGAAATTTAGAGGGGAAATTAGAGCGATGATGAGTACTATGCAATATGGAAATTTGGAATTGGGGTGGGGGCAAGACTGCCGGACTCTGCTGGAGTGTAGAAGGCGCTGATACAGGAAAATTATCCGTGAAAGTATAAATTTGACGCATATTTCACAACATCACTGTATTACCATACTCAAAGAGTAGGTATATCTTTTGTGTTCAAACCATGTATGGTCACTGAGTTCGTACTCAGTTTTAAATGATTCGTATTTAAATTGAAACATTGTTGGTCGACCTTCCGGTATGAGTTTTGTACGCCCTTGAATTTTATATCTGAGGTATTTTTCTGAACTAATGATGCCTAAACACATTTTATGCTTAATAATGTATAGGTACTTGCGATGATACGTCCGGAACCGCGTAACCCGTAATTATTTTTTATATATCATCCGTTGTTTATTTTTTAAAACTTACCTATAGTCTGTTGCATAGCTATCCAATTTATTTCCTTAATGCAACCAATTAATTTGGTTATATGTTACGAACTACAACGCCATCTGTTAGTAGCGGCGAACAACGACAACAAACGAAATTATTCGGTTTGCCACCTAGGATATCTCGACCGCACCGGACCCACGTAAACCAGTCAACATTTATGTGTAATAAATCATACAACATTTATGTTTGAAAATCTTATAAATGTATAGCCTGTTTCAAAGGTATTTTTTTTACAATAAAGCAATCAAAATAAATTAATTAGGAAAAACATGCTTTGTTGCGGACAATAACGCCATCTATTGGTTGGTGCGAACAACAGGTATCGATACGGCAGGCGCCTCGAACTATATGGCCCAGCGCAGACAGACCGGAATAATCCTCGCGCGGTCTCGAGCATTTTCTTTACGGCTCGCGGATGCTCGAGCATGCTCGCGACTGCTCGAGCCTGCGCGAGGAAAACTTTCTAGCTTACCATTCTTCATTAAACAGGCCAGTTTTCGTGAAAATTCGTCAACGATGGTAGACTGGGCCATGATTATAATTGCTCTTTTGACTGAAGAAGAATAAAAATGACGTTTTCCCTCTTTAAACTCAGTAACAACATTGAAAGTTCTCGTACGATGCCGGCGGCGACGCGAGCCCGCGCGGGGATACCCGCGCATCCTCGAGGACGCGCGAGCATTTTTTGTCAGGTTCAAGCAATTATGCACTTTATTTTAATGATTTTAAAGTTGATTTTCAAGTGCGTTAAAAAAATCCTCTTCGCTGCGCTCCTCTTGGTCTGCGCTGACCCTATTGCGAATGTTGTGAAATGGATTAGCAATGCCATCTATGGTATCTCTAGGGAAACGCAGGTTCGAAAGATTTCTACGTATTTTTTTCAATTTTCTAAAAATCTATGAAAAATTATGCGATAAAAAGTATCCTAGAGACTGCTCCACTACTTATTCTATGCATATAGCAAATTTCAGTGCGTTCTATCCGGTAGTTTTTACGTGATAGCGACACATACAGACGGAGGACAGACAGACAGACAGACAGAAAAGAAAATTATAAATTGCAGATTCGGTATCAGTATCCGTTACTAAACATCCCCCATTGGTTTTTTTTTAAATATATTCAATGTACAGAATTGACCTCTCTACAGATTTATTATAATATATAGATAATAAATTTAACCCATTACTGTCCCACTGCTGGGCAAGGGTCTCCTCCCGTATCTAATGAGGGAGGGGTTAGGCCTTGAGTCCACCACGCTGGCCAAATGCGGGTTGGGTTAACATTATAGGTATATCAAATAAATATTTGTATGTGTCTATACGATTACATATTACTTATACGACCAAACAAATAACTACCTTCGTCCCTAATAAATTTAATACTTATACAATAACTTGTTTTACACAAGTTAATTTCACACCTGCATTTTTAAATTCTTCATGAATACAGCCCAATACAGTTATTTATCTTTGTTTCAAATCAATTACTTTTTTAATTAAAATCGTAAGGTAGACAAATTGATTGTTGACTTTGGATCCCTTTGTTTAACAGTTCAATGAATATAGAACACTAGCTGACCCGCGCAACTTCGCTTGCGTCACCTAAGAGAATGGGTCAAAATTTTCCCCATTTTTGTAACATTTTTCGTTGCTACTCCGCTCCTAATGACCGTAGCGTGATGTTATATAGCCTATAGCCTTCCTCGATAAATGGGCTATCTAACACTGAAAGGATTTTTCAAATCAGACCAGTAGTTCCTGAGATTAGCGCGTTCAAACAAACAAACAAACAATCAAACAAACAAACTCTTCAGCTTTATTATATTAGTATAGATGTAGGTACCTACCTACCTAGTAAATAATGCCAGTCTGTCTAGTACCTACTACATATCTACTGCCTTAAAAGTTTCAAAAAGGATAATAAAACTAATTCTGCCCTTTATAAACTGATGCGCAGAGAGAAACAGGCATGTAATACCTATTAACTTATTTGAAGTTAGTAGCTATACAAAGAAGAAATAATTAAGAAATAAAAAGCAAAGTAAAATAATTACGAAACAAGTAACAACTCTATAACCAACAAAAATTCTCGAAAAACCTTTAAAAGCCCAAATATCTTGCGATCTGAAATAGCGGGCAAGCTTCGTAACATTCTACCGGGCGACATAACAAACCTTAATTAGATGTCCTGACCAAATTCGTTCGGAAACTCGCAACAAACGAAAACATAAGTTTTCTTATCAACATATTCGAGCCATTCAAGCATTCCGCTATTTGAGCACAATTGTTTGATTCACAGCGACTCTGTGTTGTTAAATAGAGCAAAAATCATTGTCGGTGGAGAATCAGCATCAGTTGGCGACATTTAAATGTGGTGGCGGCTCTTTTGGACCCGCCATTTGCATCCGAGATCGCGTCGATCGACCGTCTTGTTCAAGTTTTTTTGCCGCCAACGCGATACACCAAGTTTGGTGCACACTGAGTTTTGTTGGTTTGACTTTATTCTTATTAACATTTACGCATATTTCCAAGGGAGATTAAGAAGAAAAGTTTGACCCTAATCTCAAATTGTCAATGCCTACTATCTAGGCAGGCGATCGTACAAGATCAATATCGAATTTTCGAGGGGATAAAGAGCCCTTTGCCTATTAAGCTCGGAAACAAATCAGTAAAAAATGTTTGCAACACAACGTTCTTACCACGACTGTAAATTCTCAATTAATTGGCCATCCTAATTTCGGATTAACACTTATTACAGCTAAGTTTAAAAAAATAATATAAGTAGGTACATTTACCTGTGCACAACAGTCAAAAACCTGGGTGAAAGGTCTTATCTCCTCCAGTAGTAGTCGCCGCGGTTACTTTAGCACTAAACAAAATAATGTAATTTCCAAGAAGCAATAATATTTCGTAAAGATACTCAGTGTGCCCCCGCATCACCTCACGCAACACACTCTGTTTTATTCTTGCTGTATATTCGGTAGCGGCACAGCAAAGGGACGCATTCAATTATTCACTTGCATTACTTTTGTTTACAACCCGCGTACTACGTCGCCGTGATGAGTATCAGACGGCTAATTGGGACGAAAACAAACTTAGAACTGTTACTGAAAGAATGCCGACATTTTAAAATGCGAGAATGATTGGAAATAAAAATGACTAAACAAACTCTCATGTTGTTTTGGAGCCCCCTTAAATAGGAAATTATTGTGTATTTTAGTATTTGTTGTTATAACGACAACAGAAATCCATCACCTGTATTTTTTTTACTATCACGGTTCATGAGATACAGCCTGGTGATAGACAGACTGATTACATAACAGCGAACCTTTAGTATCGTGGGCTCATGTACGGAACCCTAAAGATAAGGATCAAATCAAAGATACATATTGTCTGTATATAGCAGATATACCTACTCAAAGAAAATAAGGCTAACAATAAAATGATAATTTAATGTAACCCTGTCGGAAACGTGTCTCCCTTCGATACTTGCGACTAAGCACGGAATGAGGACTTTGCTTTTCTTCGAAAAAGTATTTAAACTGCTATGAAGTAGGTCGGCGATCTCCATGCTTACTTATAGATTTCGGCATAATTTCCTTAAAAATGTTTTAATAGTGGTTAAATTAAATTTTTGTGAGTGATAGAACCTGTTTGTGCCATGAGTCGGGACCATATTGGCAAATACCAACACTGATTCAAATATTATTTGCTGCTAACATAATTTTGTCAGGCGCTTCCATGTTTCAATCAAGTTACTACGTCATTTTATTGGCTTTGATCCATGGCAAAAGACAATAAAATAACTAACAAACAATTAGAAAATCACACAAATGTCTGTTCTGTGTGGAAATCTATCCACAGCATACATATCTACGTACGCATTGATAGGGGCGTGTTGTCCATTACCACGGTCAACTGATCAATTGACAGTAATCTAGCATCAGATTAGTGTTTAATGGCTAAGCAGATCCAGGATATAGTTTAGAAGAGGGGCTTTTTTAAATGCTTTCGGTCGTATTCTCTAAGTTTTGACTACCTCCGTGAAGCAGTGGTTTAGGTCGCCAGGCCGCTACCATTGCGTCAGGAGGTCGTGGATTCGATTTCACACGAAAAAAATATTTGTTAATTGTTGTATTCTAGGAACGGGAGCATGGATTCTTTCATGTTCACAGATGTACAGAAATAAAACCAATATTATGTTTAAAGTATATTATCCTAAAACATAAGAGTACTGTGACACTATAGTCTTGTAGAAGGAGAACACGAGCTCGCTGGCAGAGCGGCAGTGCTCCATCGCCTCGCCGAACGCTGCGTCGCTGATACTGCCTTGTGTGAAACCTGAGTAAAAACAAAAAGTAAATAAGTATCATTTCTTTACCTTGTACTTTTCTAAAATCTTCAACAGCTCATAGACCTTAGGTCTTTTCAAATGATATGTAATAAGCACTACAAAACTTTGAGTAAATATTTAAAAATCACTAGTTTAACCCGCGCGGTCTAATACAAAAATGCTCAATGAAATGGTGAGTTCTAATTTAAGTTGTCCAACACTCCAAACCAAACTGCCTACTTTGGTTTGTGAAAAAAAAAATCCTCATAATATTAAAGACTAGCTGACCCGCGCAACTTCGCTTGCGTCACATAAGAGAATTGGTCAAAATTTTCCCCGTTTTTGTAACACTTTTTATTGGTATTTTGCTCCTATTGGTCGTAGCGTGATGATATATAGCCTATAACCTTCCTCGATAAATGGGCTATCTAACAGTGAAAGAATTTTTCAAATCGAACCAGTACTGAGATTAGCGCGTTCAAACAAACAAACAAACAAACAAACTCTTTAGCTTTATAATATTAGTATAGATGTTTCTTTATGAATTTTTACTATTCTATTTTGACACGAAGTAGGCAGCATTGGATAAGCGTGCTTTATATTCTTGTACCATAGTTCGACCGACATCTTGTAGCTGATAGAATTTTGAGAAAGAAACGAAATTAAATTTTCAAATCAAAATCAAAGAAAATTCGTTTTTGATGTTTATAGTAAGGATTCAGATGCTTATATCGTGTGCACAACCGTATACCTAATTATGCGGTTGTAGGTTGTACGATATACGATACGAAAATAACCTGTATATGGAACTTACAAGTAACAAGTGACTTCTCTCTGCTCTCGAAGACATACGTCATTGACGCTCGTGCGGTCTCGAGCTGCTCCGTCGTGGGGTCTAGCTGTATGTTGCCCCGCTCGTCGATGGCGCAGGTCACCGCCGCGAACGTGTGGCGCATGGCCAGACCACTGTTCAGTAGCGCTAGGCAACACGCGTTTATACTGCATGCTAGGAACTGGAGTCAAGAAAATTCAGTCAATATACATATATAAAATTACGGATTTACCTGAAGGCGTATCAGAAGTGCATGAAATACACGCATATTTTCGCCATTTACAATGTCAGTTTCATTTAACAGGGGCAAGCCCATAGCCATACACCAGGTACCTACATTATCAAACTAATAGCTACTATTGAGAAATATTGCAATACTAGCTACTTACTCCACCATGATCCTCTAACTCCTGTATATTGACAACAATGCCAGTGCGAGGGTACAGGCTGCTCAAGATAGCTGTCTCACAGGTGGAACGGATCACATGTTCACGATACCTGAAATAATTCAGTTAAAGCATTTATACAGTTTCAACAAGTTTCTTTCAAGAACTTAGTAAGCAACTCCGCTTACAACTTTCTTTCTTCAGCAAAAGGGGTCAGTATAGTAAACAAAAGAGAAACTAAAAAGAAAATCAGTTAGATTTGGCAACATAAGAAGAGGTATGAAACTCCCTATTACTGCTGCCTCTACAAGCTAGAGTGCTAACATACATAGAAAATAGATCCTCAATTCCTCAACTATGAGTAGCCAAAGCGGTATTCCTGACTACAGTAATCAAATACATAATATAAAGAGGTAATATTCTTTACCTATCAGGAACACAAGGTTTTCCACCTTTGCTTGAGAAATAGACTTCTAATGTGGCTTTCTCTATGCTTTGACTCTGCATCTTTATATCCAGTGGCCCATTTACATTTGCTAGTGCCACTGTCCGACCTGAAAAATAAATTCAAAACAATATTAGTTTATAAGATTGATGACAGTAGGTACATAGAAGTAGGTACTTTCATATGTATATTTCATATGATGTATATAAGGATATTTTAAAAGAAACTTGGGTTATAATTAAGTTTTATGAAAACAGTAGTTAAAAACATTACTATAAGATTTGTACAGCTTAAGTCTTTACAAGCATACAAATTTTAGCTACAATATTGTATGTGACCGGAAAGTACACAAAACTTGGATTTGGAGTGTAAATAGATAAAACTTCTGAACCAGACTGCGGTCATTAAAACTATTAAAGCTATACTAGATATAGATTAGTAATTCATACTTGTATTTATCGTAAATTGAAATCTTTTAGATAAAAATAACAGAAGCTCATACCTTGTGATAATATAGCCGATCCATCTGATCTAGTCAGATAATTGCACTCGCATTTCATTGGTCTGAGTTTGAAATCTTTTATATCCGTATCATTGACCATTTTCGTGAATAATTTACGTGATTTTATTTGTATTTACAAAAAAGTTTGTGTTTTGGACTAAAAACGTGCAAGTGACAGAAAACTCTTGACATTCTCGATTTGACATAAAGAATTACGTTCTAAAATCATACAAAAATGTGTGGAGTTAAAACCGCGTATTACTTATTTATTCACCTGTTATGAGTCGGGTCTTCGATACAGTATAGCACGTGGGCATTAATTTATTCAATTTGCGTAATATAGAAGATGGAAGGATATTAAGTAAATTAATTTAATTGAAATAACTAGTATATTCATTGGTGTTTTGAAACTATAGCCCTTTAAAGCTACATAACTTTTTTAGATTGGCCAATATTTAAAACAAGAAAATTTAATTAAGATTAATAGTCAACTTTTACAAAAGAGCAATCCGGTAAACGGAGCGAACTTCAGTAACCTCATTTCCGTTCAACGTCAAAGCCATTGCTGTCTTTCAGCTGTCAATGTTATTAGTGTCACCGCAATCTTTGTTGCCAATGTTCATGGATTTAGTTATTCCTACCGAGTTTAATTAAATATGTTATAATGAGATATGAGAATAATAGTCTGCTGACAAATATGCCAGCGGCCATGAAACGTTTTTTTCTAGGAGTTTTAATATTTGATCCGAATAAGGTCGTAATATTAAAACCGAACTTTAAATTTTCGTATTTGCTATCACAAATATTAATCTTCAAACAGTAACAATATGGGAAACCACGAGCCTACTGACTTTAAGCTTTTTGGAATGATTTTCTTTATACATCTACCGATATACAATTTTAAGGTTGAGAACACCAAATAATTGTCAAAACGCAATCGTATCAGAGTGATAATTTGATAAAACGTAAAGCGTGTTTTTAATTTAGAGATTTATTATGTGATATTATTACAATTATTGTGAAACAAGTGCAATAAATCAACCAAGATGAAGAATAGGTTTAACACATATGATATTATGTGCATGGTCACAGAACTACAAAGGTACCAATACATTCGCTTTATTTTGCAACAACAAACACTTTATACCGTCGTCATTAACAAAACACAGACCAATTGAGTTAAAATCAATTAAAATGGATTATATAACGGCATTGTAATGATGAATGACTTCTATATTACTATATTATAACCTTTTTTATTTCTTTGTTGTTGTTTTTTATTTTATACTCTATTACGATTCTTCCTTCATTTTTGAGATGCGGCTTCTATTACCAGTCCTTGAAAGAATAAATGCTGGAGTTTTATTTTTACTTCTAAAGTTACTGAGGGTTTCATCACAGTGAAACTAAGAGTATTGTTACAATGTTGCATCATGATATTTAACTATAAATTGTAACAGTTCAAATAGCTGAAGATATTCAAATAGCTAGTGCTACCTTTTTTTTACTTAAGGGGTAGGCAAAAACGAAAGAACTACATTTGGTTTGATACTTACAAAATTCCTTTGCCTCATTCACATCCATACATCTTGTCATACAGGTGTCATCTTGTATTACACTTTTCATAGTAGAATAATTGTCTTAACATAGGTTGCCAGCAACTCACTGAGTGGTTTCAGAAAACCTACTAAGTAGGTTTGTTGGCAGCGAAAGTGTTAAATATCCTCTTTCTCATCGTCACTTACCATCAGATAATATGGGAGACAAATACAGTACCTACCCAATATTAAATAAAATATTATAAAGCTGAAGAGTTTGTCGATTTGAAAAATTCTTTCACTGTTAGATAGCCTTTTTATCGAGAAAGGCTATAGTATTAAATAAAATCATATTTTTACTTACAGGCTAATAGGTATGCGAGTGAACCAAGTGTATGACATAGACAATAAGACATATGTGATAAGACTACAGCGGTCCGAGGAGAAGAGTGTGCTGCTGTTGGAGTCAGGGAACAGGTTCCACACCACACAGTTTGAGTGGCCGAAGAATGTTGCTCCTTCCGGTTTTACAATGAAGGTATGAATAATTTTAATGTAGCTTTTCATAAGTAAATATATGTTTTGACCCAGAACTTATTAATAGTTATATTATTATTAATAGAAGTAATTGCACAGAATTAAAGCGTCTAAAATTTGATATACTTTACAATGAGTAACTAAAGAACACTTTAGTAAAACCAATTGAAATACTAGCAGCGATAGCGATAGATAAGTTGGTACCTCTGGATCACGCAAGTGATCTGCTACAACCCGACGCAAATTCCAATTGAAAGAGGGAATAATACTTTAAACGGCTTGCATTGCTGCATAAGTCATATTATTATCATTCACAATTTATGTTTAGGTATACAGCTTATAATTTTTTCATAAACATACAATATTTTTATTTCATATTTCAGCTCCGCAAGCACTTAAAGAACAAGCGTCTTGAGAAGCTCTCGCAACTTGGTATTGATCGTATCGTAGACCTGCAGTTTGGTAGTGGAGAAGCAGCTTACCATGTCATTCTGGAGTTGTATGATAGAGGCAACATCGTACTGACGGACTGTGAATGGACTATTCTGAATGTGCTAAGGCCCCATGTGGAAGGAGATAAAGTTAGGTGAGATAATTAGATATACTTATGTACCATGTACATATATAAAAACTATATAATTCTTTATAAGTATAAATAAGTAAATTTGAAATTACTTAATTAAAATTTTCATTTTATATTCTGTTATATTTTCATGTAAGTGCGAAAAGGCAATTTGGCTTATTTTTTTTACAATGGTTAATGTTGTCCAAGGAAAGTTTAAAATTACGAAATTTATAGCAATAAATAGATGTAGTTAATCAACACATTTTTCCTTCTTTGTTTCTTAGCATTATAGATTTTGCAGTACATAACCTGGTTTGTCAGTAGTAGTAGCTAGTATTTAATATGTAATTAAAACATTTTCAGATTTGCAGTAAAAGAGAAGTACCCACTAGACAGAGCTAAGACGAGCTACGAGGCGCCGTCTGCCGAGGCGTTACAAGAAATACTAGCTAACTGTAAACCAGGAGATAATCTCAAAAAAGTGCTCAATCCTAACCTTGGTGAGACATCATATTATAAGCTAACTTTAAGATATCTAAATGGAATGTCCAATAATATAAATTAAAAGTATGCGCATGTACAGTAACCAAAATAATATAATACGACGCCTCGCTGGTCAATTGCGGATTGAGGATGAAACAAGAAATTATCCTGCTAATATCGCAAATGTGAAAGCTTTTTAGGATGGATGACGGATGTACAATATGTTTGATACTCTTTCATGCTAAAACCTCTTAACAAATTCGATATTTTTTTGGTATACGTATAGTTTAAAACCTGGTTTAACACATAGAATATATTTTAAGCAGGCGAAGTAGGGAGAAAATTCTATAATATAATGTTAAATATTTCTTTTTCCTTCTAGAATATGGTGCTGCGATCATAGATCATGTGCTCCTAGAGAATGGCTTGTCTGGCAACTTGAAGATATCTAAGGAGCCCGGCAAGGGTTTCAATGTGGAACAGGACCTGGACAAGCTGGTGAAGGCCATGAAGCAGGCTGAGGAGATGCTCGATACAGCTCAGACTGAAGTCGCTAAAGTACGTGATGAAAGACATTTATTATAGTAAAATATACAAAACAGTAATTTTTTACTGTAGTAGCATTGTATGCTTATGAAAGTTCTTTCGTTGAGTAGCATTTAGCTCCCTGCCAAAATTCATAATAAACCAGTCTTATATCATAATAGTGATAAATATCTGTTCTGCTCTTCTGTTTAAACTCACAACTGAATTGCTGATACAATTTAGACTAGATTTTGCATAACGATACTCGCTACTTTACCAAAAAGGTATTGGAGAAAATTAATTTTGTATTTATACATACGCTGACACATAAGCAGAGACCAAAGAAAGCTACTTTGTACGATCCTTAAAAACTACTCACAGGATCGTCGGTCACGAGTACATATAATACATTTCCATATTCCTAATATTACCCATAATGAAATCTGCAGTACTATTACCATAGAGAGACGCCCTAGAAAGACAAACACAGATATCGGCGATGTCTTGATAAAAGGTCAGGTGCGTAGTACTCGTAACCGGCGGTCCTGTATGACAACATGTATGGATGTGAATGAGGCAAGAGAAGTTTCTAAGGATCGTACCAAGTAGCGTTCTTTGGTCTCTACCTGAACGTATGGAAAAATGGCGTAATTTGATGTATGTATGTAATTATGTATGAATGTACCATAATCCTTATCTCCTCAGGGCTTCATAACCCAGAAGAAAGAGGAACGTCCGAACCCAGACGGTGAAGGCAGCAGTTACTTGCTGACCAACGTAGAGTTCCACCCGAAGCACTTCGCTCAGCATCAGAACATGCCATGCATGGAATATGAGACCTTCGACCGAGCTGTCGATGAATTCTTCTCCACGCTAGAAGGACAGAAGATTGACCTAAAGGTACGTTTTATGATTATAGTTAATTGAGCCTACATAACCCATTACTGTCCCACTGCTGGGCAAGGGTCTCCTCCCGTAATGAGGGGAGGGGTTAGGCTTTGAGTCCACCACGCTGGCCAAGTGCGGGTTGGGGACTACATACCAAAGTCAACATTTTATAATTATTAAACTTATATTATAGTAGAATACAAGAATTGACGCGAACACGCATTTTATCTTGGAATGCCTAACCATAGTTAGAGGTTTGACGATAGTTAGAGAAACCAAAATATGATGGCAGTTTAACATAATCCTTCAGTCTTGTCATTGCTGATTCAGACAGCCTCCGACTGCGTAAAATGTTACCTGCGCCGAAACGTCAGCCATTCTAAGGTAGAATCCACCGACATAATGTCAGTGGCTCAATGGCTCTTTGCTATAAAGGAATCACTTGTAGACTGCCCTTCAAATAAACGCCCCGACATCAAGTCGTCGTCATCAGTCGGAGGCGCCCGTAGCCAGTTGCGCTCACCGGTTGGTAAACGATCTGTGGGTTAAGCAAACCTTGGCGCGGTCATTCCATAGATGGGTGACCGCATAGTGGTATTTGAACAGGGCGTCTCCGTGCTTCGGAGGGCACGTAAAAAGTGGGTCCCGGTTGTTGTCAATTAAGATAACAGTCGTTAAGCCACGTCAAAGGCCTTCGGGCGGCTTGAACAACTTTGACACTAGGTTGACCACTAACCATACGATAAGAAGATCAAGTCGTTGATATTCTGTTGACTAGGCGGCGTAATTTCTTGTCAGCAGTTAAATAGTCGAAACACAGATACGTTTTCAATTGTGTGTACGACTGTACGTATATATTATATTTCGAACAAACGAATGTATGAAAATGAAAAAGGGGCGACATCGAAAACTATTTAATTATGTTGGGCCCCACTTGGTCGCACGATGCCGTATTTTATATAAAAGTGACTGGTTACGCGAGACTCTATTACAGCCAAAAGTATTATATTTTATTTACAAAATTGCAATGGGATTCAATCCATCTAATTTTGCCATAAAAATATATTCAAATATATTAGGTAAGTAGGTATATTACTTAGCGCCTACGCCGCCTACCTGTTTGCGGTTAAGTACCAGCTAGGAGGAAATATTTTATATAAATTAAACGTATTAATAAAGTAAATGTATTTTATAAGTGCATGTTTTTACGGCTAAGTGGGGTCCAACCCAAATAGTAGTTATAAGGAAATGATAACAAAATGTAGTAATAGAATTTTATCAATGCATTAGTATTGATTCTTTCAAATAAACATTTTAAAAATTATAACAACTAATTTTAATTGAGAAAATAAGTATACATTTTTGAGAACACTTTTAAATTAATGGTTGCGGGTTACTATACCAAGAATTTGAAACAAAGTAATTTAAGTCTTAATATTTAAAAGTCGGGTTACTTTGTATATCGGGTTACATTAGACTCAACATTAACTCGATACCGTGAATAAAAATACAAAAAGTAAAAAATGGATTGAAATGTTAGCAGTGACAAATATGTTATGGGTAAGTTTTTAAAATTATAATATTTTATAACTAGAGGGTTACTTTAGCGTAATTACTAATATTATCTGTCAAATATAAAATAAGGGTTGGACACCACTTTATTGCACAGTTTCGCGGCTAAATAATATAATAAGAAACTATTTCGCACAAAATATATTTTTATATATTTTTTCTTAACTTTAAACAATCTTATTAGCTTATAATTGACACACGTGGTATTCTCAAAGCTTCCATTTCTCGCATGTTGGAAGAAAACCCGTGCCTCTTTATTAAAAGAGCCAATGGTTAATTGCTATTATTCTATTAATTTAATATTCCAAATGTCGGTTTCGTTCAAGGTCGTTTTAAATTGAAATGTAAGATTTGTTCTAGTCTTTTACAAAAATAATACAATAACTGAGTCTCTTTAAGTGATCTACCTAGTAATAGGATCGTTTTTTGCGTAACTATATTTTTACGTAAAGTATAATACTAAGTCTGTGCGAACAAGTGTGGTCCAACTCAAATAATTAAAGAGCTTGCTAAATTAAATTATATTTATAGTAAAGAAACAACATTTAACTTAACACTTTACATTTTTCTTTTAGATCGAACCCGCATCACCCCCACACGAGACAGTAGACGTGAAATTCTCGCCGAGCTACGAAACATGGTCAGACTTTGTCATGTCTTCAATAGAACAGCCTAAAGACGACGCAGCATCAGTTCGTTCACCTTCACCCACTTTCGAAGTCGATAGACTGTCTTCATCCGGCAGGGAATACTGTTCGAGCCCCGAATGGCGCAACCATACAACTGATGAATCATCTAGCGAGTCTACGACCCCTCCTAAAGTATACTCTCAGAATTATAAACCTCCCGCCCGAGCTACCAGTCGTTCTTTAGCTGAGTGTATAGCAGCTGTCACTTCAAAGAAACTCACGCAACGAGCCGCCGCTGACTACTACAACATATCACGAAGTACTATAAAAAACAAACTCGCGATACTAAACAATAAGTTCACTAAGTCCACCAGGTCTATTATAAGATCTCAAGCTAATATCTTCAAAAGTCGCAGGTACTTAGACTACACACAAGATCAGTTGGAGCGCTGTCTCCGTGCTATAAGATCTAAGCAATTAACACAGAAAGAAGCTTCAGATCTATACGATATTCCTTACAGCACGATTAAGGCGAAACTTTATCAGAATAACAACAAAAGGCCGGGCAGACCGACCACCTTCACGACGGAGGAAGAAGCGTTGTTCGTGGAACATGTGACGTCACTACATGACCTCGGCATGCCTGTTTCGCTCACCGATGTTCGAATAGCTATTAGAGACTACTTAACATCACAAAACCGTATCGTTGAAGCTTTCCGTAATAATATCCCGGGAAAAGACTGGTTAAAAGCTTTTGTAGAAAGACACCCGTCTCTCCGAGGTTTGACCCACAGTCGACACAAAATCCGACGAATTCTCACATCAGAAATAGTTGTAGATTTCTTCGAAACTTTAAGCATCGAATTGGAATCAGTCCCGCTTGAAAATATCTATATGTATGACGAAATAGGTCTTTGTGATTACCCTGAGAAAGACGCGGTGGCTTTTAGGAGACCGACAAGGTATCCTGAAGCTGAGGAGTGGACTAATTACTGTGTAATGTTCTGTGGGAATGCGGTAGGAAGTGTTTTACCTCCGTACGTGGTGTACAGGTCCGAGCGAGTGTGGACAAAGAACGGGCCGCCAGGCGCCCGTTACAACAAGACGGAAGACGGCTGGTTTGACACAGAGAGTTACGAAGACTGGTTCCTCGACCATTTACTACCGAAATTAAAAAATAAAAAGGGTCGCAAAGTTGTATTAGGTGATCATTTATGTACTCATATTAGTGGGAAAGTTCTAGCTGAGTGTGAAATACATGATATCACTATAAGACTTTTGCCGCCGAATTCTTCACATATTTTACAAGCGTTAGATAAGGCGTATTTTCAGCCGTTACAGACCGTTTGGCATGAAGTCTTAGCCGACTGGAAATGTGTACAAGTGCGTAACGAGTTGAACTATACCCAGTATACACCACGAGTAGAATTCCCTCACTTATTGAAGAAAGCTTTAAATTCCTTGACTAATGTAAAAGAGAACATTCTAGAAGGTTTTAGATTTAGTGGTATATCACCGTTTGACGTTCAAGGAGTGTTGTCGAAATTACCCAAAAGGAAACGAAAAAGGGCGAACCAGATACAAGAGTCTTTATATAACGACTACAATTATTTAGATTCCTCTATAGATATGAATTATTCAGAAGAAAATACGTTCGGATACGATGACGGGGTGAACAAGCCAAAGAAATTGAAGCAAGAATTTGGTCATTCCTTAGCGTTCCCTAGTCTACCAGTTAACGAGAATTCAGCGTATCTAGTAATAGTGAATAAAGACGATGTTTTGCTATCTCCGATTAACCAAAAGGTTAATTTAAACCATCGTCGTTCAGATATTAATATCGGGGATTTTGTAGTCGCCTACTGTGGGGGTGTGAAGTGTCCGGCTAAGGTGCTGGCTACTTTCGAAGATGCTGCGTTATTAAGATGGATGAAACGTGGTAAGATGTTCTGGAGATGGCCAGTGATAGCTAACGAGAGGCTGTGTAGGTGGGACAAGATTATTTGCAGTATCTCACCCCCTACAATGATTAAACGAGGGTGTTATATGGTGCCAGTTCTTGATGAACTATAGTTTTATGATTGTTTGTACTAATAAAAAAATAATAAATGCATATATGAATTGTTTGTACTGACATAAATGCGAAAGTTTGAATGTTTGTATGTATGTTTGTTACTCCATCACGCCAAAACTACTTGACAGATTTTGTTGAACTATAGTACATATGTAGATAGTTTAACACAGTTAATGAAAAATAAAATGTTGTTCTGTAATCGAAGTTATCCTGGAGTAAAAATAAGCTGTTTAAGATACGATTGTCATTCGTTCAAGTATTATTGAGTTACAATAAATATTGATTCTGTTGTAGAGAATTATAATAAAAATGTTTTTTTATATTATATATGTGTTTCTATGAACCCTACTCAAGTAAATCTACCTCACTACATTTATCGCAGCTAAACGGAATTTAACCTGGCTGGCACGATTATATATAACATAAGCTGCATAGTAATAGTAATATGGATGCAATAGTTAAAAACCATTCCTTGAGTCATGTGTCACATTCAACATTGAGTAAGTGGGTTCCATTCCGCACAGAACGAAACTAAATAGTTGTCTCGGGTCTGACTGTACCTACTAGATTGCATCAGTAATATACATATAATATGTGACATGTTCCGTATCCAACCCATGAGTCACAGGCCGTGACATCGACCACCGTAACCACTAGGGCTGCCAGGTGGCCGGGGTTACGGGATTGTCTGGAATTTTGCGTACTGTCCCGTGACCAGTAATTTTACTTTGCTGTCCCGGAATAAATAGTTTTTTGGTCATTCCTAGTTAGTGTAGTCTCGGGCCAAATAATAAAAATCTGTTCATATCTAGATATCATGGCCCCAGAAATGTCCAGAAAATGATCAGTCTGTAACTTGTCTGGCAACTCTAGTAATCACTGAGCCACAGAGACTATAAAATCTAACAGCTAAGTACCTTATAGACAGTGCAAGTAGAACGAGAAGCGATGAAGAAGCTGCAGAACGTGCGCAAAGATCATGAGAAGCGCGTGTCGGAGCTGGTGCAGGCTCAGGCTGAAGACAGGCACGCGGCCGACCTCATCGCGCGCAATGAACCGCTCGTCGAACAAGCCCGGCTCGCTATACAAGCCGCTCTTGCTAACCAGGTGGGTGTTATTCTTTCTATGAAAAAAAGATCTTTCTATGGAGGCGCCCATAGCCAGTTGCGCTTACCGGTCAGTAAACGATCTGTGGGTTAACAAGCATAGTGGTATTTCAACTGGGTGTCTCCGTGCTTCGGAGGGCACGTAAAAAGTCGGTCCCGGTTGTTGTCAATCAAGATAACAGTCGTTAAGCCACGTTGAAGGCCTTTGGGCTTGAACAACTTTGACTCTAGGTTGACTACTAACCATACGATAAGAAGAAGACTTGATATTATACTTTATTTTATCTACAGATGTCGTGGGACGAGATCAAACTACTGTTAAAGACGGCTCACGACAACAAGGACCCGATCGCGTCGTGCATCAAGCACCTGAAGCTGAACACTAACCACATCACGCTGCTGCTCTCGGACCCGTATGACGAGGAACTGGAGCCCAAGTTGGTGGACATTGACCTCTCGCTCACGGCCTTCGCTAATGCCAGAAGGTAAGACCTTTTTTTTAATAAGCCTGTTTCTATGTCCCAGCTGAGCAAAGGCCTCTCCCCTGAGTTTCCAGTCCCCTCGGTCGATTGTTGCGTCTGGCCATCCATCCATGAACGCATAAGGCAGGTAAGACCTTAAACCAGTAATTCCATATTTCATTGAGACACAGGTCCTTGTAACACGAATTTCGTCGCGTTATTTATTTCGACTGCCTACTGCCTGTTCGGCAAGTAAACATTTTTTCGATTAAAAGTAGCTGAGCATGTATAACGTTACCCGGTGTTTATGAAGCGTCGAATTTATTTACAGATTTGGATCTAGTTTATAAAATTCGCTAGTCACTGCTAATTATAATATTGGTGTGGTTTGTGGCTTAGCAGAGAATTTTCATACAAACTTTCACCCCCCTTGAAGGTAGAGTTGATCAAAATACTTAGCAGATGCCTACATCATAACATATCAAATTTCAGCCCGATCCGTCCAGTGGTTTGGGCTGTGCGTTAATAAATCACTATGTTAGTCAGTCACCTTTGAGTTTTATATATGTATAGGTATAGATTTAAAAGTATTCAAACGCAAGCACCTTCTCTTCAGATACTACGACCAGAAGCGAAGCGCGGCTAAAAAGCAGCAGAAGACGTTAGAATCATCAGGCAAAGCGCTGAAGAGTGCTGAGCGCAAGACCAAGCAGACGCTGAAGGAGGCCCACACGGTCAGCAACATCATCAAGGCGCGCCGCAACTACTGGTTCGAGAAGTTCTTCTGGTTCATCTCCTCCGATAACTATCTGGTAAGGACACTAAGAATTGTTCTCTACAGTAAAGCCCGGTTCCCACCGCGACCGGAGCGGACCCATTAACCCTTTGACTGCCACGGTCGGCTATACACGAAAAATCAGAAAGTGCTCACGAAGCTTTCATCGGCAATTTTTAAAGTTAGTTAAGTTAAATTAAAGTTTTTGTGGTTTCTAAATCCACAAACATTTTCCCATTTATATTAATGGTAGGAGTGTTTCGTTGTGGATCTCGAAGGTAACTGATGTCTTATTTTAGTGTTTCTTAACCTGTAGTTCGCGGACCCCAGGGATCTCTAGGGGCTTAGAATGCCTCTTTCCGTTGAAAAAATGCTCTGAGACCGATTTCGGCCATAGCGACCACCTACTCCTAAACCATCTGACGTTGATGGCATCTTTGTTTTATCATCATCATCCCTCGAAATTGTGCTGGATTACCTAGGGATCCACGGGCTGAAAAAGGATATGAATCGCTTTTGTTTTGTTAAATCATTTTGCCAAACCTTGCTCAGTTACCTCTACACTACAAATTATGAATAATAAAGAAACCTTATCTCTTCTCAGGTGATAGGCGGTCGCGATCAGCAACAGAACGAGTTGTTAGTGAAGAGGTACCTGCGCGCCACAGACCTGTACGTGCACGCCGAGCTGTCTGGTGCTTCGTCAGTCATCGTGAAGAACCCTGGCGGGGGGGAAGTGCCGCCCAGGACCCTGGCTGAAGCAGGACAGGCGGCTGTGGCCTACAGGTAATATTTATTTGTAACTCAGAGGTCCTATACAAGCACCCAGTAATTTTAATATTAAATGCCGATAAGGGAGGTGGAAAACTACCTTAAAAAGCATCGAATATCGAGTAATTATGAATGATTTTTATAAATTTGCAAAAATAATTTAATTTTAGAAGTTAGTTAAGTTAATATTTTTTTAGGTAAATTACAATAAAGTTTCCAACGCTAGAAAACCTCCAGTATTTATAATATAGTACAAATTCAAACATTATTTTACATTGTGTAACGCACTGAAGGATTATTCTTTTATCAATCGCCAAAGTCGTATCATCAACCTTCGCACTTTCATGTAGCGTGGCGTGGGAGGCGAAGGTGCTGACCCGCGCGTGGTGGGTGCACGCGCACCAGGTGTCCAAGTCGGCGCCGACGGGCGAGTACCTCACCACCGGCTCCTTCATGATCCGCGGCAAGAAGAACTACCTGCTGCCCGACCACCTGCAGTTCGGGTTCAGTTTTATGTTCCGGGTATGTTTAGCAAATCATTTTAACTTCTCATAAGCCTACTGAATTGACGGTACCTACATACTTCCATGAAGATTGCAAATACTTGTTAAAGTTTATGAATTTAATAATATTTTGTTCTAATGAATTCTTTCTACCCTTTGAAGCTAGCTTGTAACTATAATATAATTTTCACAACCTTAACCTAAGTTAACATACAAATGTAAAATCTTTTTCTTTTTTGTGCTATAAATATAGCATCTCAGCGAGATTGTGTTAACAAATAACAGAATAGTAGAGAGCAAAGCTGGGAAAAGAGGACGCCCCTAGCTCATGTTGTAAACAAATCGCCACTGTACCTTGTCATGTGTGAATAAACGTTATTTATTTATGAACGTTTATGTATGAACGGTTATAAAAACTTCCTTTGCTGTTAGCGCTAGTTCTAAGTGGTCTGGCACCGGATTTGGGACATAAAATGGTATTAATTTATGTGTTAGTTGGAGGACAGTTGTATCGAGCGGCACCGGGACGAGCGCAAGGCGATCGTGTCGGAAGCCGCGTCTGACGTCACCTCCGTGCAGGAACAAGATGAAGAGGAAATTATCGTGTCCGAGGATGGTAACACTACTTCTATCTACCTATCTATTGAGCTCATTTCTACCCACTGTTGAGTATAAGCTTCCCCCTCACTAAGCATCTTTTTACGATCCTGTGCTTGTCTCATCTATTGCAGTCCTACACATTTCACTGGTTGGAGGTGTTCTTACTTTTCATACATTATTATTTTTTCGCCTGCTATGATAATTTCCTACAATTGGCCAGAATTTTTTACACAGACTTTTGATAATGTTTTTTTTAATGTATCCGGCTGTGTTATTTGTTTATTTCATGAATTTACGCTTACTTTAGCGATAAGATACCCAGTAAATATAATCAATAGAAAACAGGTTCTCAGAACCAGTTTCACCACTTCTGAATAAGTAAGGTTATCATTTTCTATCAGATAAGTGTCTTAAAGGGTCCCTTTAAGACACTTATCTGTAAATCTGACCCTTATTTGTATATCCGGACGAAGTCGGGCCAGTCCGCCAATTTTCCTATAACAATTACTAATGGTACTTTTATTTGTCAGACGAACCGTCAGACAAAGAGGACGACAAATCCGACACGTCGAAACTGAAGTCCATCACAGAAGAGAACCGAACAGCGGTAGAAGAACTACACATAGAACAGAAGGAGCCGGCGACAGAGAAGAATGATGCAGAAGAGAAGGAACAGTCAGACAGTGAGAATGAATCTGATGGGGACCAGTTCCCTGACACACATATTAAGGTAAGTCTCTATATCTATTAAGACGCTTATAGCCAGTTGCGATCACCGGTCGGTTAATGACATGTAGGTTAAGCAACGTTTGATGCGGTCATTCCATAGATGGGCGACCGTATTTGACATGGGCGCCTTCGTGGTTAATATAAGGGGTGTGGTCATGGCTAGTTGCGTTTACCGATCAAAATATATTCTCTGGGTTAAGCAACATTTGATGCGGTCATTCCATAGATGGGTGACCGTATAGTGGTATTTGACATGAGCGCCTTCGTGGTTAATATATGGTTTGTGGTCATGGCTAGTTGCGCTCACCGTTCAAGCGATCTGTAGGTTAAGCAACGTTTGATGTGGTCTTTCCATAGATGGATGACCGTATAGTGGTATTTTAGCTGAGCGTCTTCGTGCACGTGGAGGAGCACTTCGAGTACGTGCACGTGTACGTTCGGCGGGCACGTAAAATGTCGGTCTTATATACAAAACTGCCTTCGTGGCACCGTTGGTAGTTTATCCAATTGCTGACCACGAGGTTTGATTCTCGGGTTGGGAAAAGTGCTATTGGTCTTTTCAAATGAGTTTAGTAATGTGCCTGGTATATGGTAATAGGCTCGCCCCATATTACAAGGGACTTACATTGTTAATGGTGAATCATGGGTGTATTACGCCTCTACAAACTCGATTATTATGAAGTATGTAGTATTAAGGAATTTTGATAAATTATACATAATTTCTCAGGTGGATCACGGTACTGGTCAAGTGATCTTACAGAGCCAGCTGTCTAGAACTATCTCCGAATCTTCTGATAAAAGTAAGTATTATAAACATGTTTTAACCTTAAACACAACACAGACAATATTAGCGTTGAATTTTGTTATTAATATATTCGGGCCGCATGGTTTTAGGGTTCCTTACCTAAAGGGTAAAACGGGACCCTATTACTAGGCCTCCGCTGTCTGTCTGTCTGTCTCCAGGCTGTATCTCATAAACCGTGATAGTTAGAAAGCTGAAATTTTCACAAATGATGTATTTCCGTTGCCGCTATAACAAAAAATACTAAAAATGAAAAATAATTATTAAGGGGTATCATAAAACAAACGCTTTTTTTGGCACGAAATCCTCGAGTCCAACAAAACTTGGCCGGTTTTTTTTATGTATGTACCGATATTTTCTCCACAGCCGAAGACAAACTCCCAACTTTCCCATCACTCCCGAAAAAAGGAGGTAAGAAGCAGCCACAGAAGAATGAAAAGAAGGTGAAAGAAGAGACGAAAAGAGAAGAGAAGAGTGAGAAGCAGATGAAGCGAGGACATAAAGGCAAGCTGAAGAAGATCAGGGACAAGTATGGAGACCAGGACGAAGAGGACAGAGCTTATATGATGGAGATTCTACAGGTAGGAAAAATATAGTTTACTTAATAAGTATATAGTATAGTTATTTAATTTTAACATACTCTTATAGTTTCTGTACATGGCTACGTTTCCCCTCTAACTCCCGCACTAAGAATTGCTCTTGTGTCGCGGGGACTTTTACAAACATACAAACAACGGACACAAAGTACAATCAAACCTGAAAGAACTATTAGTGGATCGCACAAATTATTGTTCCGTGTGGGAATCGAGCCCACGAGCTCCTGACACAATGGTAGCAGGTAGCGGCGTGTCGACCTAAACCACTGCGCCACGGAGGCAGTCCAAAATATACTGGTCTTAGTTTATATTTTTTAATCTACGCGCCTCACAATCATCCCAATTGCATCAACCTTTATAGGTATATTATTGAAGTTCAGTCGCTAAAAACAACTTAATTATCTGTATATTTCAGTCAGCGAAAGGCGAGAAGGAGACGAAGAAGGCTCAGAAGAAGGCGGCCGTGGCGAAGGCGAACAGGGTGGGCGGTAAGGGCGCGCCCAAGATCCCGCAGCCCGCGCCGCTCATCCTGGAGGTGGACTCCGACGTCGAGGAGCCCGAGCCCGAGCCGGAGCCCGAGGTCTGTACCTAACACTTATATAACACTAGCTGACTCTTATGTGACACACTTCGCTTGCGTCACATAAGAGAGAATGTGTCAAATTTTTCCCGTTTTTGTAACATTTTTTACTGGTACTTTGCTCTTATTGGTCGTAGCGTGATGATATATAGCCTATAGCCTTCATTAATAAATGGACTATCTAACACTGAAAGAATTTTCCAAATCGGGCCAATACTTCCTGAGATTATCGCGTACAAACAAACAAACTCTTCAGCTTTATAATATTAGTATAGATTATATAAATGATATCTTACTTTTTATGTTACCTGATAACGATTTCTACTACTTTTTGCAATTTTCTAGAAATTTAAGAATTTTTATGAGATAAAAAGTATCCTATATGTTGCTCCAATATTTATTCTATGCCTCAACCAAATTTCAGTGTATCCTATCCGGTAGTTTTAACGTGATGCTGGAACATACAGACGGACGTATTTCATATACTTCTGCCTTCACTTTTGGGTGTAACGTGATTGTGTATGTATTATATCGTAGGTGGACCAGTCAGCGTCGGCGGTGGACACGGAGATGCTGTGCCAGCTCACCGGCTGTCCCTTCACCGAGGACGAGCTGTTGTTCGCCGTGCCCGTGGTCGCTCCCTACTCCGCGCTACATAACTACAAGTAACTAACTAACTAATAGTATTATTAGGTCGGGGAAAAAGTCTTTTCGCATTATAGTATGTATGAACTTGTAATAAAATCTCTTTGGCTTCAAGAATCACAAATAAGTACACGGTTCATTAGGCTTCTTTCAGTGAGCTCGTGAGGTATCCAAATATCAAGTTTTTTTGTGTAGAGATAAGATTTTATTACATTCATACATACTATAATGCGAAAAGACTTTTTCACCGACCTAATATATTATACTAGCTTTTCCCCGCGATATCTTACGCGTGGTTTGTGACTTAGCGCAGAATTTTCTTTCTTTAATCCTCACACCTCATGATTATTTTGGTTATTAATACTTTTTACCTGTTTTTATGCATTTTATCTAACTATATATTATCATTCTACATATTTAGGAACTTAAAACGACTAAATTATCGACAAAAAAGAGACTGCCTTCGTGGCGCAGTGATATAGGTCGCCACGTCGATACCACTGCGTCGGGTTCGATTCCCACACGGAGCAATTATTTTTGATCCACAAATAATTATTTCGGGTCTGGTTGTGCTTTGTGTCCGTTGTTTGTATGTTCGTAATTGTGCCCGCGACACAAGAGCAATTCTTAGTGCGAGAGTTGTCTTTAAAAAAAAATGCTGTAAAAATCTTCCTTATTTCAGATACAAAGTAAAACTAACCCCTGGCGGCAGTAAGCGCGGCAAGGCAGCCAAGACAGCCGTGCAAGTGTTCCTCAGGGACAAGAGCGGCTCCCCGCGCGAGAAGGACCTGCTCAAGGCCGTCAAGGAGGAGAACATCGCGCGGAACTTCCCCGGGAAAGTCAAACTGTCCGCGCCACAGTTGCATAAACACAAGAAATAAAAATACACTTTATTGTACAAGTTTTGAGGGAAAACGGTGACCCGGTGACGCTTGTGTCTGAAGTCTATAATTCAGTAATACGATAAAACATTTCGATATATAACCATCTATATATATAAAAATGAAACATCGAAATATATACGCACATAACTTTTGAACAACTAAATCGAAATGGATAATTTGTTTTTTAATACGTTTGTAACTGTCGGCACAAAGTTTGTATGGGATCGATGGTAACAAAATTCCCACGGGAATCAAATTAACGAGATAAATATGCACTATATCCAGACGAAGTCGGGCCCGTACCTTAGTAATAAATAGAATCCAATAGCTAGACATTATGAACATTCCAAATTACGATGCCTGCGTGCAATCTGTGCGTACATATATATCATCATCAGCCTAGCCTTTCTTCTAAACTATGTTGGAATCGGCTTCCGGTCTCACCGGATGCAGCTGAATACAAGTAGATATTTTACATAGAGCGAATGCATATCTGACCTTCTCAACACAGTTACCTGGGTTATAACACAATACTAAGTAAGACTGGTTGTCAGACTTTCAAGCTTCTGACTACTGTTAACGACTGTCAAAGATGTTTGAAAATGACAGCCGGGACCCACAATTTAACGTGCCTTCTGAAACACGGAGGAAGCTAGCTAGTAGCGTCCTCCGTGTTTCCGTGACCTGAGAGTCTATATTGTACAATGTCATTGGCCGCCTTTACACACACACTCAATCGCACATTCTTAGTATTTAGCGGATACGATAGGATTACGTGCGGGAAAAATAGCGCGGTATTCGAGAGCGATTTTCCT
Source organism: Anticarsia gemmatalis (assembly GCF_050436995.1). Taxonomy (NCBI): domain Eukaryota; kingdom Metazoa; phylum Arthropoda; class Insecta; order Lepidoptera; family Erebidae; genus Anticarsia; species Anticarsia gemmatalis. The sequence goes on along the minus strand of NC_134763.1, from coordinate 1,156,352 downwards.
CGCGGGTGCGGACTGATGAGCGCGGCGCGTGGTCATTCACGCGCGATTGTTGTTTCATGCGCGATAGAATGTGTGTGTAAATGTGGCTAATAATAGTATCGATTGTCCAAAAGGAACGCCAAAATATATTTTGTAGGTAGTAGACCTTAGACTTGGTCTTATATGTCTAACAAACACTGGCTAAAAGTCTGTATGTCGGGTTTGTGAAAGTATTGTTGAATTGTATAATAACCTAAAGGTATAAGCGTCACTGGGAAAAAAATGATATTAGTTTATTTTTAATTAAAAAATAATACTGTTTCTAACACTTTTCTTGTTTCTTTTAATATTAAATCAGTTCTAAAATCAACATCGTTAAAATTAACAAACTGTAAATCTATAGAAAGTAACTATTTGAATAAACTGTTAAAGCTCAATTATTAAATACTTGCACAGATTATTTTGGTTTAATTTATCGACTTGCCTGCTTAGAAAAGGGATATTGCTTTATTTGTTACATACTAGCTGAAATTTCATAGCATTTTTTTTTATTTCCATAATATCCCTGCATCTTAAAAAAAACAATTTTACTAAAACAAAATTAATTTATTAATTCTACTAAGTCGAATTTGTTGAGCCGTTCTTGAATTTTGCGCACATATTTAGCGATTAGTTTTTATATATACAGAAGGTAAAAGCAGATATTTTCTTGTTATTATATTATAATTTCATATTTTCTTGTTGTCCAATATCACTACATAGTATAAAACAAAGTCGCTCATTTTGTAGTCCCTTCGTATGCATAAAACTTTAAAACTACGCAACGGATTTTGATGCGGTTTTCACTAATAGAAAGAGTATTTTCTCCGACAGGTTTTTATATATAATTGAAATACATTGAAACTATATTAGCTGAGTTATAGCGATTTATGTCCAAGAAGTCAGAAAAAAAATCTAATTGAAGATTGCATTTGTGCGTGCGCCGCTTATACCGTTGGATACAAGTAAGAACAATGTATAGCAAAAACATTGGTCTTTATTAGTTCTACAAAAAAGTCCGCGATGACATATATCCAGCTTTTTTATTTAAGTCACAAAAACTACTTTTCTGTATTAAAAAAACATTTAATTCGTTGGGTGATGTTTAACTGGTGATATAACCAATAATACATATATCCTTATCAAAATAAGTAAGTTCATCATCACGAGCATTTAATTTAGATTATTTTTGCAGTTTACAGTGTGTTATTTAGACATATAGTTTAGGAGATATCACGATATTAGTATTGCGGCACGGTACGGGCCGGCCGCGGCGGCGGGGGCAGTAAAAGTAATAAAATGTAGAATGTAAATAATTTAAAAAAAACGGTACATAAAAAATAAATAATATTAAAAAGTAGGTACTACGACTTTGATCTATACATATTAGACAAAAAAAAATCTGTACATTACTTAAATATTTTTTCCAAAAACTGATAGGGGGGGCGATCAAAGAAGAGTCACAGAAACCAAAAAACATTTTAATATTTTAAACGCGGTTAAGGGAAAGAGAAGTTATTGTGAATTGAAAATTAGTATCCAATATGTGTTGGTGCGTTGACTGTATTTGTCGAAGTAGCGGGATACACGCAAACGAAGTTGCGCGGGTCAGCTAGTATAATATAAAAGTCACATGGCGTTATGTAATCATTATGGTCTGTCTGCACTTCGAACTAAATAAAACAGATCAGGGCCAAACATAACAATATAATAATAATAAGAAACTACATAAACATAACTCAGTCTTCCAGATCCTCTTCTTCGCCGAAGCCCTCACCTTCTCCCATGATCTCTGGCGGCGGCGGTGGAGGCAAGTGCGCGATACGATACGCCTGGAAAAAGGGCATAATAAAATATTCAAGTACCGCGATAGCCAGTAATTTAACAATATTAAGTAGGTATTACTTTACTACAGACTTACAGTCAAGCGGACTTACGTGTGATAATTAAAATGCTTGAGAGTTACTTTGAGAATATTTATCATACAAGATGAACATCTGCACCTAGTAGGAAATCGCGAATCCAACATTTTGATTAGGATCACAACCATTTTTTTTTTCTTTTTTTAAACTTTGTTGTACATAAGAATTGACAGAAACTAGAAGTATTAATTTTTTTAAAGACCTTAAATCTCAAGTTGAGAAGGTTCTGTTTTCTGTCGATCTTACCTCCTCATCAGCAAACGTGGGGTCAGCCATCTCCATGACCTCAGGTCCTATGGGGTACTCGTCCTGAGGGTACGGCAGCTGCAGCGGCGAGAAGTTCGGCGGCTGGAACTTGAGCCCCCATCCCACGTACATACACTCCGACCTCCTAAAACATCATGTAGGTTTTCTGGCGTAAATGGATTTAAAAAAACTCTTTACCTTTTGAAAAACTAAATGTGGGTACCTAGAAAATCATCTTTTGACAGATGCGAAATAAGTACATTTTAAACTGTAACGCTTTGCGCACGTATTACATAAGGATCTCGTCTTTTTAAGATTTAAAGGCTACGCCGGTGGAAGAAAATCTTTCATAGCCTTCTTCGTATAAACATATTGATCATCGAAGAACGGTAGTGGAAAGATAAAAAAATTACAGTCAACTATAGCAAGTAAGTTAACTTCATTTATACATACAAACACAATACATAATATCACGCCTTTTTCCCAAAGTGATAGGCAAAGACCAAAAAAACGCCACTTGGTACGATCCTCACAAAATGCCTCGTTTACATTCCATTCATCTTGTTATATTATTCCAAATTAACATACCAATTTTTCTACAAACTATACGTTTTCCACTTACTTTCCCGCAGTAGCATAAGCCACAGCTCCTGGCCATATGTTACTCCTGATGATGACGAGGGCTTTCTCAGGCGTGAGGATAGAGCTGATCCTCGTGCTCCAGGGAGACAGGCCCTCGATCCTCGCGTCCTCAGACAGCGGGGAGAACAGACTGGGACCCGTCTCCGGTGGAACAGGCGGTGGACCTTCATCGACGTCTTCTTCTTCTAAGCCTTCCTCCTGTGTAGGTAAGACCACAATTAGATTTCTTATTGACGCTGGTCGGTTAACAAGCAGCACGCTCGTTGAGTACCTACCTACAGTTAAATTTCGGTAATTTAAACCCGCACTTGGCCAGCGTGGTGGACTCAAGGCCTAGCCCCTCCCTCATTACGGGAAGGAGACCCTTGCCCAACAGTGGAACATTAATGGGTCAATAATTAAAATTAAAATCTCTTGTTATGTTTAAAGTTTTACAAAGTAGTTTATAAATAACCCACGAATCTCTTTCTGTCAATTTAATTTTTTAAAGTAGTCCGTAAAAAAATTGCCGTAACTTAATTTTGCAATAAAATATCGCTTGAAGCCGATTTTCGACGGCTACGTTCATTTCTTACCATCTCAACATTAGGGTTCCACCAAATAGTCCTGCCCTGCTTGAGGATGTGTCTGCCGTGATGCACCCAGTACGTGAGGTTCGTGTCCAGCAGGTCCTTCAGCGCGTGGCCTTGGTAGAATGGGTTCAGATTGAAGTCCATGTCACCTGGGCAATTGATAAAGATTGTTTAACAAAATAATCGTCAAAAATTTTGGTTCCTGCATTAGGTACCTATTGCTTTTCCAGTCTCTGTGTTCTTTGAAAACGCGGGATTTTACAACATCACTCTCATTATTCCGAATGAATTCTCATTAAATCCACAATTCTCCTTGGTTATAAATCTTGTATGTAATTTTGCCTGACAAAGATCCATTAACACTTCGTCCGGATCGGATTATATTGGTTATAGGTACCTACTCAAAAAACTACGGCCGAAAACTTCAGCTGGTACACTCCCAACACGATCGAATCCGATTCTGTCGGGACTTTAGAAGTAAAGCCTGAGCCAAAATAGTAATATGAAGTTATACCAGCGCCTTCCTCCATGTCAAGATCCTCCTCTTCCTCTCCTGAGCCGAAGGTGTAGAATCCTTGCGGTGATACGGAGGTGGCGGCTGCGATGCGAGCGATCTGCGCTCGTAGGTAGTGACGCTCTGTGCCTTCGAACGGCGGGAAGGTCAGCACCTAGAGCAGACAGAGATTGATCATAATTTTATTAATTATCATCAATCGGATTGTCTTTTCCTCACATTAGATCTACAAATATAATGTTGATATTTCTGTGCCTTAATTTTGGAAAGAAATAAAGCAGTATGGCTGAAATTTAACGACAATGGAGAACTACGATACGAAAACGATACCAACAACTTAATGATTTTAGATAATTGGTAAGTTTTATGGCAGTAATGGATAGGTATGCGTGTTTTATATCTTTAGCACTGCTTTCATGAATTATCTTTTCGAGTAACTTAACTCCTGCAACGAATACTTACCTCAGCGTCTAAATCGCCGGTCATAACACGTACAGTGTTGCGTGCAACGCGAATATGGTCTGGTGTCAGGTCCGGCAGACAAACCCACGGCTCACCAGGGTTATTGCACACGTAGTACACCTGACGAAGAGAAAGATAGGGCTTATCTTAAAGTTTGATTAATTTACAACGCCCTTAATATAGAACGAGGACGTAAAAGATAACTAAATATATGAAGCTTTGTGTGTGTGAAAACCCAACAATACCTATATGGTTTATCCCAAGAAATTTGGGAGGGGGATGAACTGTTGAATACTTTAAGCTTTACTCGGATAACGTGATAAAAGTACAGCATTTGAAATATATCGGCCAGGACGACATCATCACAACAGTTTCTCTAGAAAGACAAGTCTGCTGAATTAAGATATCGTTACCTTCTTATTAACCCCTTGGCCAGGTCTCTCAACTGGTATGGGAGGTGGTGGTTGCCAGGTCACCATCGGCTCTGGAGGTAGCTTCGGCTGTACTGGCTCCTTTGACACCGGCTCTTTGCCTTCGCCTTCACCCACTGTCAAGGAAATAAATGAAATTGGCGAATTATACTGAGTCTTGAGACATGAAAGATATCTTCTATCGTATGGTTAGTAGTCAACCTAGTGTCAAAGTTTTTCAAGCCACCCGAAAGGCGTTTGACATGGTTAACGACTGTAATCTTAATTGACAACACAGAGTACTTTATTGATTGACAACAACCGGGACCGACTTTTTACATGCCCTCCGAAGAACGGTGACGCTCAGTTCAAATACCACTATGCGGTCACCCATCCTACACAGACCGATGAGCACAACTGGCTATGAGTGCCTCAAAACCATGAAAAATAAAAAAATCTTGTAACGATTCCTACTTAGTGATGAGTAGAGGAGAGGTCTCTATTTAGTCCGTTTCCGTTCTTCCCTATAACGGATAATATTTGCTACTAACCTAGGTCTTCTTCCTCTTGCCCTTGTTCCCGTGTTTCTCCCTCGCCTTCCCCCTCCCCCGGCATGTCTTTTAATTCAAATTCCTGAATAAAATTACAACATATTAATTTTAAATCAATACTACCTAGTTACTTTCTCCCTTCTTTCATAACACATGACTCTCGTCTCTATAGGGCTTTAAAAGATCGATGGTTTCGTTATGTCATCAGAAATTAACTGCTGAAATTGTTTAGTCATCGCAGCTACATAATAATACACTTCTGTGTGGGCACTTGTCTGCTCATACACTAGAATGCTTGAGGTAAAATGATACTTGTTTTCTTGCTAAGTAAAATGTTTATTGCAACACGTATACATTAAACAAGGCGGAACATGAACTGTTTGATGCAATTTATAAAGAAGCGAAGTAAAATGCTTAGGCATAGGTAGGTACAATAAAAATAATGTGCGATTTACTTGATCGTACAACTTCTTTTATAAATAAAATGTGTTTCCATGAGCCTAAAGTCTCTAATTATTTATTCAAAGGTAATGTTTCAAATAATTACCCTGATTCTTCGATCAAGTTCCTCCATTGTAAGATCCGTTTCAGCGACGTAGTAGTTCGCTGTTCGACCAAAGATCTTTCCAAAAAATCTATACAATGTAATTAAAATTGATTTTAATAACAAAGTCTAAACAATTGAAAAATGCCGTGAGGGGCTGAAAGCAATAAAAGTTATACTACTTTAGTCTTCTTTTAGTAGGTACCTTATCGTGGCGACAGGTTCCTTGATACCAAGCATCACTAAAGCTATGGAGATAGCATAGCATTCGCTGTCAGGAAGACCGTACCCACCCTGAAAGAAAGAATCAAAAGTGAGACTTTAGGCAACGGCTCTTTCTGCCGAAAAACTTCCTGAGCGTATTAACCTGTTTAAAATAATAGTTGTTGTCAAGAATGTCAGTAATCCGTGGTTTGAAATTGTCTTCTTCTCCTAGATCGAGCTCCTGTTCCTCTTCGCCCATGTCCTCCATCTTTTCAGCTTTACTGGCCACTAGCTGGAATAAACAAGAACATAAAACTTCTAGGAAAATACTTAGCCAGAATTCTCAAATAAAAGTAGTAACTACATATAACGTGCGTTTGCAAAAACTATTTCACCATAACCAAAATCTGTTTGCGGCAAATAGACACATGTTTGTTGATCAATTTGTCTGACGTCTATCAATAGCAATTGGTCAGTTTTAGCGTTACATAATAACTCTCTCAGTATGGTTGGTAATAGGGAATAAGATCGCGAACAGACTTATCTAGTTTTAAAAGCAAGTACGCATTGATCAGGAGCTCGATAAACGCAATATCTGCTCAAATTAATATTATTTTTAATGCTTAGAGTTAATGGTACCCTGAACATCTCATCCATGCTCCTGACTAAGTTGAGCTGCGGTGGAGACGTGTAAATATCATGAAGGAGGTCGAAGTTTGGCTTGAACTTCTCCTGTTTCACGGCCCATGAGTAATGCTCGAAATTGTCAACGACATCCGGCGGCTTTTGTGATAATATCTTCTGGACGATGTCCACCAAGTGGTCGTATCTGATGGAGACAATATTATGTATATTGTATAATAGAATACCGGAATTAACGCGAACACGCATTTTACCTTAAAATGCCTAACGTTTCGGCGTTTTAAGGTAAAATGCGTGTTCGCGTAATTCCCGTATTCTATTATACATTAAACATGCAACGCGAGAGTTTAAAAGTTATGAATAAATGTATATACGTAGGTACATTACCTACCTACTACAGAAAATTTCGATAACTCTGGGATTAAATAGTTAAGTACGCTGTTAGTCTTAGGAATTAAAAGTTGAATAGTGAAATTTGTAAATAGAAAAGCCCTATATGATGCCTATATCATATCTATTGATAATAAGAAAATCTATTGATTTATTCTTGTTTCGCTATTAATACTTAATACTTAGTTCTTACAAGGAGTCGCCAGTCGCCGCACTTTGTTGCTTTAGAAAGTTCTTGGCGAGGACCAAATCCGAATTGAGATCTGGCATAACATTTTCGTTAGCCGCTATTATATCTGGCTCAAGTAGAAATGTTTGCGACATTTTTCGGCGTTTATGACATCTAAACTATACAAATAAAATTATATTATTATTCAAATATAAAAATTATGCAACAGCTATATTTCAGTTGTCAACCAATATTTTGTTTGACATAATGAGTACCCAATATTGAGTCTTTTTGTTTTAGAAAAGTAGGTTGCTGTTTAATCTCGGCAAAAAAACTCGGGACAATTAAAAGTCTTTTCTAAAATGCAATTTCTAAACAGAAATTTTAAATGTCACTGTCATTCTCACGTTGACATATATCATCTGTTGTGTTTGTTTTCTACTGTGTTGTGTTATTATTGCATATATGGGTGTTAAAATAATTAAAGTTACGGTTTAAATACATTGAGCAACATATTTTCATCTCTCTTAGTTATCCATAAGCTTAAGTTTAAGTTTTCATGGTATCGTAACACAACATAACCTCAACATCAAAACAAATACTAAACCTAGAAATGGCTACTAAATTCGACGCTGCGGCGTATAATTTCCGGAAGAAATGTCCGTATATAACCAAAGACCTTCTCCGCTGGTTCCCTGGTCACATGAACAAGGGTCTTAAGCAAATGCAAAGGAAATTGAAGAGCGTTGATTGTGTGATCGAAGTTCACGACGCTCGAATACCATTTACGGGGCGAAATCCTATATTCACATCAACATTAATAGGTGCTAAGCCTCATATACTAGTGTTAAATAAGAAAGACTTGACGGTACCGTCGCTAATAACTAGGATAAAAGATCAATTGAAAGACGAACAGAAGATACAAAATGTCGTGTTTACAAATAGCAAAGACCAACAATGTCGAGGTTTGAAAACACTGAAGCCTCTCATGGTGGACTTGATCAAAGACTCCAACAGGTAAATATATTAGATCATCATTAGTTTATGTGAATATGGCATAATGCCAAATATAATTATGAGCTAATTGACATTGGCATCTGATCTCATTCAGTTTGTTTTTATACTAAAAAAATATGGCTCTTTCCATAATATTATGATTCCATATGGTATTGGAAAAAATATTTTTATTTTTCCATTCATTCATAAAGTTTCAGCCGTCAGTTTCTTTTAATTATCATTTTAATCAAACAGAATATACTTACTCACACATCATGGATAAGTTTCAGATATCCAGCCTTGAATAAATGAACGAAAAATACAGTAACTATTAAAATTTATTTAATATGTAAACAATATCCAACCAGATATCATAGAGTCTTCTTAAAGAGTTATGTTATATAAATGTTTTTGTTTTATTTCTTTTTCACTAGGTACAACCGCAGTGAAGAACACGACTACAACGTAATGATCATGGGTGTACCAAACGTTGGCAAGTCCTCACTGATCAACATGCTGCGTTCAAACAACATGAGTATAAAGCATGCATTACCGACGGGAGCAGTGGCCGGCATCACTCGGAGTGTGATGATGAAGATCAGGATCAATAATGATCCTGTTATATTTATGTTGGATACACCTGGTTAGTATGCTTGTGAGACAAGATGTATGGATGTGAATGAAGCAAATGTAGTTTGTAAGGATTGTACCAAGTGGTGTTCTCTGGTCTCTACCTACGCCTAAGGGAAGATGACGTAATTTTATGTATGTATGTATGCTACAATTTCTGTGTGATAAGTCAGTTAAGAGTCCCGCTGTTAGGGGGACGATGTGGCAGCAGTCCCGGAAAACTATGGTACATTCAAACTACGGGTTTTAAGCTCGATTATGAGTTAAAGGTTAGGATGGCTTATTGGTATACCCAACATTTCGATTGAATTGCATCAAATTTAATGTTTTTAATTGCGTTCAAGACCTCGTCGCATTATAATGTGTGTATGATATTGCATGAGCTTAGGGAGGTACAGGGCTCAGAGATTGCACTACATTAGTACTCAAATTAATAAATGAAGTTCATGGGGAAACATCCTGTAATCAGGCTAAGTTTACGTTCTCTCTCTAATGTTCTCGCGCTGTTTAAATACCACAGAGGCCATCTGAATAACATTTTCGATTTCCATAATATGGTCGCCCATACTCACCCCCTTCACCACAAAAGAGTGACGACCTCTGATCTATACAATTTTCGGATTTAGGGAAGGTTCATATCTGACGGAAGATGCGTCGGGCATAATTTAATTTGTATCTATGGGCATCGCGCTGGCGCATCAACGGTTGAGTGTGAACGGTCGTGTGTTTTTCTATACATTTGTTAGTTCTGGCGTTGCGCGATCGATAATACGCGACGTATGTTCCGACACATATGAACCTTCCCTTAGGCTACATAACTGTAACTATCATCGGCTGAACGTCTAAAGTTATGCTCAATTTTGTTTACCCCACCAGGTATCCTAGAGCCGTCAGTAACAGACGTAGAGATGGGCCTGAAGCTGGCGCTGTGTGCCTCCCTGCAGGACCACCTGGTGGGCGAGGAAGCCATCGCAGACTACCTGCTGTACTGGCTCAACAAACATGGCAAGTTCTCCTATGTGGACTACATGGGCTTGACTGAACCTTGCGATGATATTAATAGGGTGAGTGAGTGGTTACTATTTAAGTCTCTTTTCATCTTTTTTTGTTTTTATTGAACGTTACGTGTCGTTGGCACAACATGTCTTTTGAAAATCATGAATTTGACTGACGTTAGCATATATTTAAATCTCTATTACGTATTTAAAATCACTATGCAACACGCAGTCTCCGAAAGATGCATAATCGATGTGAAGAATAAGGCTCAGGATAAAGTAGTGGATACGTTTACCGAATTCGCACCCAGATGGGTTAGTGTTACACAATAGGTTGCCGCAAGATGATCAGTGACGACAGGAAAGGCCCGAACCTAGATGATGGTACGCTCGGGACGGTACGTGTTCCTTGAAAGGTGGCCGAAGAAAGCAAGCTACCAAAGGGTCTGGTCTTTACCCAGCAGTGGGACACTGACATAGGCTAATAGAATAATATTAGCTTAGACGAGTGCATGACTAAATATTGTTATGGCGTAACATGATAAAAACTTGAGAAATTTAGCTTAGATCTATTTTATGTAGGTATTGAATACACGTGAAATTTTGTTTCTAACTATCAGTCCACTGCACTCATATACCTACGGCTACGTATAAATACCTTGAAAGGTCATAAGTCTCGAACAACCCGAATTAATACGCCCATTCATTTGCCTAATTTGTTGACGAAATGCTTACAAAAACAATTATTTGAATAAATATCGACACCTTGTACACGTGTCGCTATATTTATTACTTAGTCACAATTTGAGTGCACGTTTTGCTGACGTACTTATATTTAGCATATTTCTTGACTTCAGAAATAAACTTGCAACACGCAAGTACCCACATATATGGGAGGTACTTAAGTAACTACATAGACACCACTGAAATCATATTTGGACCCGCTTCCGCCCGGCAAGGAAAAGCTACTTTTTATCAAAGAACCTTAATCATTTGTTCTTCAATAACCCTTCTGGTCTTCCACCTATTTTTACGTTTGTAAAACCGCCACTACTTATGACTGTCACCATTTGATAATATTAATGACCCATTATTCTTATTTATTATTTTAATTTAATTTTAAAAGTAGCTTATATTTCATCTCAGGTCTTCAACTACACCCATGCAACATTTTATCAAAATTGATTCGAACGATTGTGAGAGTGAAAGAGTTTCAGTGTTGATAATTGTCAGATTCATTCAATTAAGTGGCACCAATATACACAATACACAAATTTTACTCGAAGGTGTATAAAATACACTTCGCCGTTGGATAACAGCGTTAGTCGCTTGTGATAGAGGGCGAGCCTATTGGCCAAATTTATATTCCAGCTGACTGACTGACTGACTGACATTTGACTGCCTCCCAGGCGCAGTGGTTTAGGTCGCCACGCCGATACCACTGCGTCGGGAGGTCGTGGGTTCGATTCACACACAGAGCAATTATATTTCAGGTACTAATAGCCGGCGCAATAAAATTCAACCGTATCCGCAAAGTGCGTAACTACGATAACACGATACGCGACGTGCCCGACCTCCTGGAGGTGGCGAGGACGATGATCAAGGCCTTCAGGACCGGCGAGCTGGGCAAGATGATGTTGGACGTGGAACTACTTGAGGATAAGCACCGGCGGAAGGAGAGCGCTGAACGAGTGATGGCGTAAGGGTAAATGCGGCGATTTCGATTTCTTGTAGGTGTCCGAGATTGTACTTAAGGTACATTAAATAGCGTCTTTTATACCCAAACGTGAAATCAGAGGTGTATGATATAAATTCGCTTTTCCTCACGGAATCGAATCTGGGACCTCGTTGTTAGCAGTCGTATACCACTACCATTGGTGGAGGTTAACGGAGTTTTGGTTACAGTTTAGAGTCTAAATGCTTCAGTTCATGTAAATATTTGTAGTAATAGTAAGTAAGTTTTGTAATAAAGACTTGAGATTGTTGTAAATTGTAAATAAATTATATTATAAGCATCCCTAAAGCATTTGTTTAATTGTTTTGCTTCTTCTTTATCGCTAAAAGCTTGTTTGCATTTGATTTGATACCAGATACAAATCTATGGCGTATCGTGATGATCATAGAATGGCTACATCAAAGAGGTAGGATAACTAGGTTTCAGGATTGAATACTCTTTGCGATAGACAATTATTCATAATTTGAAGTAGCACGTCACGCGCTGTCAAATCGGCACAGATAGTAAAAAGAAATGAAATAAAAATTACTCGCAAAATTGTACAAAATAATAAATCATATCAAAACAACCAGTTTAATCGTTTGTATAATTATGCTAGCATCGTGCTGATAACTGGGTGAGCAGAGCTCATCCGCAGAAATATGGACCCCATTCAGTACATCCTGACGTTCGTGAGCTCCCTGCAGGAATATCGGTGGCTGTTCGATGTGGCCAACGACTGCTACCCCATCGCAGCGATGTGCAAGCTGCATACCGCCTGACCAATGGAGCTGTGTTAACGGCGCGTCGCTCGCGCAGCGGAGAACCTGCCCGATACCTGTGCCGCGCTCCGTCAGCGAGGACAGGATGGAGGCGCCGCCGGGCTCGCAGCTGAGGAGCGGCTCCTCCATGCCGGCGATCCGCCGCCTGCTGTCGGACGACTCGCACCTGTCGTCCATGACGTTCAACACCCTCAGTATGATCAGCACGCCGTGGTGCACGGACAGCGAGTCCGACTACGTGTCGACGCAGTCCGGCGGTCACACCACCGCCACCAACTCCCTGCTGTCTCTGTGCTCCACGTTCACTTCTCGTCAGACATCAGCCACCGTGCTGCCGAAGTCGTCCAGCACGTGGGGCGACACGAGCGCGGAGCTGTGCCACGTGCCCAGTAAGACGACCATCACTGTGAGCCCGACGCCAGTTAACAGGTACGTGAAACTGGAGGCACGGAACTCGCAGGTCAGTAGGTCTCAGACGTTGAGGTCGTGGTCTGTGCAGACGTTCACCAGTGCTGGGATGTATATCAACCCGGGGGCGGTGAAGGCCAAGTTTCCCTGGAGCCCCGCCAGTTCTGTCACTGGCTCGGACTATTACCCCAGCAGTTTGACGACTCTAGCGTCGACGTCTGCGTCGTCTCAACCGAGCAGGGCTACCACCGTCCCAGAGATAAGAAGTTCCCTCCTCACACGACTGGGTAACAGACTAGCTATCGAAAACAAGATGAATAATAATTTCATATTAAATTACGCGCTCATTGAACAGAAGATACCATTCTTTGTAAATATGATTGACACCAGAGTATAAAAAAAAGAGTAAAAACGATTAAAAAATTTATTAGCAACAAAAATATTTTTTTTTGTTTTGCACTATTTACCCTAAGTGAGGTATTAGTTATAATAGAAATATACATGAGTCTTTCAGAACAAGTTGTATGGGAGTTTCAAATAAACATTAGATAGTATAAAACTATTTTAATAAAGTTTAAATGCATAGAGTATAACATTTATGAACATATTCTTAACAAGTAACAGTTGTGTTAGGTATGTATGTTTATTTCCGTGTGACATTAGACACATTGTAATTGTAAACGTAGTCGTGAGTCGACATTTATTTCAACGTGACACTCTCCATACATTATATTAAACTAGGTACCTATTATTATTGTGCCGTTGACGAACTAACAACTTAAAAATTCACTACTTAGAATAATTATTTGCATTTCAACATTAAATTTTTTCTACAGTCAAGCATGGCTCTATTCTGAAACTGAGAAATAAAAGACCTAAATTATATTATTAACCGGGTATTCTACAAAACTACTAAATTCCTTACAAAAAAAAATCTTCTTATTCGACCCGGTAATCGAACACAACACTTCTGTGATCAACACAGTGATAATTTCTACTTCAAATTTTCATTATTTTTTTCCTAGTATTAAAGTTGTTAGTTCGTGTATTAATAAATTAAACTAAGCCTTGTTAGCGATGCCGATGACTGCCTTATAGTACTTGGGTTCACTGAGAGAGTCTACCAGGAATGCTCCCAGGTCCCACTTGGAGATGCTGCGACCTGGAGAACTCTTCGCGTTCACTTCCACTTGGATCTCTCGACTCGGCTCATCTGTGGAAAAGGAGGTTAGTTATTGAAATGGATTTATTATCACTAAAAAGGATGTTAACTTTATAAAGTCAGTTTAGTCTTTCTTCCAAATTATGTTGGAGTAGGCTTCCAGTCTCAATACAGTGTTTTATATGGAGCGACTGCTTATCTGACTTCCACAACCCAGTTACATGGGATAACACGATAAACTTCGGTAAGACTGGTTGTCAGACTTTCAAACTCCTACTTTTAACGACTGTCAAAGATCTTCGAAAATTACAGCCGGGACCCACAATTTAACGTGCCTTCCGAAACACGCTGGAACTCCATATGTATAAGATGGTCCACACACCCACAGAACAACCTCGGCAAGCATGGCTTAACCTCAGACATCGATCCTAATTAAGGTAGAATATAAACTATCTGCATGTAAAATATTATCCAAATTTGTTCAGCTGTTTTACGTGGAGTAACAAATATTCAAACTATAAAACTATCGTACGCACTGCACGAAGAGTTTTAAAATCAGCAGCTTCAACGAAAATATCGAATGTCCATTTGCTCATGAATGCGGGAATCCTATTACAAAACGTAGGAAGTGGCGTGTAAGCAAAGCAATCGCTTTTAAAACATATGCCTTCTCAGAAATACTAATTTCTAGTTCTTACTAAGCGGTAAGCGCAATAATATGTATTTTTTTACGATAATATACTCAAGTCCCCAACTGGCACTAGACCTATGTGGTGGACTCAAGGCCTAACTCTTTCGTTATGGATCTGGACCCCAGCATTGGGACTATAATAAGCAAAATATATTTAATTAATTATTGTAAGTCGTAGCTAGATTAAGTTTTATTTTTAAAAAGTCAACTCCCACGCTAAGAATGTTTCTTGTGTCGCGGGGACTTTTACAAACATACAAACAACAGACACAAAGTACAACCAGACGCGACACAATTATATTTTTGCGAATGTGGATTTGTGGATCGCACAAAAACTTGCCCCGTGTGGATCGAACGTGGTGACCTAAACCACTGCGCCACGGAGGCAGTCCTATAGATTAGTGGCCGCATAGTACTATTCAAGCTGTTTTCCCGTGCTTCGAAGGGCACGTGACGTCCCGGTCCCGGTTGACGTCTTTACAAAATAACAATTGTTAAGCTATGTCAAATAAAAGGCCTTGGAGCAGCTTGAACAACTTTGACACTAGGTTGACTAATAACCATACGATAAATCGATACATTAATCACATATTATTACTATTGCGTATTTTCTTTTTAATACGGTTCAAGTAAACAGAACGGCCATGATCTTTACAACAATATGTTAAATATTTCAAACCTAACGTTTAAAGGTAAGATATTCTTTTGTAATAGTTACAATAAATAATAATACGTGTACAACTAGTTAACAATGCAACAAAAAAACGTATTTTCTTTGATTAATGATAGTATTAAGAAATAGCATAAAAAATATAGTTAAGTATCTTAAATTGCTAAAATCTTTAAACGAGTTTTTAGAATCTTTGAATCAATTTTCTTTTGAAAAAGCCTATTTATGTATCCCACAGCTGAGAAAAGGTCTTTCCCTTAGATTTCCAGGCACCAAATAATGAACTTTACAAACATAACTAATAGTAAAACGTAAAAATAAACAGTTTTTAATTAGCAATTAGGTCGAAAAAGGCCCTATATCGCATCCCCGGTGCAATACTGTCACTTATGCAAAAATGTAGTTTTTCAGGAGAAGCATTTAAAACGTTGACACTTCACACAACAATGACTTTATAACATATCTATAGATTTGTTTTTTTTTTACAAAAGTGACAGTGTTGCACCGGGAGTGCGATATATAAACTTGGGTGGGACCAAATAATAAATATCTACATTTACACAACACTATAACAAAAATAAAAACAACATTTCACTTACTTGCAATATGAGGTGGGAACACGAGTATATAATCCAGAGGGCTCTCACTCAACGCTTCGTACATCCTCTTATGATCCTCATTGAGGTCCACGAACCTCGGAGGCACCTTGGACGGCTCATAGAACAGGAAAGCAGACAAACAGGCTGACACTACCTTCACATTCTTAGCTCTCATTGCATCTATGATGTTCTTAGTGCCTTCAGACATGTCTGACGTAGGGTCTAGGACGTTATTAGTGCCTAAAGCAATGACTACGCCGTCCATGCCTTCAACTGCATCAGCTACGGAGTCAGGTTCCAGAACATTGCCTTGGAATATTTCCACCTGGTTCTTCAAGTTTTCTGGCAGTTTGGCCGGGTCGCGGACGAAAGCGCGCACCGAGATACCTGGGGAAGAAAATATCTAGTTACATCCATACTAATCCATACTAATATTATAAATGCGAAAGTAACTCTATCTGTCTGTCTGTTACTCAATCACGCCTAAACTACTGAACCAATTTGCATGAAATTTGGTATGGAGATATTTTGATACCTGAGAAAGGACATAGGCTACTTTTTACCCCGGGAAAATGACGCATTCCCATGGGATAATTCAGGTGGCGGACGAAGTCGCGGGTAAAAGCTAGTAATTTATAAAATCACCCTTTTTCCCATAGGAGTAAGTCCAGATACCACTACTTTATATGATGCTTACAAACTTCCCTTGCCTCATTCACATCCATACATCTTGTCATACAGGACCGCCGGTTGCGAGTAATACGCACCTGACCTTTTTAAAAGACGCCACCGACATGATATCTAGTAATTATAGTAATTCAAGTTTGTAATTAAGGTTGACTATTACTACTATAAATTCTCGGAGGTAATTCAAATCTGTCAAAGGTTAACGCAATTATTGTTTGTTATATTTATTATTATTGCATATATAAAATTAACAACTTTTGCCCTCGATTTCAACCGCGTTGTAGCTTAGCCTGTCTATCACCCTAGCAAATTTTATCCAAATCAGTTCCCCCGTATTTTCGTAAAACAGGGGCCGAAACAAGTTCCAAGGTCGAAAATACTGAATTTACTGACCAAAAATTCAAAAATACTGACCAAATACTGACCAATTCTAAACCGTTTTTCGAGTGAATGGTGTGAAATAAAAAAAATACAGTCGAATTAGGAAGTAAAAATCCTTTTTTGAAGTCGGTTAAAAAGCTATTTTCGGTTATTTGTCTCCACCATCCCCATAATCAACCAGCACCGCCTTTTTATTGCGTTAAAAAGCTTTTTCTATTGTTAGTAACTGTTATTGTATTACGTTGCGCTCATAGCCAGTTGTGCTCACCGGTCGGTATACGATCTCTGGGTTAAGCAACCGTTGGCACGGTCATTTTATGGATGGGTGACCGCATAGTGGTATTTGAACTGAGCGTCTCCGTGCTTCGGAGGGCACGTATAAAGTCGGTCCCGGATGTTATCGATTAAGATAAGAGTCATAAGCCATGTCAAAGGCTTTTCAGTCGGTTTGAACAACTTTGACACTAGGTTGACCACTAACCATACGATAGAAAGATAGATTGTATTACAAGTGAGTCATGCGCATTCATGCAAAATATGTTACATATGCATGACATACTCCAATAAGCTCTACTAAACTTCAATAAACTCCAATGAACACCAAAACCTCTAAGAAACTTCCCGCCTTACGAATTTTCGATCAGGTCCCGTGTCCTGACGCGAGTTTACAAGTTTTTACCCATTCTAAAAAAAGCAACGCCGCTAAGAATTTTCATTTCAAAAATACTGATTTCAAAAAATTGAAAATTTTAATTTGCTATTCTATTGAAGTCATGTGATGCTTCAATATATACGTATATCATCCACATAATATAGAGCGTCTAAAGCAGCCCTCTGATATCATCACTGGGCAAATCGAGAATGTAAGATTGGCCAACAGCAAAAGAAAACCAAAAACAACTATTGAATTTGGAAAAATACTGACAATACTGACCGATTTTCGAAAATACTTACTTTTACTGACCAGGTCCAAAAATACTGACTTTTACTGACTTTACTGACCTGTTTCGGCCCCTGGTAAAAGGACAACATGGGTATTTTATATCACCGAGAATCACGACGATCCGTTTCGTATAAACGAAGTCACGGTCAAAAGTAAATACCTATGTAAACAACGTAAGTACATAGCGCAGAGGCGTAGAAAACCGGATTGCAATAACAGTAATCACAAGCTATTGCGGTGTTGCATTTATAATTGTATTCGTCCGCGGATCTTGCTTGATCATTGATACTTTTAAACAAATTGACCTCATATCACTGTACAATAATCTATACTAATATTATAAAGCTGAAGAGTTTGTTTGTTTGATTGTTTGTTTGTTTGTTTGTTTGTTTGTTTGAACGCGCTGATCTCAGGAACTACTGGTCTGATTTGCAAAAAACTTTCAGTGTTAGATAGTCCATTTATCGAGTAAGGTTATAAGCTATATATCATCACGCTACGACCAATAGGAGCAGAGTAGCAATAAAAAATGTTACAAAAATGGGGAAAATTTTGATCCATTCTATCTTATGTGACGCAAGCGAAGTTGTGCGGGTCAGCTAGTACATACATAATTTTACGCCTATTTCGCATATGGATCGGCAGAGACCAAAGCTCTCCATACATCCATATAAATTAAATGTGAAAGCAGTATACTTACTACGTTTTAATTCAGATCTAATCTAATTTGAAGATACACAAAAGCTAAAGAAACCATAACTTAGACATTTAGCAAGCGAAACCGCGGCTAAGACCTTGAAAGATTAACGCTACCAAACTGCAAGCATCATCGAAATCAATCCAGTCATTTTCGCACATCGCTCGAACTGTATCACGTGTAATGCCTTGTCATGCAATTTACAAGTCAATGCTGTTTTTATAAGATACATTAAGTTCTACAACTACCTATTAGTATGTCAGGAATTATACAGGTGTTTTGAAAAAAACACTTGCATTTCAGTTAGTTAACAATCATTGTAGTAACAACAGTTTTTCAAGTTACGCATAATTTTTGTTTTCGAAGTAAAAATCCAGCTTCTTATGCATCTTACAAAATACCAGAAAAAAATCTAGTAAGACTGTAAACTCTCCTTCATCCGACATTTAAGGACTTCTTCTAATTACTTATATACTATCCTGGATCTAGTAAATTTAGTATGACTACTCGGCAAAGGCTTTCAAAACAGCATCTCTCGTACCACTTAGTAGAGAGACAGACACATACGAGTATTCAAGGTTCGCATCTGGCAGAGGTATACAAAATTCAGAATTTGAAACATCAATGACCTGCTATGCATCTGACGATGGCCTGTTTGATACAGCTACTTTATTTTGTAAACACACAGACTAAATCGTACATGTATGCCAAGGCTCTACTAAGTTTTCGGAATACAGTATTAGTTAGATTACATTCCCTAGATTGGTCAAAAATCTATACTAATATTATAATCTATACTAATATTATAAAGCTGAAGAGTTTGTTTGTTTGAACGCGCTAATCTCAGGAATTAATAATAAATAAATAATTAAATAAATAATAAAACGAATAATATCAGGAAAATCAGAATCAAGGAAGGCTTAAGGTTATATATCATAACGCTACAACCAATAGGAGCGGAGTAGCAACGAGAAATGTTACAAAACCTGGGAAAATTATGACCCATTCTCTCTTATGTGACGCAAGCGAAGTTGCGCGGGTCAGCTATAATATAATAAGCATGAGTCTAACTACCAGGTGCCTTCCCATGCTTATTTTTATTTTTTATGATCTTCTATCCATTAGTTATTGCTATTCACCATTACTTCACATTAAAAGCAGATCGAAAAATTAACTTTTATTGATCGATGTTGATAAGCTATCTACACAATGACAAGTTCGAATGTTATTAATATGTGATAACTAGAAATTGGACACCGTCCGAGTGGAATTTTAGAAAATCCTTTTTTAGTGCTCTTCTGTACTTCCTAAGGAAACTTCATACAAAATTTCAATTTTCTACGCTCAGTAGTCGCGGCTGTGCGTTATCCATCAGTCAGTCAGTCAGTAACGGAAGAGTTTAATATCCAGGCCCATCTATATATATTTTTTTAATACTTTACATTAATTCAATAAAAAAAATTACGACACAAAATCGGGTTTTTAACACACTGTGCTTTGGTCTCTGCGTACCCCAATGAGAAAAAGCCTTGATTTTTGTATGTTTGTATATACTTTATAATAATAAGTAGCATTTGTATCGAAGCCCTGTGCGTATGCACTTGACCGTTACGAGGGAGGGACATTGGCCTATTATTTCCGCTTGTATTCGGATCAATTCGGGTCCCCTCCCGTCACTTAGGGCATCCGAGCAGACATGACACGCTATAAAATTACATAGATTAGTCATACTTATTAATTTTGGTCTTATTAAAGTTATTGGCAAGAAGTGGCCAAAGATCGGGCAAAGTGGCGTTCTCTCGGGCCAAGACACATTTTGGGTCGTTGAGCCAACGGAGTAAGTAAGTAAAGTTATTGAAAAATAATTTGTTTTTATTAGAGTCTTTTTCGGCCGGTTTTGGATGGAGGTTATTTGGCTATTGTGCTATCAGATGACAAAGGTCACCCATCTAAAAATATGTCTCAGGCAACATTGCTTAACCCTGTCTATGTAACAACTTGAGTAGTCCCCAACTCCCCACTTCTACGACGTCTAGTTATAATTGTAATCAGTTATGCTGTAGCAAGTAATACAATAGAACTATCATATGATTTATATTCAGAACATAACAATAGACTGTTCATTTTTAATAACTACACAAACCTATTTGTTAACTACTTTTAAAATAGTGTTTGTTACAAAAAATCTTTATGATTGGATTTTTCTCGTTCAGAAATTTACTAACTCGCACTTTTTCGCGGGTTTGGCCGTAAACCAATTATTTTAAATTATTTTACAAAATGATAAAATCCTTTGCCTGATTTTGAATAGCTCATAATTTTGATTCCCAAATATAGGGTGATCAACTGATCAATAAATTGTACACCACTAACCCCCAGTTTCTAAGGTACATTAAGAGGTAGTTTATGTATTCAATAACGTAAAACTCATATAATAACTCACGCTATTGAATAGATAAACTTCCGCTAAATGTACTCAGAATCCGGGGTCAAAGATATGTATGACTCCCTTTTTACCAGTACAGCCATAAACAAAAAGTTTACAAAGATAACTGATACTTATGTAGATAAAAACATTATTAATTTTGGAATATTTTTACCTATTCTATTATAAAACATAAATAAAACCAAAGGATAAAATATTCTAATAAAATGAGTAGTATGTACTAGTAAAAATAAATAATTCATTAGCAACCTTTTCACCTTTTACTCATAAATATTGAGACAGGAAAATAGTGAATATTTATTGAAAAAGTAGGAAAATATCTACTATTTATTTTATAAGCATTTTCATTATTACTTGGTCATTTAACTAAACATAGGTATTTTTTTTTGTTTCCTAATGAAATGTAGACAACAAACTGTCTTTAGGTTTTAAGATATACTTTATGAATATGTAAAACTTTGTACATACAAACATACATACATTAGAGTCCAGAGAAAAATAAATAATAACAAAATATAAAAATATACAAAATGTTTAAGTTAAATTATAAAATACCTATGAGTTTTCAAAATTAATGACTTGCTATCACCAGTCACTGTTAATTTTTGATAAGAGTTCAAATACTTTGTATAAATATTTGCTTCCAGTATCTTAATGTTGAATCAATAATAATTTCTTAAATGCCAGAGAAACCAATCATGAATAAATAACTAAGAATTGTGTTTCTTATCAGAATCTTATTAGTTTATACTAGTGATTATAACTCAAACAAAAGATTTTAGACCATTATACATTACGTATTATGCCAATAAATAAACAAAATAAATTTAACCCATTAATATCCCACTGCTGGGCAAGGGTCTCCTCCCATATGAGGGACGAGTTAGGCCTTTAGGACACCACACTGCCCTTTGCATACTTTCAAGAACTGTTCTAAATAACTCTCAGGCATGCGAGGTTGCATAAAATGTTAAAATGGAATTATGAATACTTCAAATATAACATACCTTTTTTGACTGCGGCCTCCACGGCGCACAGGCCGGTCATGCCGGTGGAACCAAAAATCACGACTTTCTTCATTTTCTGCTAAAGAAATACTGAAATTAGCACAAACGTCTAACAAGTAGCACAGTCATGAACCGGTGTGACGACTTTATCTCTAGATATAGCTTAGTTAGTTAAGATATAGGTAACTTGTTATCAATTTCGACCCGAAACCACTTAAAATCGTAAGCTTATCAAGTTTTAACTTTCAAGCAGATATTGCAACACTACAGACCCAAGTTATATGAGAAAATAGTCACAAATAAAAAAGGAAATTATATCGACGCACATATATGGGCACCAATGCATTACCTGATAATTATCTAATTGAAACAGGTAGCAACTTACCGATAAGACCTCCCAATCAACAATGTCACAAACTATTGAATTTCTAAATAATATTAACAATTCAAATGAAAGTGGTCATGAATGGGAACAATTTGACATTAGCACAAATTAATCAAATTTGAATTAAAAGTATTGTGGTGTAAATAATTAAAGTTTGTACTCACACAAGTACCGGCGCGTGATATAACAAAGTGCGAACGTGCGAAGTAGCTAGCAACTGGGAATACGATCAAATGAAATACAACTGTCAGCTTTCAATGTTTATATGTCATCTCATTCATTCCAATAAAATTAGAGCGAGATATTGTCGTCACTGTCATCGGCACGTTATCAATATTATTTGGCTGTATAATAATGTTGCAATATATTGATCAACCTACAATTTTGGCATTATATTAAATATCAATAAATATTATTAAATATCGACTCTATCTTTACTAATTGCAAAAAATGCTCACGTATAAAAAATCCAAATTACAGAATAACTCTTGGTAGGAAATTGAACATAAATAGACGATACTATTTTTACACGGATGAAGCAGGAGATACCTATGTGTAAGGATCACAGCAAAAGGCTTTCGTTAATCTCTGCTCACCCCTATGGGAAAGAGCGAATATGTAGGTACCTAGATCTAAAACGACATGAATCCATGTAATTATTTGTATATTGGAAGTAAGTATATACGAAGAAGATTAAATATATTAGGCACTCTGCCTCAAATTCATAAAGTTTAAGGTAGGTAATTCATGTTTTCAATCATATTTCCTGTTAACAAAATCTGTTATTAATGTAAATCTACTGAAATAATGTTACTGAAATAGCAACTCTTATATTTCGTTTGGTTATCGAAATATCGTGTTCTTCTGGCTTGATAAATATAACAGTTTTGCGTTAAACAAGGAGCATTTAAAATTTGGGTAGCCTTGATTATAAAACAGAATAGTTACTACCACAACTTATTCACCAAAAATCAGCATAACATTGAAAATAAACAATTTAGTTTACAGAGAGAAAGAGTTATTGTCACTGACATGTGTCAAACACGTCAAAAGTAGTAACGAAACGTAGATAACCTCAATTTCTCACGCGTAAACATATGTGATTTACGTTGTTTTGTGATTATTAGATTAAACTAAGAAAATAATTATGGCAGACACAGAAGAATACTTTCCTCGTGGAGGAAAAAAGCCGACAACAACACATTTCAAGCAGAGTGCTAACGTAAGTAGTAAAAAATGTGGTGTTTATTTTTGTTTCAAGAAATGGTTATTTACACATTATTTTATAGTTTTTAGGCGCTCCAGAAAAGCGTGACAAGAAGAAAAAGAAGATAAAGAAGAAGTCTGAAGGCGACGATGGGTATTTATCGGACGAGGGTACTAAGGAAATCAATGAATCATTTAAGAATTGCGCGTACGGTTTGAGCTATAAGGTTCGTTATTTTTGTCTATAAAGTTCAATTTTGTTTGTGTATTAGCGTTTAAAACTGTGTTACTTAGTACTTCACACACACTTAGTATATTCAATCAAGTCAGCTGTTCCACATTTTTGTAGAAAGAAAATGCAATTTTAAGGATCTAACACTTCAATTTTTTTCTGATATACGCTATACAATAATAACAATAAAAATAATAATAGTATAGAATAATTTCTCTACGTTTCTGATTATAAGCCAGAAGTATTTTACTTTTTAAAGTTTCATATAAACTGCACAACAAAAATAAAACAAAATATTGTGAAATATAGCTCTCATCTATAATACATACATGTGTTACAGACAATAAAAGAAGGAGTATTAATCCTGGGCCGAGTGAAGAATGTGTTGGACACAAAAGTGATCATCAGTCTACCGTGCAGGATGATTGGAAATGTCATGGCCTGTCATATCAGTGAACCTTATAACAAGCAGCTCGAAGATTACGTCAATGATAAGGTTTGTAAATGATGTTCTTCTTATCATATGGTTATTGATCAACGTAGTGTCAAAGTTGTTCAAGCTGCCCAAATTCCTTTGATGTGGCTTAACAACTGTTATCTTAATTGACAACAACTGGGGCCGACTTTTTACGTGCCCTCCGAAGCACGGAGACACCCTGTTAAAATACCTTTATGGTCACCCATCTATGGAATGGCCGCGCCAAAGTTTGCTTAACCCACAGATCGTTTACCGACCGGTGGGCACAACTGGCCACAGGCACCTCGGGTTTGTAAATAAAATAGGTTTTTAAATGAAACATTCTATTCTTCACTGTAAAGTATGTGCCTGTAAACTTTTTGTTTTCAAAAACAATGAAAATCAACAAAAACTGAGACTGAGTTAACAACACTCACATATTTACATGACATCTTTCTTTTCTATTTCATGTATATTATTTGTAATTTTTTATCGAAAAATATGTTGCCAGTGCAACTATTTTGATTCAAAATTATACCAATGTTGATTCAGAAATAAAAGCATAATAGACAGAAAGACCTGTTTAATTCTTATACTTATATTATAATGATAATAAAATATAGAAATAATATTATATTTATCTCCACAGGTAGACAGAGTGATAGAGCTAGGTGCAATGTTCCGTGCGGGCCAGTTTGTGGCCGTCAAGGTGTTAGAGGTGAAGGAGCTGAACATCATGCTCTCCATGATGCCCCAGCATGTGAATGGACAGAAGAAACAAGCTGAATTACATAAAGGCAGGTTTTATTATTACTAGTACTTAAGAATAAGGTAGTTTGTAAGGAATGTGCCAAGTGGTGTTCTCTGGTCTCTGCCTACCCTATGAGAAGGAGGCGTTTTCAATATCAACCTAGAGTTTGGTAATGTTTGGTATATGGCAATAGACTCGCCCCCTATTACATGGGACTAACATTGTTGATGGCGCCACATTTCCTACAACTTTGTTTACACCGTCATAAATGGTGTTCAAGATTTATATACAGTTGCGAAATAAAGCATTCTCTAAATACTTTGCATCTAAATAAACACAAAATATTATAAAAGGCAACATAATTAAAATCTTTCAATAACTTTCAGGAACGTTACTACAAGCGGCGGTATCATCGATAGAAGACCACGGGTATGTGATGGACATCGGAGTGCCAGACGTCAGAGCTTTCCTCCCTAAGAAGAACGCCAACCCTGAGGTGGAATTAGGTTAGTAGCCTTTAAACCTTAGAATACCTTCTGGTCAGAAATCATCTTTGCTGGTCTATTGACCGCAACGTCGTAACTTTAAAATTTCTGAGTAATTCTCAACAGAAAACCTTCCTCTTTTTTAACACATTCATAAAAGTCTCTGCATCACCCCAAGGTAGACTGGCAGAAAATGCCCCTGGCATTAAGTCCGCCTTTATAAAGCCCTATATATAAAGTTTGAAATAAATAAATAAATAAAACTCAGAACATTCGAACCCGAGCCCTCTAGCCCTTTGACCGCCATGGTCGACTATACTTGACAAATCAAAACATGCTCTCGACACTTTCGTCGGCAAATGTCAACAAAAATTTTGCGTTATGAGCACTTTCTGACAAAGGTCATAGGGCTAACGAGGCAGTTTCATACACTACCGACCTTAGCCGTTAGCAGTCTCTGTGATAAAGGTGCCTGAAGCCAAAATGATTTATTCGGCGTTGAAAAAGAAGTATTCTTTATTATTTTAAACATTTTATTAATAGTATTGTTCTTCTTTTATTAGCGGTTGGTGCACTAAGTTGGTGCGCTATAAAGTCGGTGTCAGACGGCGGCGTGGTGACGTTGTCCAACGAGCTGGCGACGTTGCAGAACTGCTACCAGCGCCAGAAGACCACCTCGCCCATACCGCCCGGCTCCAGCCTCGAGTTCTCCGTTGAAACGGTATGCAAACAATACTATAATTGACTAACTGACCCGCGTACCTTCCCTTGCGTCACATGACAGAGAATGGGTTATAATTTTCCCCGTTTTTGTAACATTTTTTACTGGTAGGAGCAGAGCTCCTATTGGTCTTAGCGTAATGATATATACCCTATAGCCTTCTTCGATAAATGTGCGATCAGTTTGAAAGATGACACACTGTTACTATAAGGTCAGATTCATTGAAACTTACCACTTTCTTAACATTTATTTGAACTTGCAGCCTCTAGCCAACGGTATAGAGGGCGTGGTGTTCGGCGACACTGCCGCCTACATTCAGCGGCAACACGCCGACACTGTCAAGGGAAAGAAACCCGCGCTCGGACAGAAGGTAAGCAATTACATTGTGTTATAAATATTACAATATTGCTAGATCTTTTTTATTAGATTTTTTTTTTTCAAATTTAAAAAGAAAATTTGCAGAATCCTTTTGCAAACAAAAAACGTAAAAAAATACATGAATAATAATATATTTTGAGCTAGTGGCCGGCTTTTGCTTCGCCCAGTTTAAACAGTTATTTTACAAAAAAAACCTGTACAACATTTACACATAAACATTCCTCTTGAATCTATTAAAATAACCGCATCAAAATCCGTTTCGTAGTTTTAAAGAGCATACAAACATACAGACATAGGAACAGACGCGGGAAGCGACTTTGCTTTATACCATGTAGCGATCATCTGTCATCTGTCTGTCCACAGATCCGCGCTAGACTTCTATACGTGATGCCGACGCGGAACACGCCGTTCCTGACGATGAAGAGCATCTTCGAGACCACATACCCCGACCTGAATGAGGAGCAGAAACTAAGAGACGGAGACATCGTTGAAAATGCCAAGGTATGATACTAATTTATTTATTTATTTTATTTGTTGCGTGCATATGGTAAATTTTCTGTGGGTTAATCAAACAATGGCCTGGTCATTCCAAATATTGGTGGCCGTTAGGTGGTGAGGGGAACGACTCCGTGTTTCGGAGGACACGTTATCATGAAGTAATGACAAAGGCCTTCGAGAACTTTGTCACTAGGTTGATCACTAACCATGTTTATGATGAATTATGACCAATTATAATTATTATTGAATGATCTACTTAGCATAACTTGTGACTCCTGATTTTATAATTAATGTTTAGGTCTATTATAATCCTTTTTCTTCCCTATCTACTTACCCCGAATATTAATTTAAGAAAGCAGAAATTAAACACGAAATTAAAAAATACAAATATATTTTATTAAAAAAAAAAATTCATGTCTTTTTTTCAAATAAAACGCATATTAGTTTAAATGCAAAATAGATTCATGCAATAATTAATATTAAACGACAAATTATGACTCTTATAAATGCTGTCTTAAGAAACAATAGTTTTTATCCCACTGGGCAAGGGTCTTTTCTCATTATGAGAGTATTTAATAATAATTACGACTGTGATGAGATTTCACCTCAACATATTTAACAACTTGTGTTTTCTTCACAACAACTTTCTTAGGCGCGGCTCTCTTCCTGGCTTCTATTTGAGCCTGCTTCTTAGCCTTAGCCTCTAAGGCTAGCAGTTTTTTCTTCTCCAATATTTGCTTCTTAGCCTGAGCCTTCATTTGAGCCTCGACTTTCTTTATTTGAGCTAGATTCTTTTTAGTTTCCTTTTGCTTTTTGTCGATAGATTTTTTGAGTTGGTTTATTTGTTTGATGGTGCCCGCTGCTGGCTTGCGTTTCTTCGCTGGTGATGGACCTTTAAAGAAAAAGTAGTAATTAAATATCAAATTCCATATAAAAATGTGATATCATAAATGAAAGTGAATCACCGAAATGTATAATTCTTTTTTAACATGTTTGTAACTGTCGGAAAAATGTTTGTATGGGATCGATGGGATCAAGATTCCAACGGGAACGGAATTAACGGGATAAATTTGTTCTGTATCCGGACGAAGTCAGGCCACGTATATATTATCAAAAAAACACGTCAATTCTTGTAACGCCACTGCACAGTGTAATATATGGAAGGAAGTCTAATTAATATCTGACTTAAACTAATTATGAAAGTATTTTGTGTTAGGTGTTGAAGATAACAGGCAGGTCGATCCACTTCCGGCTGGGCGGTGAGTGTTACGGCACCATGAGCCTCAAGCGTATCCAGGTGGACGAGGAGCTCACTGATGAGGAGGTGGTCGCCAAGTCTTATCCCATTGGTGAGTTCACTTCGACTATTCAGTACCAAGAGTGGTTTATTATAATATTATTTTTCCTATGTAAATTAATAAAAGGGCGAAATGCTTATGTTGTTTCGTTGCTATTCATGATGGGATTTTGGATGAATAATGAATAATGATGAAGGATCTTCAAATGAAGATAAACAGATAAGTCACAATCTAGATTAACCTTATTATTTGATACTAAGGATCAGAAATAGAAACCATAATCAAACGAAGCCGAATTTTATTTTTAGAAAGCATTATATTTCCAAAGTTAGGCACAGGAGAATATTTTAAATATATTAGTAAACTAGCTTTTGCCTGCGACTTTGTCCGCGTGGTTAGTGACTTAGGATAGAATTTCCTTTCTTAGCGGATGCCTACGTCATAACATCTACCTGCATGCCAAATTTCAGCCCGATCCGTCTAGTGGTTTGGGCTGTGCGTTGATAGATCACTATGTCAGTCAATCAGTCACTCAGTCAGTCACCTTTGAGTTTCATATTATAGATAACTTCACACTTAAAATCACGCATTAATCCCATAAGAGTAGGAAGAATTTATCGTAAAATAACATAACAAATTACGTTTGATGTTTGAACAGGTAGTGTGCACAAAGTGCGTGTGCTGTGCTACAATCTGTCGGACTACGTGTACTCGGTGACGGACCAGCCCGACGTGGTGGGCGAGCGCTACTTCTCGCTCGCTCAGCTGACGCCGGGCGAGGTCGTACACGCGACTGTGAAGACTGTCGCCGATGGACATGTTATACTCAATGTCGGAAGAGTCACCGGTGAGTTGTGTTTATTTAGTAGTATGTGATGTTTCTGATGTGTGTGTATAATCAAAAATCTAAATTAAAATCAAATCATTTATTAATTTAGGTCAAATATTGACGAAGGTTCGATGTTAGGTCGAGGCCAAAAAAATATGTCTCTCTCCCTCTCACCATCTCTTTCTCTCTCTCTCGCGCGCGCTCTCTCTCACACGCTTTCTCTCTCTCTCTTTCTCGCTCTCTCTCTCTCTCTCTCTCTCTCTCTCTCTCTCTCTCTCTCTCTCTCTCTCTCTCTTTCTTTCTCTCTCCTTCACCCCCTTCCTCTTTTTTCTTGTTAATAGTTTGCTATTCTGATTTCGGTCGAAAAATGTGTTTTTAAGTATGTATATTCGTTTGTAGTTAAAACTGTAGGTGTGTAAATTAAAATTAAAATTGCTTGGTAGTTATATTGTATGGTGTAAGTCTATTACCTTAACTATTAATTGTTTTATTTAATTAATGTTGTATTTTTAAGGTTACGTGTCACAAGCGCATTTGTACGATACCGGTATTTACATCGATCCCAAGAAGTCATCAACATCTAAACTAAGCAAGAAAAAGTATAAGGTATGTTCTAAATATTTAACGCTGTAAACAAATCTATACTAACTGTGACGTCAGTATTTTTCAGCACTTTCCCCATGAAAATGTTTTACGAATTCTGTTTTCTTTTCAAGTGTTTCTTATAAGATATTTTAAATGATATGATTTAAAATCACATTTATTTTGCCTTTTAACTATAGGAATAATGCAAATATTTAATCAATAATAAGTTACGTGGTGTGGTCTGGGCTGCTGTTTTTGGAGGAGATAAGCAATCAATATATGTATCCTTTGCTGTAGACTCTAATATAAAAAA
Organism: Anticarsia gemmatalis; assembly: GCF_050436995.1. Lineage (NCBI taxonomy): Eukaryota > Metazoa > Arthropoda > Insecta > Lepidoptera > Erebidae > Anticarsia > Anticarsia gemmatalis. Next base: position 1,126,120 of record NC_134763.1, on the reverse strand, counting down.
ATCCTCCGACACAAGAACTTAATTTCCCTTTTAAAAGTAAAAAATAATAAAAGAAACTTAATCTTAAAGTACCTAAGAATGCATGATTAATTATAAAAAGATACGTCGCTTTGCTTGCTTAATTAGATTATTTGTATTGAAATTGTTAGTTTAGGTACCCTCTTTTTGCGTCGGGGGTTAAAAAAGGGTTTAAAATGTATATAATTATCTCCTATTGTAACTCTTTATCCAGGTGGGTCAGTCGGTGACAGCCCGTGTGTTATCCCTAGACGTGGACAAACAGACGCTGTTCCTGACGCTGAAGCCCTCGCTCCTGGCGCCGGAGCTCGACGTGCTCGACACCTACGAGCGAGCGCTCGTCGGGAAAGCGTACACCGGCGTTATTAAGGTATAGATTAGAAGAATATTGTGTTTATTATAAACTATAATAATAATAGAATTGTATTTATTATAATACTAGCCGACCCGCGCAACTTCGCTTGCGTTACATAAGCGTTAAAATTTTTCCCCGTTTTAGTAACATTTTTCACTGGTACTCTGCTCCTATTGGTAGTAGCGTGATGATATATAGCCTATAACCTTCCTCGATAAATGGACTATCTAACACTGAAAGAATTTTTCAAATCGGACCAGTAGTTCCTGAGATTAGCGCGTTCAAACAAACAAACAAACAAACAAACAAACTCTTTAGCTTTATAATATTAGTTATATTAGTATAGATATAATGAGGCGCCCATAGCCAGTTGCGCTCACAGATCGGTAAACGATCTGTGGGTCAAGCAACCATTGGCGCGGTCATTCCATAGATGGGTGACCGCATAGTGGTATTTAAACTGGGCGTCTCCGTGCTTCGGAGGGCACGTTAAAAGTCGGTCCCGGCTGTTGTCTACTAAGATAACAGTCGTTAAGCCACGTCAAAGGCCTCTCGGGCGACTTGAACAACTTTGACACTAGGTTGACAAACAAACAAACAATAAACTATAATCACGATTTAATGGTGTGGTTACACCGCTACTGAGGGAGGTCGTGATTTCGATACACACAACAATTATTTGTTTTACACATACAGTTAATTAAGCACTTAAAGTCCGTTGTTCGTATGTTTATAAAAGTCCCTGCGACAACACATTTTAGGAGCTAGGCAATCTTTAAAAAAATATAGTAAAAACCCTTAATTAACTAATGCGTACCAAGTCCTCAAAATATAAATAAAAATGATAAACATAGCGAGTACTATGAAAAGTTCTTTTAAGAAGTCAATTCTTATATCTTAGTCAATGAAGAAATGAATATTAGCTTAATTTAAGAGTCTCTAACTCTCACCGCATATTCCTTTGGGTAGTGTGATGGTCTCAAGTCATAAATCATCTCGATTCGGGAGACTATTAGATCTATACTAAATTACTAATATTATAAAGCTAAAGAGTTTGTTTGTTTGTTTGAACGCGCTAATCTCAGGAACTACTGGTCTGATTTGAAAAATTCTTTCAGTGTTAGATAGCCCATTTATTCTTCTTCTTAAGGCGCCCATAGCCAGTTGCGCTCACCGGTCGGTGAACGATCTGTGAGTTAAGCAACCCTTGGCGCGGTCACTCTATAGATGGGTGACCGCATAGTGGTATTTGAACTGGGCGTCTCCGTGCTTCGGAGGGCACGTAAAAAGTCGGTCCCGGCTGTTGTCTACTAAGATAATAGTCGTTAAGCCATGTCAAAGGCCTTCGGGCGGCTTGAACAACTTTGACACTAGGTTGACCACTAACCATACGATAAGAAGAAGCCCATTTATTGAGGAAGGCTTATGAAGGTTATAGGCTATATAATATCACGCTACGGTCATTAGGAGCGGAGTAGCAACGAAAAATGTTACAAAAACGGGGAAAATTTTGACCCATTCTCTTAGGTGACGCAAGCGAAGTTGCGCGGGTCAGCTAATTAGTAATAATGTTGTATTGTGTACAGACGGTGCGTGAGTTCGTGGTGGTGTCGTTCTTCAACAACGTGACGGCGTACGTGTCGCGCCAGTACGTCAGCAAGGAGCCGCTCGACCACCTCGCCGACAACTTCCATGTCGGACAAATTGTAAGTACATATATACTCATCTTCTCCTCTCGCTAATCGCTAAATGTGTTGCTAAGCGCGAATCTCGGGAGCAGTTGAACCGATATCACTATTTCTTTTTTTTATGATATTCCTTGAAGTACGAGGAGAGAAAAAAGATTAAGAATAAAGACTCGACTGTAAGGCGGTACGTAGTTCAGTCAGCTAGTTTATAATATAATCAAAACGAATTCATTCTCTCTTTTATATCAAACTACATAACAATGAAGGCAAACAGACCTATATTGGAAAAAAATCTATAGATAATATTATAATGCAACGGGTCAAAACGCGATTAAAAATTAAAGGTTAGGTTACCTTATTTGTTTACCCGACGTTTAGATCGAATTACATCAACCGTGGTCACGGGCAATGTATTATGGTGATCTTATACAAATTCTAATCTTTTCAGGTAAACTGCACGATATTGAGAGTGGACCCGGCGTCCAAGAAGATGTCTGGCAGTCTCACTACCACACCGTTCTGGCCACAAGTAAGTTCCTACTAATAATAAATTAATAAAATATCAGTTCATATATTATATACCGTTTACAAAATATCTACATTTTATTTTATTAGATCGGGGAAAGTCTTTTCGCATTATAGTATGTATGAACTTGTAATAAAATCTTTTCTCTATCCAAAATGCTCGATATTTGAGTCCCTCACGAGCTCACTGAGAGAAACCTAATGAACCGTGTACTCATTTGTGATTCTTGAAGCCAAAGAGATTTTTTCACCAACTTTATTGATACACAATATATATCTTAATTTCATTTTATAGAAAAAACGCGAACCTGCAGAAAAACGTAAACAAAAACCCACAGACGAGGTACCTTCTAAAAAGGTGAAAAAAGACGAACAATTAAACACAAAAGATAAAGAAATAAAACAAGTACAAGACTCTGACGAAGAAGAAACAGTAAAGAGTAAAAAGAAGAAAACAAAGAAAGAAGAAACACAAACAGACTTAGAACAAGAAGAAAGAACCAAAAAGAAAAAGAAAGGTACAAAAACAGAATCTGAAAATGAAAATGTCAAAAAGAAGAATAGTGAATCAGAAGACACAGAAGAATTAAATACGAATAAGATTGAGAAAAAATCTAAAAAGCGTAAATTAGAACAAGAGCCAGAAGAAGAAGATACACAGAAGAATGTTAAAGAAGACACAGAAGAAAGTGATGCCATAGAAACAGACATATATGACAGTGACCAAGTCCTAAGTCCACAGGAACTAGGGCTTATAGACTTATCAGATTGTACCACAGCAAAAGATTACAAAAAACGTATAGCTTCTCTATTAAAAACCATAAAGAATAGAACGAGAAGAATAGACAAAATAGATAAAAAACTAACTAGGTTAGAAGAAAATGGTTTAAATGCTGAAAATAAGAAGTTTCATACAGCTATGAATGGTGAGAAATTAGTTTTGAAAGACAGAATTGAAAAATTGTTAGAAGCAATGTGTTCGGCACAAGAGAAGTTAAAAGAGTTTGGTGAAGACGATAAAGAAGATTATAAAAAGAAGAGTAAAGAAGAGAAGGAGAAGCAGAAAGAATTGATTAAAGAGCAAAGGAAATTGGAGAAAGAGAAATTGAAAGAACAGAAGAAAGAGGCTAAGGCTAAGAAGAAAGAAGAATTAGGGAACACAGAAGTAGAAAAGAAGAGTGTTAGTAAGAAAGTAGATATCAAAGTGGTTGAAAGTTTGGAGCCGGCTTTGGACGCTGATGTGAAAGACTTCTGGTCCTTGGATGATAGCGCGCAGAAGAATGTGGTCGAAGAAGATTCTTCTAGCAGTGAAGATGAGGTATGTTATTAAATTATACTAATATAACAAAACTATTCTTTGATTTTGTTTTTATATTTTATAAGCATATAAATATGCGGGTATGAAATTAAAATAATTCATGAACCATAGATTTGACATGGTTTTTTTGTATCAACCACAAAATATATATCAGAATATTTTTATTATATTAAGGATAATTTTATTAGTGGAAAAGTGCAACCGAACAATTTTTTATTATATTTTTGTGGATAACTGTAAATTCTGTAGTCATAATATATTTTTATATATAACTTATATAACCCGAATCTATGCTCTATGCGTAGTATTAAATCAACAATAAAAAAATCAAGAAATTAAATAAGTAATTTAATTTTTCTTAGGAACAAGACCAACCCAAGAAGAAGCGCAAGAAGCTGTCAGTAGCGGAGAAGCTGTCCAAGCTGCGGGAGGAGGAGGAGCGCGTGAGGGAGATGGAGCGACGTGCGATAGAGAGCGAGAGTGCGCCGCGCTCCAGCGACCAGTTCGAGAGGGCTCTGCTCGCCAACCCTAACTGCAGCCAGCTGTGGATCGCTTATATGGCCTTCCATTTACAGGTATATTATATCTTCTTGTTTAAAAGACAACTCCCACGCACTAAGAATTGCTGTTGTATCGCGGGGACTTTTACAAACGGTACACAAAGCACAATCAGATTCGATAAAATTCATTTGTACGCACAAATAATTGTCCCGCGTGGGAATCGAATCCATGATCTCCCGACGCAATGGTAGCGGCGAGGGCGCAGAGGTCTCGACTCTCGGCTCAGGTCAAAAAGTTGTGCCTGAGTTTTCTGTTAAAAATTTCTCAGTGCCCCAAGATGAGCTGAGAGCGAGGGTTAAGAGAGTGTAATATGCAGACACTTAGACACTATAAACAAAGACGGGCGTAACCGTATAGTCTAGCAGGTCATTGTATCCTTTCCTAGGGTATAATCTACCTATATCATTGTCGATTTTTTCATGTCAGCTTAGTCTTTTTTATTTAGACAACTTAACATCAAAGTTCAACTGATTGATCAATTATACTAGTATTGGGCTGTGTGTTGATAGATCACTATGTCAGTCAGCCATTTTTAAATGATATATGTATCATGTAACTAGAGTATTAGTGTTAATACGTACCACTCCTACAGGCGACGGAGGTGGAGAAGGCTCGCTCGGTGGCCAGGAAGGCGTTGAACACCATATCGTTCCGCGAGGAGTGCGACAAGCTCAACGTCTGCCTCGCCATCATCAACTTCGAACACCGCTTCGGGACAAAAGTACTGTAAAATACATTCATTTTATGAAAAAAAGCAGGGATAGCAGGTTTAAGTTGGCACCTCCCACCACCGTGGTGGCAGGTTCGAACCTGAGGCAACACACCAGTGACTTTTCGAAGTTATGTGTGTATTAGAAATAATTGTCACTTGCTCTAACGGTGAACGAAAACATCGTGAGGAAACCTTGCATGCCTAAAAATTGTTTTATACATTTAACTAGCTGACCCGCGCAACTTCGCTTGCGTCACCTAAGAGAATGGGTCAAAATTTTCCTCGTTTTTGTAACATTTTTCGTTGCTACTCCGCTCCTAATGACCGTAGTTGACCGTGATGTTATATAGCCTATAGCCTTCCTCGATAAATAGGCTGTCTAACACTGAAAGAATTTTTCAAATCGGACCAGTAGTTCCTGAGATTAGCGCGTCCAAACAAACAAACAAACAAACAAACAAACAAACTCTTCAGCTTTATTATATTAGTATAGATGAGGGCATGCTAAGTCTCCAACACGCACTAGGCCAGCGTAGTGAACTTAAGGCCTAAAATTAAAAATGTTTTAGAGGCCGCCCGCAACTTCGTCCGCGTTATACCCGATCAATCGGGATCTCCGGGATGAAATGTAGCCTATGTGTTATTCTAGGTCTTTACCACATACCAAATATCATCGTAATCGGTTCAGTAGTTTTTGCGTGAAAGAGTAACAAACATCCATACCATACTTACAAACTTTCGCATTTATGATATTAGTAGGATGTAGGGTATTATATTGCGGCACCTAATAATTGGCACTTTAAACTTACAATTCTAAAACGAAAATCTGTTTTAAACTCTAGCTTCTATTTGCGACATCGACCGCGTTAAAAGGGTGTATGAAAAACACCCATATTTCATAACTTACAATTTTAGCCCCATGTTAATATTGTGTTAAATTGCGATTTACCGTTCATGTTAACAAACTCTAGACTGCTATAAATTTGCAGGCAACAGGTTAACATACATAGGCGTTGTTCAAAAATCAACCTTTTAAAACATATTTTTTGCACAAATTATACGTAAGCGGAATCGCGCACTTTAGTTAGTTTGACACAATATTATTTGCAAACACAAATAAACGGGAGAGAATGCTATAATGATAAGCAAATTGCAACAATACGAGGAAATAGCGTATTAATAATTTTATCACGTTTCGGGTTATGGCGTCACGAGTTCATTTCAATTTAATTAAATATTCTCGTCTCGTATATTATAGGCACCGAAATGTAATTTAGACATGTTTAGCCGTCTGCTTAGAAGGCGCCATTCATATTACGTATTTAGGTGAGACGAGGAAATGAAATAATCGAGACTATCTTATTTTCTATTTACAATCCATATTGTAATGTTACAAACACCTAAGCTTGATTTAAATGGATTTTTACACAGATAGTTTATTACTTAGATTCACATAGGATACTTTTTACTTCTGGGTATCTCGCGGATGAAGTCGCATGCATCAGCTAAATAATTGCAAAATTATAAGCTCCTTCTTTAATTTTATAACATTAAACTTGGTTCTTGAAAACAGAACCCAGTTTCGGTTCCTGGATATAAAATGTGTTACGTTTGTTTATAAATAACCATGTATCAGGTACTGCAATACGCTGTCTACATATACGATTCCATATTTTGGGAGTAAATACCTACACAAAACCGATAGTATTTATCTGTCCTGTGATGAACTACACAATGATTTATTAAAAATATATAATAATATTTAAACGTGAAAACCCAAATATAAATACTTAAAATTCACGAACCTTTTGTGAGTAAAAGTCCGTCATATTCTAAGACCTCTTTAGTAAATTAAAGTTATAAAAACTACACTGCGTTAAATTTCAATAAAAAGTTTCAACAGTTATCGCCTGAAAGAGTAACAAACGTCCATATATACTTACAATCTATCGTATTTTAAATAGCAGTTAAATTATCATGTGTTAAATGCATAAATTAAATCACATGTCGCGAATCAATCCAGCGCCATATTGTTTATTATTCGCTGAACAGAGTCATGTTTCATTCAAAGCTCTACACTTGAAGTCACTGAATACCTAACACTGTATAAAAGTACCTAGTTTAAAGTAAATACGCCCTAATTTAGTTAGTCTACATTTCGTATATTTACAAATTCGCGTAGTTGAATATCCTTTGATAAACATTATCAATTAATCCAGATTATTTTAGACTGTCTGTCTGCCACATTTCATCAAAATCTGTGCGTTTTTACGATAATAAGTAACAAACATTGTCACGAACTTTCATGATTCATGTTTCATAGCAATGTCGACCTCAAAATGTTAACTTAAACTTTACCTAAATGAAACCTAATCCATATCATTATTTTGGTAGAAAAGTTTAAAGTACATATACCTAATAACAATAAATACTTACATTAAACACAGTGAGAATCCAAATTTAACACAAATATGTAGCGAAACACAACACGTGAACTTTTGCAGACTGCGCGATTGTACAACTAAATGTTGTATTGGCAGAGACAAAACTATACATATTTTTATACGCTATGAGTAAGCCGATAAGGGATTACGGCCAAAGCTTTTGAATTTTGCTCGGGTATTAGCTGTGTACAAGATTATTCAGCAAAGAGATTAGATTAAATGATTAAAGATACGTTTAAAAACATTATAAAATTCAATTATTTTATATTTAGTTTTATCATTCATAATATTATCTATGCACCAAAAATCCCGCCGTTAGCAAAATTGTATAAACGACACGTTATAAATTTCTACTAAAATGGTAGTTTTTTTAATATGTTTTTTACTAACTTAAACTTTAGCCTGACATGATATAAGACATTCATTTATATATTTATCTATTAATGTATCTAAATATTATATTTTACTTTTTTTGTGTTACACAGGAATCGCAACAAAAGGCGTTAGAAGAAGCCCTACAAATAAATGAGCCGTTTAAAGTGCACTCCAAACTATTAGATATTTACGTAGAGACGAGTAAGCACCAAGAGTTGGTTGCGCTGGTGGACCTTATGATGAGGAAGTACAAACGGGACCCAAGTACCTACATCATGTGTGGCAGCGCGTGCTTCAAGCTTGGATTAGTGGATAAGGCTCGGCAGGTGCGTATTATTTTCTTCTACAGATCTTGATAGAGTTGGAGAGCATATATGTTATGAGGGAGACCTTTAAACATGAATGTAATAATTATGATGTCAGAGTATGATTTGACAGGAAATAATTAAATCTTATGTTTTTGTTTTGAACAGGTGATGCAAAAAGCAATTGCTGTACTCGAGAAGAAAGAACGTAAGTTGAAGTTTTATGTTTATGATTGTAAACAATATTAAGCGCAGTGATTTATCAGATGATAGGTCCTTATATTCTAAACTAACCTTTTCCCTACGGCTCCGGTCTATGTATTTCTACTACTTTCTCTAATAAGACAAGGAATCTAACATTTTGTTAACTCCCGAAATATCCATATTTCTCGAAATCGTTTTAACCGCTTAGCCGAAAGTAGACAGACGAATTTATTTTTACACATATAATATTAAATTAAATGTTTGTCCTTTTCAAACATACTTACATATAGCTAATATTACCTTTCCCCTCACAGATGTGACAGTGTTAGTCCAGTTCGCTCTCCTGGAACGTTCGCACGGCGCTCGCGAGCGTGCCGAGGCGCTCTTCGAACAAGTCCTAGCGGTGTATCCACAGAGAGTCGACGTCTGCTCCACTTACGTCGACATGCTGATCAAGGGTGGTGATGTCGATCATGTCAGGTAATACATCCCTTTCACGTCATATTAACTGATAAAAACGCAATTTACTGTTTTAATAACTAATTATCAGTTTTCACTTGTAGATAGTGTTATTCTCGAGAATTGTAGGCCATAGTTTGACGGAGTTAAATTAAAAAATTGTTTACGCCGCGCGAAGTCGGTGCGGGTCTTTCCCTAAATTTTCTTGATGGATACAAATTGGTTTATAAAGGATTCTTTATTTTCATAGGCAAGTGATGGAGCGCATGACGTCACAGAAGTTGCCAGCGCGGAAAATGAAAATCCTCTACAAGAAGTGGATAGAAGTTGAAGAGAAGATCGGAGACCAAGAACAATGTGACAAAATAAAACAACAAGCATTGGCGTATATTGAAAAAGCCAAGTTTTAACCAATTCATTTGAATAAATGATTAATAAAACATGTTGTTAAATTTTTGTTTTTCTGTAATTAATACTTCCTAGCAGTAAAAAATAATTGGTGGCCTGTAAGTAGTTATTAATGTCACGCAATAAAACCAATGTATGGTGGTTAGTTAAATTATATTTGTATTCTTACAAATACTTAAACATATAAGTTTTCGTTGATTTCATTGTAAGTTTTGCCATAAAACTCTTCGGTTTCGGCATCGGTGGGGGTGGCGGCGGCGGCGGGTGAGACCCAACTACTTGTGTATCACTAATTACTGGCACTGGATTTTGATTCTTATTATTTACTTGAACAGGTGAGTTCCTTCCAAAACTTGTACCATAGATAGATACTGGTTCACACATCTCGTAACCGAGTTGTGCGTAGAAGTTTTCTTGTCCTTTTGTTGATAAATGAAGCATTTTCAACTTAAGCACGTTTCTACAGTATTCTTCAACCTGTCTCATCAAGTAACTTCCTAATCGTCTGCCTCGCATTGATTTACTTATGACTACAACTTCCAAAAAACAACTCTCAGGTATACCAGGTATTGAAGTTAACTTACAATGACCTAGGAGATCTTTCTTATCATTAATTAGAATTAAACTGGTAGGTAGGTTGTCGCAAGAAGCTCTTAGCGACAGCATTCTGGCTGTTTCGCTGCGAGGCCACTCGTCGTTTATTAACTGGCAACATGGCTTCATATAATGTGGGTACTCGTGTAGTTTTAATACTTTTAGGTTTTCAAGCTCCATTATGATTTCTGTGAAACAAAAAGAATTCCCTGTCAAATTGACAAAAATAAAACATTTTTGGTAGATTTTCAATTTCTTACGCAGCAACCCTACACCTGTCAAAAATATTGTTAACACTTATTTTGGTAAGGTTAGAATTTTATGAATTTTAATGAATCTGCATTAAAAAAAGAATAACAAACGTTAATTAAGTAAGTGACGTTACTCACAATTCAAGATATGTCCATTTCTAAAGCTATCTCCACTCTGTCTCGTTGTATTTAATTTTTATCTCGCTATGTTTCGATACATATTGTTTGCGTCGAGCACTGCGGCAAACTAACCTATTTTTAGCTGTCACATTTTAAAAGCAGTCTCGAGTACGCAAGTGTGTTGTTGTATGATCTAACTCGTTACGGCACGGAAATTATTAGATCGGTGAGATAACGACAATTACGAAAGAGAAAGTCTCGATACTGCTCCAAAATGCAAATATACCGCGAACCACCTATTGTTATGAAATTATACGCTTCATATCTGATGCCAGATATAGTTTTATAGTAAAATTACAACGTTAGTTGTATGTCCATCAATAGAGGTTTTAAATAGAAGCATATATCAAATTACGATATTAGATAAGTAGGTATTTACTAAACAGTAAAATTTAATTCAATAAAATAAAAAAATAAAAATATTTTGCTGTTCATGGACCTTATGTAGAAAAAATATCTACTTCAAGTACATAGGGGTTTCCTAACTCTAACTTAGGATGTCCAAAACAGCAATTCTTGATAGAATTAATATTATTAAGATACAATTTGATAGTACTTAGTTGAAAACATTTTATATTAGATTAGTATATTAAATACATTATAATATTTCTTTTCATCATCAGGTTGTAGTTCACAATGGCTAGTGACAGTGATGATGATGTCCCCACCCTGTCAGCTGAGACTCTAGCAGCTCTCAAGGAGGTCTACATGGAGGACCAGGCTAGGCAGGCACTCCTTGCAAAGATGGTAGATGATAAAGAAGCATTGAATAAAGCTATACTTGAAGAAGAAGATTGGGTATGACTATACTTTTAACTGCCTAAATTCTGAGCTTGGTATTGCATTAGTCCAGCCAGATATCCATTGGTATCTGTGTTACATAACTATTGATTTATGTGGGTAATACCTTTTATTATCAAACATTACAATCTCCTAGAAAATGTAGGTGCCCTTTTAAAAATAAATTAAATATTTTGTTTTTCTGTCAGATATTTATACATAGATTGTATGTCTAGGAACAAAACAGTATACCTACCGATGCATTATATAATTATGTTATTTATATACGTAGTCTAATTTTTGACTAAGCTTAACAAATAAATATTTGATTTAAATAGTAATAAATTAAAATTAGAAATTTCAGTAAAATATTACAATTTGGACACTTCATGTATTTTTTTTATGTTGTTTTCAGCAACTAAGTCAGTTCTGGTACGACGATGCGACAATACAGTCCCTGGTGAAAGTAATTGATAAAACTGTACAAGACGATGGCAAAGTTGCTCTTATCTCATGTCCCACACTATACTCACCACTTAAAGATCAGTTGAGGACACAGTCTGGAGATAGAGCTACAGGTATTATTCTATTTCAGAACTAAACCTTTTTACTAAAGGATTAAAAATGTAAAGAGAAATGTTTGTAAGGATGTATGTATGTTTGTTTGTTACTCTTTTAAGAAAAAACGGCTGGAAAGATTTTAATGAAATTTGACATACTAGCATGCTTATTGTGTACCTCAGTTGACAACTAGTGTGTGTGAAATTGATTGTCACTATTCAGTACCTTGCTGCTTTGACATAATGTGTTAATAATCACCATAATTTATGGGAGAAAACAAAGCACAGCATACTTCTCAACTGAGATACACAATAGCCCCCAGAATTGATTAAGAACCCTTAAAACAATTAAAAGTTATAAAACTCTTACCTAAAACCATTTTGTATAATTTTCAGTGAGACTACTAGAATACGACAATCGCTTCCTACAGCTGGCGGCAATGGACTTCATACATTACGATTACAACGAGCCTTTGAAACTCCCCCCCGAAATGAGCCACTCCTACGACTTAGTCATCGCCGACCCCCCCTTCCTCTCAGAGGAGTGCCTGACCAAGACCTCGGAGACCATCAAACATTTAGCCAAAGATAAAATCGTTGTATGCACGGGCGCCATTATGAAGGAACATGTAGAAAAGCTGCTCAATTTGAAAGTGTGTCAGTTTAAACCTGGACATAGAAATAATTTGGCTAATGAGTTCTGTTCTTATGCTAATTTTGATTTAGATGATGTTTTGAAGTCATAGTATAAAGTTTTATATAATATTTTATACCTAAACACATGCTGTCTTATTAATAAAGTTCTGATTAGTTATAGTGTTTTGTCACTTTCAATCAATTTTGAAACTGTTTATGAGTGATAACGACAAAACACTATAAGCTTACATGACGATTATTAGTATTTATCAAATAATATATTGTATTTTTTTCAAACTGATGCTGTTATTTAAGTATATTATTATTGTTAAACAGAAATATCACTGTTATTTCCTGCTGAATGTGGAAATGTATATATTATTTAATTGTAAGTTACAATATTTTTATTCCATAAGTATATTCCATTAATTTAGTTCGTGTTATGTACAGTACACGGCGGTCCAAACAAATATAAACATGTGGCGTGGAGTGCTGCCGTTACGTTGGTACCATACAACTTAAATTAGGACTCACAGTTTCGGAGATATGATACTTTAAAGTCCTCAAATTGAGCATTTTTATACTTGGCCAGGATGACTAAATTATTGATTTTTACATATTTTCATAAGTGTTGTAGTAAAAACTACAGACAGAGGAAACTCTTGCCCAGCAGTGGGACATTAAGGGGTAAAAGAATAAATAAATAAAATATGTATAGGGCACATCATTTTTCAGGGTATGAACTGAGAAAGTCGTTATAATAAAACAACATTTTGAAAAACATTTCATCGTTTTATTGTTGATCCTTAACAAAACTAATTAATTTGTTACATTACATTATGCTGGTTAACATTCCGTTTAATTAATTCTCTCAATTTGATAATTCGCATTACATCGCTAACGTTAAAATATCCGCACATAGCAACAACACGATATTTTATATAAATATGATGACTTACTTTACTTGAACATACACATATTCGGATCAGCATTAATTAGAACATGTTTAGAATATTCGGGAAAAACGCCGCTGGAATCTGCCGCGCCTGAAGGTTTAAACCAAATTGTGACGATCGGACCCGAAGGAGTATCGATTCCTTCCGGTCCGAACGTCACAATTTGGTTTAAACACAAGCCGAACGAGTGCAGTATCTGACTGCCTCCGTGGCGCAGTCGTTAAGGTCACCATGCCGCTACTATTGCGTCGGGAGGTCGAGGGTTCGATTCCCATACTTCGTTCCACAAATAATTGTTTTGGGGGTGGTTGTGCTTTGTGTCCGCTGTTTGTATGTTTGTAAAAGTCCCCGTAACACAATAGCTATTCTTAGAAGTTGACTATAAAAATAAAATGTTACTTCAAGTAGGTTTTGTTTGTTCGATAAATACTAGCGAACCGACCGTCCCGACTATAATATGTAAGAAACCTTATTTTTCACCTAACTTTCACGCAGTAGTTGACAATACAAAGCTATAATTTATCAATAACTACTTTACTCATAAACGTTTACTTCTAATTAATTAAACTTTCGTCTTTTTCACTCATAGATAGTTTTATACTAGAGTGAAAGAGACAAAACGTTTATAAACTGATCCGTGTTGAAACGTCGTTTATAAGGCAGTAAATCTTATGTTGCATGTTCATTATCTAATATCATAAAGGAATGAATGCGGTTATGTATTTTATGACGAAGACAACTTGCATTCCGAGGTAAATATGATTGAGTTGATTCCGTATAATGAAATATAATTATCAATCAACATCAGTGAATTATTTAGTGTATAGGGCTCAAGACATTAGTTATCTCAAAATTTCCTAAAACATGGCAACATTATATTTTTTTGTTTCAATCAAAACAACTCCCGTACTTAGAATTGCTCGTATCGCGGGGATTTTTATAAACTTACAAACAACAGATACAAAGTACTTACACACACAAAACAACTATTTACGCGTAAATATTTGTTCCGAATCCACAACCTCCTGACGCACTGGTAGTAGCATGGCTACCATAACCTTTGCGCCATAGACGCTGTCAATTAAGAAATCTTTATTATTTACGCAAAAAAAAAACATGAAATATTTAATTTACACATACATAAAAAAATATATTTGTCTATTGTGAGTTAAAACTGTGAATTGACTTGATAAAAACTATTAATTACTTGTACATAAAATGTAAGTCATCATATTTATTTGTAGAATAACAATTATTACACATTTTAATTGAAAAAAAATTGTAAATCTTACAATGTATGCGCAGTATAAGATTTTATCAATGTTGATAGACATGACACTTGCTAACTCGTCGGGCGGCGAGGATTTAGGCCTAGGCAAAGCTTGTATGAACTAAAAATAATAATAGGCAAGCAGCCGTTAGGTAGTGGGATATGTTATCCCGTTTCTAAGAGTAGAGCTTCGATAATTATAGCTCAAACAATAATCTCCTCTAGGTACAGTATCGAGTCGAAACTCAAACTCATTGGTTCGTACAAATGTTAAATCGTAGTTTTAAATTTCAAACTAACGCATGATTGAACGCTAATTTAAAGTGAAACTATTAGAATTGTTAAATGTAGATTTTGAGACACCGAATTTAATTTTTGACTTAATACTGACGGGAGTAGGCCTGCTGTACCTAGAGGATAAAGGAAAATATTGTTTGAGCTCTAAATCTCTGAGCTCTAATCTAAGAAATGGGAAGACATGCCTCTATTAGTGTTGGCTACTTACCTGCAGTTCTATTTAATGAAACCTCTTACGGTTACAGCCCACATCTTCATCATCAACATAGATAAAACTTATACATTTAGTTCCGCTAGCTAAGAGGCCTTACAACTCGGTGACGTATTAAAATAATGGACACTCTCATTTATTCATTAATAAATTCATTACTTATCACTATCAAATAAATAATTGATTTATACAAATTTAATCGTAACTTAGTAATTAATTGAGAAAACGCTATTTTGGTGTTTAATACCTATTGTTTTTAAATTAAATGTGCATATGCAAAATGAAGTATAAAAAACAATTATAATATACCATTGAAACTTGTTCTACGGATTAATAATATATTATATAAATTGATGATATAATGACAATTAAACGTATTTAATGTTACGTTTAGTTATCATCAACATATTGCCGCAAAACAAATATTAATTTGTACTAAAAATATATTTTGTATGAACGCACTACGATATACGTATAACTACTTAGGTATATATTTAAAATTTTAGACATTTATTTTTGGATCTATCTACAAGGCCGTACCGTCTATGGGGTTGGCTATTAAGCCGATATATTAGATATTTTCTTCACAAATTAAAGCAATAAATAAATAATATTTCATTATGTAAGAAATACAAAAAAAATAAAGAAAATAACGCAAAGCTAAGCGTATTTCACTTTAAACAAGAATTAATTAAGAATAAAACAAAGAATTTTATTTTTATGTGAGCTACCAGATCATATTTTCAAAAATATTTTATTGTCGAGGGTAGTCACAGTAATTTATTATTTAAGAAGGGCAACACTGGAGCATAAACTATAGAATTATAGTTTTAATATAACCAATGTTACAAAGATGTACGATAAATGGATCGTAAAACTCGAATTAAGGCATCACTAGTTAAAAAACCGGTACAATTTCTAGTGAATATGTAAGTCATATTAAAATTTAATGACGTCACAGTAAAAAGCTCACGATAATCTAGTACGCATGCGATATGGCTTTCTGTTAATAGATGAAAGCTCACAGAAGCGATACACTCGTGAAAATATTATTTTTATATTTATAAAAATAATTAAACAAAGTCACTAAAATTATACAAGAAAATAGAATTTTCTAAATAAAAACATCTGTCCGTCTTTTAAAATAAAAAACAAATAAATTTTAAATATTAAATTATATGTTTGTGAGAGAATTACAACACCCTGTAATAGTTAGTACGTTAATAAGACACCTACAGCGAAAGCTCTTTGCTTTAAAATAAACAAAAAAAAACATACTAAGACAAATTTCATCACGACAGTATTTTAAGAAGTACTGGTAGAGGTGTATTACACATACCAAGGTGTACCAATCTCATTAAAAACATAAAATAATTTGGAAAAATTCTATTACTCTAAGAGCCTTTTTTTACCCGACTGCGAGATACAAAGAAGGGTTATGTTCCATCATCGAATAACTAAGAACAGAAATAATTTGACATTATTGGCAGAATGGCAGAAAAAGCTGCACACATTTTCAATCTGTCCAAAATGTCAAAATATCTGAATAAAATTGAGGCTATTAAAAATGTTGCTAAATGTTGTTAGTAAATAAATAATAGTCACAACCAACAGCGTTTGAAATAAACTAAATTGTCTTTTAGATATAAATTAAAAAAGAAAACAAACTCGACTAAGTTTCCGGAACTATCGATAAAAATTGACTGCTACATTTAAAAGTTGCTTAAATCATAGTTTAGCAAAACACTATATTTTTTCTTAATAATAATATTTTTTAGAAAATAGTGTAGCTAAAATTAATTGTTGATATATGTAGGCATATATAGGCCTTTTTAATTATAGGCCAATTAGTAAAGAACACTTAAAGGTCAATTATCTGGAAAGCACTTGAAAGCTAATAAAAGTAACTTAGAACTTGTAAAATAACATTTTGTAATTAATTTCCTAAAATATCTTTTTACAAAGGTTCTGTCTTGTAGTTACTGAAAATATATTATAGAATTTTTATTTTCTTTTCTACTTGTAGTATGTTTATATATCCGATTTTTTCACTGAAAATCTGTCAAAATTATAATTGATATTGTAATACGGGAATTGGTGACAGACGCACTTAATAAGTATCAAATTATACCTTAACTGTTTTACCCCCGGTTTCTGAGGTACATTTAACTGTAATTTATATGTACAATAGCGTTTTTTTATTAAAAGCTATTGAATAGATAAACTACCGCTAAATGAACCTCAGAAACCGAGAGTTACTAATAAGCGTAGCATAAGCACGGATTAGTATTTATCAATATTTTGTCCCTTTCAATCAAGTCGAAACGTATTGTGATAGAAAAAGACAAGACACTAAAAAAAGAGATTTACACGGCACGATTTCCACCACGTTAGACGCTTGACAAAACGGATTATCAAAGCTTGCATTTTGTCGCTTGCAATCTAGCCGAATACCAAGAAGACGGTCGCTTTTCACCACGCAGCAAAAATCGTGTGCCTTTCAAATCCCCGTTTAAAACCCACATAACCGAAGCTTACGCGAAGGTTACTAGTAACATAGAGCCTGTATAAACTTGATACTATTGTATTTAATTTATTACATAGTCTAATATATACTTGTCAAGGCAGCAGCTATGTATCTACATGATATTGTCGTTCAACACGCGATGGTCAGTATATCACATTTAATTATAACCTACGTTATTTTATATTGTGTGTGGAGTCAGCGAGACTTTGTGGATTTGTATTGGAAGCCAAAAGCCTAACGATTAAAAGATTTAGGTGCAAAAATAGTCGATTACTGACTCACTTGTAGCTTTACAACTACCTAGGTATCTTCTGGCTATAAGATATCTTTTAGTTTCTTACTTCTTAGAGAGAGTTTAAGTATTTTGATAGGAGAACTAGTGAATCTATTGGAAACGACAAACTCAGACCACCCATATTGACAGTCAATGAATACGCAATACGCTGTATTCTGCAATATTATTGATCGTCATTTTAGGTGTATTTGAAGAGCAAAAATGAATAAAAATGTCAAATTAGAAAAGTTATAGGTGTTAAATAAAGTATCGAAAAGTCCTTAGGCTTTTGGCTTACTAAAAAACTAACCTATTTGTCAATAATTAAACTAAAAATTGTGCATGTTAGTGTAACTAAAAGTTAAAACAAGCATATTCAGTACAATTGATATAACACTAATATTTAACTAACTTCGATTAACGAAGACTAAATTTACGGAACTCGCCACGTGAAAAAATATATTTACTATACAAATCTGGGTGCTTTATACAGGTCTTACGTATAGAGACACTGTACAGTGAACTAGACTACGAAGCCGAGGTTAAGAAAATGTATGAATGGGACAGATGACTTAGTGGCCTTCTTTAGGTCTTGTCGTTTGCGCTGAATATAGACATAGGCTCAAAAGGCAAGAAAGGGCCTTCTCGGCCCTTCTCAGCCTTGGAAATAAGCCTAGAACTTTCTTAAAGACTTTCGTTCTATAGGCAAATTAACTGTTTTTCATTCAGTTCAAAATTCAGCTGTACAGCACACCTTGAAAAAGACATCCAGACAGACCTTTTTAAAATGATCTATTCCAATACATAAATTTTCCAGATCCCCGACAATCCTTCTAAAGATTAGTAAAACCTATCAATTTTAATAGTTGAGCTTCCCTGGTTTTAACCAGTAATGAACTACGAACACTCATATTAGTAACTATTTAGTTCACTGTAGAAAAAACCTTTCAAAGACTCACTAATATAATGACATTTTATGTCAACAAATACAAGTAAGTCTGATAGATGGCATTAGTTACACATCTAGAAGTTGTTAGCTCTCACAACTAGATGGCGCTAGTGTCTCTAACCGTAAAATGGGGGGAATGTCCTCTAATGACGGAAACGGAAACGAAGTACTTATAAACTAATCATTGCACGATATACAAAACATCACTTGATATACATATAGGTAATATAAAAACGATATGTTTTTAAGGAAATAAGAATAAAATTTAGTTGTTTGATGGTAATGATGTCTAAGGATGACAGCTGTTGGTGAATTTTATAATATTGAACAAAACCTTGTGTAAGTACCGACTTCATAACATGCTTTGCACTATAGAAAGTTTTACAATAAGTTAGTAATTTACCAAATGCTGCTGTAATCCCTGTTAAATAAGGTAAAACCTCTATTTCTTTTATAGTTTTACTACATAACATTATTTTATTAAATGGAATAAAGTTCACCATTGGTCCTGCCATTCGGTACTTAGAAAACATTTCCAACAAACACCTAAATAGGCCTTTTAATTTAGTAAATGGACAAAACATCATGGTGACTTTTTCTTTACCTTTCGAAAGAAAGAGACAACATAATATTTTTGTATTCTTACTTGTTAAAAAAACAGGCCGTTAGAGTAACAATATTAAGGCTCTATTTCACCTCTTATAGATAAGTATTAGATAGTTTATCAAACAGAAGTTTGACAGATATTCTTTTATTTATATTTACTTTTAAAAAAGACATCTCCCGCACTAAGAAATTGTTCTTGTGTCGCGGGAACTTTTACAAACATACAAACAACGGACACAAAGCACAACCAGACCCGAATCAATTATTTGTGGATCACATAAATAATTGTTTCGTGTAAGAATCGAGGCCGCGACCTCCCGTCGCAATGGTTGCGGCGTGGTGACCTTAACCACTGCGCCATTCATTTGCTATCTCTTAATTAACAGATAGGTTATCTAACACTTATTTATAAGCTGTGAAAGCGTGCACGCACTACGTATACGTATATATACGTGCACGCAGTACACAACGAGCCTTTAAAACATACAATATATAAAAACAAATGTCTTTTAGAGAATGGAACAGATAATATAATAATAAACTAATGCGTGAGTATTTACTAAGTCAAAGAAAACTGTCAGTCATTACATTTTACTGAAAAAACGCACTCGATTCTTAGTACTTTTATAACGTGTATTGTATATTTTTTTGTAGAAATCAGTGAAGTTAAGCAACATTTGACGCAGTCATTATATGGATGGGTATACATTGAGACTTTGAGAGCCGAATGTCTTCGTTCTAAGATACGTAAATGTCGATTTTTTGCAATCATTATATAAAAAGCTATATTGGTCTAAATACTACTGCTACATATAATTTCGTTTACAAAATAATTAAGATATTTTTGAAATGTGATTTATACTAATTATGCACTTAATGAACACAATAGGCTTAGTTATTCATTTCGTCAACAATTTATCCGTAGGAACAAAAATAAGTGCATATTGGAAGACATCAAAATGTTGGAAACACAAGTTGTTCGAAAACCTCATGAATTAATGACAGCCGATTATAATTACGTATCTTCTGCCCGTTTTCTGAGTAAATTTAGCGGTAGTTATCTATGCAATAGCGTTTTTTATATGAGTTTAAACGCTATTGAATAGATAAACTACCGCTAAATGTACCTTCGAAACCGCGAGTTATAAACTACTTACATATACAACTCAATAACTGCATCGATTTTATGCTAACCTTGCCGATTGCTTGAAATATATGAACTCTAGTATACGCTACATACACGTATACGTTCACTACGTACGCATACGTACACGTACACGTTATAAAAGTACTAGTACGAGTGCGTCACTACAGTACGTAGTATCATCAAGGACACCCCTACTATACATACATACAACTGATATAGAAGGCACCCGTGGTCGCGCCTCGCTCGCGCCGCTCAACACCCGCTCTTATAACACTGGACCTTTATACGCTCACAAATCATATTTGTTTTTATTACGTGCTAAGGCAGGCTGGTCTATTGTACTCGCTATTACAAACGTCCGAACTAATGTGCGGTTTTTGAGTACATTTAGTAGTAGTTTATCTATTCAATAGTGTTTTTTATATGAGGTTGAATGCTATTGAATAGATAAACTACTGTTAAATGTAACAAAAAGTCATGTCAATTTATTGGAATCTCTCTCTCGCACTCACACATTGTCACATGTCTATGTTTTTTATGCCGTAATTCGCACGTTCGTAACGGCCTTAGTACATTTTTAAACTCTCGCGACTTGTACACCATAAAATTATAATGCAAAGAGTCTTACACGCGTTTGAAAATTTCATACATTGTTTGATGTAATTCGATCGAAACGTCGGGTAAACAAGTAAGGTATCCTAACCTTTAATTTTCAATCGCGTTTAAGACCCGTTGCATTATAACATTAGGGTTAAGTACAGTTTGAAAGTGGAGTTGTGTCTGTGAGCACGTACGTAGAGCGGTGGTGCGCTACCGGCGGCGGCGCGTGGCGCAGAGGTACAGCAGCAGCGCGGCCAGCGCCAGGCAGTGGTACAGCAGCGCGGCGGCGGCGCCCAGCACGCGCAGCAGCGCGCCGCCCGAGCGCAGCAGCGCGCGCAGCGTGGCGAGCTCCGCCGGACATCATCCCGTGCCGCACTTGCCGCTCTCGAACACGCCCTGCACACACACTTACAACCTCACACACACACCAAACATGCATACACTTAGCCTAACACACTAATTAAGTCTATTAAGGCATATTAGCCCGCTTTACACACACACTCTATCGAATAAAACAACAATCGCGAGTGAAAAAGCGCGCGTGTAAGGGAAAGGGAAAGACCACACGCCGCGCACATCTGTCAAACCCGCGAAGAGCGCGCTGCTTTCCCGCGCGTAATCCTGTACGCTCCTAAGAACATGCGATACAGTGTATGTTTAAAAGCGGCTATTGCGTTATCCTGAACCGCTTGCGATAATGGATAGTACATGGTTATGCAGTATTTCTGTATATTGTACTCATCGACGCGGTTTTCACTACCGTATACCGTTACCGTCTTGTGGTAATGAATACCACTAGGGTGCACGGTTCTTCCTCCCACGTCATGGATAGGAAGGGTAACGTTCGGAACTATCGATCTTTCCAAAACTGAATTTAAAACTTCAATTACATTGTCATTGTCATTCGACCAGCCGGCAGTTTTGTTTTGACCGACCCGAAGTGGAAATCTCGAGCACTGTGGTTGGTGGATTCGCGCTCCACTCCATTTTGCTCTGCCGAGTTATGCTAGACATGCACCCTAACAGAAGTTAACATACCTTTCTAAAAAAGGGTGAGAATGTGACGAGCGCGTCCCGTGTGAGCGGCTTGTCGTAGAAGGGGCAGCGCTTGTCGGCGGAGACCACGGTGAGCAGGCGGCGCAGGAACTGCTCCAGCTGCGCGCGCCGGGCCCGCGCCACCGCCTCCGACGACCACAGCTGGCGCGCCGGGAACGGGATCGACGCCACCTGCACCACCAACATATGTTTAACTCTCGCCCGCGTGGTTTGTGACTTAGGACAGAACCTTTATGAGCGGATGCCTACGTCATAACATTTACCTGCGTGCTAATTTTCATCCCGATCCGTCCAGTGGTTTGGGTTGAGCGTTCATGTCAATCAGTCATTCACCATTGAGTTAAATATATTGAGATATAATATAATGTCGTATATTAATAGGAAAAGTATACGCTACCTTGGGTCCGTAGAGCCTGCGCATGGTGAGGTAGAGGTCGCGGAACCGCCGGTACCTCCGCAGCAGCAGCCAGCGCACGTGGTCGCCCAGCACGATGCGCACCTCGTACTCGTGGTGCGTGCTCGCGCCCGCGCCGCGCGTCACCCAGCCCGGGATGTGCACCACCGTGTCTGCACCACACATGCATTTATTTAAATACATATATAAAATCAATCATGCTTCTTTGTTTTACGTATACAGAGATGAGAGAACAAAAAACGCCACTTGCTACGATCCCTACAAACTTTCCTTGCTTCACTCACATGCGTACATCTTGTCATATAGGACCGATATTACTACGACACACATTACTATTAGCATAATAAGTCCTGTTAATCTTCCGGCTAAGCATGAAAGTATAGAAGTAGGAGAGTTCCTTAGTAATGCAATTAACGGAAATTGACATCACTCATGTGCCAGGCCGAAGTGCTAGTTGTCTTTTAAATAATAAAGAAATCTCAATCATTGAGCTACCACAGCTTTTAAGTTTTAAAGTAATTAATGAAAATATAGAAATAACAGTACTTACTAAAGTCTATAGGATGCGTTAATCCAGGGTATATCGTGGGATCTTCTGGCTGTAACAATGAAAGAACGATAAAATTTAATACCTAATTAAACAAAAAACTTTAAAAAAGCGAATGTCTTATCTTTCTATTAGACCCGAGAGGTAGTGTACGCGACTACTGGTCTCAGTTTCAACTCACGAAATAAAACGTATATATTTTTCACAATTTCTGTTGAAATTTTCTCACCAAGCTCATGTCAACCGTATTTTAGCCGTTTTGGCTGAGCTGATTTTCGGAAAAAGAAAGATCATTTTTTATTTATTAAATATACAAAATGAACTATCTCCGAAAATGGGTTTGGGGAGATTGGGTCACTGGTTTTGCCGTAAAATTGAACGTTCATAGAATATCTTTATATAACTCGTAATTGCTATATATTTACCGGTACATTAAGTTGCACGAGTCGTCGCTCGGCGTTGTTGTGCTGGGCGCGGTGCAGCGGGTCGTCCCACGCGGACTCGTGCGGCAGCTCGTCGTTCGACGTCGACACGTTGTCCGACCCCTCCAGCTCTTGCTCTTTTAACCTTAACACAATAACAGAATAGACAATATTAGTTTGATTGTGAAAAATATATTTACAAGGTCTCATAGAAGCTTGGAGATTTATTTTTGAAATAGTGTCTGATCGCGGATATGTTTTTATTTATCTCCGAGTTTTCGCGCCTGTATCAAGTCCGCGTCAAAGATGATTTACCATACTGATGATTTACTAATCGGATTGAGCGCAACTAGAAATAAATCTTAATGAATGAAACATGCAAAACTTGGTAACCGCTCAATAATATAATTTATTTGACTGCTTCCTTGCTTTGGAGGGCATGAAAGTTATTAATACGGATCTTAAATAAGTTTTTAAACCATATGTAAGGTCTTCTAGGGTCTTAAAAACTTTAACATTAAGACAGTTAACTTTAACCAACAAAGTTAAATGATTACGTGTATATAGTGGTTTTACCTTTGTAATAGGAGGTTCAATCTATGTAAATAGGGGTTATGCAATAGGGGGGCATGCCGATGTAATATGGGGTCATACCTATGCAGTAAGGGGTCAACAACATGTCCGTTCTCATTAGGCTCGTCGTTCTCCTCGGTGGCGACCTGCATGTCGCTCTCGGAGAGCGTGAGCGAGGGGGTCTCCTGTATGGGGGTCACCATCATGGGCCGCCGCGACTGCGTGTCGAAGAACGAGTACTGCAGCGCCATCTCTAGCCGCACGTATTTCTTTTGTAAGTCTTGGAGCACCTGCGAACAGATATGATTATTTAATTTTAAATGAAAGGTTTTTTTTGTGAAAAGGATAACCTCCTAAGTAGGCAATCGATTTATTTAGGAACTTAAACCTCCGATTCCGCTCTTGAGCAATTTTGTTTAATGGGCGGTAGTTTATAATATTACTGATCACAAGTCAGAGTTTCAGTTTAGTCATAGGTTCGATTAGAAGTAGGTGCAATGGTTTGTGTTCTAACAATTTATTTCTGTAATGTTCACATTATTAGTTTTATTACATGCCCAGTATAAACGGCAATAGGATCGTTCTTACATAGGACTAACGAAATTCTGTCTACGCCACCAAGAGATTATAAAAAGATAAAAAATTAACATTAAAGCCACTAGAAACATATAAACTGTAAGGTCACACTGTACGAAGTTTACGCAATAAAAGGTATTTTGATTTTCAAATAAATCATGTAACTAACCGCAATCTGTCTGTTGAGTTCTTCCTTGGAGCAGTCGTTCTCCAGCGAGGAGATGACCAGCATCTTCTGCGACGCGATGCGCGAGCACAGGCGCTGCATGGCGCGGAGGGCCTCCACCTCCGTCACCTGGCGACGACCTGTCTTGCCTTCACCTGCGAATAAACAACATTATGTATTGAAGAGCAAGAACTACCATGAAGCACATAATAATATCTGAATATTTATAACTCAAAGGTAAATGACTGACATAGTGATCTATCAACCCACAGCCCAAACTACTGGACGGATCGAGCTAAAATTTGGCATGCAAGTAGATGTTATGACGTAGGCATCCGCTAAGGATTTTGTTCCATTCTACTCTCAAAGAGATAAAATAGGGGATGAAAATTTGTATGTAAATTCTGTCCTAAGTAACAAACCACGTGGACGATGTCGCGGGCAAAAGCTAGTCTAATCAGTTCACTATAGAGGAATGTATTTTAAGTTTGAGTAAAATCGATAAAATATTTATTTGTATTTTACCTGGTATCCTTCTTTTGTACTTGGTTCTCTGGTGGCGTTCTTCTGGAGATCTCTCCACCGAACTGGACGACTGTCCTTCCACTATTCTTGGCTACAACAAAGAATACACATGTTATTACCAAATTCTCCCAGTTTCCACTTTCACTGCATTATTTTTCTACCACCTGTACTTGTTATGTTTTCTAAGTAACATAATAAATAGAATTATCATTATACAGGTATTTTTATTTTCCAATAAAGTATAAATTTTTACTTTTGACTTCAAGACAATTTAAAAATACCTGTTAAATCCATAGCCATTCACTAGATTAAAAAAATTAACATGACGACACATACCTTTTCAGGTTACCCAACTTGATTACATGTGTGAGCATTGAGACAAGACTTAAAATATAAAAGATCAGAGATGAAATAACTGTCAACTTACTTTATGATAGTCCTCAGTGCTGGACATATCATCACTATCATCAGCGGGAACCGGTCCCAGCCGGAACTGAGGCTGCGGGGGCGGCGGCTCCGACTCCTCGGTCTGGGGCAGTGCCGAGCTGTCCGCCGTGGAAGGAGACGGAGCCGCCCAGTCAGGGAACCGCTTGGGTGATGACGTGGCCGTGTGGAACGTCTCTTCAGTGTTCAAGGTCGAGTTCGGTGACGCCAGCGGATCTAGGCTTAAACTAAGACTGAAACAAATGTTTTCATTATTGATTATGGCATTTGGACAATATGTTGATAGTCCAGTCATTTAAGCTTAAATTAGGTAAGAATCTCGGAATTCGAGATACCCAGCTGTAAATCTGTAAATACTTGTATATTGACACCCTAAAAGTTGTCCCAAAACCTACATATGGTAGGGTGTACGCAACTATACAATTTCAAGGTCAAAGGTAACAAAAACCGGTGTTTTGCGCTTTTTTTGTAAATATCTCAGTTCATTTTTTGCTATTTGTATTCATTATCAATATTGTACAGTATAAAATTCTCTACAAATTTTGTTTGAAAACAATTTTTTTACGGCGCGGCGGCGAAACGTTTTCGAGAGATAGGGCGGAGAGCGCGCGGTCACAGGATCATTTCAGGTCAACCGGTGCCTCCGGTCGAAAATGCGCCATATATACCGATAAATCAATGATTATAGATATTTGTCCGCCCTCCATCTCGAAAACGGTTCATAGTAAAAAAAATGTTTTCGAACAAAATTTGTAGAGAATTTTATACTGTACAATATTGATAATGAATACAAATAGCAAAAAATCCATAGGAAATGAGATATTTACAAAAAAAGCGCAAAAAACCGGTTTTTGTGACCTTTGACCTTGAAATTTTTTAGTTGCGTACATCCTACCATATGTAGGTTTTGAGACAACTTTTAGGATGTCAATATACAAGTATTTACAAACTTACAGCTGGGTATCTCGAATTCCGAGGTGAACTTACTGTAATGACTGGACTATGACGTGAAAGTCAATTTAACAATTATTTTATAAATTAACAAAGACAAAATAATTCGATATTGGGTAGGTTATGAGATAAAAAAATCCGTTACTGTACTTTTGTCTAAACTTGAATCGTTTTTATAAATTTTAAATACATTTAAATAGAGTATCGATTATAATTCAAAGACGAACGAAACTTAGCAGGCACGAAAGGTTTGCATAATTCGCGTAATACAAAAAAATAAAACGATTTGACACTATCCATACTAATATTATAAATGCGAAAGTAAATGTCCTGATTGAGCCTCAATCACGCCTAAACTACTGAACCAATTTGCATGAAATTTGGTATAGAGATATTTTGATACCCGAGAAATGACATAGGGTACTTTTACCCCGGGAAAATGACGCATTCCCATGGAAAAATTCAGGGGGCGGACGAAGTCGCGGGTAAAAGCTAGTATTGTATAATATCGAAACTCATAAAAAAGCGTACAAGATACACCTTCAGTATCAATCTCGCTTTAAGCTAAAATGTATGATAATTTGTTGTAAAGTTTAGTGCTCACTTGATCCGCTTGTTCCTGTACTCGTCCCTCTCGTCAGCGGAGAGCGGCTCCAGTACATCCTCGCGAGGAGTCCGCAGCACCAGCTCCGACTTGCTTCTCTTCACGCCGTCCACTGGGGACGCGTCGCCGTTGTCTTCTGGGTACAAGAGACATCACATAGAATCTGGTAAATAACCTGTTTAGACTTGTTTGTGTATGAGTTGCATGCGATGAATAAGCTATAGTCTTGAGGTTTTATTTTTATATTGTCAAGTAATATATGTGATATAAAACCACAACATATTTTAGGGATACGATTTGTCGAATCTAGCCTAATCTAGGTATAATTTACTTGCTTCTTGTTGTAAGAAAACCATACTATTTTCATACCGACCTGAAACAATTGCTTGGAAATAAGTTATTCTGTCTGAATGAATACTATCGCAAACACCTTAATATGAAACCTTTACAATATCGTTATGCAAAAGTCGCTTTTAATTTACAGACATATTATTATTAAATCCGCAAAGACCTCCAGTGTTTGTTTTTTTTTGTGCAAGTTTCTTTTAAAAAAACTAATTACCTATAATTCCACCAGCTTACCTCTAACAGCGCCAGGTCCGAGGTCCGACGCCAGCGCATGCTTGAGCCCCAACTCCTGCGTGCCCAGCAGAGCCAGCTCCGCCTGCAGTCTCTCGATCTTCACCCGGTGTGACGCTACCGACGCCACTCGGCTTTGTAACTCCTCTTCTAATTCTACCAGCTCTTTTTTCTAGACAAAAGAGATTTAAGACTTAGAATAAGAAAGATTTCTGTTTAAATAATCTTAAATTTTCTAAAGAAGATTTTATAATTAGCAGTTTTATACACTACGGCTCAGATATAGCAAATTTATTTTCATTATTCATACCAGTATTAGAAATAACAAAAACTGTTATGCTTTCATAAAATAAACCCCTTGTTTTTGTTGATTTTTTCACGAAAATAGTTGATAGCGGAGTCAAAAATAACCGACCTTTTGAACAAAAGAAAAGGCAAGACATACGAAGTCGCTTCGTTAGCATTAACAACCATGAAAAAAATGTTTTAAACATGTTTGCTGTCAAATGGGCCTGCCGTCATGGGCTAAAGGCGCGATTTATATTTATGAGTGAGTGAGTCTGTGGTACTGACATGTCTCTCGACAGTTTCCTTGATGCTGGTGGCGACCTTGGGCTCGCACTGCTGCAGCAGGTGCATCAGACTCTCCGTGCTCGTCTCCGACGCTGGACTGTCGGGGCTTGGCGTCGAGCTCTGTGAACAGATACACTTAATTATGTCTTCTTGGAATAAGAGAGACTTTGGGTAAGTCCAAAATTGTGTTAGTAGTTGAGTTAGTTTGAAAGGTTTACTAGACTTCATAGAAAGTGACGATTTTAGTTAGTATATTTATGTTAATTTTTTGCATTCAAAGTCCGTATCAATAGACTTCCAACTTGCAAGTACAGTTTAAGAACCCATTCACATACTAAAGTGGGCAATCAAAAGTGTACTTCCAAGATGACACCAGTCTATTAATACGTGCGTAAGTAATTCTTTTGAAAATGTTACTAACTCTTCTGTCTTAAATACAACCTCAATACGGTGCATATAATACTACAAAGATTGGTTGTCGCTCAAGACAGGCACTTGAAAATCTTTAAACTAAATCCGGTACGTATACGTACACTTTATTGAACGTAGCGTACAATAGTACGCATATTTTAATAAAGCTTATCATTTTTTTTATTCGGTTTCAGTTTAGTTTTAAGAAAACAACAAACCTAAGCTACTTTTTCTCAAACAATCAGATGTACATCACAATTGTTTGTCTAAAAAACATCATTAAAATTAAAATATATAAATACTTTCATGCATTTTAGTGGGAATCAAGCAACATAATACATGAGATTATAAGACAGCTATCATGCATCGTTACTAGGTCAAACTAAGGAGATAAAAATAATATAAAACAAGCGATATTATGTACAGTTGGTCGTATAAAAACGTGTATCTTTATATAGAAGTTTCAAATTGAATACAATGACATACTTGAAAACGATTTAAGAATTGTGCATGGAAAGGTTATTGAAGTGGCATTTATAAAGTAAGTTATACAAAAGACGAAATGTGGTCAGGCGGCCCACAAGTTCGACGGACTACCTGGTAAAGGTTGTGGGGCCATTGAATGAGGTAATAGAATGCTCTCGTGGAGCCTATGTCTAGCTATAGAGGTTCTTTGATGATATTTGTTAAATAGAAAATGTATTCTATTGATATATACCGCCACTGCTTTATACAGTTAAGCGATATCTGCTATCGAGACATTATTTATGAAACCTGGTTAGCGTCCTAAGCGTCTTTCATAAATATACGTTTTTGTACTTGACCAGACTTCAAGGATTGAAAATGTCTAACGCTCGTTAATCGTCAGTATCACTATTTATTTTGAGCCACGTTTTCCACAAGACCAACTGTACCAATCTATTTCCTTACCTCATCGAGCCTGCAGCCCTTAGCGAGCAGGTCGGAGACACTGTTGTCGATGTAGGTCTGCAGCGCGGCGCGTTTGTCGTCCACGCGCGACCGCAGCGCGCCCACGTGGCCCTCCTCGCTCGCTGCCTATACCGAGTGCAACCAAAAATTTAAATGAAGCTCTGGATATAACTATCTCACTGTACTTTTTATAAGAGTTTAGAAAATTTTGTGTGAAAGGAATATATTTATCTCACTGTATTTTTGTACTTTTTTTAGTAAAATTTTGGAAAATATTGTTTGTAAGTTAATTAATTTTGAAATAATCATATCATATACTTTATTTCCACTGAAATAGTATTATGTCAAGACATTTGATATTTGGCGATTTTTTGGAAATTAATGAAACTTGTTCCCTTTTAACTTAAGTTTGCATAAGACAGTCGTAAGAAAAAAACGGCATATTATGCACGATTACAGGTTATTTCCAATATAGTAATAAATAATGATGTAACGGGAAAGATTCAAAGCTGTCAATTATATTTTTGTCTTTATGTTTCCTTTTAACGAAATATTACAGAAATTACAGATTTTTTTGTGCTCAATGAGTTCAAATGTAACTAACAGTCTGAATAGAGACACGATAAAGCTAAGTGCTTATAGACATCAGTTCGTGAGATCTACCATATCACAATATAAGCAGAAGAACATGACAAGTGTATAATATATCAATTTAGAACGAAACACTGTCTCTTTCTCACCATATTAAGATGAAAGAGAGGAAAACATTAGTGCTAGTATGATAGTTTAGTCTGTGCAATAGTCGATTACAGTAGAACACAATCCAGAGCTTCGTAGAACATAAAAATAAAAACTAGCGCCACCTATTGGCAGGAACACTTAACGTGGTGAAATAAAATAATATTTAGAGGTTGCTACAGACATATTCGATTCGGCATACTTATCGAACAACAAAATTGAAGCAATTACTGCATTGTGGCTTGTGGCGATCGGGTAGTTCTTTCGGGTCATATCGTCATAATTTCAACATTCAAGCGCATATTATGTCGAGCAGCATTTTTCCCGAACATTCATCTACACATATTCGGTTTTGCCGCCCGGCTAAACCGATTAATGCCGAATTAAATACGTGCGTACCTAACCCCCGGTTTTTGAGGTACATTTAGCGGTAGTTTACCTATTCAATAGCGTTATTTTATATGTTTAAACGCTATTGAATAGATAAACTACCGCTAACTTCAGAAACGGGGGGTAAGTCTGTGCAATAGTTATAAGTACAGTAGAACACAATCTAGAGCTTCGTAAAAAGTAAAAATAAAATCTAGCGCCACCTACCGGCAGGAACATGTAACGCGGTGTAATAAGGCAAGGTATTAAAGACGTCTACACGTGAATGAGCTAACACTAAAAGTGACAAATAGTGTGAATTTTCATAAACAATAATTGCATTGTTTGTGTGAAACAATGTGGTACTTGTTGTTCTCGATCGTGATGAGGTGAGAATATTGTGAGAACATGCATTATATACGTATAATTGGAAGCTAACACTTATTACTAAGACGGGGTTTGTAATTGATGTAAAAGGGATTATAATAGGCATAAAAAAACATATTTTAGATATTTAGATTTTCATAACAGTAATAGAAAACTGTAGACGACATCGAATGATTTCGCCTACACTTTTTGCAAGGTTATCGATGTTATATCATGTCCGTTTTATAGTTGCAAAATGTGTTATTGAGCTTCTTCTAATGTAACGTATCATATTTATTTTAAAAAATGGGTACAATGGATTTATTTTCCATGAAAGTGTGATCCTGGTCCTGTGTGCCAAGTTGCCAGCAATATCTGTTTATTTACGAAAATCTTTCAGTTTACCTAACTGATGATTAAGTTAATTTGTGTTATTTTAATTAACCTCTCAAGCGCCCGGCCACCGTGTCACGGTTGAATGTTCTACCCCCGTCAAGCGTCCCGCCACCGTGGTACGGCAAAACGATCTTGCATTTAAAAAACGTAAAAAAGAAATGCTAAAACTATGTTTATCCCTTTCAAACATATTTGACATTGAAGCTGATGAAACGAGACGACGATCTAATGCACACACTTGAATAAGTGGTTGATACAGGCCAGAGAGCACCTTAAACAACATCTGACCCAACGACATGTTCCTTTATGACCAATATTGTAAATCCTTTTTTTAACTAATTTTAAAGATTTGAGTATATTTTACAGTTGGATTTTAATGTCATTATTCATTAACTACACGATAAGACCTTTCGTCATATTATTTTTTTTGCCTAAAAATATTTTTTAGACTTTCTTCAAACACATGCCTAAAGCACAAAATATTCAGATTAAACCGACTATTGTACTACCACTATCAAATATTATTTGTGGTTTATTTTTTAAATCTATAGCAAATTTAATGTAGATTTCAAATATACAGGGTGTAAAAGACAGTCTACCGAAAACGAAAAAAAAATGATTCTAGACACGATTCTGGTGCTGATGGCGCTGAAAATTTTCATCGCTTTTTTCTTGATTTTTCCGAATTTTTATGCGTTTTTTTTTACATTTTTTGGTATTATTTCGTTAATACTACACAATGCAACATGAATATGAAAAAAAATCCGCCATATTACTGTTTTTCACAAAAAACAGCAATGGATTAAAACAACGTATAAATTTGCTATCAGCTGTTCGGCCAACGACACCGCGCCGGCGGCGGCCGCGACGGTCGACGTCACGCCGCGTACCTACGCGCGCCACACAGACACGATTACGCACACAGCTGTCAGCCTCACACTCACTAGTATGCAGCGTTACTTAGTATTTGTTCTATGTTAAAAATGAAAATTACATAATTATCCCGCTCTCCGATAAAAGGTAAATTCATAAGATTTAAAATGTGTGATATCTTATTATTACACGTACAAATACATACAGAACGACAAAAAATCCTATTGATATTCTCTAGCGCTATAAAAATCTCTAATAAACAATTTAACATGTATTGTCGCTTTGTTCCATTTGTTCTTGCAAAATTTTATTCGATATTTACACGCTCATTCATACTTCATACAAGCGCGGTGCGACTCGAAAAGTAGATGGCCGTAGTGACGCGTGACGCCGCGACCGCGCGTGGATGTTACATAGATGGGATACGGCAAAATGGATGCTAAGCAATTCTCCGGGGATTATGAATTATGATAAGTTAGTTTCTCTGATAAGAATATTAATGGATATTGATTGTTATCATTGTTATGTACCTACATTTTTATGGTTTAATTAAATAAACGTTTCGTGTTTATTTTATTCACTTTAATCTGATTTTATGTTATAAATATCAAAGTATTTTAAACTTACATCAATAATGTTTGTAATGTTATTTGGTATTTGAATAAAACTACAATGCAACGAGTAACAACTGTTACAAGTAAAAATAGTAATGCCACATCAATATTTTATTGAATCTAATCTCTCGCTGGGATCCTAACTCGTCGCTCGTCACCAAATCGGCGGCGCGCGCGCGGACGGCGCGGAGGGAGCGGGTGGCGCGGGCGAGGGGCGGCGAGAGGGAGCGGAGAGGCGCCCGCGCCGGCGGCTCTCTTTGATTAATAGTTCGAGCAATTCGCTCGCGGAAGACGGAAGCTCTTCACCGGTGTCGTTCGTTATGTCCTATTCGTCGTGTCGTGTGTGAACTGTTGTTTATTATTACTTGTTATTGTTCCGGTTTTGAGTGGTTAGTGTTTTTATTGTTATTATTTTTGTTGTTATTGTTTTCGAAGTGCAGTTGTGTTCGTAAATAGGAAGAAATGTTGATGTGTTATGTATGGTGAACCACGTGGAAGTGCACGGCGTGATCTGCACCTGTATCCAAAGGTACTCAAACTCTCGCCATACACCAAGTAATTGCGTTTTGTTTTAGCACTTTCTTATTATTGGTTACATTTTGCTATTATTGTTTGATTTCACGTAAGCCAAGTAGGTACCTAACCTACCTACTTACAATTTTACTATGAGCTATTGTAACATACGGGCCTACTTACGATACCATAAACGATACATAAGATTGTTGTATAATGATAGCGTTGGCCGTTGCATACTAGTGAGCGCATAGACGTGGTGGTACGCGTACGTATGTACCTACGACGCGTCGCGACATGTCGTCGCTCAGCGCGCCGCCGCCGCCAGAAATCTCGTAGGCATGCGCGGAGATACATCGCGTTGTTCACTATACATTGAACGCTCAAAAATGACTAACTCGGGAACCAATCATTTCCGAGAAATATCGTTGGAGTAAATTTCGCGCATACAGTGTCACAAACTTACCAGTAAAGTTTTCGGTTAGCTGTCATTTACACCCTGTATAAGGTATGACTAGGGTGTTAGTATTAAAATATGACGGAATCGGCGCTTAAACGCCAACCGCCAATTCAATTTCGCGCGCCATTTTTGGCCTGGACGCTTAACGGTATATTTGAATTTTGACGTTGGGGCGCTCGAGAGGTTAATAGATGCAGTCATACTATACGACCTATTATTAAGTTAAGCTTATTTCAGCGTTAATTCAATCTATAAAAACAATCATACTAGATTACCTACACACATAAGAATCAATTTTACAACACAAGCTAAGAAAGTGAGATGATCTCACCTTTTCACTCATCAATATACATTCGAGAACAGTTAGTATAAGTGCAGATATAGTTTTTAGGACAATGACACTGTTGATTGCATACAGAGGTGTGACGTAACGCGTAATTAGATCTCGATACAAGACGCGCGCCCCGGAGCCGCTTTCACTCGGAAAACAATTGCACGCAATTATCTTGTGATCATTCCGTTATTATCTGTTTTATTGGCTTTTTATTGATATTTACGTTCATATTAAGATTTATATTGATACTAGCGGACCCGACAGACGTTGTCCTGTCTACACGTTACTAATAGATTAAAAATTAATTAAAAAAACATTGTCCAGCGGACAAATTTGTGAATCTAAACCATCAAAATCGGACCAGTCGTTTAAAAGAAGTTCAGTGACATACACACTTACAGAAGAATTATATATATAAAGATAAAGATGTGTAATGTCAATCAGTTAGTCAGCCTGCGTTAATTCCTGTATTCACCAGTAGATAGTAAATACAAAACACGAAAGTTTAAAAGTTAGATATTTGTAAAGAAAGAAAAATCCCTTATGGGAAGAGAGCATGATTTTGTGTATGTATGAATTTAAATTTATAAGTTAATTATATAATAAAGTATTTTGTCATTTATATTACATAGCTAACGATTTCAGACTGATAATGTTTTGATGGTAATATTTTAAGATTCTAATGTTATTTTTTGTAGATAAAATGTATACAGAAAATGCATCTATTGTTTTTATTTATCGTGTGAAAATTATGTAAATCGTATTCGTTTTGTTTTAAATGTAATCTCAAGTATAATATATCATACTTTAGTTTATTATTTAATTTCTTATGTCTGCTAAACAGCATAAGATAAGTAAAACTTTTGTTTTAATATTAATTAAGAATTGTTAACAAGAAGCTCAATAACACTTTTCTCAGGAGATTTGACGTTGTATACAACAATATAGAAATATTAAAATCTTTTAATACAAATAATCGTAATTTATTCTAAGGGATATTACAAATATATTGTACTTACCTGCAACTTGAAGATCAAAATAAAATAATTGTAAAGTATGTTATACATTTTCTAGCAAAATATTTCGTTACTTCGTTCGCCAGTTATCAAATCATACACGGGCATAACCGTTTACTATACTTACTAGAATTAATTCTCAGGGACTTTTCCTCGGGAATATTTTCTTGTTTTAATTGTACGAAAAAAAAATACATCTTTATGAAAAAAAATAGGGTCACATTTTCAGCCACTGAAAAGGTATATTGTATTTTCATAATCAGTGATGTCTTCATCTCGTTTGGGAGACCGCATAGTGGTATTAGAATTAAGCGTTTCCATGCTTCGGAGGGCAGGTAAAAAGTCGGTCCCGGTTGCTGACAATTAAGATAACAGTCACTAAGCCATGTCAAAGGCCTTTCGGGCGGCTCGAACAACTGAGACATCAGTCGATCAGTAACCATAGGATAGATTTGAAGGGCAAATGTAAACATAGTACATAGGTACTCACAGATCTCGCGTGCGTGTCGCTGAGGTGCGTGAGGCGCTGGCTGCGCTGCGCCAGTTCCCGCTGGCGGCAGCGCAGCGCGCGGCGCCGCTGCGTCCAGCCGCGCTCCAGCGCGCGCCAGTCGCCCGACAGCCGCCGGCACGCGGCCGCGTACTCGCGCTCCATCGCCGAACGCTCCTGTATCACACACATTATGTATCACTGTTGATGTGTGATGAGTGTGATGCTTTAGGAAGGAAAAGAATGGATCTTCTAGGATGCGGTTACCCTAAATCAGAAGACTACAGGCCGGTTCCGGTGGGGTGCATAGCAAAGCCCCCCAACGTCTAGAATAGCAAAAGAGGACGTGACACAAAGGATCAGGAATGGTCGAAGTGTCAGCCAGGCATTAACTGGCACCCCCACCCCTAAGATAGGATAAGATAAGATCTTCGCTATCACTACTAAAAAGTCCCGTAATAAAGTAGAGATACACTTCGGCGTCACTTTGTCGGTCAGAGCAGGCACGAGGATTAGCACGTCTTAAATAACTGTGTTAAAGAATAGCTCTCAGATCTGCAAAATACTACCTAGCACTGCCTCTAAATATCAGCCTAACCTTTCTTTCAAACTATGTTTAAGTCGGCTTCCAGTCTCACCGAATGCAACTAACTATCAGTATTTTACATGGAAGCTAAAAGTAATAATTATCTATAATAGAAATCAATACATAGTTATCAACCTAATAACAATTAACGTGGTATAGTGTGCACGGACCTTACATTTATGTGATAAAATAGATAAACTAGTTTGTCGCGTTATACCTACTTTATGTCTGTATTTACGTTTATAAAAGTCACCACAACACAAGAGCATTCAGTACAAGTTTGTTGCACCCTCTGTCCGCTTGTACTCACCTCGTCTAGTTTCCTCTGCGCCTGCAGCAGCTCCTCTCTCTCGGCGTGCCACCGTCTCTGTCTCTCCTCCTGCTGCAGTAGGAACTGTTGTCTCTCTCGCTCTAACTCCGCGCGCTGAGCTTCTATACGCTCGCAACGGATCTCACTCTCTAAATCACTAGAAATAAGGTTCACAATTTAAAGCATGATCAACCAATCAAGATCTAAAATTGTTTTGCGTGAAAAGCCACTTACAAATGTATGCAAAATATTTTTGTTAAAAGAAATTTTTTTTTCACAAAATAATTTTTTCAACAATACAACAGGATGAATACTCAGAAAAATATTTTCTGCCCTACGTACGAACCTGGGTATTTACGTGTGAAATTCCGTACTCACTTAAGTGCAAAATCATATAGCCTTTCACTCAAACACCAATTCGAAAATCCATTAGTTTATAATCATAAAACAAAATGTTCATAGTACTCACGAGAGCGTAGTATTAAGGTTCTCGGTGCTGGCGGCGAGGTCGGTGGTGGACCAGGACAGCAGCGACAGGCGGGACAGGTTCATGACGGACGCGCTGCCCTCCTGCCGCAGCTTGGCCGCCTCGGCCGGGTCGTTGTAGCGGAACATGTTCGTGCGACCCAGCAGCAGAATACAACCTGGATAACAGTTTTTATTACAGTAACAAAATATGGTCGAAAATAGATGCTATCGAAAAAGAAAATTTTATGCATGCCTAAACGGATCCACCGTTTAGGCATGCAGATTATTTGGCTTAAAATTACCGCAAATTACCTAAAAGTACCGCATCTGAGAGTTGTTAGTAAACGGCTTTACAGGTAGTGGCACTACTGAATCGTGTCTTACATTGAAAGCATGTTCAATAAGTTTAAAAAAAAACAGGCTATAACAAAAAAAATTGAAGTAAGCTAAGTTTAAAGAAGCCTTCGTGTAGTTTTGTTTCTAATTGCAACGGTCATTCTGCACGTTCAGTATAACAATTGCCTACATTTAGTACAATCTAACTGCGAGCGTTATATGTTTTAAATCGCTGGTATTTTTTGTAATAAAGTTTGTCGATATCTATTCTGTTGTCGATAATCGATAGCAGTAGGATATAGGTCGAGTTTGTGGCCAGTACCTTGGCTGAGCTTGGCGGGCTTGTCGATGAGCACGGTGTTGAGCCAGCACTGCGCGCCGGCGCACGGCTGCAGCGTGGCCGTGCCGGCCGCCAGCGTCACGCGGCAGTGCAGCGGCAGCACGCCCGCGCCGCTCAGCACGATGTCGGGCGTGGGGCTGTACTCCGCGCTGCCGATCAGCGTCTCGCCTTCCTGTATACACAGCACACATTAGTTATATACTGAGGTGACGAAATAGGTCGTGGCAATGGTATGGGGGACAGGGGACAGGGAACAGGGAATAGGGGACGGGGGATTGGGGGGACGGGACACAAGACGGGACGGGAGACAGAGTATAAGGTACATAGGACGTGGGACAGGGAACAGGGGATAGGTGACAGGTGACAGGGTACAAAGTACAGTACCCAGGGTAAAAGGTCCGGTTTCTAGGGTACACAGACCGTATCCAAGGTACAGTGTTCAGGGACCCGTGCCAAGTGTTCAAGATACAGGGTACAGAGTAGTCTGACGCAACAGCAGCATAACTCACCTTGAGATGGTAGAGCGTGACGCCGGTGGAGAGCAGGTTGTCGTCGATGCCCACGAGGTGCGGCATGTCGGAGTCCAGCACCACGCCCAGCCCGCTCTTGCGCAGGCCCAGCGCCTTCTGCTCCTGCAGGATCTGTTGCGTCTCGCGCCATTTCTCCGTCCACTTCTCTGTGAGGACTTTCTCTTGGGCTTCTTTTCTTTGTAGTGTGGCGAGCACGCCCGGTTCTGTCTCGATTGGATCCTGGTGAAGAATAAATAGTATATGAGCTGACTTCCATATGATACAAAATCGTATTGGTACGCAAGAATCGTAGACATTGAAATTACAATTTACCCTACCTTACATATTTACGCTACAATAAGGCTACGAATATCGTAACAGTACTCAGATTTCAGCATTCTTGGTTGTCTAATAGCGTTACATTTAGACGGGTGGGGGGGGGGGGATCCAGAGCAAAAGAGGGAGAGGGGGGAGGGTAAGTTTCTTCAACGGCTGAGCAAGCGGAAATTAGAAAAATGGGCCTAGTGTTTTTGACATTTATGTTTGTTAAAATGTTTAAAGCCCAGTTTCACCACTTCTAAATACCTTTCAGGTAGCTAATCTGATACAACTTTGTCAATTTCAAACATTTACAATTCTATTTACTTTATTTAGCAGATAGCTTATTTAACACTTAACAATCAACTAGCCCTAAGACTTATACAGTTGTCTGTATCCAACTCACCGTATTGTGTGCAATCTGTTTGCGCAGTTTGTCGATCTCCTCGCGCAGTTCCCTGATGAGCTTGACGTTGGGGTCCTCGTTGATGGTTGGCTTGTTGATGATGTTCTTGGCTCTGTTCGCGTACCGCAGCGTCGATAGTGTCTCGCCGTAGTTGCAGTCCGCTGGCGATATCTGGACAATGGAAAAATTGCTTTAGAAATAGTATTGTTGAACATACTTTAACATATAGTTGTTATCATTATAATACACTAGCTTTTACCCGCGACTTCGTCCGCCATCTGAATTTTCCCATGGGAATCATTTTCCCGGGGTAAAAAGTAGCCTATGTCCTTTCCCGGGTATCAAAATATCTCCATACCAAATTTCATGCAAATTGGTTCAGTAGTTTAGGTGTGATTGAGTAACAGACAGACAGACAGGGAGACTCTTAGTTACTTTCGCATTTATAATATTAGTATGGATTATCATTTGTTTCAACGGTTAAAAAAAACCTTCTGATGCAACCTTGTATGCCTAACAGTTCTTGATCGTATGCAAAGTCGCCAACCCGCACTTGGCCAGCATGGTGGACTCAAGGTCTAGCCCTTCCCTCGTGAGGAAACCCTTAACCAGCAGTGGGGCATTAATGGGTTAAACTTATTTATTTACAACTATGTCTGTTTAAGTCTGTCAACAGTCTGTTTTTTCACAATTTGGTTTTATAAGTCAAGTTTACGCTACACAAGGCTTATGTTATGAAACGATACTCACAGCAGCAATCATGATAGTCTTGGAGTTTCCACCGAGCGAGTCTTTCAGCAGCCATGTGAGTACAGAGTCTCTGTACGGAATGAACACGTTCTTCTTAGCACCCTTCTGTACGCGCGCTGTACACAAATACATACATACATTAGGTTTATAGAAATTACTAGCTGACCCGCGCATTTCGCTTGCGTCACATTAGAGAATGAGCGAAATTTTTCCCCGTCTATGTAACATGTTTTACTGGTACTCTGCTCCTATTCGTAGCAAACAAACAAACAAACTCTTCAGCTTTATAATATTAGTATAGATTACAAGCTGCTGGATAGACCTGTAAAACATAAGGTGTGTTCCACAGGTTTTAGTAATAAACAATAAATGTAATCAGGGGTTAACGGCGATTTAAAGATAAATGTATTAAAATTTTAAAGAAGAAGCAGAGAGTTTTAAGTACCTTTTAAAATTAAGTTTCTTAATGGCCGTACCTAGTGCCCTTTGACGGGTCATATAGTGATTTTTAATAGTTTGTTTTGTTTTTCTTTTTGACAACTCCCGCACTAAAAATTGTTCTTATGTCGAGGGGACTTTTACAAACAAAGTAACAACGGATACAAAGTTCAACCAGACCCGAAATAATTATTTGTGGATCGTACAGATAGTTGTTCCGTGTGGGAATCGAACCCTCGACCTAGCAGCACGACGCAGTAGCATTGCGTCGGGAGGTCGTGGGTTTGAAGGTCGCTTGAAGTAGTTTCAAAGCAGACACTAATGCAACTTGAAGAGATTTCACACTTAATTGAACATTAAAAATCTATAAAAACGTAGTACTTACTCTCAACCGGTTGGCTAGACTCAGCTAGCGCCGAGATGACAGAGCCCAGTGTGACGAGAGACTTGTTGATGTGAGCACCTTCTACCAGCCGCTGACCAGTCGCACCTGTTGCGTCCGCACGCTCACTGGGAATTGAAGAATATTTAAGTATACGAATCATCTATACTAATATTATAAAGCTGAAGAGTTTGATTGTTTGAACGCGCTAATCTCAGGAACTACTGGTCCGATTTGCAAAATTCTTTCACTGTTAGATGTAATAGTAACAGTGAAAAATGTTACAAAAACAGGGAAATTTTTGACCCACTCTCTCTTATGTGACGCAAGCGAAGTTGCGCGGGTCAGCTAGTGAAAA
This sequence comes from Anticarsia gemmatalis, assembly GCF_050436995.1. Classification (NCBI taxonomy): domain Eukaryota; kingdom Metazoa; phylum Arthropoda; class Insecta; order Lepidoptera; family Erebidae; genus Anticarsia; species Anticarsia gemmatalis. The sequence continues at coordinate 1,084,771 of NC_134763.1, read as the reverse complement.
ATATAGTCGAAATATAAATGATATAATAATAAACTTTTAGAAGATCTGGGTAAAATGTAGCGGGTCTTTAAAACTTTAGAAGATTGTCCATGCATCGGGCTTGTTTAAATAAATTCGGGTTGTTAAACAAGTGTCGATGCGTGCACGTAGACGCTATGTGTACGCACAGTCGCACACGTTACGTCTACTCGCACGCACTCATTATTATGTATGTCGTTCCGAGTATGTCAAATTAGTTCCTTAACATTCGTTAAAATTACAATTGCGTGTCTATTACTCATATAACAAAAATAAGTAAGTGTACACTGCATTTTGTCACCGAATTGTATATAGCATCTTGGAAATTCTATAATAAATATTCTATGGTAAACTGGGAGAGAATGCCTCAGGCATTAAGTCCACCTTGTACATTCTGTGTGTACGAATAAATAAATAAATAGAGATCTTAAACTAGATAACTCAGGCAAACTTAAGAAATTCGTTGTAACAATAATAATAATCTCTTCCTCTTATTTCTCGTATTTTAAAAGACAAGTCCCGCACTAAGAATTACTCTTGTGTCGCGGAGACTTACGCAAACATACAAACAACGGACAAATAGTACAACCAGACCCGAAAAAAATATTTGTGGATCGCACAAATGATTGTCCCGTGTGGGAATCAAACCCACGACCTTCCGATGTAATGGTAGAGGCATAATATATGAAAAGTTTGTAAATTTCATTTACCTGCCAGCTAAATCAACGAGATGTACTTTAGAGACGGTCTCGCTGGGCATGTTGTTGTGCCTCAGGTAGCTGGCCTGCACGAACGTGATGGTGAATATGGCGTGCGAGCGAGACGACACGTCGTTCATCTGCGTCGACGCCGTGGTGCGGTGCATGTTGCCGCGGTGCATGCACTCCTGGGGGGAAAGAGATGACGATATGTTTGTTAAATAGAGATGTACATGTCACTTCGCTTGTATATAGATTTTTTAAACTAAATTCTTACTCTAAAAAGCGGATCTTCGTCTATCGTCAGATTTTATTTAAGCATAAATTTCTATGTTTTCGCCGAATACTACTACTAGTCTGGCAATGGAAAAACGGCTCTGTAAAGACACGTATTCGTAGAAAATACTTTTAACATCTCACGCCTGGGCAAAAGAGCGTTTATAAGTTTTCGACTCATTCAATCCTAAGTAACTTAACTTAATAACTTTTGATCAAACTTGTAATGGCAATAACTTTATAATAGTAAGCAGTCTTACTAACCTGTATATCATCATAATCCGACACCAAATGTTTGGACAGGTCTTGCACATAGGGTCCCAGCTTCGGATGCTCTCGGACCCTCAGCGAGTGCCCAGCATCAGTCGCCAGCAGGTCCTTGACCCTCTCGTTGTATATCTCTAAGTAGCTGACCTCTGTACGGTACGACGCCCCGGATTCCTTCCCGGCTGCGACACGCGAGAATAATTGACGGCAGATACGGGGTATTAGGCCTTGGAAGTCCTGAAGATAGAAAAAGAGAAAATGGTTATTGTCGTCTTTGCCTAACCCCTATCACAAATAAAGTGATATTATGTACGTATGGAAAAAAGGTTAATCTAAAGGTTATTGATTGAATGTCTCTGTGATATAAGCGGTAGTGTATAAGACTACCAACCAATTCGATACCCAGGTCGGAGAAAGTACTATTAGATTTTTTATTTTCAGTAGTAGCCCTGAGTTTGGTAACGCGTCCCGTGTATGGCAATAGCCTCACCCACTATCATTGGACTAACATTGCACCGCGGGTGTATATCTTACACCTCTGTCTACATCTTCGGGTATAACCGGCGTAATGTTATGTATGTATTAAAAAATAAAAAACAAAAAATCCCTGATTCGATACTCTAGTCCGATAAAAATTGACAGAAAATGGCCGGAAATTACTTATATGTTTAAAATGATAGTGCTGAATCGGAAGGTACAAGTCAGTAGGTCATCAAAGATGTCCAATTAATTACAATCTTATTTGTAAACACAAAGTTATTAACATTATCTAGACATCATATTTGAACTTAGTTGAACTCTGATAAAATAGAACTAAACTTGTTTATAATGCTCAGATATTATTTACATACACGATGTTCATAGTTTCATATCACCTACACAAACGAGATGTAGAGATCTTATAAGAACGGAAATAAACGGTTATTAATGAACGTATACGCTCGTATACGCTGGCATGTGTCCGTATACCATCGTGTACGCTTTACTGCAACTTTTATATGATTTGATCAGCACGTGTTTATACACATATTATCAAAGAAAGCTGTTTGAAACACGGCTGACATCTTAACACCCTATACTTTAGCACGATTCTACACAGACGGTACTATCGATTATCGAGAGTTTGACATTTAAACTGTTGCAAGAATAGTTCTTATAGCGCCCGCTAGAGGCGCTGATCAGACTTTCATACAAACTTTCTCTATAGCTAGCTGGTATCTGATTACCGGAAGAGCACCGCGCTATTGTCAGAGATTATTATTAGATGTCAGGACAATGTGTGGATATTGTAACAGATTTTATGTCAATAAAATATTTTTGTTTTTTTTTAATGATTGTTCTTTAATGGGAATAAATCTCATCATCATCTCTAATACCAGATTTTTGGGGTACATTTAAATGTACCTCAGAAACCGGGGGTTAATAAGAATATCTCTAGACAAGTGTTTAGTGTGAATCCGTGTTGTACTTACCGAGGAGCCCATCATGGTGAAGGTCTTCCCGGAGCCGGTCTGTCCGTATGCAAACACGCACGCATTGTACCCTTCGAACGCGCTGTCGATAACATCCAGACCGAGGTCCGCGAACACCTGGACACCAAACAGAAATATACTTTAAATATGGTTATTATTCTCAGTAGTTCTGTAACTAAGAAATTAGTGGAATCAACTTTACTGATAACTAAGTAACCAGATTGATTACTAAGTCAACCGTACTTTTAAGAACTTTGAGAAATACGAAGTTACTACGGAAGTTTTTTTGTAAGCAAATACCTGTTCCAAGGTAATCTGATTAAAAAGAAGAAAATGACAATTGAAAGCAAAAGTCTATACGCTTTTTAGAGGGCATCCATACCCAAAATATAGTTGTATAATCTTTTCCTTCATATTTTGGCTATTACTAGTACCTAGTGGGTACGTGCTCATTAGTAGGACAGTAATATTACTGGAACAGGCTTAAAGTTACACAGCATTATCTAATATGTTGAAAACGTAAGTATTTACAGTACCTGTTCTTGTGAGGCATAGTGTGCATCGTCGTGAGCGAACGACCAGTACGAGTGGTCGAACGTGAAGTCCTTGTACTTCTCCCGGCTGCCATCGTTTTGCTCTTTGCTATTCTGGAAACAATACATTATATTATTAACACATGAATTTTGGTTGGCCTAAAGGCGGGATAGTGTAATTTTTATAAGAGCACTGGCGGGATAATGTGGATGACTGTGATGGCTCTTGAGATTTTATCTTGCTCCCTAAGAATTCTGCTTTAAGGGGAGAAACATGGAGGTGTTTGAGAGGAGGAGTAAAATATTTAAATGTTTTAAGCTTCAGCCGCGTATAAAGTGATGAACTTAGATGATTTTTAGCAAAGGGTTTCAGCCTCCTAGTAACCAGACAAACGAATACTGTAAGGAAATACCGACTGTCGCCGCGACATACGCCGTCGTTTATCACCGGCAGAAGGACGTAACTAAAGCTGCAATTTTGTCCAAAAAAAATAGCATATTCGAAAACGAGAATCCATTTCGTTCATACGTGCCAGGTTTATCCGTGGTAAAATATTTGAGAGGCTTATAGAGAAGCAGATTGGAAATAAAAAGAGGAATTAATATGGGCTTGTCGTCGCAGCTTATACCTACCAGCCGCCCCGGGCTTAGTGAAACATTTTATTCTGCAGAATTCCGTTTTTATAAAACTTTTGAATAACCCAAATTAAAACAATCTGATATGAAGTCATATCTTGCTCGATATAAGCATCTCTTTATCTATATTATGAATATTTATATCATGATTTTAATGATCCAATTTCAACATCTTATACAAATGAGGGCCATATTAAACTTAATTTGACAAATATCTTCATCTATTTAACATATTCTACGAACACTAAAATCTATCGAAAACGATAAAATCATCCGTTGAAAAAAAAATCTAGCGAAAAAATTGGCCCCGAAGGTTTATAAAGACGGTATATTATTCCTCCTTAGCTGGCTATGGGAACTCCCCCTACGGCTGAGCACAAAAGAAAGGCAACTATAACCTACGCTATAGATATTCAGATCAAAAGGTCAGACCGTATGACGTAGAAGCAAACAATGCGAATTGTACTGTGTACGGAAATACGAACGAATTACCGTGATCCGACTCGTTCTGTATCTAATCGTGATGATTAGGCGTTGTTATCTGATACTGATTAGATATACGTATTATATTTCCTATATAGCGTCATGTGAGATGTGCAAATTAAGTTTTTGTTGCACTGCAGGGGGTAATGTGAATTTTGGTGGTTCTCATTGGCTAATATGTTAGATGTTCCGTACGTATGGATTTAAAACTACTATAACGCTTTTAAGTCCTGTTAATGACAATATGTGTGTATTCTTTATCAAAATTCTTCATAGCATTTACACATTTTGATTTATTTTTATAGATTTGAAGATCAAAGCCTGGGACACCTATATGGGTGTTTGGCAGGAAATGGCCAGTTTACCGAGTAGACCGGGATAGGTATTTGGGGGAGGTCTTTGCCCAAATCTTATAAAATCCTTCAGATAACCAGTTTTATATAATGAAACAGACTATGTAAAGGTTATAAAACTAAGGGTTGTAGTCATTTAATGGATCAAGCCTTTATAAAGGGTAGCTAAACGACCGCCTTTGTACAACCATGTCCGGTTATTAGGATCTAATGTCAAGCTAGATTAAACTAACTTTGTAATGTTCGTACAAGAGTGTTAGAGCTATTTTTAGCTAAAACTAGACGGTAATGACGCCTATTTTCCCCAGAGGGTATAGGAAAGGTGAAGTAGATAATAAAGGACTCTTACATCAAATTAAATATGTAGGTCATTTTAGTCCTTTTGCACGTCTTGTAGATACCTATAATATATAACTTAATAATGTTGTTAACATTTTTTTTAATTAACCTGTACTGTTCCCTTGTTGGGCAAAGGTCTCGCCCAAATTCTTCCACCGGTTTCTGTCATTGGCTATCTCACGCCAATCCTGCAGATATGTGTCCAATTTAAGTCATCGCACCAATGTCCAACCAATTTTGACTACCTCCGTGGCGCAGTGGTTTAAGTCGCCACGCCGATACCACAGCAACGGGAGGTCGTGGGTTCGATTCCCACACGGGACAATTATTTGTGCGATCCACAAATAATTGTTTCGGGTCTGGTTGTGCTTTGTGTCCGTTGTTTGTATGTTTGTAAAAGTCCCCGCGACACAAGAGCAATTCTTAGTGCGGGAGTTGTCTTTTTTAAACAAAAAAAAAAAAAAAAAAAAGTTTTCGTAGCCTACCCCGACGTCATCGGCCTTCAGGCGTCCATTCGGTCACGACTCTTGCCTACCTATCTGGATACATCTTAATGACGTGTCCTGCCCAATCCCATTTTAGCCTTGCAGTCTTAGTGCGTACATCAGCAACTCCTGTTTTTCAGCGGATTTCGGTATTAGGAACTCGGTCTGTTAAAGATACGACACGTAAAAAAAGTGAGCTTATCTCCGAATTTGAATAGAACGTGAAGCTACTGTATGAAAACGTCAGGCCAGTCAAACGCGGTTTGGGGACTTTTCAATCCTTCAAAATCCCTTAAATCTGTATTAGACATGACTGTTTCTTACAACGATTTCTATCACCGTGATAGCAAATAATGATTATTTATTATATACAGGCAATTATAATAACACTCAAATTAGACTAATCACAGTCACCAAACCGTCCACAGAAACCCGCGTTATATTTATTTACTGTTTTTACACAATACCCTCTCACGCGAGGGTGAAGCACCTGTGAACGTTTCCGTGACGTCACGCGTTACGTCACCGATAGCAATCAGCGCCAAGTGGACACGAACCACGGACATCGCAGACCTCAGTGGGTCAATTCACGAATCTCTATTGAGGTTAATGATTATTTTGTATTATACCGTACACATTTGAAATAGATTGTTTAGTGTTGACGATGTCGTTCGTCATAAAGGATTGGCTAATTTTTTTTTTTTTTTGGGAAGTGTTATAATCAGGTAATTAGTGTACCTACACTAGTTCATGCCCGCGGCTCTACCTGCGAGGCTCTAAAGCGTCTATAAAGCACATTTCACCCTGGGACGGAAATGGAAAAGACTGAAAGACGGTTCAGCAGTGGCTATTTAAACTTAACAGATAGACAGAAGGACAGAAAGATTCCGGTTACTGAGTATATTTAGCGGTAGTTTATCTATTCAATAGCGATTTGAACTACCGTTAAAAGTACTCAGAAACCGGGGGTGAATTATTTATTATTTGGTATGAGTAAGAATTAATGGGATTGATGATTTTTGACCCTAAATTCGGTCAGAACAATGTCTGCAGGTTCCGCTAGTAAATATAATCGTCTATTACCGAAGTATATAAGGTGTTATGTATTCAAAGTGCGTTTTTGCACTGATTTCTTATCTCGTCACGCATCGCGAGTGCAATGTTATCGCTGTTCAAACATTTTGTTATTTAACAATGTATTGTGTGCTATAAAAATAAGTGGTTATTGGATATCTATGGATTTTTTATATTAACCGAGCGGTGTATGGACTATCCAGTGAATCCAGTCCTAACGCAAGACTTTTGGGCTTTAGGTCAAAATCCATACAAAGTGATATTTAAAAATACGAAAGTATATCTATCTGTCTTTTACGCTATCACAGAAAAACAGCTAATTCGATTTTTATAAAATGAAGGGTACATTTTTTACAAAAAAATGTTTACCTAGTTTAGTGCCATGGGGATAAAAGGTGAATTGGTTAATTTGATGATATAAGGGTTAAAAGAGGGTTGCGGGGGTAGCTAGTTCTAAATATACGTAGGTACGTATAATACCAACTAATAGACTCGTAATGGCAGCATAATTTAAAACTGCTCAGCATAAATACCTAGCGATATATTTAAACACTATTATCTTAATAACATCTTCAAAGATCAGGCTATCAGATCACAAACTGATATGACTCTCGATCTATAAAGATAAATAAAAAAACACGTTGATAAGGTAAATGGGAACTGGTTATAAAATTGCATTAACATTTTATTTTTCTGTTAATTTTCGTGTGGTTAGCCTTGTGACATTGTTGTTTGGTCTTTAACTTGGCTAAATATTTGTTGTCTTGGCATTATCTAGTGAAATGTGGCTACACGTGGCGTTCTCAGATAGAACCTTGTCATATTGTAATGTACGGCTTAAGAACCTTTTCCATTTGTTATATAACTATGGATAACTTCGTACTGTTTGTCAGAAATGTTTGGACTAAGCTTCACTCGAAGATTTATTATTAATCAGCTCTGTGTATCCTGAACTTCTTCAAGACATCTCTGCTTTTTGTGTCTGGCCATCATTCGTCCAGACAGAAAACATAGTTTTAATTTACTTAAAATAAATTAAAAGTAACAAGTGAAGGAAAACCTCAACTTCTTCAACACAATATCAATAGTAAACTTTGACGTCACAAGCCAATGACAGAAACGTACAGACAAACGCAAAATCGATATCCATCTACATCATTTTAAGTGTTCTCATAATATTAAGCCCCAATTGTAATGCACAATAACAAGACCTTACGCCATTTTTAAATGACCGTAGTAACAATAAAACGACCATAATGACACATCAACAGTACTGCAGTACAATATAATATAGTCATTGTCAGCTGATGCCGAAATCTCTGCGAATACTTTCACGCACTGACATAACTCGAGATTACGAGTTATGTGACGCTAACACGCGATTTGGCCTACTGTGGTACTAGGTCTGTAGTTTACGGCATATTTTTGAAGCTGTATAAGTCTCAAATATATCGCTATGGTGCTGGACCGTTGTTCAGATGGCATTTTCGAAGACAACTCCCGCGCTGAAAATTGCTTGTAGCGAGGACATTTACAACAGCACGAGTATTTGTTCTGAGCCTGGTTGTTAATTTATCTATATAAGTATGTATTTAGACGTATATAAGTATGTTTATCAGTTATTTGGTTACCTACAAGCGCTGCTTAGTTTGGAACCAAATGACACGGCCATTTGGTTCCAGTGAGTTGTCCAATGACATTTATTAACTACGTTAGATTTGAATCAAGTGTTTACTCGTCTTTTAATAAGATTTTCTTACGACAAATATACCATTCGGCAGATAGAGAGACAAAACAACGTTGACTATTTACAGAGAGATGACGGCATGCTATCAATGAAAGTGTAAAATACACAGTGGGATTAGTAAGGATATACGTAGAAAATGATGTCACTGGTAACTTGATACTGTGAAGATTGTCCAACCCGTAGCCATTTAGAGCAAATGGCTACTGGCTGTACCTAGTATAATATCTATGTATTGTTATGTGTGAAGCACTGACCAATGAGAGGAACTTCTTATCGTATGCTGTTATTATGACTTTTTATTGTATTAAGGTAGATTTAAGCTCTCGAACAGTAAATCTTGATTTTAAGTCAAACAATATCCTTCTAACTATGTTGGAGTCGGTTTTACAGTCTCATGAGATACAGCTGGATACCAGTGTTTTAGACGGAGCGACTGTCTATCGGACCTCCACATCCCAGTTACCTGGGTAATAACACGATACCCCTCGATAAGGCTGACCCAATAAAATAATTACGGAAAGTATTGTGTTTTAGGGTTTATAATATGGAACGGGGGATTATATATTCTTGTCACCAGTTTACAGGTAAGCATATGTGTAGGTCTATCTGTCAAGGTCAGCAATAAACGAACACGAGCAATGTTTTTCTCCACCCGTCTGGACAATCATCATCATCATCATCATCTCAGCCGGGAATCGTCCACTGCTGGACAAAGGCCTCCCCCATCGAGCGCCAATAGGACCGGTCCTGGGCCGCCCTCATCCATCGGACTCCGGCAACCCTTACCAGGTCGTCGGACAATGTTACTACGTTAAATGTGCCCAACAAAATAAGACTACAATATTTAGATCAGAATGGTGGACTGAAGACTTAATTCCTCTTTATATTACAGCAGACCAACTTGTAGATTGGCAGTAAGCAGGATTAGTTAAAAGCATTTATTTCGTTACAACTGTGGGTAAAGATTGGTAGGCACTGACCTTAATTATATCTAGGACAGAATTACTGTACCGAAGAAAGAATTTGACAAAAGCAACCAAATAAGCCTTTTGTATACTCCAAGAGGAAAATTAAAAAACAACTAAATTTCGCCGTTTTAAATCTATTTACCGTTAATTGACCTAGTAAAACTCCTTTTAAGTATTTTATAAAAACGCGTACTAGTTTCCACATTCATTTCAATCTGCGAAACTTTGGCTTTGGCTAAGTTTCAAATCGTTTTTCATTGCTGTAAAAGTGATGGAACAATTCCAAAAAAATACCACACCCTGAAGTTTAAAGAATCCGCTTAGCACAAGTTTCTTTAACTTTCATATAACTTAGTTTTACTTAGTAGTTAGAGGTATTTTTTTTCTTTTTTCGTTTCTTTATGAATTGACAATCAATTAGACTTTCATATCGACTCAATTAGTGATTGAAAGACGCCAGGTCACTGCTGACTTGGAAAGCGTCGGCGACAGAAGACAGCTAGTCTTATAAGTAGCAGATTTTTGACATAATTAACGTACAGGTAAAAAAAACATTAGAAACTTAGGTATCAAATTAGGTATAAAGTATAGGTCAACTATACCTTTTACTGGGATATACACACATAATATATTCTATACGTAATATCACATAATATATAAGCAAAGGTATTTAAAATACACCCACGTCTCTCCATTAACAATGCTAGTCCCATATAGGACATATAGAGGTAAATGGGTAAAGAAAATCACTTGCAATGCAAAACACATTTCTCACGCAAACCGTGACCTTGTAAATTTCCACTATTACATATAAAAGTTATATAATTTGGTCATATACGTCAGTTGAGTGCCAGCTGTACAAACGGAACGATTTATATACTACTATAGGTAGTGTGGTGATAAGGCAGTTATTATCTGTGCTATTTTTACCCATGGGGTTTAGTTTCTTTATGCAAGTGGATTGGAAAGTTATTTATATTAAACGTGTGGATAAATATGATAAATATATGATTGGACAAATATGATTGGACAACTCACACACGGATGTTACGACCTTTTGCTTTCGAGATAGATATATGTCTATGGAGCAATAATTGAGGTGGTCACCACATCGCTACCACTGCGCCAAGAGGTGATAGGGTTCAGATTCGACAAAAAAAATGTTTGAATGATTTACCAAAGATAGGTTATTGCCTTATTGGAACGGTTATTGAATATTAATATATTATCCCACGATACTACTTTAACAATCTTCATCTATTTTCCGATTACGGAAATTTTTATACATTTGACATTTTTGAAGGACATCAACGTTAAAATTATAAATCAGAACAGATAAAACTGCAGTTATCAGCCATTTCATACAATTATGCAATCTGATTAATACATATATGTGCAACGTAATCTTACGAATTAATTAATTAAGGAATTCTGCAATTAAATTATCAGGCTTTAAGTTTGCCACGCTCACGCAAGTGAAATGCAGGTTAGGGTATAATCATACCTTCAAGAATGCTATTCAAAACTCAACTTAGATATTTAACATTTTCTCATAATGTTCTTTTCAACCATCAAGACAATTGAAAATACTATTTCGCGTATTAAAAAAATATCTCTTGAAAAATTCATTAGTGAGTAGTATCAGGTTCGAATCTAAGACCGTTTGTGCGAAACAACTACATAGATCACTCGGCTATCACTACTTTACACTATATTATATTAATTCTCAAATATAATATATATTTTACTAGCTGACCCGCGCAACTTCGCTTGCGTCACATGAGAGAATCATAATTTTCCCCGTTTTTGTAACATTTTTCACTGGTACTCTGCTCCTATTGGTCGTAGCGTGATGATATATAGCCTATAGCCTTCCACGATAAATGGGCTATCTAACACTGAAAGAATTTTTCAAATCGGACCAGTAGTTCCCAAGATTAGCGCGTTCAAACAAACAAACAAACAAACAAACAAACTCTTCAGCTTTATAATATTAATAGTATTATAGTATATAGTATATAGTATATAGTATAGTATATAGTATAGATAGTAAAGAAAATTACTAGTTTACAAAACAACAAACTAATTACGACAAGAACGACAATAGACCGGGTCAATGAACCCAATGAACCTTCCTTCAATCTCAAAGGTTAAAGAAACTGACATAGAAATAACGGATCTTGGAGTTCCTTTATTCGGTACAAATTATCTAGTAACTATTGAAATTGCTATACTAACGATTGTTAATAGGACCGCTTCTTTTCTCTGAGTAATTCATGTATCGGGTACTATTTTTTTAGTAGTTAGTTAAAAGACAACTCCCGGACTAAGAATTGCTTTTGTGTCGCGGGGACTTTTACAAACATAAACAACGGACAGAAAGACCAGACCCGAAACAACTATTTGTGGTTCACACAAGTAATTGTTACGTGTGGGAATCGAACCCACGACCTCCCTCCGGTAGTGGCGTGGCGACCTTTACCACTGCGCCACGGAGGCAGTCATTATTTGTCGGGTCAAACAAAGATGTTACTAGGCTTTTCTAATTTTTTATTATAGCCCGGAGTTTGGTAACGTGCCCTACCTGCTCGCTTGCTTGCTTCCCTCTACATGGAACTAACATTGTGTAATGTATTAAGGGGGACTAAGGCCCGGTATCCCGAAAGCCGTGAGGAGAGCAGAGAAGACCTCTCCTCTCCACTTTGGTGGATACCGGGCTGAAAGCATAAAATTGCTTAGACTTTTGCTTTTAAAATAAAAATAATATTTCAGGCTTGGGTCCTGTGAGTGTCTGCAAAGGTGCATTCCTTGAAGATCAGTTTCCAACAGATGCCTAATAAACTGAGTAGAATCTATTAGCCGACTAACTAATAAATAAGTTTATAATTTCCGCAAAACAACAATAAAATATAACAAGCGTTTCAAAATGCCGATAATATCATTAGAGTCTCGCCTCAAGTTAATATATATCTAAAAATAACCATTGCGAACATAGATTTTATTATATTTTCCGCAATTCGTATACTTTTATAACAGTATTGAACAGATGTTTTGTTTCAGCGAGTTAAAATAACCACTCGTAAGCGGCTAGACTGAAAATGTAGCAATGTTTAGGTATTACATTCCAGTCTGCGTACTTTTTGGTTGAATCTAGAATTCTAGATTATTTGAATAATCAGCACATTATCTATACTAATATAATAAAGCTGAAGAGTTTGTTTGTTTGTTTGATTGTTTGTTTGAACGCGCTAATCTCAGGAACTACTGTTCCGATTTGAAAAATTCTTTCAGTGTTAGATAGACCATTTATCGAGGAAGGCTATAGGCTATATAACATCACGCTACGGTCATTAGGAGCGGAGTAGCAACGAAAAATGTTACAAAAACGGGGAAAATTTTGACCCATTCTCTTAGGTGACGCAAGCGAAGTTGCGCGGGTCAGCTAGTATATAATAACATTATAACAAAATAAAGTCACCAACCGCGTCTATGTTCATGTGGTGTATGTCTGAGAAGAAACTAAATTACGCTTTGACTACGAAACCCTATAAAAACAATGGAGCTAAGTTACATGCAGCTTTCGCCAATATATGGCGATTTACGATGATGTTTTATAAAACATTGAAATGTGCCTTCTATCTGAGATATTGTAACTGAAATTATATTTCAGAAACGCACAATATTTTTAAAAAAGTTTTTTTTTTTTTTCAATATTAAGAGTAAGAAAACCATGGATTCAGCACACAGATAGTGATTTTCAAGATTTCTTCTGGTTAGCAGCATACATTATTATGTCATAAGTAGATTATGTATGTTATTATGTAAGAATAAACGTAATTTGTCTGAGTAACCGTAATAAAATTAAGCAACAAGATGCAATTAATATTACTCAATGTATACAGGGTGAGTTGCTGAAATTGCATTGTAAGGCCAAGTGCACTTTCAAATGTCTGAAAATGCATTTCGTTGTGAAATTATGTAGTTTTTTTAAAGATAGAAAACACAGTTTTTGTATGCATCTTACATCACAACATTAAAATTAGTTTAGGAATAAATTTATATGGCGAATAAAATTCTAATTGTATGTAAAAATGTACCCTTAAACTTTTACTGTTTTAACTGGCGACTGTTTTCAAATTACAAGAAATAAACCTAATGTAATAGTTTCAGAAATCAACATAAGTAGTTAAATGTGTGAACGTCATATGATTTCACATAAATCGATCACACATTTCTAGGCTATACTTGGTAATCATAACATCTATACTAATATTATAAAGCTGAAGAGTTTGTTTGTTTGTTTGTTTGAACGCGCTAATCTCAGGAACTACTGGCCCGATTTGAAAAATTCTTTCAGTGTTAGATAGCCCATTTATCGAGGAAGGCTATATAACATCATGCTACGGTCATAAGGAGCGGAGTAGCAAAGAAAAATGTTACAAAAACGGGGTAAATTTTGACCCATTCTCTTAGGTGACGCAAGCGAAGTTGCGCGGGTCAGCTATACATACATAAGTGTGTAACTCTTCTCTAAGACGCAAGATTATATTTCAATCATAAACTCTTAATGAAATCAACCTGTACAATACAATGTAATAACACAATAACAAACACTTACTTTCACAGTGAGCAGCCTTGTTTTCTTGCCCTCCATCTGGACAATCAATTTGGCGCCCATATCCTTTTCTCTGCAACAATCAAATTAAATGTTAACTTAGTAATTATTATCGTAAGACTTGTTTTGTACGGCAATGCGTATAGCACGCGCCAGTTATATTTTCTGTATGTATATGGCGAAGAAAATATAAAATAAGACACGTATTCAGACATTCATACATAGTTCAATATCATACTATACACTGGAGTGTGTTCATAGGGTTGCGTACCCCTATTAGGTTTCAAAAGAGTTTAGCTTTCAAAAGAATTAAACATCGAATCAGCGGTCCTGTATAACAATATGTATGGATGTAAATGAAGCAACGAAAGTTTGTAAGGATAGTACCAAGTAGCGTTCTGGTCTTTGCGTACCCCTATGGGAAGGCGTGGTTTTTCAAATGTGAAAAAATCCAGCGCCTCCTTCATATATTTTTTTAATTTATCGTGACTTTAGACCCACTACTGCCTGTCACCAAGAACACTGGGAGCCTAGCCTGTAGCTTACGATGTATACTTTATGTCAATAAATTATGTACATAATGTTAATAGTAACGCAGTTTTGACTGATCAAATAAGAATCTGTCCTAAATGTAAGCAGGATCTTTATTCGAAGTAAAACATACATCAGACATTGAAAGTACTATCAAAACCTATTCAGTAGTTTTTGCGTAATAATGAGTTAATGACACTAAACGGACAATCATATTTCCGGTTCAAAATTTCACCAACCAAACAATACATATGTCATACGTTTAAAATACATATTATTATATTTAATAGCCATAGGTTTATAACTATAATGTAACTTCCGGACTTCGAGCCCGTTAGTGTGAGTCACTTCCCATTGAGACCGTGCAATCGCATTTAAATATCACTAACAATGTCTTTAAGAATATTTAGTTAAGTTTCCTTTAACTGAAGGTCGAAATCTTAACGTGCTTGATTAATTAGTCATAGTTAACTAATAAAACAGTTTTAGTTTAAATGATACGGTCACTGAACAAGGCACAATATTCTATTAGCATAAGGTTTATGGTTGCCGGCTTGCGTGGTGCACTAGTTAAGGTGGTTGCCACGCCACTACCAGTGTGCCGAAAGGTCGTGGATTCGATTCACAATAAGTTACAATTATTTTGGGGCATGTTGTACTTTTTGACCGTTGTTTGTATGTTTGTTATAGTCCCCGCGACACAAGAGTAATTTTATTCTTAGTGCGAGAGTTTTCTTTAAAAACAGAAACAGCATCGGCACTTTTATAAAGCAGGTATGAGCCTATGGCTGTATAATACCTATGGGATCATTGGGAAGTTGACAAAAAGTATACTTAAAAGCATCTTTAAAATAACGTTCAAATACAAGCACTGAGAGAATCTCAAACTATATAAATATGTAATTTGACTCCACTTTATTTGTGAAGAAAACGTTAGAAAGAACACACTTTACGAATTGAGTACATAGAAATGCATGGCCGAATAGCCGTCTAGGTGCGGGCTGCGGCCAAAACGATAGGGAGGCGCCGCATCGCCCTTCGAGGCAAGGGCTCCAAGCCAAACAAATAAACGATATTTTATGACTCAAACTAGTCTAAGATAAGGAAAACATAGTACGTTTTGCACAAGATTATTGCATTGTTTGCTGCAATATTATTATTTGTATGTAACCGACAATATACTTGCATCGATTAATTGGGGCTTTAATCTTAATCACCGGATTTTTGATAAAAGTAAAACACCTGCTTGTACGCTCAAACATATCAATCACTTGTCAGCTAAAAAAATACAGTCGAATTGGGAACCTCCTCCTTTTTTTGAAGTCGGTTAAAAAAGTATCAGGAAGATGCGGTGTAGTAGAAGAAATTGGTGAACTAGGCTGTACATACATACAAACATACATGTATATACCTAGCATCCCAGCTATTATAACCGAAAGTGTTGCCAGAAGGATAAGTAATACACCCGCGTTTCGCCATTTACAGTGTTAGTCCCAGTATAAAGATCGCGCATATTACTAGAAAAATACCTTTTAAAACAGAGAGAAAAATTAGAAATAGTTTTTTCGCAGTGTACAGATATGCACAAAATCGACCCTAACATTAGACCCAAGTTAGTCTTACAAACGTTTAAAACTAACTTCTTCGGTACATTTCCTTACAAAATAAAACTTTATCTTTTGAACATAAACATAAATATTATTGTGACGATCGTGAGTCACAAGTCGTTATCGGGAACGTTTCATGTTTTTATTTTTATTAGTAGCGACTAGCGATTCAAAGATTATGGCCATTATGGGCAGACTGGCAGTCTTCGGCGCCGCCCACTTTATCGCTACCATCAAAGTTATTTAATAAACTGAGTTTCAATCTACGTTAATCGGTATATTACCTTGCGTTAAAAGTCAACTGTTATACAGCCGAAATATCGGTACCAGTAGGTTTAGCTATTTTTGACTAAGTTCTATTTATCAAAGTCCCTAACCCGTACACGGCCAGCGTGGTGGACTCGAGGCTTAACCACTCACTCCAGGCGGAGACCCTTGCCCAGTGGGACATCAATGGGTTCAATATATTATTTTATAACTTATCTATGTTTTAAATGGCTAACCCAATAGTACGCAGGATTATTTTGTCATTGTAAAGTATCGTATTTTTAACACATTCAAGATTTTATATTTTAGTAGTTACGTTAGTTAAACCACTCTCTGTACGTTAACTATACATTCAGATAATAGGTAATAAACTAACTGTGCCTTTCACAGGTAGAGGACAAATTAACAAGCTGATGCTGAAAGCTACGTGAGAAGGCACAATAGTTCTACAATTTAGCGTGTTCTCAATATGTTGTTCAAGGGACAAAGAGAAACTTGGTGAATACTAGTTTACCTTCCGATCTCTGGATTTTTAATTAAAATATTAGTCTGTATTATTCTCTGCGCAATTTCAACCAAATTCATTTTGTAGTTCTGCTATGACTGTTTAAATACCAGACACTTACTTTCTTATTTTTACTTTTAGAATAAATATGGATGGACATATCTACGAATTTAAGCTTTGTTCTATTGAAAGCTGCAGCATTCTATCAAACTGATTGTTAGCACTTTGCCAAAACATAACGTACGTTGTAGCAAGGATTGTTCGATCCATAAACCATATTTAACTATAAATATAAATATTGTAAAGTAAAATCTATGGCAAATAATATAAGGTATAAAACTAAGAGTTGGCAGCTTGCCCTGCCGTGTTCCCTGACACAATTTACTTTGGCAAGATGTGACTAGCGTGTTTTGAAACGTACACTTTCCCTGGTGACCACAATGTTCTACGACGTTGGTTAATCATTGTCAAATAACAAGTCAGCGATCGTGACGTACACAGGGGCCGAAACAAGTTCCGAGGTCGAAAATACTGATTTTACTGACCAAAAATTCAAAAATACTGACCAAATACAGACCATTTCTAAACCGTTTTTCAGGTGAATGGTGTGAAATAACAAAAAATACAGTCGAATTGAGAAGTCAAAATCCTTTTTTTAAGATTGTTAAAAAGCTTATTTTCGGTTATTGGTCTCCACCATCCCCGTAGTCAACCAGCATCGCCTTTTTAGTGTGTTAAAAAGCTTTGTTAATAAAGTTTTCAATCAGGTCTTACGAGTTTTCAATCAGCTCTTACGAGTTTTCAATCAGGTCTTACGAATTTTCAATCAGCTCTTACGAGTTTTCAATTAGGTCTTACGAATTTTCAATCAGGTCTTACGAGTTTTCAATCAGCTCTTACGAGTTTTCAATCAGGTCTTACGAATTTTCAATCAGCTCTTACGAGTTTTCAATTAGGTCTTACGAATTTTCAATCAGGTCTTACGAGTTTTCAATCAGCTCTTACGAGTTTTCAATCAGGTCTTACGAATTTTCAATCAGCTCTTACGAGTTTTCAATTAGGTCTTACGAATTTTCAATCAGGTCTTACGAGTTTTCAATCAGCTCTTACGAGTTTTCAATCAGGTCTTACGAATTTTCAATCAGCTCTTACGAGTTTTCAATTAGGTCTTACGAAGTTTCGCAAAAGTGCGCAACGGCGCTAAAGAATTTTCACTTCAAAAATATTGATTTCAAAAAATAGTAAATTTTAATTTGCTGTTCTATTGAAGTCATGTGATGCTTCAATACAGTCATGTATATGTTACTGTAAAAGCCCGAACTGTGGTAAATCCTAAGATTTTCCAGTATAACCTAAGATTTGCCAACTCTCAATGGTAAAAGTCCGAACAATTCTTTTATTTCGAAATTTTACCTCTATTCACTTGATGATGTCGAGATGTCGCCGGAGCCCCGCTTCGCGGGGTGCTTTCCTGCATTGCATTGCATTCCTGCTGGGTGGTTTAAAAAAAAAATAACGACAAAGGCTATGGTGGGAGCGAGCGAAGCGAAGCTCCCACCTCAGCCTTCTAACCTAACTTACCCATGTCGCTTTGCCCAAAACTCCTTCTTTATAACTATGTGTTACGGTATATAATTATACCGTTACATAGTTATGAAGAAGGAGTTTTGTATATACTGTATATGTTACAGTTTTTAAACTCCGGCTTGTTCGGACTTTTACCACTGAGAGTTGGTAAATCTTAGGTTTTACCTTAAAATCTTAGGATTTACCACTGTTCGGGCTTTTACAGTAACATATATATTACGCAGATCATCAACATAATATCGAGCATCCAAAGCAGCCCTCTGATATTATTATTATTACTGGGCAAATCGAAAATGTAAGATTGGCCAACAGCAGAGGAAAATCAAAAAAAAACGTGTGTGAGTTTGGAAAAATACTGACAATACTGACCGATTTTCTAAAATACTGACTTTTACTGACCAGGTCCAAAAATACTGACTTTTACTGACTTTACTGACCTGTTTCGGCCCCTGCGTACAAGATGATATTGTAACAAAGAAATAAAGGTTATTTATATTTAAGTTGGTATGTATATGGGTACTACTTTTAACTCCTTTTATGTTGACATCTTCTGCCCAAAAATCTAGTCTTTTAGAGAACCACCCACGCAGAGTTGACGGCTGTCGAAAGTTCACAAAATTTAGATCATTAGTGACCCGCAGATGGCCCATTTAATGAAGCTACTTAATTTTGGATAATTAATACTATATTAGGCGTGCATGCCTAAACTCTCTACTAAATTGTGGGACTATAGTTTAAGCTTCTCTCCCAGAGTGTTGCACCAAGTTTGCAAGCTTCCATACCCGAAGCAATAATTTGAGGATCACCTGCGCGCAAGGATAACGTCGTGGTGACCTTCGGTTACGCTAAGTATGACCTCTTTTATAAATAAAAAAAAGTTCCTAAACAAATTATAACTTCGCAAATCCTTGTATCAAAAGGGATCCTCAACTTTTTGTAACCCAAGAATTTTACAAAAGTATTATCGTTCCAGGATTTAAGTTCGAAAAACATCAATAAAAGATATTTGCGGTGGACCACTTATATAAAATGTTCACTACGATTATTGTAACACGAATACAAAAAAAGCAGATTAAAGTACTTTATTTTTTATTTCTCTTTACTCATAGATGTATTATCCTAAGTCGTATAGTAGTTTGTTGATGGTTGTACTATAGGTAAGTAACGTGTGAATTAGATTTAATTATTCATTCAGTGTCAAGGTTGCTTAGTGATTA
The DNA here is from genome assembly GCF_050436995.1 of Anticarsia gemmatalis. Classification (NCBI taxonomy): domain Eukaryota; kingdom Metazoa; phylum Arthropoda; class Insecta; order Lepidoptera; family Erebidae; genus Anticarsia; species Anticarsia gemmatalis. The sequence goes on along the minus strand of NC_134763.1, from coordinate 1,065,093 downwards.
TACCTATCAGCAGTATGTCTCGTTACGAGTTTACGACTACTATGCCTTTGGAAAAGTTACATCAATAAATTAATTAGTAAGTAATACATTTTTAAAATACGAAAGTAACTCTGTTTCAATTAATTCAAAGGATTTGCATGAATCTATACGCTAATATAATTCGGGACCCAAGAAAGGACATACGGTAGTTTTTATCCCGAAAATCTCAGGGAAACAGGAACTGTGTTGGCTATGTAAAAATAGTTACTATTAAAATTTAGGGACTAATGGAGTCGCACGTTGCTGGAAAATACGCGAACAGTTAACGTAAATCAAGCCGTCGTCCGAAATTGACAATTTTTTTAAATCCTCACATCACCTTATCTCTCCATACAAGCGATAACACGGTACTGGCACAAGGTCGGTCGTGTGCCTGTTATTAGGTCACCTGCAGTAGATAGGGGACTCTCTACCGTGTGCTATCGTAACGCCATTACATCGATGAATGATCGTCACAATTCGATTGCAATGCTTCGGGGATGCCGTCATGGCATTGTTTTGAGTTATGTATATTGTTTGTTATACGTTTTGTTTTCTAGTGTGTGGGAACTTTGTTATATTCGGGTGTGATAATTAGTAAAAGAACTAGCAGCGAAATATTTGTCACAGAAAGGACAGCTGACCAGAATAAGATATGAGCGCATGATTTTCGATTCATTAATGTCATTACTTGAGAATGAAACGGGATCGACACTAGCCCAGAATTGTATTTATAACTATGTATATTAACTGTCTCTCTAAAGAAAATGAAACAAGGTGTTGCGGTTAATTGATTTGTCTCTGAATAATATCCCCTTTTGTCATTGCATTGTCCCCTGCGACATCAAAATTAGATCTATGGGAAGTGAGGTATTAACTTTTTAATACTACGAGCAGAATGAAATGAATCGTACATCTTCGTTTACTGGGATATTACAGATATAACTTAGCATCTATGTCCGAAAGTTGACGGACACAAATCCAATTACAACAGTGATTATATCAGAGGAATCGCGCCTGGCCTCACGACGGATTACGGGCTGAGTGACAACAGATTACACTCGCCTCGTAATCATGGAAATATACGTCTTACGTGATTACTTCCTTCATTTACCGTGTCGTATGTAATTGTAGCATGGAGACAAAGTATCCATGTACCATAATTATCATTGGATGTGTGTTGTGTGTCCTTGTATAAGGTCAAACTGTACCGATTTCGAAAAATTCTTAGCAGTGAGAAAATCCGAAACAACTACGTAAGGGCGTAACAAGTATGTGTGTCAAGTAAGAATCAAACCCACTATCTTCGCGCGCTATTACATCTTTGCCACTGCGCCATGGAATAACAAGAACATATGTCGCTCCTTCAATGCAAAAGGGCCACAACTCAAAAAAAAATGAAAATAGTTTTATTGCAAAAATGACACCTGAACCGACTATATTTTATAGTAAAAAAAAACCCCCATCATTTTTGCTTATATTATGGCTGCACTGACTTACTGCCCTTTTTGCATTAGCTCACTTTGACAGGTAATGTCAGTGCAAAACAGCCACTTTGCGAGTTGCGCCCGGAGATTCAACGCAAATGCTCGTCAGTTGCATGAAGAAGTGCCACAATCCAAAATATGTCTGTGTTGGGTGCAAAATTTCAATTTAATGTGATTATATTTTACAATACAAAACTGCCATATTTTGGAAAACGTCCTTTTTGCATTCTAACCATAGTATTTGTTACCATATTTTGTAATACAAAAGTGCCATGTTTCTGAAAACGACCGTTTTGCATTCAAACACTAGTATTTGTTATTATATTTTGTAATATAACAGTAGCATATTTTGAAATACGTCCCTTTTGCATTAAATTATTGTGGAATAAATAATCATTTTTAGCGTGCTAGAATGGGAAGGCCAGAATTATGACCGTTTGGTATGATAATAATTTTAGTTTTCGTTACAATTTTAAAAATAAAATAAAACATTTCGATGCAGGCAAAGTAAAGAGGCACCCTTTCCTTTCAAATTCCTCTTTCAGGGGCAAGATCCGACCAGTCCTTTTCAAATGCGTCTAGGTCATCCCGCCATCTCCATTTAAGTCTCCCGCGTCTGCTATGACCATCTTCTGGCATCCAGTTGGTAGATATGCGTGTCCACCTTTCCGAATGCATATGGATAACTAGCTATTTGACCCGCGCAACTTCGCTTACGTCACGTAAGAGTCATATTTTCCCCGTTCTTGTAACATTTTTTACTGGTACTCTGCTCCTATTGTTCGTAGCGTGATGATATATAGCCTATAGTCTTTCTCGATAAATGGGCTATCTAACACTGAAAGAATTTTTCAAATCGGACCAGTAGTTTCTGAGATTAGCGCGTTCAAACAAACAAACTCTTCAGCTTTATAATATTAGTATGGATGTGGCCGGCTCAGTTCCATTTCAGCCAGGCGGTCTTCTCCCTTACATCGGCTATGCGAGTTTGGGAGCGCAGTATAGAATTTCGGACGTGATCTGTTCTTTTGATGCATAATATACTATGCTCCATCGCTCTCTGGCTCTTTCTGGTTTTCCGTAAGGGACCATGTTTGGGCAGCGTAGGTAAGGACGGGTAGTAGGTATAAACATGTCGACGAGCTTTCACTTCAGTGACAGTGGAAGGTTACCCTTCATTAGCTCTTTCCTGGACCAGGATCTCTTTCAGGCACTTGTGACACGTTTGTCCAACTCTTTGTCCCGTCGGTTGTTAAAAGAGGTTATCTGGCCCTAGCAAGTGTACTCGTCGACATAGTCTATGACGTGCCCGTCTACCTCGACCCTACGTTTTGTGTTGTTGGTCATAACCTGGGTTTTTGTACGGTTCTTACTCAGTCCAATCTGAAGGTTTGCCGTGCTCAGATCTCTGAGCATTGATTCGAGTTCCGATGCCGAAAAAGAGAAGAGGACTATGTCATCTACAAAACAATGGTTTGTTAACTGTTTACTACATACAACTATGCTTTTGATTGCCATAACACCGCCAATGCCAAGGCTCCTGAAAATTTCTCTGAGGGTGCTGGTAAATAATTTGGGAGATAGCGGGTCTCCCTGTTTCACGCTTGGAATGATATTGTTGTCTATTGCTTTGATGAGTTTGATGTATGAAGGTTCGATTCTACATAGTATCTTTAAGTAGGACTTGGATGGAGTGATGATTCTATGGCGGAATGAGTAATGCTGTCAAAAGCTTTGGAATAATCCACGAATGCTAAATATAAAGGCTTATAAAACTCAAAAACCTTTTCTATTATCTTATTTCTTTAATACTCCTGCTGCACTCAGTCTACTCGTCACGTTACCCATTGATTGATGATGATGATTGATGTTTAATTTTACTAAATAATGAAAGTTACGCACAAAGTTGATCTCAATAATTTTACTTACTTCATAAAAAGTTAAATTTTTTTCATTTAGATTGTTTAATACAATGTTTTCCTGGTCTATTCAGTTATGGTTTTACTTAGTAATTATTATTAAACTTTTTGATACGGTTTTTTTACCAAAAAAGTACAAATAACCATTTTTATTTGTAAAACTGTGTTTAATTTTTGACATATTTCTCATAATATTGGTTCAAATTTTGAATGCAAAAGGGACTTACATGCTTTTTTCTCTTAATAGGTAACAGCTATTACAAAGTTTATTTTGTAGAAAGATAGTGCTAAAAAATACGCATCTAATGATATATTAACATCTTATATTTAATAAATAAATATATGAAATTTCATAAAAAAACAGTTTCAAAAATTTGTTTTGGCTATCCTGTAAAATTTATAGATTTCGATTTGTGGCCCTTTTGTATTCAAGGAGCGATGTGTGCCAAGTAGGAATCAAACGTATCTTCACGCGCTTTGCACCTTTGCCACTGCGCTACAGATGTCTACGGCCGACGATTTTAATTCAATTGTTATTTTATTTACATTCAAGTTGTGCATATTGTAGTGCGCAATCTACTACTGCGCGTAATATACTGCGACGTAAATGATGTTTAACTGTATTCGTGCGCGAATTATATCTTCGTAACACAGATTGGGATGTCTTTACGAGATAACTTAGAAAGACGGCTACATTTATATTGAGTAAACGACTATATCAATCTAAGAAGTATTTAATATAGTCCAAAGTTAAAACGGGATGGAGGAATAAGTAAAACGTGTTTTAAAGATACAATAACTATAAGTTTGTTGGTCTATAGGTTTACTTATGAGAAAGACTGAGGTTCACTGACTGAAGTATAGGTATATACCCTTTTTAAGTCCTTTTGCATCGGTATCAACTCGGCAACACGTTTTAAAGAACCAATTGGCCATAGTTAAACGGAAACGATCCAACCCACACAGACGTAGTTTCGAAATATTTAACTTTTAAGTTCAGATCACTAACTTTGGGGACTAACTCAGGACTAAAACTTCATGGTGGGTTTGAATTTTACTTGGATTGTTTTCGTGATATTAAAATTTTAACTTAAAGGAGTGTTTTGGTATACATAACTCATTTTACCCATAGTGTGGGTTGGATCCTTTCCGTTTAACTATGGCCAATTTATGTATAACAAGTGGGTTAAAAAATGCTTGTAAATTGATACCAAACTATTAAAACGGGCCTAAAACAAACTATACATTATTCCTGTTAGTCACGCATAATATGTACTAAATAAATATGTGCGAAAAATCCCGCATTGCCAGGCCCGACGGGGTCACGAACTCGACCTACGAGGTTATGATTTCAAGTGCCGACATACATAAGTACGAAATCGTTTTAATTGATTCACTGCCTACAAATTATATACGGACGATTTTACTGAGGGCGGGAATTTTTCATGGTAGGTCATTGAACTATTGATCCATGTTAATTCAGTGATAAGATATGGCTACTGTTGTCATTTATGTTTTTTTGATATGTCTACTTAATTGTGGCCGATTCAATTTGACGACTATAAAGGCTTTTATGCATAAAATTATTTTTTGCTATTTCCAGCAAGGCTCGCAACATTCAGATTTTTTTACTTGTCCAGCGTCGGGTTGACAGATGTCCCGGAATTTTGTATGATGTCCACAGTAATTTTACTTTCCTGTCCCGGAATGAAGAAAAACTAGTTTTTTACTAAGTTACGATACTCCTATTTTTTTTTGGTCATTCCTACTTAGCATAGTCTCAAACTGGAGACCAAAACTCTGATTCGGTTCGTGGCCTCAAAAATGTCCAGAAAATGATTAGCTTGGATCTGGCAACCCCAATCTAGCGTCTCTTAACCTGTGGTCCACAGACCCTTGGGGGTACGCCTGTTTTCCTGATTGTGCTTGATTTCCTAGGGGACCTCGGACAAGAAAAGGTTAAGAAACGGTGCTCCGGTATAATTTAGAGTAATAATACTTCTGTCGTAAATCTAGTAGCCTAATTACTAACATCCACATCAAGAGTACCCAAAAGCAAACAAATGATTCATACCAGTGTTAAGTTTGAGATAAGACCTTGAATGTCTTCAATACAAGGTCGCGAACGGAAAACGAACAAAAACTGCACTACCAACATTATTATAATTTGCCATAAGAAGTGGTACATTTATTTGGTAATACCCGACCACCGCGGTTTCACTCGCGTACACAACCTACCATATTCCAAGCCTCGTTTGGAAGCCGATTATGGAATTATAAATTAGTCTATGTATATAGGGGTTGATTTCTAAAAATTAACTTAGTCGAGCTGCCTCTGTGCCGCCGTCGGAAGTGTACGACTGCTGGTTCAATTACCACATCTAATTAATATTAGATTGTTATTATTATCCATTTAAGCCTGGACTTGCTAACGTGCTAGGTAAATGGCAAAAGCTTCAACTCGCCCCTTATACATGGGACTAACACTTAATGATGAAACGAGTGTATTTCATTCGCCTCGGCCTAAACCTTTGGGTATAACAGTCGTGGTATTACGTGCGTTAAGGACCTTAGCCTTTCTTTTACTTTATGTCTCATCAATCTCGATTTTCGATTTTATCGAAATCAATATGGCAGTTTAGCCGCGAACGAGTATAAACAGGCAGACAGACTTTCGCATTTATAATATTAGCATAATTTAAGATAAGTATATGTATATAAATGACTCATAAACAATCATAGTATCAAGATATTTCCTTTCTAGACAGAGCAGACACCTACAACAAAAGGTCTGTATTAATAAGGCACTCTGACTCATATCCAGTTTGTTACTTTAACATATCATTAGAAGACATGAACAATAATATATGAATTTGGTAATGCCTTCATTAGTAGATATAATTAATAATCTTAATTAGTTTCTCCACTTTCAGTTGATTGTTTAATGCATTGTTAACTTTCTATAATATTGTTTAAATGTTGAGAGTTTATAGATAAGTATCTATAAAACAAATAATAACCATTTTTAGTTTTATAAGAAACTGGTATGTATTTAACATTCTATATCCTCTCACTACTTTTAAGTCTTAAACATATGATTGAAGATTTTGTAACACAAGATTTAAGTAGCAAAGTAATGCTATTAAATTTAAAAATGGGAACACACATCAATGTATTAATTTTGCAACTAAATTACACTTTAAATTACTAAAATGCAACTGTATAAAAAAATGGATAACATCCTCAAGAATCATGTCACAGAGCATTAATTTAAAAGTTAATTTCCTCTAACTGTGTTACTTCACATAAAGCCTTGTTAAATATAACTGTTAATTATATAATTTATGCATTTATGTACACAGTTATAAAGATGAATCACTGGCCATAGAATGAGATATCTAACCTTTTTTGTTTTATTAATAACAATGTTTAGGCAGTTTGTTTTTGGTCTATGGTTTTGTTTTTTTTTATTGTGTTTTAGAAGTTTATACATACATTTAAAATCACACCTTTTACTCATAGAGGCAGGCAGAGACTAGAGAATGTCATTTGGTTTATAGAAGTTTATACTTGTCTAGAAATAATTGTTTTTATTTTGATGTACTGTAATAGAACAACATTGTGGTGAATAATTTTTAGCAAAGTTGTTTATTTTTCAGGGTAGTGCAGTAATCAATATACCAATAAACAATAAGCATTACTAAAACCTCACTAAAACAGTATAATTAATAATCAATGATCAAACACAAGTTCATTGTGATCACATCAATACACAACCAAAAATAATACTCATTCACTTAAACATACAACTAAGTCTTTATGAAAAGATAATACCAGTATTATTTTTACCACTTGGAGTAAAGCCAAATAGAAATACTGGCAGGTAGCAAAAGATGACAATTTGTTTTCCATTTGTTTCCAATATAAACAAGTAAAAGAACCCAAGGTTCAACTTATTAGAAAATACTAAGTATTTTTTACCTAGAATTTCATAACTGTTGGACACTATTCTAGTAAGCATTGGTTCCATCAAATGGATTTCAAATTAGATTCTGATTGGTTACAGTGTTATTGAATTATGTCTCAATTTGTAAAGATCTAAATTTTAACATCAAAACATTAACTTCCTAAAGATAAAATGATTTTTTTAAACAATGTGTATAATCAGTCAACCATAACTGTTTGAAGAAGTTTACTACAGGTTCAGATAAAAAGAATTCCTGTAATAATTGTTCAGTGAAGTGCACTCGCGAGCTGTGTTGTTGTTTACACTGCGAGTCATGATAAACAGACAAATGACATTCCTCACAGCCACAATAAAAATACATACACTGTAATTTAATCAGCTTATTTGGGTCGCTCGCTTTTTTACATTTTTTCGACAACTTTCATCTAAACGGCATGCCCGAGGTACAGTTTGTGCTCTAAATGCAACTGAACCGTGAAAGTCATTGTCACTTAACATGACATCATTGCTTTTTTGCACTTTCAAATGCCATGAAAAACTTCGCCATCTAAATGACTTAGAACCCTAATTTACCCATTGTTAGCCTCTTATGTGGCCGCAGCAGCGCTACAAAATAACATGATACAGTCAATTATCTAGATAATAGAGGCACAAGCCCGTGAAACATCCTTATTTCACACAATACGTTAACTCCCCCAAAACATTGGTGGAAATTTTCACTTTCCTGAGCATAATATGAACTGACCTTTGATTGAATGGGCGAACCCTTACAGCCACTTTCACCGAAGCCATTGTCACACATTATATTGTCAATAGTTTTAATTTTATTTTAAAATTACATCTAATCACACAAATACGACACCACAAAGCAAGTTGACATTTTTATTTGTTTGACAGCTCATAGAGTGACGTTGCAACATGGAAAAATAATTTTGACATTAAACTGTAACAAAACGCACTTTCAAAATATCGGTAACAATTAATTACATACAGCTGAAAGATATAAATAACTTTTTTGGCTTATTTCTACAAAATTTTCAGCCATGTTTGCTTCTTTAATTCTTAATTTAAATATTAGAAAAAATATGTTTATAGAGTTGTCCACTGTTTAAGTTTAATTTAATAAACATCGTAAGCTTTAAATCGGAAAATTACTAGGTACAATAATCTTTGCAGATTGAGTAAGATTTAAATGTTCATAATTTGCATATACATTTATTTGTACATCCTCATAAAAAAATTAATATTTAACATTTATTTATTAGGCTTTATTTTGCCGGTATAAAGTCGATCGATTAGTCGATTTTAGTGAAAATGTAACACCATTATTGATTCACATCTCTACTGCTGTCGATTATCTGTCCGCCAAGAAAGGTTAGAATTTTTCAATAATTTTATTTTCACATTGGAATATTTGGGTAAATAGAATTAAAATTGCGAGTAAAGTTTTTAAAGCAATAAATGATTATACATATCGTTTTAACAATACAATTAAAATAGTTATACAAGACAAAATATCATTGAAGGTAAGTCGGAGGAACATTACATAATAATTTGTGTTGATTATTCCGTCAGATACAGTCGTCACGATGTCGGAGTCTGCCCCCGGTCGCCCCATGAAGTTCCCCTACACCTTCAGCGCGAAGGTGGCCCAGTTCCCCATGAAGTTCTACGTATCGAACCAGTGGATCTGGAAGTACTGGATGATCGGAATCGCCGTCACCGTACCCGTGTTCTACAAGATCCACAAACTGGGTAAATTATTGATTTTATACTTCTATTATTGTAATATATAAGTTTCTTGAGTAAAATGCTTCGTCCTGGGTATAATGCCTTACAAGATTTAAATGGAATCCTTTCTTCTTAATGAAGGACTACTTCAGCTAACTACTGAACTGAGTTCTATCTACTAGAAGGACTATAAGTCTCTTCTTAACTATCATTAAATTTAGAATATTGTAATAAGAAACCTAAGCTAACTAAGCCTTTATTAATATGTAGTGTAAACAGATCTATCATCCTAATATGTTTGGGTATTCACTGCATTTTGGTATATCTGAATATTTTTCAGTTGGTAATCCTTATTCACAAAAGTCAGTACAAGAATAACTGCAATTGTCTACCAACAACTTTATCAATGCCTAATCTAAAATTAATCAATGTTTGTCTACTCTACTTCTAAGCAATATTTTAAGAGCAAAGAACTAGCAAACACATTACTTTATAACTATATTATGGAAATAGTTACTAACTAATTTCTTTTAACTTTCCAGCTAACTCCCCCGAGAATGTGAGCAAGTGGGCCGAGATCAGGAGGAAAGAGGCGGCTGAGCACCACTAACTTAGTTTAATAAGCATATATCTGTGCTGGTTTAAATTCAAAGTAATACCTTGTGGTTTATTTATGTTGTAAGCAAAACATTAAATCATGTAATAGTTATATTTTATGTGTTATTATTTTCCTGTTGGCAGAGCAACAATGAGCACCTGCATTACCTTCAGGGCGCGTTCCCACTATGTCGTCACGATAATTTTATCGTTGGACGACATGTCGTCTCTAGCTGTTCACATTATAACGATAGTTTGTCGTCAAAAAATTGTATCGTTTAGTGGCTGTCGTATCTAGCCATCCCCACTGTCACGACAATCTGTCGTCACTGCAAAAAATGTCGTAGACGACAGTAACTCGTGTCGTTCTATATGTGAACACCTCCAATTAAACATATAAGCCACGACACTTAAAACTACACGATTATCTGTCGTCACGACAGTGGGAACGCCCTTAGCAGTTTTTGTATATTGTATAATTAGCTTTATATTGGTTTCCAAAGCTCCACATAGTAGCCCACTATTATAGTTTGAGTTTACCCCAGCAGTTTATGAGAGTGATTGTATAGAGAGCATGAAAAACTCGAAAACAGTTCTGCAGTTGCATCAAAATGGGCCATCATGGAAGAATTATTAGTCCTAAAGACATAATGGGAAGAAAACCAGGCACTCTAGCATAGTTGGTTTTTCAAGTCGTTATGTACCTATAACTTAGTGTTTTATTTTTACTCTTATTAAATCTAGACTTAGTTAAATAAAGGGAAAATAAAATAAACACAGCAACTGTACGTGGGTGCTTTATTCACTACAATATAAATTAATATAAAACTTATAAATTACATAAATAAATAATCGCAGACAAAATGATCATCATTATTATGGAAACACAAGTCACAGAACAATATTGTAACATTTATTATGTAGGAATGCACTGGCACTGTTTATTTGTACAGGCAACCACTTGATAAAGACGCAAATACAACACCCTTGATCAAAAGAAACAGCAATTTATTGGTAATTTAAAATCTTGAACTATTGAAAAAAATAAGATAAAAAATCTGGCTGTCAGACATCTTTCTTTTTGTTTAATCTGTGATCGCCTGCATCAGCAACTAAACATGGCGGCTAAAACTAAAAACAAGCTAAACACTGAGTATTAATAATTTATTCAATCAATAACTGAGCAACCTTGTCTAGAAAAATTGTTCTTTCCCAATCAATAATAATATTAAAACAAAAATTGGCCATGCCTCAGTAAAAAGAATAAAAGCCATGCCTGAACAAAAATAAACAAATAAAATTTATCAAACTAAAACACAACGTTGGTATCGTTCGAACGAATAAAAAAAGGCGAGATTTTTGAGTGTTGAATGAAGTAAAAGCTACAATCACAACTTATACGCTAACGATTTTATAACTAAAACTAACGTCTAGGGAGCATGATTGGTGAGCGACATTTTATGTAACCAACTGTTTACACACAGTATATTATTACTTTATAAGAAAATCCTGAACCAGACAAGGTCAAGCTTTAAACTGAACGCAAAGAATGCAAGGAGTACAACTGGAAAACGCATTATTGAAATTACAACTCACATATTACCAAAATTATGCATTGACGGAATTTTCAAGTGCAGGTATATTACATACAAATGTCGCCCGCCAACAAACAAAATTTACAATGTGCGTGTGCTCTGAGGGCCACTCTCTCGAATTTCTTTGAAAACATGTTCAGGATTTAGTGAACATTCCCAAAGAATTGTGAAAGTTGGAACCAGATTTTGTGAAAATCAAATAAGGGAATTATGGGCTTTAAAGTTGGACCCTCAATCCGCACATAGAGGATTGAGGGTCCACTTGTACCGGATAAACTAAGGGCACTAAAGAAAAAGTCTTTACGCCAAAATGTAAGATAATGCCAAGCAAAAATTGCGGACACAAGAAATTACAAGAAAAACATTGTATTATTTTCCATACCTGCGTTCAAAATGGACCCTCACGTGGAAAGATTATTACGCTAATAATAACAAAACCATTAACTTTTGGCTACTCTTTGAAACCCTATATTATAGTATATAAATTGTGACATTTTGTGAAAGAAATAACAGATCATGATATCATGTTGGTTAAAAATTATCACCTAGTTAAAATTCGGACCTTCAGTCGTCCACTTTTTGGTTTTCGTTTTGTTTCGCTTAACGTATGATAGCTAACAAAAACACAAAATTATCTCCTTTTGTAGAGAAAAAAATGTGCTACAAATACAGTACCATTGGTTAATAAAAACATCTTTTATTGTATAAGAAAATCAATTTTAATTTAGTATGAAAATAATGAAATAGGGTGACAACATTTTGCATAACTTACTAAAAATTATTACTAAAAATAGCTTTTTCAGAATGATTTTTTAAATGTCTAAAATTTGTAATGGAAGCAGCGTTGGACTTCATTTACCCTTTTAAATTGCAGCATAGATTAATAAATGTAGAGTTATCGGTATTAATAAACTTGGTTCGATTTTTCTCTTATTATCATCATAACATTGGAAATTACTATTTATTAAAACATGACATTAATTAATTTCTTGAGACATTTTTAAAAATATTGGATTGTTATATTTAATGTGTACATCTTGCAGATTAGCTATATATTTTGTAAATAATGATATTTGTTCTTCTATTGGAACAGATGGTATGCGTCCTCTTGGCATGGTTATAGGTCTGTTGAGAAAAATCCCTATTATATTATTAAATAAAATATACATTATCAATAATTTAGAGAAGATTGTAATCAAATTTCATAATAAAGACATCATACATCTGGTAAATTACAATAGTACACTATAACAAGCACTTATGCGTTAAAACATTATAGATACCTGGGCGAGAAAAATCTGACATCAGTGTAGGTCAGATATACACGTGAAAAAAATCAATATCATAGCAGTATATTCAACTTTAGGAGAAATTTAATTAGTGTGTACCTAATAGTAGTTGTTAAATTATAAGACTAGGTAGGTACATATCGAAATCAGACTTACTTTAAATCAAAAGTTTGATTTCCTTGAACGCGAGTGTCTTGCTTGTACAAAGATACGATTGCACATTAAATATTTATAAATGCATTAACGTAATTATCACTGTAACATAGAACTCGCAACAAATCCCTATCACCAATCACTTCCGATGCACTCACATAAACGATATTGCTTACTAAACTAATAGCGACTATTGTGCGACACAAAAACATCACTCAGAATTAACACTACATTAAAAATTAAAGGTGGGCAAAAACAAAATTAATGTCACCCTACCCACATACATTAATAGTCAATTCAGTGTAAATTAAAATTTGTTGTTTTAACGTAATTATTATTATTAACAAATTATATCAATTTGTTGCACATTTTTTTCTACAAAAGGAGACAATTTTGTGTTTTTGTTAGCTATCATACGTTAAGCGAAACAAAACGAAAACCAAAAAGTGGACGACTGAGGGTCCGAATTTTAACTAGGTGATAATTTTTAACCAACATGATATCGTGATCTGTTATTTCTTTCACAAAATGTCACAATTTATATACTATAATATAGGGTTTCAAAGAGTAGCCAAAAGTTAATGGTTTTGTTATTATAAGCGTAATAATCTTTCCACGTGAGGGTCCATTTTGAACGCAGGTATGGAAAATAATACAATGTTTTTCGTGTAATTTCTTGTGTCCGCAATTTTTGCTTGGCATTATCTTACATTTTGGCGTAAAGACTTTTTCTTTAGTGCCCTTAGTTTATCCGGTACAAGTGGACCCTCAATCCTCTATGTGCGGATTGAGGGTCCAACTTTAAAGCCCATAATTCCCTTATTTGATTTTCACAAAATCTGGTTCCAACTTTCACAATTCTTTGGGAATGTTCACTAAATCCTGAACATGTTTTCAAAGAAATTCGAGAGAGTGGCCCTCAGAGCACACGCACATAATTTACAATAACGGCGAACACAAGCCTTGTATCTTCACATTTTATTTCTCTACGACTTTCTAACGTCACTAGTGAGGTTTACATTTAAATGCAGACGCATCAACGTGCAGGGCTCCGTACATCAAACATCTATCAGAATTCAGATATCACGCAAAATCACTTATAAAAAAACAAATAAAACCGATTTATTTTTCAACTTCAATTATTTGAATAAAACGTAAAATTTTATCACTCGCAATATTTATTTGTTAAAATCATTTTTTTAATCATAATTACGTTTATGCTTTTTTGTGCATAACTTACATGCACATGCAATCATAGAACAGCATGGTTTATAAAAACCTCTAGTTGGAAATCAGTTTACCACAATTTAAGAATTATTTGCATAATAAAATCACCTGTTTAATCAACATGAAATACCAATGAAATGAATGTATCAATCAATTAAATGCAACGCGACACATAATCAAGTTTCGATCATAAGCTGACACTACTAAATCGATAGTACACTCTGTCATTGTATAAGCATTGAGAAAGCAGTACTAAATGAACACACACTTCAATTATAATTACTTTTAGGTATACTTTTCCATCCTCAAATAACTTCATTCATGTAGTCATGTAGACATTTTCAACAGACTATATTAGCTGAACCAGAACACGTGACGAAACGAATATACGCTGTCGTAGTTACGTTTCCATCACCCGTACTTTCTCCTATGGTTAATTGTTATTTGAAGACTCGTAGCAACTAACCGCTATAATACTCAGACACTCAAATACATATATCTTACGTGTTACATTATCGTAGGATCGTACCAAGTGGCGTTCTCTGGTCTCTGCCTACTCCCATGGAAAAGACACGTAATTTTATGTATGTATTTTTATCTGAGGATGGAAAAATCTAACTTTGGGCGTATACATGGATTGAACGCTAATTCGTAAGACAACATCTTTAAATAGGATCTATGGAATGAACTATAACGTCGGTAAATAGTTACGGAAAAACTGTAATAATACAAGTGCACCATACAATATAATTATTATAATCAACGTGCAAAAGGTATATATTATGAAAAGCTGCTAACATACCATATATTCGATCTCTTACAGGCACCAATTTAAAGTTATTCCAACACTGAAACATCTATATTTTACGTACACATACATATATTATTAAAATATTTTCAACTGTACCTATTTTTCTATTGGAATATAGCAAATTTTAATATAACTATGATAAAATTTTGGTTGACATCCATTTAAGATTAGGTGAGGCTAAAGCTGTAATTCTTATGGTTATTCTAAAACATTGAAACTTTATACATGATAGTAATTAGACAAAAATGCGGGGAAGCAGCCAAAGAAATAAGATTTACGACACGAATTTAACCACATGGTAAGTATGTGCCAAAAATATAATCCTCTAACTTTCAAAAGGAAATTGTAAAACTTTTTTTCAGGTGTATGGCTGCTGCCCTCCAAAACAATCTAACATGAAGATGATCCACAAATATACAATTTATTTGCCAAAATATATACAGCACTTTAGTTTGTACACACTAAAACAATATGTATTACTTATTACACATATACATATACTACTTTTAGACAATATCATTGATATAGCATAGACACTCTTTAAGAAAAAGAGATCCATCCTTTAGTGGGCCTTAGTCTATGGTGTACTAGAGAACTAATAATATAGTTGTCTTTGAATACTGTTTTTTTTTTTGTTATTTTTTCGTTCATTGATTTGACAGACATTTGACGTTTCTTTTACACTACTATAGAGAATATTTTTTTGAAAATATATCCGTTTATTTTTCATAATTTTAACACTTATCTTCCACCATTTATTTAACAAAATTGCGAGTTAAAACAAAACATATCTACGCGCAGTAACCAGCACTCAGCGTTTACAAATAACTTACAAACAAACAAAATTTAGCACGAAACTATTCACTAATTTATTTAACAATTAACTTTACTTAATTTATCAACATTTTTATAATTAACATTTAATTACAAAAGACTTACGAGAAAAGTGTGTATTTCGATATTGCTTCCACTTTCTGAAAATTTAAAATCTTATGATTTAATTTTGAAATTAGGTACATGATATATACCCAAATCTGTATAATTTTTATATCATACTATAGACAGAATGTGTAATTTTAAAACCCATAACACGGCTTTTTGTCACGGCTATTGAAATTAAAATTATCTTCAAGATTCATTTTAATAGTTTTATCGTATAAAGGAATGATATTTTCAAGCACGTTGCTCACTACAGTCGCATTGTTTGTTAAGCCCCGCGACGACACAGCGACGTTTTTTGTCTTATAGTGCAATTAGTTGCTTAATTACTGACTGGGCAGTCTTACTGAGAAATAACTTGCCTCTTTTTTACCAGCCCAATATGAAAAAGAATACTCTCTTCTCTCTATTGTGTGATTACTGGTCAACTTACTATTAAAGTTATTCAAGGGTCAACTTTTAACATGATTTAACAACTGTTTAACTGTCTTCATCGATAACAAATGGGACCTATTTTAACATCTCGCCGTCCAAGTGATGTTAACCTCAAATACTACAATGTGGACATATATGGAATGTCCGCGATAGTAGTTACTTATACACGACCCACAACATAGAGGTCCTCAGAGAAAGAGGTAATAAATAACTTTGAGACTCTACTCAGTCAGTAATTACCCACCCATTGTCTTAACATTATGTTGATCAACAACACTATTTGGTTCATCACGATGGTTTAGTTATATTAAACATAAAATCACTTCACATTAATTTTCTTAAATAACCGCCATTTATACAAATTGTGACGTATTATACATTATCAAAATCAGCTTAGCTGTTACAAGTGATAAAACACAGCACATTTGTTTGTCTTGTCACTCACACACACAGAATACTAACGTACTATGATGAGTACGCACTGGGTTGTAATTTGAACGTTATTGTAAGGTGATAAGGTCTGTTGCTCAGTAGCATAGGTAGTCGTTATAGCGCGGGTGCGCTGGTGCCCGTCACTTGAGCTTGGCGCGCTTGGGTTTGGGCGCGTCCTCGTCTGATGAAGGGCTGGGCCGCTTCTTGGCTTCGTCGGATTCCAGGTCTGTTTCTGGCAGCTGCGGGAGTTCTAGCTCTGAGCAGCGTTTGTTGAAGAACCTTTCTAGTCGGTAGCCGGCTCTGAAAGTTGCAATTTCATTTTAGTAAGTGATTACAAAAATAGCAGAACTCAAAACGGGTGTGGAATTGGATACTAGGCCTTAGCGGCTGTAGTGAATGAAATCATAAGGATTTCAGGCCAGCAGCGCAGTTTAATTGGATCCTCCATAACGTATGCATGCACGTGCACCGTATACCATGGCGAAGTTATTTATAGTTTAAATTATGTCATTATAACGCAGATATATAATGGTCAGTAATACAAACTTGGCAACGGGATGCGTGTCCTTGTTGTAGGTGAAGCAGTTGATGAAGACAAGTGACGCGTCACTGATGAACTCCTCGTCAGTGGAGTACTGCTCGCTGTCCAGCTTGCCCTTGATCGTGCTGAAGTCCATGGGCTGCTCGATCACCTCCAGGTAGTCCGGCACCTGGGAACATGAAGCGAGAAGCGATGTAGCGGCATTGTTATATGAGTAGTTGTAGAGTTAGTGAAAAAAGAAGCCCAATGTCTTGTATCTCTATGACCAATAATGGTCATTGATAATGACCTGATGCAATTTAAAATGTATAATGCAAATAATCAAGAAACTACAGCAAGTAAGTGTACTCGTTCCTAAATGAGCGCCATTAGTTGTAGTAAGTGGCTTCGAAAGCCACGAATACGTGCTCATGTAGCCAGATTTTTCTTCAGTCACGAATGTGCAAGGGAAATAGAAATCAGATTTTTAGGTTAGCCTCAATGAAACAGAAGGATATGTATATAACGAGATCCCTAAGTTATATAGCTGTAAGTACTCACATCCTCGATGGAGACGGGCTCGTAGAAGGGCCAGCAGTCCTTGTGCTTCATGACGTCACGCAGCAGCAGCTGCAGCTGCTCCGCGTGCAGCGCCGGCGAGTGGCGCGCGCTGCGCTTGCGACTGCTCTTTGGTTCCTCTACAAATAACAATATTCAACACCATTCACTTTATTATTACACTAAGTAATCCACGGATCTGAAAGTCTTAAGGTGACAGGAGGCCGAGACATGAGACGGCGACCGAAGACTGCGACCGATACTTTACTTTAGATACTGCATATGAGGCCAGTTGTGCTCACCGGTCAGTAAACGATCTGTAGGTTAAGCAACCGTTGGCGCGGTCATTCTATAGATGGGTGACCGCATAGTGGTATTTAAATTGTCAACTAACCATGTCAAAAGCCCTTTCGGGCGGCTTGAACAACTTTGACAGTAGGTTGACCACTAAATATACGATAGATAGATACTGCATATGAAGCAGTTCGCAAGTGAGACCGAGACAGGAGACAGTTCTTAACTAAAATCGTAGTCTCCTGCCTCTGTCTCGCTTGCGAACCACCGCCTTAAGAGAGAAGCCATTGGCATGCAGTTGGACTTAATATATAGGTTAAGAAATTGCTAAAAACTGCGTTATAATGGTTTTATAGTGAATGTTATGTAGATACGTACCGTGGTGTCCATTAGTGAGTGAGTTCTTTTGTGATCTCCTGCCTGAACTTGTGTTCATTTCTTCACTCTTTTGTCTGTAAAGACATCACAATAATTTAAAGAACATTTACATACAAAATATAATATAAGTCTTTAGATAGATAATATATTACACGAAACAAATATTCCGTCTTCCATACAATAATAGTTTGAACTCCAACACTTGTATTCATTCTTTTAATAATTTTGTGGAAGTCCCCGCACAAGACTAGAACTTCAGACAAGAAGATCGTTTATGTAGAAACGAAATCAAATAATGTTTTTGATTAATGCAAGAACACAATCAAACTACTGTATTTTTGATATTATTTTAGAGATGCCTAAAAAGGTATATTGTATCGACATATCGCAACTGTATATCACGTATCGATACGAACAACGCCTCGTATAAAATACATTTTATTAGTTAATAATAATAATAACGGCATAAACAATAAGTTGAACTACTCACTTCCTAGATTTCCTCGCAGTACCGTTGTGCAAGTCTGAGTCCTTGCTGCCTCGAGACTTGCGCGTCTTCAGCTTCACGAGCGCCGTGTTATACTCGCTGTCCTCTGAATCTATAACATAACGTTAACATTGTTATAAACAGCTCGTTTTGTTATATTTACGTGTTAGTAGAAAGTAGCTGGAGTTGATAGAATAAATAAAAGAGGGTTTTTGTTGCCCAAAATACCAGTTATATAGAAGAATATTTGCAGGTTAATAGATACTAAGCAGCATCCGCTAAGAAAGGATTAATAATATGTAATATAATATTTAAAATGTTTAATTCTACCCCCAAGGTGATAAAATAGGGGATGAAAGTTTGTACGAAAATTCTGTCCTTAATCACAAACCACCGCGGACGAAGTCGCGGGCAAAAGTTAATTTCGGGTATATTTCAAGACGAATGTTCGTTAACATGAGTAGTCTGTCTTAATGTATACATAACTCTAATTTATGAAATCCTATATATATCATTGTATCTATTCTATCAACTCTAGCTAACCAGTAGGAAGGTTTAGTTGAGGATAAACACCCATTCCGAAGCACAACGAAAACAAATGGAATGAAGGTGAGTACAAGATACTATCACAAACATGAAGACATGTACAGAAGATGAAACCGGTTGAAATCATTACAGGAAATTATGTATTTATTAAAAAGATTTTCTTACGACCATCCCTATAAGGATATAGAATGAAAATTTAGAAATAGTAATCAAACACCCAAAAAAATGGTAACGAACGATAATATGACATCTAGAAGTATATAATATTAATGTTTTTCAGAACATTGATTTAAAAAAAATGCAATATATTCAATGATATAATGACTTAATGACAAGTACAACGCGATACCGTTACCGTTTGTATGTGCAAACTTTACTCGTCATCCGCTGTAGCTACTTGCAGCTATGCGGTTGTAATAAACATTATATTAATTTGCGATAATCTTGATAGAACTCTTCCTCGCACACACAGACGTGGGACCGCGCGTCGGAACACATACCACAATTAAATACATCTTTTATTCAATGATTCAATACGAACATTTATGAAATGGAAATCAAGATTACATATTATATGATAGTTGCAGGACACACTAACAGCCGAATGTAGCATTTCCGTTCAACTTTAAGCAACTTATAATTGTACTAGCTGAACCTCGCTTGCGTTACATAATAGATAATGGGTCATTATTTTCCTCGTTTTTGTATCATTTTTTACTGGTACTCTGCTCCTATTGGTCCTAGTGTGTGTTATATAGCCTTCCTCAATAAATAAGCTATCTAACATTAAAATATCTTTCAATTCGCACCACTAGTTCCTGAGATTTGTAACATTGGTAAAAATTATTCATTTTCCATTTAAACTGGTATTGTAGTCTGTAGTAATCGTTTTGAGTACTCCAGTGCCATTACGCGGTCAATCATCAACGGAATGATTGTACTATAGGTTCTTTACAACGAGTGCTGTTTCTGCATTCAGCTATTAGTATATAAGTATATAGTAAAGAAAGGGTAATGAGAAGCGTAGTTGATGTTAGTGCGTGATGTTCGCAGCGTTAGAGCGAGCGCTGAGGTGAAGCGACACATTTACCTGACCACATGCACTACACTATGGAATTATTATCTTTATTGTTACGAAAAGAAAGGCACAAAAGGCTTTGATTTAGTTGCCATTTTTGTTGGTATTTACGTTAAGTAAAGTTTGACCTTTGTATATTTATCTTCTGATTTGAACAAACTGAAAACTTTTTTAAGGAGATATTGTTCTTTTTTAGTTTAGGAGTTTCAGTAATATCTTTTAAGAAATGGGTTTCATACAAATTGCTATGGTGTATGTCTACCGAATAAAAATTGAGGTTCATTTTGTTTAAAGCTTTGTTTGAGTGCCTCTTGTTTTAGTAGATTGGATTGTAGGTATTTATATTTAATTTGGAGTATTTTAAGTGTATAATTCCACAGTGCAGTGCATGTGCAGTGTAGGCACGCACCGGAGGAGAGCGTGCGCGAGTGCAGCGCGCGCGTGTAGTGCTGGATGTTGCACAGCGCCGCCGCCGCGCAGCGCCGACCCGACGTCTCTTTGTACATACGGCACGTTAGTGTCTCGCGTTATATACTTAACTATACTAGTTATGTGTTGCGCTTATTATTCACATACAAGCTGGTATTTTCCTACATTTTTTTTTTGGTGTTTACATATTGAACGTATTTTAATACAAATCCATTTGCCGTTAGAGGAGATGTTTTCGTAGTGAGGTAATTTAGTTCATAAGAATTCTGTGTCATTTGAACACTTCATAGAAATATTATTTTATTACGTTATAGTACAAACGTATCGAAGGTAAGGTCAATATGAAAACGTTCACTGACTCATCAAGGGAAGGAACAAAATATAATTATTAGCAGTTCTGGCGCAACAGAAAGTGTCGCAACATTATGTGAGCAGCATAAAGTCGAGGCGCTCACCTCTGCTGGGCTGCGTGCAGGCGCTGCACAGCCACCTCCTGGCGGCGCGAGCAGCACGTGGGGCACACTCGGCGTGCAGGCGCGCGCCACACGCGGCGCACGCCACGCCCAGGCGCCCGCCCGACCCGCACACCGCGCACAGCTCCACCACGCACTCGCTGGAACAACCATACAATAACATGTATATAAATGTCTTAACTTCATTATTGCTAAAAATATTACTCAATCTCTTATTCACACATGATGTATAAATGTCTCAACTTCATCATTGTTAAAAATATTACTCAAAGTGTTGTTCAAACCTGATCGTTATCCACTACCGCCTCGTCAATAGCACAACTTTTTACAAAGAAAGTTCAATAACCAAAACAGAAAAGACACAATACTACGACAATTCTTAAACATACATGTGTACAACTTTCAATATCACTAAAAGTAACACAAATAAATATGTAAATATTTTTACCTGTCATTCAACTCGTCCTCTATGTCATCATCAGAGAACAGCTTCCTTCTCTTCCTCGGCGTTCGTTCTTTGGGCTTGCACTGATCACAAAACCAATCGCCTTCAGGTACTTTCTATACAGACAAACAATTAAAATCATAAACATAACGATTAAAAATAAACCTTATATCATTGTCTTATGGTTAAAATTTGTATAACAAGATATACTTCACATTTTATACTGTTGTTTCTTGTAACGTAATAAACAAAATTATATTAAAATAAAGTGTCCATTACCTTTCTAGTCGGTCCCGACTGTTAGCATGAAATTATATAAGATATTGCATTGAATATTAAATATTATTTTGCTGTTAATTAATTTACTGTAGGTTACCCGACACGTACATAAATGCAACACTGGATATATTATATTTGGCTGATGTAATTTAAAAGATAATGTTTTTTTTAACCGATACTATCCTATTGTTGGGCAAAGGTCACCCCCAAAGAAAATGTACAATTAAAAATTTCAACAAGCATTTTAACATAATTTCTCAGAATATAGAACGTCACATACCGTCAACTTAGGTTTCAAGCAGTACAAATGATGTCCCTTATTACATCCATCGCAGAGCAGCATGTTATCCGGGTCAGTCTTCCTGCGGCACAGCCGGCAGCTGGCGTTGAGGATGCTGGCCGACCACGTGACGCTGGAGTCCAGCGTGAACACGTGCAGCACCAGCTGGGCGAAGCTGCGGCACTCCATGAGGGACACCTCCCAGCGGGCCAGCGCGTCGAAGTCTAAGGGCTTGTTGCGGGCTTCGCGGTCCTTGCGCTCTTTGTCGTCTAGACCTGGGGTAAGGTTTGTATTGTTTGATTTAGATTTGAATAGTAATTGATCTTGTGGTGGATTATGTATTGTGTAGTAAGTACTAATAAGGTTTTATTGGTACCCGATTATAAAAAATATTGTTACTTCTTTTCGATATAAAATAAAGATGACTTATGACGATTTCATATATTTCAATCCAAGACTAATGTCAAAAGTAACTGTCTAAGTTAGGTAGGGAAAAAAAAAAGATCCAAAAAATGTCTATCTTTGAAAACGAGCCACATGATTAAATAACTGAAAGCTGTTTTATAACAAACAATTCTAAAAAGTCTTGTAATGTCCCCAGAAAGATTATGAAGAACAACACACAAAAAGCAATATTAAAGCAGTGTACTCACCGAGTGGTCTCTTGAGGTACTTCTGGTGTATGGCCTGGCTGACCTGCAGCAGCGCGGAGGCCAGGTCCCGGACCACCTGTGGCGCAGCACCTGGCCCCGCGCCGTTGGCCTCGCTCTTGACGCCGTTCAGCCGCGGCACCTCCAGGTAGTGCGCCGGGTCGCGGTACTTGTTGATCGCTATTGATTTCTTGTCGTCTTCCTCTATGTCTAAGATATAAACACGTTTCTTTTGTAAATATTATACATACTACTGTGCGTTTAGTATGTGTAAATACACTCACGTTGCGCTAAATACACTTTAGTCCTGTATAATACGGGGCGAGCCTATTGCCATTAGCCACGTGACAAGCTTCTGGACTACTATTTAGAACCTTTAAATATATTAAATAAAATAAATAAATTTAACCCATTAATGTCTCACTGCTGGGCAAGGGTCTCCTCCCGTAATGAGGGAGGGGTTAGGCCTTGAGTCCACCACGCTGGCCAAGTGCGGGTTGGGGACTTTGCATGCCCTCAATAAATGTATTAAACAAATTTCAGGCATGCAAGGTTTCCTCACGATGTTTTCCTTCACCGTTGGAGCATGTGACAATTATTTCTATTAAAAACAAATATTTTGCCCCAACCAGGAATCAAACACTTGACTTTGTGATCAGCAGTCGTATATGCCACTACCACAGAGTACAGAGGCAGTTACAAAATCACGCTTTTCTTCTCGAAATGGTACTTATACGACTTGAGACGAGGGACGTTCACTTGCAACGATCCCTACTAAATTCACACCCATACATTTTGTCATACAGGACCACTGTGAGTCAGGCAGTCATCACAATCTACATGTTATATATACTATCAAAGAGTATGGTAACTTACCATTAGGTACTTTGAGCACTCCGTTAGGTAGATGGTAGTCATCTCTGTACTGTTTGTCAGGTCCCCACGTTAAGTAGTCCGCTTGTTTGTCGTAGCCGCGGAGCATTAACGTTCCTCGCCACGCTTCACGATCCTGTAACACAATAAATACTTTATAATAAGTTTATATTACACAACCATCTACTAAAAAATACTAGTGTATATTATACCCATATTTTGAGCTTTATAAATGTTTGTCTTTGTCTTTGCCTGTTTTTTCCACTATGCTTGTAAGTATAATAACATGAGAGTGGCAGCTCATTAACTGGAAATAAATTCATATTATTATCTAATATAATATTAGCAAAAAAAATAATATAATATTATCAAATATCTGTGTGTCTATAAATCTGAAACACATTCAAAACTGTACTCCCTAATCCCAAGAACGATCGCCACTAAATATGACTGGGAGACACACTTCATGTTATAAAATTTAAATTAAGGAGGTATGTTTAATGTCGCACCTTAACTTTGAGCGAGCCGAGGCAGCCGTGGAAGATCTTCTCCTCCAGCTCCAGCACGTGGTCGCGCAGCGCCAGCTCCAGCGCCTCGCCCAGGCTGGAGTCGGGCGCCACCAGCAGCGACGGCTGGAACTTGCGGTGCCGCGTGTAGTGCGGGGACGGCGCCGGCGGGGGCTGCGACATGGACGGAACAGATTATATTGTATGCTTTGCGATTAAATGAATATCATTTAAATATTTTAGACCTGGTTTAGTAATCTATCTTATGACTATGTTACAGAAAAGGGTTTTTGTGTAGGACAAACAAATAAAAAAAATGTCACGTGTTTATATAAGTGCACACTACAAATAAAATGTAGATAAAAGTGAGAATAAATAAGTGATTGTAGCTGAAATACTTGTTCAATAAATATACTCTTAAATATTACAAGACCGAAAAATATGTATTAATCGTGATCATTACCGTAGTGGTAATGATCACGACTAATACATATTTTTCGGTTAAATGTTAAAATCTGTCAAGTAGATTGAGGGATCATCGCGGACAAAAACCATTAATACATAAGCTGTCAGTTTAACCCATATTAAAATTAGAATATTCCTTTTTTAATTTTGTTTAAAGTAGTGTGATTATGGGTACAAACCGGTGTCACAGTCGGGTTGAGTAGATGCACAGGGCACTTGTTGATGTAGTTGATGATGTTAGCCTTGTCCATCTCGAGCGCCTGGCGCAGCTCGGCCTCGCGCAGGCCGCGCTTGTTGAGCGACGCGATCAGCGCCTCCACCTGCTCCTCCGAGTGGTACACCGTCCAGCGGGGACGGTCCGCCTGCAACATGACACTACTGTTGAGTATCGTGAAACAAATATTGGTTTGTCACTGCCTATGTGGCCTTCTGCCGCGCAGAAGTCTCGGGTTCAAATCCTGGGCCGGGTCAAAAAGGTTTCGAGTTTTCTATAAACAATTTCTTAGAGATTGTCTGGGATTAGGAAGTTAAGCTTGCAGACCATGATCCTGGCTGTTAAATCTTAAGAATCAGCGGTAGATATAAATCTCGCGGAAACAGTAGTAGGAGCTTAGAGCTAGCATAAGAAATGGAGAAAGGGTCTGTCGTTGATGGAAGATGTGTTCGTACATACGTACATAATGAGCAGTACACAGTACCTTGCCGTGCACGAGGCAGGAGGCCACGTCCCCGGTGCACATGAGCAGGTCCCGCAGCTGCTGCGTGCTGGGCTCCAGCGCGCTGTGCTTCTGCGCCAGCCCGTTCACGCTGGACAGCGGCTTCTTGGGGGAGCTGCCGCGGGAGTTCGTGCCCGACTCGTTCTCCTTGTCGCTGCTCGCTGCAACACACGGTAACAGGTCAGATGGCGATACCCTCACAGAGTCAGACAGTACAAGCAGTACGTACCTCTCTCCCGCTGCTGCTCGAACAGCTTGGCGACGTGCTCCAGCGTGTCGGCGGGCCCGCGCGGCGGCGCCAGCGGCAGCACGGGCTTGTGGCAGGCGCCGCGCGGCTCGGCGCCCGCCTCCACGAACAGCCCCGCCACGCCGCGCATCACCCAGTAGCGGCGGAACGCGCGGTCCGAGCCTGGGGGGGAATTAGAAATAAAAGGTATTTATTATCTTGTATTCGTCTTGTTTCTCTCAAAAATCGCGTCACCCGAGAGGCCGTCTAAAAGCGGCGACAGAATACCGACAGAAACATTTTTTGGAACATAAATTCCGACACGAATCCTAGCTATTTAGGGCTCCCACACGCACACAGTGTCGGCGGCAGGGTCGCCGAGGATTGCCGCCGCGTGTGCCGGCGGGTTTCACGACTTGCCCTCGTCATTTGTTTTTACCATTTGAGCGGTAATGCTGGACATTGACAGCTCTGCGCGGCTAGTCTTTTCTTTTCTTCTCTTTCTTTATTAAGATTGGTCAAACAGATCAAAACTGACCTACAATTTGTACGCAATCAATATATTACGAAACCATACACATTACAACCAACTCCAAACATTCTCTAAACTACCCGAAACGAACAAAACCCCTGAACAATACCCCCCATTATCACCAAAACTCACCGACATAAGAAGTGAAGTCAAACAGCTCGAGCTGCAGCTCCTTGAGTCGCTTCTCGTACTCCTTCCTCTTGTCCTCGCTGTCTTTGGTCAGCTTCTCTATGGCGGCCTTGGTCTCGTCGTCCACGGCGCGCGCCTTCTCCCCCGACAGCTTCTGTTGCTCCTTCTTCGCCGCGGCCTCTTTGCGAAGCTCTTGCTTCGATGCTTGGACTTGCACTTCGCGTTTGCGTTCGTTTATCTGTGGAGTGGAATATATTGGGTGTAAATATGGTTTAACTTGATAAAAATGGCGATTAGACTGACTTTGAATCAGTTACAAGTTGTAACATAAACTTCATAATGAAATACTCTCAAAGATCCATCGTAGTTCGAAAACAAAAAAAAAACCTTGTCTTATACACATAAGACTGAAATCTTTTTTCACGTTTTCGAGACTCGATCTAAGTGAAGTTCAAATAAATGAAGCACCCCCTATGCACATCCTTATCCAAGTTATTTAATCTTCAAAGACGATAACGCAGATCAAAATCGCAAGCAAAACTTAGGCTTCTGCTTGTTTACGTTTTTTATCTCGAACGGTTGGCCATACTTTATATACGAGCAGAGAGATGACATAGTAATTTAAGCCATTCGCTAAAAGTAGAATGCACATATATTATTATAGTTTTAAATTATAAAATACTCGATTATTCTTATGTCAAATACTCAGTAAGGTATAGTCGCTCAGTAAGTTTTACCTGGTGCATACGCAGCGCTTGTTTGGTGTTCCTCATTTCTTCAAGTCGTTCCTCCACCAGGTCTCGAACTGTCGCGTAACTCAGGATTTGATTCATCAAGCACTGGATTATCAGGAACTTGTCCTCTGTAACATAAAGAACATAATTTATAGATATTGTCAGGCTACCCGCCTATCAAAGCATAGTGAGGCGGCCGACAAGTGGAAAAGAGAAATATTAACCAGAAATAATAATCGTTTTCTGCGGACATGTTATTATTATTGGTTTACATTTTTCTGTTCCTCCGACCTGCAACCCTGTTCTGTGTGGGCAGGCAGGCAGTCTAATAGATGAAAATTTGACAGTACAAGTTCCCAACACCGGTGGGTTTACAGCAATGTAAGAGGTATGGTAGTTGTTAGGTGCAGGTCGGCGACATGCGTGGTGGCGAGGTCCCGCAGCAGGTGCGGGTGCGCCACGCGCAGGCGCAGGCCGGGGTCGTCGGCGCTGGTGTATCGTGTTGTAGTACATACCTAGGTGCAGGTCGGCGACATGCGTGGTGGCGAGGTCCCGCAGCAGGTGCGGGTGCGCAGGCCGGGGTCGTCGGCGCTGGTGTATCGTGTTGTAGTACATACCTAGGTGCAGGTCGGCGACATGCGTGGTGGCGAGGTCCCGCAGCAGGTGCGGGTGCGCCACGCGCAGGCGCAGGCCGGGGTCGTCGGCGCTGGTGTATCGTGTTGTAGTACATACCTAGGTGCAGGTCGGCGACATGCGTGGTGGCGAGGTCCCGCAGCAGGTGCGGGTGCGCCACGCGCAGGCGCAGGCCGGGGTCGTCGGCGCTGGTGTATCGTGTTGTAGTACATACCTAGGTGCAGGTCGGCGACATGCGTGGTGGCGAGGTCCCGCAGCAGGTGCGGGTGCGCAGGCCGGGGTCGTCGGCGCTGGTGTATCGTGTTGTAGTACATACCTAGGTGCAGGTCGGCGACATGCGTGGTGGCGAGGTCCCGCAGCAGGTGCGGGTGCGCCACGCGCAGGCGCAGGCCGGGGTCGTCGGCGCTGGTGTATCGTGTTGTAGTACATACCTAGGTGCAGGTCGGCGACATGCGTGGTGGCGAGGTCCCGCAGCAGGTGCGGGTGCGCCACGCGCAGGCGCAGGCCGGGGTCGTCGGCGCTGGTGTATCGTGTTGTAGTACATACCTAGGTGCAGGTCGGCGACATGCGTGGTGGCGAGGTCCCGCAGCAGGTGCGGGTGCGCAGGCCGGGGTCGTCGGCGCTGGTGTATCGTGTTGTAGTACATACCTAGGTGCAGGTCGGCGACATGCGTGGTGGCGAGGTCCCGCAGCAGGTGCGGGTGCGCAGGCCGGGGTCGTCGGCGCTGGTGTATCGTGTTGTAGTACATACCTAGGTGCAGGTCGGCGACATGCGTGGTGGCGAGGTCCCGCAGCAGGTGCGGGTGCGCCACGCGCAGGCGCAGGCCGGGGTCGTCGGCGCTGGTGTATCGTGTTATAGTACATACCTAGGTGCAGGTCGGCGACATGCGTGGTGGCGAGGTCCCGCAGCAGGTGCGGGTGCGCCACGCGCAGGCGCAGGCCGGGGTCGTCGGCGCTGGTGTATCGTGTTGTAGTACATACCTAGGTGCAGGTCGGCGACATGCGTGGTGGCGAGGTCCCGCAGCAGGTGCGGGTGCGCAGGCCGGGGTCGTCGGCGCTGGTGTATCGTGTTGTAGTACATACCTAGGTGCAGGTCGGCGACATGCGTGGTGGCGAGGTCCCGCAGCAGGTGCGGGTGCGCCACGCGCAGGCGCAGGCCGGGGTCGTCGGCGCTGGTGTATCGTGTTGTAGTACATACCTAGGTGCAGGTCGGCGACATGCGTGGTGGCGAGGTCCCGCAGCAGGTGCGGGTGCGCAGGCCGGGGTCGTCGGCGCTGGTGTATCGTGTTGTAGTACATACCTAGGTGCAGGTCGGCGACATGCGTGGTGGCGAGGTCCCGCAGCAGGTGCGGGTGCGCAGGCCGGGGTCGTCGGCGCTGGTGTATCGTGTTGTAGTACATACCTAGGTGCAGGTCGGCGACATGCGTGGTGGCGAGGTCCCGCAGCAGGTGCGGGTGCGCAGGCCGGGGTCGTCGGCGCTGGTGTATCGTGTTGTAGTACATACCTAGGTGCAGGTCGGCGACATGCGTGGTGGCGAGGTCCCGCAGCAGGTGCGGGTGCGCAGGCCGGGGTCGTCGGCGCTGGTGTATCGTGTTGTAGTACATACCTAGGTGCAGGTCGGCGACATGCGTGGTGGCGAGGTCCCGCAGCAGGTGCGGGTGCGCAGGCCGGGGTCGTCGGCGCTGGTGTATCGTGTTGTAGTACATACCTAGGTGCAGGTCGGCGACATGCGTGGTGGCGAGGTCCCGCAGCAGGTGCGGGTGCGCCACGCGCAGGCGCAGGCCGGGGTCGTCGGCGCTGGTGTATCGTGTTGTAGTACATACCTAGGTGCAGGTCGGCGACATGCGTGGTGGCGAGGTCCCGCAGCAGGTGCGGGTGCGCCACGCGCAGGCGCAGGCCGGGGTCGTCGGCGCTGGTGTATCGTGTTGTAGTACATACCTAGGTGCAGGTCGGCGACATGCGTGGTGGCGAGGTCCCGCAGCAGGTGCGGGTGCGCCACGCGCAGGCGCAGGCCGGGGTCGTCGGCGCTGGTGTATCGTGTTGTAGTACATACCTAGGTGCAGGTCGGCGACATGCGTGGTGGCGAGGTCCCGCAGCAGGTGCGGGTGCGCCACGCGCAGGCGCAGGCCGGGGTCGTCGGCGCTGGTGTATCGTGTTGTAGTACATACCTAGGTGCAGGTCGGCGACATGCGTGGTGGCGAGGTCCCGCAGCAGGTGCGGGTGCGCAGGCCGGGGTCGTCGGCGCTGGTGTATCGTGTTGTAGTACATACCTAGGTGCAGGTCGGCGACATGCGTGGTGGCGAGGTCCCGCAGCAGGTGCGGGTGCGCCACGCGCAGGCGCAGGCCGGGGTCGTCGGCGCTGGTGTATCGTGTTGTAGTACATACCTAGGTGCAGGTCGGCGACATGCGTGGTGGCGAGGTCCCGCAGCAGGTGCGGGTGCGCCACGCGCAGGCGCAGGCCGGGGTCGTCGGCGCTGGTGTATCGTGTTGTAGTACATACCTAGGTGCAGGTCGGCGACATGCGTGGTGGCGAGGTCCCGCAGCAGGTGCGGGTGCGCCACGCGCAGGCGCAGGCCGGGGTCGTCGGCGCTGGTGTATCGTGTTGTAGTACATACCTAGGTGCAGGTCGGCGACATGCGTGGTGGCGAGGTCCCGCAGCAGGTGCGGGTGCGCCACGCGCAGGCGCAGGCCGGGGTCGTCGGCGCTGGTGTATCGTGTTGTAGTACATACCTAGGTGCAGGTCGGCGACATGCGTGGTGGCGAGGTCCCGCAGCAGGTGCGGGTGCGCCACGCGCAGGCGCAGGCCGGGGTCGTCGGCGCTGGTGTATCGTGTTGTAGTACATACCTAGGTGCAGGTCGGCGACATGCGTGGTGGCGAGGTCCCGCAGCAGGTGCGGGTGCGCAGGCCGGGGTCGTCGGCGCTGGTGTATCGTGTTGTAGTACATACCTAGGTGCAGGTCGGCGACATGCGTGGTGGCGAGGTCCCGCAGCAGGTGCGGGTGCGCCACGCGCAGGCGCAGGCCGGGGTCGTCGGCGCTGGTGTATCGTGTTGTAGTACATACCTAGGTGCAGGTCGGCGACATGCGTGGTGGCGAGGTCCCGCAGCAGGTGCGGGTGCGCCACGCGCAGGCGCAGGCCGGGGTCGTCGGCGCTGGTGTATCGTGTTGTAGTACATACCTAGGTGCAGGTCGGCGACATGCGTGGTGGCGAGGTCCCGCAGCAGGTGCGGGTGCGCAGGCCGGGGTCGTCGGCGCTGGTGTATCGTGTTGTAGTACATACCTAGGTGCAGGTCGGCGACATGCGTGGTGGCGAGGTCCCGCAGCAGGTGCGGGTGCGCAGGCCGGGGTCGTCGGCGCTGGTGTATCGTGTTGTAGTACATACCTAGGTGCAGGTCGGCGACATGCGTGGTGGCGAGGTCCCGCAGCAGGTGCGGGTGCGCCACGCGCAGGCGCAGGCCGGGGTCGTCGGCGCTGGTGTATCGTGTTGTAGTACATACCTAGGTGCAGGTCGGCGACATGCGTGGTGGCGAGGTCCCGCAGCAGGTGCGGGTGCGCAGGCCGGGGTCGTCGGCGCTGGTGTATCGTGTTGTAGTACATACCTAGGTGCAGGTCGGCGACATGCGTGGTGGCGAGGTCCCGCAGCAGGTGCGGGTGCGCCACGCGCAGGCGCAGGCCGGGGTCGTCGGCGCTGGTGTATCCGCCGCGCTGGTGGTAGCGCCACGTGGCGCAACGCGTGCCCGGGCCCGCGCCCGACGACAGCAGGTGCAGCCTGCAAGTGGATATACAGTGAGAACGAAGCCACATTGCAGTGCGTTGCTTCATTGGAACGGATCAATACATTGTATGCCATATGTTCATTGCGTCGACGCATGTCGTCGCAACACAGCAGACACACGCCGTCGCAGTTGCAACGGAGCTTCTCACAACTGGCTATGAGCGACACACACTATAACGACAAATCGAAATGACGAGCTATATTGAGATAAAAACATCTTTAATGAATACTATTCAAGCTGTGCGAGAATTACGTATTTTATAAAGAAGGCTTGAGACTAACAGTCTGCAGAAAATGTCACTGAAAAGTATTTCCATCTCTAAAATAGGCACCATAATGTAAGTTCAAAGGCTACTCTAGTAAGTTTCACTGATATACACATACCTAAGCACTTCGCTAACGGTGGTGGGGTCGAGCGGCAGTTTGCTGAGCGGCGTGCCGAGGTACGTCTGCGACCACTTGCTGGCCTTCGTGGCCAGTTCCACCGCCTTCGTCACGCCTATCTCCGCATCCGCTTCTTTTACCTCTGAACAATTATTACACAAATGAGATGTCGCTAGGTATAATAGACATTGTGATTTTCGAAATCTAAATATATATGTTACTGTAAAAGCCCGAACGGTGGTAAATCCTAAGATTTTCCGGTATAACCTAAGATTTACCAACTCGCAATGGTAAAAGACCGAACAATTCTTTTATTTCGAACTTTTACTTATATTCACTTGATGATGTCGAAATGTCGTCGGAGCCCCGCTTCGCGCGGGCTCCTCCTTCTGGGTGGTTAAAAAAAAATAACCACATAGTTATGACGGCGGATTTTTTTTTATATCGTAACATAGTTTTTAAACTCTGGCTTGTTTGGACTATTACCGTTGAGAGTTGGTAAATCTTAGGTTTTACCGGAAAATCTCAGGATTTACCACAGTTCGGGCTTTTACAGTAACATATATAACTCAAAGGAGACTGAGTGACATAGTGATCTATTAACGCACAGCCCAAACCACAAGACGGATCCAGCTGAAATTTGATTTTTGGAAATTCTCCCCCGAACAGGATGAAATTCCACGCGGGCTATGTCGCGGAAGAAGGATAGTAGTATTATAAGTTTTGCTTTTGATTGTGATCGCAGCAGCTACAACAGTCTCAAATTAAAATATAAATAAAGTAAGTTTTCTTTGTTATAGTAAACCATCACAAAGAAAACGCCTAGTTACAATTGGAAGAAAAAATAAAAATATTTCGAAACCACTTACCAGTAGACAATAAAATCCCTCCATTCTCATTATAATCCTCAGCCTCGTCCTCTTGCAAAGAGAATATAGTAGTCAAGAACATCTGTATGAGGTCACTGAACGACCCCGCATGCTCCTTCATAGTGAGGGCCTTCCGGAACGTCTCCAGGTCCAGCTGGTTGTGGAACACGTCCTTCACCTTGAGGACCTCGGAGTACGTGTGGACAAACTCTAGCACAGAGAGGAAGTCTCCAAAGTGCTGGTGTGGTATACCTTCCACTTCTATCGGTGTGCCTTTTGGTATTATCTGTGGAGAAGAAATTAGAGTTATATAATATAGAGTATATTTTTCGTACCTTCATAAAAAAGGATAAAAGGTCTCTCTTTTAACCCATCACTAACCCACCGCTGGGCAAGGGTCTACTCCTAAATAGGGACCAGTTAAGCCTTAAGTCCACCACGCCGGCCAAGTGCGCGTTGGGGACTTTTGCATGCCCTCAATCAATGTATTAAAATAAATTCATCACGATGTTTTCTTTCACCGTTAGAACAAGTGATAATTATTTCTAATACACACAACTTCTAAAACACATTGATGTGTTGCCTCACGTTTGCACCGTCGACCACTTGTGTGGGAGGTGTCAACTTATATCATTTCTTATACCACTCGGCTATCACTGCCGGCTGCCCGCAAAATCTCTCCTTCCACAAACTGTTAGCAAATCTGAGTCGCCTATATAGCCAAAGGGAGTAAATCAGCATATTTAAAAGGGAGGTATCTCTTACCCTCTGGTCCTCCAGCTCCATGTCATCTTTAACCTTGTGCCACTCTTTCATATAAGCCAGCAGTCGCGCGGTCTTCTCTTTCTTTCTGATTCTCTCCTCTTCTTTCCGCTGTCGAAGCTGTTCTTCTGCTTTGCGCATCTTGTCTGCTAACTCTTGAGCGCTCTTCTTAGCCGCTGGGTCGGCTGGCGGTTTGTTCTTTTGGGCTGTAGAAGAAGTAAAAGAAGAATTACGTCTTTTGGTAGAAGATTAAGCCCCACTTTAGAATTAGTGTCGGTCAGCTATCTGACGTAATTTTTACAGTTGTTTTTCTTTGCATTTGCTGTCATTTTATCCATCAGTTAGGTTACCCGACATTTGTCAGTATACCTAAGTTTACCCTATATGAGATGTTTTATTAAGATTGATGTATAACGCCACGCCTATGTTATACCCAAAGGTGTATGCAGAATTGTATTTAAAACATGTTTCACTATTTGCATTCGCAGTATCAGGCCAGGGAAGTAGTAAGAGACAAACCTCATGAGCAAATTACATATTATTATATCTGGGGTACTATTAACCAATCCGAGAATTGAACACGATACTTCGTAATCAGCACCCGTATGAATTACCACCGAAACCACAAACGGAATCAACTTTAATATAAAAAAGTTATTTATCCGAATATATCCTTGAAAATTGTTCCAGTTCAGCAGAAACATAGTCAGAAGCACTAAAAATCGATATAAAAGTCTCCATACCTTCAGCTTTGTCAGTCTTCTTCACAAACTTGTCCATGGACTGTTGTCCTTTCTTATCAGGGCTGGGTTTCTTGGCCGACTTGAGTTTGGAAGCCGAGCCGGGCTTGGCCGGGGCTTTGTTGGCCGGTGGGGACTTGAGCAGCTTCTTGGAGAGGGCGAAGTCTGGGGGACTGCCCGTGAATATCTGGTCGAATGTTACTGTGTGTATGCTGTATTTGTCTTGTGCTGATTTCTGAAACAAATAAGTTTAAATAATGAGAAAGAAAATAATAGTTAATCTGTAATAGCCATAACACCAAGAAAAACAACTCCTTTTTACGCAATTGTGCGTGTAATCAATATAATTGATACATTTATGATTAACCCCCGGTTTCTCAGGCACATTTAGCGGTAGTTTATCTATTCGAAATATTGTTTCCGATGAACGCTGTACGGGGCTCTTAACTCTATAGCAGTAGGTGTAATAGGTGGTGCCGTTTCTGAAGAGTACGGGAACAATCATTGTGACACGAGAATTTATTGGCAGAAAGAACATAGCCACAAAGAGCAGCTTATCAATTTTGTAACATTATTCAGTGATAATTAAAACTACGTCGTTAATTTTCCTAATTACTTCAAATTAGAATAATATTAAAAATTCCAGCATATCTAACTAGGACATGATTAAATAATTATATTAAGTAGTTTTAACTAATTACTATACCAAAGACTATAAATAAAAGATATAAGGTAGTGGTTTAGGTCGCTACGCCGCTACCATTGCGTCGGGAAGTCGTGGGCTCGATTCCCACACGGAAAAATTATTTGTGCGATCCACAAATAATTGTTTCGAGTCTGGTTGTACTTTGTGTCCGTTGTTTGTATGCTTGCAAAAGTCCACGCGACACAAGAGCGATTCTTAGTGCGGGAGTTGTCTTTTTTTTTAATCAAAACAAAACAATCATTTACCATTAATACAGTTTTTGGCAAGATTAAATTACAAATATGCAAAATACAAACAGCTTTCTGTAACAAAGAGATTTAGTTTAGAGAAAGGATTTTTCTTAAAAAGAAGTGAGCGCAACCCATTTCAAAAATTGTATTTGGTTTAAAATGTACAACATTTGCGTAACCTTAAAAAACAGTTAACCCTTCTTAAACAATATATCAAAGAATCCACTCATACATACAAACTTCTTAAGAAATAAATAGCTATTAAAAAAAAGGTTCTTCTTTGTGTTGACAGGGCTCTATTCAGAGGCAAGATGTTACCCTAGTTGTGAACACAATAGTTTTGAAAACAGCTGGGGGCTTTTTGTAGGCTTACTTAGTTTTGCAATGTAAATAATCTTTTGATAATTGATATGTTGAGAAAATCTGTTGCTATGTGACAGTCTATACTAATAATATAAATTTGGCTGCCTCCGTTGCGCAGTGGTTAAGGTCGCCACGCCGCTACCACTGTATCAGGAGGTCGTGGGTATCGAACCCACAGGGAATAAATAGTTGCGCGATCCACAAATAGTTGTTTCGGGTCTGGTTATACTTTGTGTCCGTTGTTTGTATTTTTGTTAGAAGTCCCCGCAACACAATAACAATTCTGTCTGTTTGTCTGTTACATTTTCTTGCCTCAACTGCTGAACTAATGAAATACTTATTCTTTTCTTTTTCATGCATGCAAGAGAGCTCGAGCCAGTAAATTTAGACGCCTTCAGACCAAAGGCAAAGAGCTAGTGCCAGCGTTAATATGACAATAAATATATACATCCATTCTAATCATCTAAGTCTAGAATAACTAAATAATTTCCCTAACTAATAGGTAATTCAAAATCAAATCCTATTACCATTTAAATCATATACTGAGACTTAGGACACTTAAAGTGAAATACATAACACTTGTCTTATTGTGCCATAAGCAAACTAAATAGTTATTTCCTTACCTTGATGCCAATAACGCCATCTGGTCGCGACTCGACGAACTGTTTAAGAAACAGCCGGTTCTTGTCGCGCGTGTACACGCCCTTACGCCGGCGCACGCGGTCGAAGGGCGCGGTGCCGATCTGCCCCGTCGCCGTCGGGTCAGCCTCGTCGTACTGTTCTATCTCGTAGCAGTACGACGCTGCCGGGATGAGGGTTTTGCTGTTGGGAGAAAGGGTACATGATTAGTATGAATTTTTTAATTTGGAGGTTTTGCTTGTGACGTGTTCGTTTAGGAAGATTTTTTGCATTCGATCCTATGTATTTTTAACTGTTTACTAACTAGAAATTTAAGGGATCAGATTCAGTAGAAAGACATGCATATTTTCTTAAGTTAAATCTATACTAATATTATAAAGCTGAAGAGTTTGTTTGTTTTGAACGCGCTAATCTCAAGAACTACTGGTCCGATTTGAAAAATTCTTTCAGTGTTGGATAGTACATTTATCGAGGAAGGCTTTAGGCTATATATCATCACGCTACGACCAATAGGAGCAGAGGACCAGTGCAAAATGTTACAAAAACGGGGAAAATTTTGTGACGCAAGCGAAGTTGCGCGGGTCAGCTAGTAAATAGATGTTTAAGATGCATTCATAAATGTATCGTAATTTTATTTCACTCCCTTGTCTTACTATTACTAATTATCAAAATAAACAATACAAAAATTAACTTAAACACAGTCAATAAATAGGTATAATCTAATAAATGTTTAGTGTTATTATAAAGAGCTATAATGCTGTATTATAATGTTCATCTCTTGAAACAACTAAGTTAAATAACACATAAATACAATTATGCAATACATTTTATTAGATAGACAGATAAAAATATATGATGATATCAAAGTAAGGTTGAATTTAAACATGTAGAGTATCATGACTCACTCCATGATAAGAATAGAAATTCCCAAGTCATTTGACTCCTTTAACCATTTCGAGAAAAGGCTGTACATTATTAAGTAGGTATGAAATGGATGTCGTCATCACATTGATTAAAAGGCCCACCCCATTGCTTTTACACAAAGTAAAGTTATCAAATCAAAACAATCATATCTGACTAATATTATAAATGAAAATTTTTGTCACTCTAGCAACTTAAAATTACTGAACAGAATCAGATGAAATTAGGCAGAAGCTAAAATGCCATAAATACAAAGACTGAGAATTGTACTTTGCCTCCATTATTTGGACATTTTCATAAACAATATTCTACTACATTTTATTGTATGTCACTTAAGACAAAACACATAAAATCACCCTTTAAACTATAGAAGAAATTCAAAACTGCAGTGCAAAACTAGTGGAAATATTTCATAAATTTAACATTCCACACAAAAATACACAATATAATAGTATTCCTTCATTAATTTGTATTATAAGGAAGTTTCATGTATTTATAAAGTTACAGTAAGTCTCTCTGTTGCCATGTCATATGGCCTTCATAGTTTAAAATATAATTGTGGAGCATTTTTTATTACTTATTTTTTGTTTCCTTTAAGTCTAGTAGGTGGTATACTGTTGGTTACTAATGTTGTCTTTCTCACTCTTTTGTAGGTAAATAGAAAGAGACAGCTGATGATAAGATAAGTTATGTATTTTATAGTTCTACATAGTTAGTGGTTGGGTGTGACAACATGTATGGATGTGAATGAGGCAAGGGAAGTTTGTAAGGATTGTACCAAGTGGTGTTCTGTGGTTGATGCCCATGGAAAAAATGCGTGATTTTATGTTTGTATGTAGTTAGTGGTAGTTTATAGTAGGTGATATGGGTAGAATTATGTTTACATAATATTTGTCAATATTTATGAATCATGATTAATGTATGGAAATTAAATAAAGCTTGAGCAAACTAAGGTATATACTCAAGTCTAATTTTATTTCTAAATTTAATTAAGGTTCAAACAACAATATTAAATGAAATTTAAAGGAAGTTATTTTGTTAATTATTTCCTTTTACACAAAATTACAGGGCTGAGCAGATTTTAATGTAATTTCAAATGTAATTCTGTACTACACCATAGTATTATGTATTCTTTCCAACTTAGACATAGAGCTCATAAAATCAAAATGTATGCATTCAGAACTACAGGAAGATAATAGTGAAATATAAGGAAGGAACTAAATATTTTAAAATATTAGGGATAAGTATTTTAAATAATTAGGTGCATAGTACTAGTAATTTGGTCCTGTGTGAGTCAATGTATGGATGTGAATGGGGCAAGGGAAGTTTGTAAGGATTGTACCAAGTGGTGTTCTTTGGTCTCTACCTACCTCTATGGGAAAAAGGCTTGAAATATATTATGTATGTATTTGTAGGCTTATTATGTACACCCTATGTGTACCTATCTGCTTCTAGGAAGCCTAATAGATTTAATTACTGTTTATTTATTTTTCTGTATGACTACAAACTGTGATTGTATTGGAAAACTGTGCTATATTTGATAATTACTTTTATCATTAAAACCTAGATTGTAATGTGATAAGTGATAATAATTATTTAGGCTGGGTATTAATATTAAGTCTAGTCTAGACAATAATAATTTAAGAAATTTGTTTATTTACATTTTTATCTATATTTAACCTTTTTATCATCAGATAATTTTGATATAAATAATATCAAATTAAATTATGTCTAACATTAAAGTCTTACATCATATTCAAATATTGTATCAATTACATAAATAAGTTACATTTTTTTAACCATATCACAATATTTATTTTACCAATAAAATTTATTATTTTCTCACTCCAATAGAAATAAATTGTCATTTAGCACAGGATTGTTAGTACCTACTTCCTACAAATGTAACAGTTCTTACATGATATCATAAATAAATGATGCAACTCACTTGTCTGGGTGTTGTTTCTGTGCTGTGACGGAGAGTATGTGGCCCTCACTCCACAGGTCCCCCTCCAGGCAGGCCTCCACTGTCTCGCCCACAAAGTACCTGTCCCTCACGAAGTTAAACACATCCTCTGACATCTCAGCAAATGAACATCTCTTAGTTCTCATGGCCAAAAACAATATTGGTATCCGTAACTCCATAGGAAAATCCTTCAAAATCTTCCTTGCTTCCCTCTCACTAGTCAAAGCCTCTGAATATGTCAAATTGTTCTTTCCTGTCATCTCACATGTCCACACCATCGAATTAACCAATATGATCCTCTCACAGTATTCCCTGTAAATAAACAATATCAAATTATCAACTAAATGTGATAATATTCGTGACGCGAATGACAGAAATAGAGAAATATCGTGTCACGCTCGCGTGTTGGCCGACTCGCCGCGCGTTAACAATGCCAACGGTCCCCGTAAAACTGATAACTACACTAAAACGCGACGAATTAGCGAAATTTCGGCGAGTTCAATGTTTATCGCTACACTTACTCGTAATCTTTGAATATCTCGTCGGTGATCTCGCAGTGGAAGACCTCATCGTCGTCCCTGAGGTACTCCGACGCCTTTGATTTCTCAAATGCTTTCCTTTTCAACAGAGGCATGTTGAGAGTTCGCGGGTCACAACGGTGGGAAAACGGCAATAAGTTCGTTAAAACGATAACACTTGTGTTGTATATCACTTAACTTTGTACGGCGCATCTAAATCTATGTTCCATTGAATAGCACATTAGGAAATTGATACTTTTTGTAAAATATTTCGAGAGAAAAATGTTGCGTGGTTTCGGTTGACAAGCCAAAAAACGGCGCGCTGGGGCGCTTCTTTTTACGCCAGAAACATATGAACTGGGTTAAGCCAGATTACCTAATTCTACTATATTGGTAGAAAAATTATGGTGGAGGAATTCATTTTATCTGCAAGTTAATAATTTTTAAATACTACGAGATTACGTTTTATTTAAAGTGTTGTTTGTTTTAACAAAAACAATCTTTATTAAACTTTATAAGGACACAAAAAATAATATTTGTGTTTTTGTAGACGCACTGGAATTATATTTTATTAATAATTAATAATGTACAGTACTGGGACCATAGAAGAGATATTATTTCACAGGATTTTATTATATTATTAATAATATCACTTGGTAAAATAAGAAAAGGTTGACGATCTATGACTTATAACTATAACATCTAACAACGGAGCGAGTCGAGCGGTACGGCCGAGAGTGTGCTCAAGACTGATTATTTTTGAATTTTGATTATATTCCTGCACCAGTTATAGTGACTATTAATGCAGATATACTATGTACCGTCAACATCAATTTCACAACACTGGATGCCAGTTGTAGTTTTAACTCGGTTACGAAATTATGATCCTGAAAAATGGTAGATAAGCTAGTAGAAGTATGGTGTCATTTATAACTTTACGTTCAAGAATCGATAACCAACTCAGTATGGGAGTAAATTCTACCAAATTTAATTACTGAACGAAAATAACATAAACGTCAAATTAAGCGCTAGCGGTTTTATGTTATACCAAAATATTGTGATTAACTTCATGGAAACCCTCAAAAAAGACGTTGAATTTATGTTATACGATTTCCTTTGAACTTATTCAACATGCCGAAGGAACAGTATCGTGAGACTTACTTCGGGAGAAAAATGTAAGTTAGGTTATGTTTACCTCATCATATGGCCTGTAAAACATCGTGTATTTGATAAATTTAGTATTAATATTAGTAAAATCTTGTATTAAAACGAACAAAAGATACATACTCTATATTCTGACAAAGTTTCATCAACTTTTATTCATGTTAAAGATGTTTGTTTAATTTTTTTTTGCTCGATGTCCTTAGCTCCCATGTCACGTTCAATGTGGATAGTGCGTCTGCTATCCAGCAGGCAGCACACATTCAGGTCATCACTAAGAACCTGTACGCTCAGGATGGACAGAGGATACCGGCGTCGTACGGAGTACTTGATAGACGAATGGTATGTGTCGAATTTTCTATGTTATAACTAGTTATAAGTTTGACAATATTTCTGATGAAATACTGTTGCAAGTCAACTTTATAGCCACTTTGATTCATACTATTAACAGCTTTGGGTTATTTAGAGACATTAGAAACTCAATCACTGTTATAGCTTTTGTATTGTGTTCCTAAAAATATAGTTTTAAGTTTCATTAAGTTCAGACTGAAACATTTTAAATTTCAAACCTGCATTTTGCACTACAAGGACCAGAACCTCATATCCACTCCTAAAAAATAAAACATACTTTACTTAATAGCCCAACAACTTAGTAAAGAGCCCTAACATGCACAATTAATCTATAGTATAATTAAGTTCCATGTATTTCCAAAATAAAGTAGTTGAATCACCCTATCAGCTGCATTGGCCTGCAGGTCATAGTCTAATGTTCTAAATTCTGAGTTTTGTATACATCCGCCGTCTACAAACCTTGCGCACAACACTCTCTAAGTTGTCAGACTATATATAAAAACTTGAGTTCAAACTTTAACAAATATTCTTCTGGTTTTTTACCAGACTAAGAATTAATAACTTCTTTTCAATTCTTCTGCTAAAGCCTTTTCTCTTCTAGGGTACAAATCAGAAGGATGCAAACTGTGCAACCTGTGGTCTTGGTCTGGCTGAGTGTGTGGGACACTATGGGTACATAGAACTGGCACTACCAGTCTTCCATGTCGGTTACTTCAGGTCCATCATCACTATTCTACAAACTATTTGTAAGGTAAGAGAACTGATGGGCTATAATGAACCTTACAAACTGGGAATAAAGATTACAGTCCTTCATAATAATATGGTGTTTAAGAAACTGCTTTAAAGCTTGTTGACTATTTTAATTAATAAGAGAAAATTTTACATAAAAGCATCATTGGAATATGGTTTAGTGTTGGTTGCTAAAAATGTAGACAGTGTTATATTAGATGGAGATGTTATAGTGTTATTCTATAGGGTCATTAAAATTTGCATTGACAAGGTTGAGATCTGCTAGGCTACTTAATGACTGATAGATTACATAGGGTCTTAGACAAGGCACAAGCTGGTTGCCATGCTTTTAGAACATAAGTTTTTGAGGTCAGCTGCCTGTCAGTTTAAGTGTAGGTTTAAAGTTCAACATACTAATAAAAAATTTATTAAACTAACCTTAAAATTATTAAAGTTATATAATTATTTGTTAAAATGTATCTCTTTATTTCAATCCCCAGCAATGCGCAAAAGTAATGCTACCAGAACCACTAAAAAGGTCATACCGTCGTAAATTCATGAACCCGGAAATAATGTATTTACACAAGAAGAACCTTCGAGCAGCAGTATTAAAGAAGGCTAAGACATGCACCAAGTGTATGTACTGTGACTCCTTGAACGGCATGGTGAAGAAGAGTCCGGCTGGCATCTTGAAGATCATCCATGATAAGTACCGGGCGAAGAAACCACAGGACCCGATTGTTAAGAGAGTGTTGAGCGACTTTGAGGAAGCTAAGGAGTCCAATAAGGAATTGGCTACTATGATTAGTAGCGGGCTTATTATTGAGCTTAGTCCTTTGGAGGTATGTTTATAAAGAATTTAGTTTTATGATGTTAAATGTTTATGAAAAATATGTGAAAGGAGAGTGTATGGAAAGCGGATCCCATCGCCATACACGACGAATAACTAAAGAGATAAAATGACTTTATATTTACTAGATGTCCACGGCATAGTGGTAAACATTTTGGCTGTGCTCTCGTAGTAGTTGTAGTCATAGGTTTTATTCCCAACTGGAGCAACTACAATATCTCAAGAACTAGCTTTCACCCGCGACTTCGTCCGCCGCCTGAATTTTCCCATGGGAATGCGTCATTTTCCAGGGGTAAAAAGTAGCCTATGTCCTTTTTCGGGTATCAAAATATCTCCATACCAAATTTAATGGAAATTGGTTCAGTAGTTTTGACGTGATTGAGTAAAAGACAGACAGACAGAGTTACTTTCGCATTTATAATATTAGTATGGATAAGTTCACATCAAGCACTTTTAGATGGCATTTGAATATCACTTTATAGGACTGTTTTTAAAAAAAATCAAGTGAATAGTTTAATAATCCTATTTTGTATGTTCCAGGTACTGAACCTGTTCCGTCGCATCCCAGACGAGGACATTCCTCTCTTGGGCATGAACTCAAAGCTCACAAGACCTGAAGACTTGATCCTCACACGACTGCCCGTCCCACCGCTCTGTATTAGACCTAGTGTGGTATCAGAAATAAAGGCTGGCACGTGAGTAAATTGACACTACATTTAACATTACATTTTTTTTTCCTCTGGATTAGATTCCCTACAAATGGCCCTACCCTAGCTTACTTTCGTACGTCAGTAAGGTTAACTCTTTTGAACTGCCGTGAAATAACTAGCATACATACGTACAAATCATCCCGTAGCGGGTTAATATAGGAGATGAAAGTCAACATTTGTTATTCTAACTTTTGCGAGAAACAAATGATGATAGTAACTTCGGAGTATACTTCGGTCTGTACAAGGTTGTATGATACAAGGATTTAATTAAAAAGTTTAGTATAGACTAGCTGACCTGCGCAACTTCGCTTGCGTCACATAAGAGAGAATGGGTCATAATTTTCCCCGTTTTTGTTACATTTTTTATTGCTACTCTGCTCCTTTTGGTCGTAGCGTGATAATATATAGCCTATAGCCTTCCTCGATAAATGGACTATCTAACACTGAAATAATTTTTCAAATCGGACCAGTAGTTCCTGAGATTAGCGCGTTCGAACAAACAAACTCTTCAGCTTTATAATATTAAAGTATAGATTTCAACAAAGCGTATACACACGTTTACGTTCGCACGCACTCAAACTGCCTATTTACTGTAGTACCTTAGAAATTAATATATTTCAGTTCTTAAAATAAAGTTAAAATGTTGATGTACAGTAACGAAGACGACTTAACAATGAAGCAGTCCGAGATCCTGCTGATCAACGACGTGATCTCGCGGCACATCGCCAGCGGCGGCAAGAGCGAGC
Source organism: Anticarsia gemmatalis (assembly GCF_050436995.1). NCBI lineage: Eukaryota > Metazoa > Arthropoda > Insecta > Lepidoptera > Erebidae > Anticarsia > Anticarsia gemmatalis. The sequence goes on along the minus strand of NC_134763.1, from coordinate 1,020,844 downwards.
TGGTGCAGGAGGACTGGGACTACTTGCAGCTGCACGCAGCACTGTACATAAACAGCGAGATGTCCGGCATACCGCTCTCTATGCAGGTACTATAAAACACATAGACTCTTAATATTTTATAAGGAAAAATAAATCTAGCCCTTTACGTGAATAAATAGATATAAACTGTTTCACTGCTGGGCAAGGGTATCCTCCCAGAATAAAGAAATGCGGGTTGACCCCTTTACGTAATGACAATTTTATTTTTAAGTTATTTATTATTTGTTGACTGAATCTGTGGTGTGGTCGGCAGTTTAGCTAATGACGATCATGAGGTCTATAGTTAGATTCCTGGTTCGGACAAAGATGGTTCATTCTAATTTAAATTAGAATATTTTGTCAATAGTAGTGATCGTCTGGAGTTTGGTAACGTGCCCGGAAAATAGTTCAAAACGCGCATATTTATGTTATTTTATATATTTATAATATATTTGTACGTGTACGTGTAACGAGCGAGGTGTACGTTACACGCACGTAGTTTGTGCATACATTTTTTTGATCTATATAATATATTATGTTTCATGTTTTCTCCCAGCCCAAGAAGCCAGGTCGTGGTCTGGTGCAGCGGCTGAAGGGCAAGCAGGGTCGCTTCAGAGGCAACTTGTCTGGCAAGCGAGTCGACTTCTCCAGCAGAACAGTCATATCACCTGACCCTAACTTGCAGATCCAAGAGGTGAGATATACTGATAATATTAATACTAAAGTTTGTTGGTCTGTCTGTCACATTTTATATAGAAAATGGGAACACTTAAAATTAGCTGGATAGTTGTATCCTTCTAAGCTAATTCTTGTTATTATTGACTGTGTTGAGATTATGATTGTAATTCTTCTCGCCATCAAACGTCAACGTTTGGCGAGTTTACTAACAATGAACACTAACTGTAATGTTTGTTTCTACAAAATAAATAAAAAAAATGGCTTTAGCTATGAAGAAGTATATTTTCTTTCTCCAAAAAAAAACTCACAAGTAGAGTTGGTTAGTTTATAACAAAATGTAATTATCCTCAATCGAGGAGCGTCACAATTTTAATAAATGGTTGCAAACGGGATTTTTCATATGAGCACCATAATTCCCTTCCTCTCTTCTTATATGAAATTCATTATATGAATTCCCTTTCCTGGGAGATGACTGTCCTTAACAAATCCAAAAATATATTCACTATCATGTACTCAAACTGACATCTTAAACACCTACCGTCTTCCATCCAGGTAGGCGTCCCGGTCCACGTAGCAAAGATCCTCACGTACCCGGAGCGCGTGTTCCCGGCCAACCTGCAGTGGCTCCGCAAGTTAGTGTGCAACGGACCGGATGTCCACCCCGGCGCCAACTACGTGCAGCAGCGCGGCCTGAAGCAGAAGAAGTACCTCAAGTATGGCAACCGAGAGAAGATCGCGCAGGAGCTGAAGGTACACGTATAGATTTCTAGCTGACCCGCGCAACTTCGCTTGCGTCCCATTAGAGAGAATTGGTCATAATTTTCCCCGTTTTTGTAACATTTTTCACTGGTACTCTGCTTCTATTGGTCGTAGCGTGATGATATATAGCCTATTGCCTTTCTCAATAAATACGCTTTCCAACAGTAAAAGAATTCTTATATTCGCACTAGTAGTTCCCGAGATTGGTTCGTTCAAACAAACTTTTCAGCTTTATAATATTAGTATAGATGTTGCTCCCTCCTGCAACAAAATGTAGATTATGATACTTTTCACTTTTAAAAGAAGACTCTTAAATTGTATTCTTGTCTATTTCGTATGGTTATAATAATATATGGTTGCCTATGAGGTAGAATATGTGACTAGAAAATAAAAATCTTGAGGTTCGATTCCATGGTCGGACAAAGTGCTATTGAATTAATAGTAGTCCATAATTTGGTAACATATACAGTGCTTTGCAGTTGATTGCTACTTTATGGGATCAATAGTATTAACTATATAAATCTTTTCGTTTTCCTTATTTCTTTTTTACTAACTTGTTATTTTGTGGATGTAGGAAAACTCTAACTGCTTTATGTTTAGTGTAAAAACTTATGTTAAATGAATTAAAGTCATTTGTACTTAAATCAAGATTAAAAGTACTTTCTCAATTAAGGTATTTCTGATTATTTTTATGTAAATAATAAAGAGGCTATATTTGTGGCAGTGCGGCGACATAGTGGAGCGGCACCTGGTGGATGGCGACGTGGTGCTGTTCAACCGCCAGCCCTCGCTGCACAAGCTGTCCATCATGTGCCACCGAGCCAGGGTGCAGCCGCAGAGGACCTTCAGGTAACATACCTCCTTAAAACCTGTGTTTTAATACGAAATTATTGCGCTTTTGGAATTATTTAATAATTATTTGGCGCGATAGCACGTTCCTTTATTGTACATACACACTTGCATACTCTAAACCTACTACGATACGATATCTGGCTTTAATTTCACAGCTTAGTTTAGCTTATCTTACTTATATTATAAACTAGCGGCCCGTCCCAGCTTCGCCCTGTTTAAACAGTTATTTTACAAAAAAAAAACCTTTACAACTATTACACATAAACCTTCCACTTTAATCACTCTATCTATTTAAAAACCACACGAATGTTCGTTGCGTAGTTTTGAAGATCTAACCATATACATACAGACATAGGGCCAGACGCGGGAAGCGACTTTGCTTTATACTATGTAGTGATGAGCAAATTCTTACTGAAAGATGAGTAAGTGTGTTTTACAAAAACTGTTGGTTCCAATTTAATCAATATAAACACACAGACCCAGTAAGAGCTTTTCGGGTTAAACACGGGTAGCACTTATTCTAAACATAATATTATATCGTTTTCTACAGGTTCAACGAGTGCGTATGTACGCCGTACAACGCGGACTTCGACGGCGACGAGATGAACATGCACCTGCCGCAGACCGAGGAGGCGAGGGCCGAGGCACTCATACTTATGGGAGTGAGTACCGCGTCACTCTTGTTATATCATGTACAAGTCTGTTAATATGTCCGTCAGTCTGTCAGTATCTAGTTTCGTTTGATATATATGTTTTTTTTAAGTATTTAAACTATTTTTCCACATTATTTGTAAATTAGAAATAAGTAGCATTCAGTTTTCTATTACTTTTTATAATGAAAAACTTCTTTGTTAATTGCAGAAAATTTAAATTAATTTTCATTGGACACACATTACAAACGTTGGCACATTACTTAGCCATGTTAATAGCTTTTTGTACTTTGCTATGGTATTACGCAAAACATAGTTTGATTTAATTTAGTGTACGTGCACGTATACGCTGTATATAACAGAGACGTGCACCAATTCATTTTAAAATGTTTTATTTTGTAGGTATAAATCCGATTTAAATATGTTCATATTTTTCTTTAAACAGAACAAATCGAACCTAGTAACCCCCCGCAACGGTGAGCTCCTAATCGCCGCGACACAGGACTTCATAACGGGCGGGTACTTGATCACGCAGCGGGATACCTTCCTGACAAGAGACGAGGCGGCGCAGCTGGCCACGTGCCTGCTGGCCGGGCCTGACGCCACCATGCGCATAGACCTGCCACCCCCCGCGCTCATCAAACCACGGGTACTGTGGACCGGGAAGCAGATCTTTAGGTAATATATAATATATAAGATGTGTTGTTACGAGGCGGCCACGTGTCTCCTGGCAGGAGATCTTTCAGTAATACCTGATAACTGATTGCGACATGTTCCCTGAGAGTTTTGGTCAGTCCTATATTTATTTGTTAAAAGTTGTTTCCTTCTATAGTTTATAGAATTATATTCGAAATGTTTGAATTCTTTTGGTAGATCCTAAGATCTGAATTAGGTGCAAACAATTTAAAACATATACTAATTATGTCTATTATGGTTTTTCTCTAGTCTTATAATGAAACCCAACAAGAAATGTGAGGTGAAGGCAAACTTAGAAACGAAAGGCAAGAACTACACTGGCAATAAGGACATGTGTGTACAAGATTCATGTAAGTTAACATTTTACATTTTGCTATTTTTTTACTTGGTGAATACAATTCAAAATGATCTTGAAAAAAAGCAATGAACATATCTTAAAGCAATGAACATATCTTTAAAGTTTTTTTTGTGTAAAGTATTTTTAGAACTGTTTGTCTCGGATATGCGATAGCGATAATACTTCGTGCATCTAATAATGGCATGTGGCCATGTTCGCCCTAGGTACCTTATTTTAAGTAAATAAAGTTTAAATGTTGTTATAGATGTGATAATAAGGAACTCTGAGCTGCTGTGCGGCTCGATGGACAAGAGCACGCTGGGCTCCGGCACCAAGAACAGTATATTCTACATATTGCTGCGAGACTGGGGCGAGGAGTACGCCGTCAGGGGCATGTGGAGGTAAATATAGACAACAAGGTGTATTTAGGGTTATCCAGATCGAAACTATGAGCTTTCAAAAATGCAACTAAATGTTTGTAGAAAATGTAGATGGTGATTTTCTTTAGCTCGCCTTGATACGATCATGTCCTCAAGTTACACGTTAAAGTTACGCAAGAATACAACATTGTTTAAGTTAAGTTCTAAAATTGTGTTCTACTAATTACTAATTATACTCTGAATATAAAATTGCTTCAACATTTCACCTCACATGACTTGAAATGTATTTTTTTTTCAATCTGCTTAAACCTCAGCATATTTTTTTTTATAATTTTTAATGACCTTAAAATTAACCTTAATCTTTTGATATATATTGCCAAATTAATTTGAGCCTAATATAAAGTAACAACTAATATAAGCCATTTATCTAACAGTTAATTCTTGTGGTGCAGGCTAGCTCGCATGGCGTCATACTACATGATGAACCGCGGCTTCAGCTTCGGCATCATCGACGTGACCCCCGGACGCAAGCTCATCGACGCCAAGAACAAGCTGCTCGAGTCCGGGTGCGTATACTGTCACGTTTTACGTTTATTCTTACGGTAAAGAAAACACACTGACACAGTAGAAAGAAATATGAAAACTTAAAAGTGCATTTATAATATTTAAGCAATATGTATATATTTAGAATAATGTGTATATTATATAGAAGCTAGAATCTAGACAAAATGATAAAATTTTAATAACTTACCTTACCCTACCCTGTAAAAATTGCAATGCCTGGAAAAGGCTACTAAGTTTGTCACTACCCTAATATAAGATCCTTTTGTATATATAACTTAGTAAGCAATAGATGATTTGAATTTGAAAGTTAATATATTCTTACAAACAAACTGCACGTTTGGCGCAGTGGTTTAACCGGTCACCTCGCCGCAACAACCGTGTGGTGGGATCGGATCCACCCGGGACAAATCTCTGTGTGATGAGCACGATTATTTGTTCTCAGCCTGGTTGTTAATTTATCTATATAAGTATATATTTAAAAGTATATTTTAAAAAGTATGTTTATCAGTTATTTTATTACCATAATACAAGCTCTGCTTAGTTAGGAATCAAATGACCGTGTGTGAGTTGTCAGATGATATATATTTATTTATACACTAGCTGACCCGGCGAACTTTGTACCGCCTAAAATATGCAAAATTAAATGTCTATTTTTCCATATTTCTGTGAGATTTTCTTAATATTTTTTTCCGTAAGAACCTTCTCCTAATAATAACAAATACAACACAAAAAGAATTAGTAAAATCGGTCCAGCCATTCACGCGTGATGCCGTGACCAAGGTAACGGGTTTCATTTTTATATATATAGATACATTCTCACAAACATTCACATTTATAATTTTGGTAGAAAAGGTGTAGTCTAACTCAAAAGGTTGTCTTTTGAACCAGATATTCAAAGTGCGACGGCTACATCTTAGAGATGGAGAAGGGCACGCTGCAGTGCCAGCCGGGCTGCACCATGGAGGAGACGCTGGAGGCCGTGATGCTCAGCGAGCTGTCCAGCATCAGGGAGCTGGCGGCCAAGGCCTGCTTCAGGGAACTGCATCCGACCAACGCGCCGCTTATTATGGCACAGAGCGGCTCTAAAGGTACCTTATATACCTACTCATATGAAAGGCAAATGTGTGTATGTTTGCTTATAGTGTTGAAACTGTTTGAATTGAATTTGCTGAGTGATAGTTAATAATGTGTGCGGAAAAAGAGGTGCGAGTATTTTAGATCATTTTTACATCATACGCTTCCATTAATGAATCGCTTAAGCGATGCTTAATTTTTTTTAAGCATTATTGGCCCGGTTAGTGTTGAATTTCTTAAAGGAAGTATTTACTACTAATATTATTATCTATACTTTTACTAATATTATAAAGCTGAAGAGTTTGTTTGTTTGTTTGATTGTTTGTTTGTTTGAACGCGCTAATCTCAGGAACTACTGGTCCGATTTGAAAAATTCTTTCAGTGTTAGATAGTTCATTTATCGAGGAAGGCTATAGGCTATATTTAATTACGCTACGACCAATAGGAGCGGAGTAGCAACGAAAAATGTTACAAAAACGGGGAATATTTTGACCCATTCTCTCTTATGTGACGCAAGCGAAGTTGCGCGGGTCAGCTAGTTATTAATATAAAACATGGCTATTATTTGTTGTTCAGGTTCAAACATCAACATATCTCAGATGATCGCGTGCGTGGGCCAGCAGGCTCTGAACGGCAAGCGAGTGCCCAACGGCTTCGAGGACCGGTCACTACCGCACTTTGAGAGACATTGTAAGTTTATAGCTTTCATATTATTTATTCCCTGCAGTCTTCATTATCATCTCAATCAATCAATCAATCAGGCAGCGTTGCGAGGTCTGATTCTCTACTGTCGAATATTTCTGCCAAGTCTTTTAATAGCTTCATAGCTTCCTAAAGTTAACTAGTATAGTTGAGGTAATGCAAAAGAAATCGTAAAACGCAATACACATTAAACTCGCCGAACTGCCGCTAACTTTCACCGACTCACCCCGGTAACATGTCGGCGACCGGCGCGGCGGTACATGAACGCTCAGTTGGCTAAGTAGCCCACCGACATAAGTTGGCGTATCAGCCACTAAACCTAATCCATAATTTTATTGAGCTATATTGGTCGCCATTCTATTTGTGTTCAAAATAATATCTAAAGCTCTACAAAAAATCAACCACAATAATCGTCTATCTTATCTCCTCAGCTAAGATCCCAGCAGCTCGTGGTTTCGTGGAGAACAGCTTCTACTCGGGCCTCACTCCTACCGAGTTCTTCTTCCACACCATGGGAGGTCGTGAGGGTCTGGTGGACACCGCGGTCAAGACTGCCGAGACTGGCTACCTGCAGAGGCGACTTGTTAAGGCAAGAAGACGTTAATCTCTTACCCATTACCCATTAGAAAAATTACCAAGACGACTTCACATGGCAGAATTTTCCTGGTATACTTCATGGTGAAGACGCCTCATGGTAGAATTTTCCTGAAAAATTACCAAGACGACATCACATGGTAGAATTTTCCTGAAGAATTACCAAGACGACATCACATGGTAGAATTTTCCTGAAGAATTACCAAGACGACATCACATGGTAGAATTTTCCTGGTAGATTCCGTGATGAAGACGTCTCATGGTAGAATTTTCGGGTCTATCCCACTAGTCCCGTTGAGTTGTCCCGTGACGGGACAACTGGCACTATTTTGTCCCAGTTGTCCCGTGGCGGGACAAGTGACACTGTTTTGGTGCCAGTTGTCCCGTTGCAGAAAAATCACGGGACTAATGGGACAGACGGAAGGGTCAAAACAACTGGTTCCATTGAGTTGCTCTGTGACAGCAGGTACTTGGTACTTTGGTAAGATAGCAGACGTTATACAAACTCGTACATTTTAACAAGGGTAGATATCTTAAATGGAATATGCACTATACTTGTGTCGATAAATTGTAAAACCAAAAGTATTTAAACCTATATCTTAGTAATAATACTCATAGTGTACACAGGGATAGTTACCGGATTGTGTCCCATTACATCTTTGTTATACTAAAACTGTCTAAAAGGGTCTCTGCGAGTTGGCTTCGTACGTGGGGACGCATGGCTTCCAAAAGTCCGGAACTCCATAGTTCCGAGATGGAAAAGACAAACAAATAATATGTAACAGAGCAACTCAATGGAACCAGTTGTTTTGACCCTTCCGTCTGTCCCATTAGTCCCGTGATTTTTCTGCAACGGGACAACTGGCACCAAAACAGTGTCACTTGTCCCGCCACGGGACAACTGGGACAAAATAGTGCCAGTTGTCCCGTCACGGGACAACTCAACGGGACTAGTGGGATAGACCCGAATTTTCCTGGAAAAATTACCAAGACGTCATCACATGGTAGAATTTTCCTAAGAGATTCCGTGATGAAGACGTCTCATGGTAGAATTTTCCTGGAAAAATTACCAAGACGTCATCACGTGGTAGAATTTTCCTGGAAAAATTACCAAGACGTCATCACGTGGTAGAATTTTCCTGGAAAAATTACCATGACGTCATCCACATGGTAGAATTTTCCTGGAAAAATTACCAAGACGTCATCACGTGGTAGAATTTTCCTGGAAAAATTACCATGACGTCATCCACATGGTAGAATTTTCCTGGAAAAATTGCCAAGACGTCATCACGTGGTAGAATTTTCCTGGAAAAATTACCATGACGTCATCACGTGGTAGAATTTTCCTGGAAAAATTACCAAGACGTCATCACGTGGTAGAATTTTCCTGGAAAAATTACCATGACGTCATCCACATGGTAGAATTTTCCTGGAAAAATTGCCAAGACGTCATCACGTGGTAGAATTTTCCTGGAAAAATTACCAAGACGCCATAACGTGGTAGAATTTCCCTGGAAAAAATACCAAGACGTCATCACATGGTAGAATTTTCCTGGAAAAATTACCAAGACGTCATCACGTGGTAGAATTTTCCTGGAAAAATTACCATGACGTCATCCACATTTTAGTATTTTCCTGGTAGATTCCGTGATGAAGACGTCTCATGGTAGAATTTTCCTGGTAGATTCCGTGATGAAGACGTCTCACGGTTGAATTTTCCTGGTAGATTCCGTGATGAAGACGTCTCATGGTTGAATTTTCCTGGAAAAATTACCAAGACGACATCCACATGGTAGAATTTTCCTGGAAAAATTACCAAGCCGTCATCACGTGGTAGAATATTCCTGGAAAATTACCAAGACGTCATCACATGGTAGAATATTCCTGGTAGATTCCGCGATGAAGACGTCTCATGGTAGAATTTTCCTGGAAAAATTACCATCCCATTTCCCTATAGCTAACTCTTACATACATTTTATAGTACCGTACGTCTATAAAGTGAAATATAACAATCAAATTATGAAGTATTTTAATATCCCGTTTTAATCCTACTATTATACTCTAGTCGTTGGAAGACCTAGTGCTGCACTACGACATGACAGTCCGCAACGCGACGGGCGAGGTGGTGGAGTTCCGTTACGGCAGCGACGGCCTCGACCCCTCCTACATGGAGGGCAAGGACCGCCCCGTCGACCTCGCCAGGGTGCTCGCCGATGTGAGGGCCAAGTACCTCTCTAGGTAAACAAATAACTACATGAACCATTTTCAGTCGCGGACTAAGATTTTCCGAGGCCCGCGGCGGAAAGCATTTGTAACCCTCAGTCAGTATCAAATTTTGCAAATGACATTTTTGATTCGAGTTATAAATACAAATCAAATCAGAGCAAAAGTCATTGTTTAACTTCAAGCTTTAAGCTTTTTGAACAGTTTGTAACAGTTAAGGTTAATCAGTAAAGCTTTTTGAGACTTTAAGGTGTTGGAAGCTCGAGTCGGGCCACCACTTATGCCCCCGGTTTAGTCCGCCACTGCTACTATCATGAAAATTGTTCTAACGTTGAATACACACTTTAAAAATTATGCTAAAACGATGCTAGGAGATATACCAAGTCCAAAATTTCGAACTGTTGAATAGTCATAGTGATAGATTTCTCACCGATTAATATTTGGTTATAAATTACGTTGTGTTGTATTTCGTACAGGGATGAGGACCCCCTAGATGGTGACGGTATAGTGCTGGCGGCTGAAGAGACGTTAGCGCTCGATGACTTCAAGACTTGTACGCAGGAGTTCAAGAATGAATTGCTGTAAGTACATTAATTATTTTGTACTTGTTTGTCCAATAGTGAATGATTTTCATCCATTACGAGAAGAGATTTCTTTTTCTCTCCAAAAACAACTCCCGCACTAAGAAGTGCTCTTGCGCGGGGACTTTTACAAACATACAAACAACGGACACAAAGTGTGACCCGAAACAACTATTTGTGGATCGCACGAATAATTGCTCCGTGTGGGAATCGAGCCCACGACCTCCAGACGCAAATGGTATTGGCGTGGCGTGGTTATACTTAAACTATTACTTAAAATAAAATCTCATCCTTTCCTTCCTATTTCAGTACATTTTTAAAGTCAATCGCGGATAAGGTCCGCAACCTGCGCTCGCGGTACTCGCACTGCGGCGCGATAGTGAAGCAGTTAGAACGACTCACGCTCACGCAGCTGGTTCAGTTCCTGCGCGTGTGCCACCACAAGTACCAGCGCAGTGTCATCGAACCCGGCACCGCGGTCGGGGCGCTGGCCGCACAGGTATACAACAAATACATTATTTTATATTTATAACTAACGTACGGGCCCGTCTTCCTTTACGTATAGTACAATTTTATCTCCTTGATCCCATTCCCGTGGGTATTTTTGATCCTATCGATCCCACACAAACCAGGTCTTGACCACTGAAATGTGTGTGCATAACTTTTGAACAACTGAACCGAAATAATGATTACTAAAGTAATACTTTTTTGATATGTTCGTAACTGTCGGTATAAGGTTTGTATGGGATCGATAGGATCCAAATTGGTAATTTTGGACGAAATCGGACCAGTGTGCTAGCATTACATGTAATTAATAACACATTCTATAATGTACACAATTTTTTGGATTTTCAAACGGAACATTTTACAGCACCATACTTAAGCAAAAATCATCTTTCAGAGTATAGGCGAGCCGGGTACTCAGATGACCTTAAAAACCTTCCACTTCGCGGGCGTAGCGTCCATGAACATAACGCAGGGAGTGCCGCGAGTGAAAGAGATCATCAACGCGTCGAGGAACATCTCCACGCCCATCATCACCGCCGAGCTGGCGCAGCCGCTGGACCAGGAGTTCGCGAGGAGAGTTAAAGGGAGAGTGGAAAAGACTACATTGGGAGAGGTAAAACTAATTTTATTTTAATAACAGTCAATCTGGGTAACTTTGAATCATTTGGGTAACATTGACAGTGGGAATATGAACTAGTTTCGATTATTTTTTAATATGAAACCAACACAATAAAATTGATAAAAGTTTATTTTAGTTTTGCAAACTTTTATCAATTGTGTTGGTTTATTATGATTCAAAGTTACCCAGATCGACGTTACTCTCTTGAATGCTAATGTTTTGTTTAATTTATACATGATAGGTTGTTCAGGTTTAAACCATTTCCCTTTAAATAAAGATTTAAAAAAACTTCTTATTAGATTACGGGCGTGCATGCGTGCTTTTTTGCGTGCGTCAGTGTGTTTGTGTAACTGTCGTGAAAATACACTCAATTACTATCTACAAAGATCTCCTCCTGGGTCGCAAAGCGGCTGTAATAACACGCATGTATAGTCCGACAATAGAGCTAATAAGTCAATGTTTGTTCCAAATAAAATAGCTGTATCAAACGGCCAACGTCAGCTTGAAAAGCCTGCGGGTATCTGAGATTCTAAATTGAAAATTTCACATACCTATGCCGCGAAAGTAGCGTACAAGGCTCTTTTTTTAAGTTGTTGGACTATAGTAAATTTCATTTAGCCTGTGACAATCACTGCAGTGATGTGAAATCAGACTTTTATTTTGTTTCAGCTAGTTTGTGTGTATGTAATATAACATGATGTTTTATTCAGATAACAACATACATAGACGAGGTGTACCTCCCGAAGGAGTGCTTCCTGCTGATCAGACTGGACGCGGAGAGAATACGACTACTCAGTCTAGAAGTTAACGTCGAATCTATCGTATACTCGTAAGTACACTTATTTTTTGGAGATTTTAGGTAAAATATACAGTTACTGTAATGTTTAGGTAGGGGCCGATTCTTTCAATAAATAGGTAATTTTCTTCGACACTTAATTGAAGAATTAATTTCTTCTCTACCGGTCAATGCTAAAATATATTTATTTTTGTCTGATGTTTGCCACTGGCTCGTATTTTTATTGAATTTGACAGTTTTGTACTACAATTTTAAGTAGTGCTTACTTTGGAAAATGACTTGGCTGAACCTCTCTGTATATCTATTGAAGACAGCGGAATCACACCCTTTTTTATTGACATTAACTAATAAACTTCCCTTTATTCCAGTATCTGCACATCAAAACTGAAGCTAAAACCAGCGAACGTGCAAATAGTCTCCGACTGGGCGATCAAGGTGATAGGTGAGCCCAGCAAGCACGGAGGCTGGCTGAACATGACGCTGCAGCAGCTGGCCCGGCAGCTGCCGCCCGTCGTGGTCAAGGGCCTGGCGCACGTGTCCCGCGCCGTCATAGCCTGCGACGACACCGCCAGCGTCGTCAAGTAAGTCTTCACCATCATCATCATCATCATCATCATCATCAACATGACGCTGCAGCAGCTGGCCCGGCAGCTGCCGCCCGTCGTGGTCAAGGGCCTGGCGCACGTGTCCCGCGCCGTCATAGCCTGCGACGACACCGCCAGCGTCGTCAAGTAAGTCTTCACCATCATCATCATCATCATCATCATCATCAACATGACGCTGCAGCAGCTGGCCCGGCAGCTGCCGCCCGTCGTGGTCAAGGGCCTGGCGCACGTGTCCCGCGCCGTCATAGCCTGCGACGACACCGCCAGCGTCGTCAAGTAAGTCTTCACCATCATCATCATCATCATCATCATCATCAACATGACGCTGCAGCAGCTGGCCCGGCAGCTGCCGCCCGTCGTGGTCAAGGGCCTGGCGCACGTGTCCCGCGCCGTCATAGCCTGCGACGACACCGCCAGCGTCGTCAAGTAAGTCTTCACCATCATCATCATCATCATCAACATGACGCTGCAGCAGCTGGCCCGGCAGCTGCCGCCCGTCGTGGTCAAGGGCCTGGCGCACGTGTCCCGCGCCGTCATAGCCTGCGACGACACCGCCAGCGTCGTCAAGTAAGTCTTCACCATCATCATCATCATCATCATCATCATCAACATGACGCTGCAGCAGCTGGCCCGGCAGCTGCCGCCCGTCGTGGTCAAGGGCCTGGCGCACGTGTCCCGCGCCGTCATAGCCTGCGACGACACCGCCAGCGTCGTCAAGTAAGTCTTCACCATCATCATCATCATCATCAACATGACGCTGCAGCAGCTGGCCCGGCAGCTGCCGCCCGTCGTGGTCAAGGGCCTGGCGCACGTGTCCCGCGCCGTCATAGCCTGCGACGACACCGCCAGCGTCGTCAAGTAAGTCTTCACCATCATCATCATCATCATCAACATGACGCTGCAGCAGCTGGCCCGGCAGCTGCCGCCCGTCGTGGTCAAGGGCCTGGCGCACGTGTCCCGCGCCGTCATAGCCTGCGACGACACCGCCAGCGTCGTCAAGTAAGTCTTCACCATCATCATCATCATCATCATCATCATCAACATGACGCTGCAGCAGCTGGCCCGGCAGCTGCCGCCCGTCGTGGTCAAGGGCCTGGCGCACGTGTCCCGCGCCGTCATAGCCTGCGACGACACCGCCAGCGTCGTCAAGTAAGTCTTCACCATCATCATCATCATCATCAACATGACGCTGCAGCAGCTGGCCCGGCAGCTGCCGCCCGTCGTGGTCAAGGGCCTGGCGCACGTGTCCCGCGCCGTCATCGCCTGCGACGACACCGCCAGCGTCGTCAAGTAAGTCTTCACCATCATCATCATCATCATCAACATGACGCTGCAGCAGCTGGCCCGGCAGCTGCCGCCCGTCGTGGTCAAGGGCCTGGCGCACGTGTCCCGCGCCGTCATAGCCTGCGACGACACCGCCAGCGTCGTCAAGTAAGTCTTCACCATCATCATCATCATCATCAACATGACGCTGCAGCAGCTGGCCCGGCAGCTGCCGCCCGTCGTGGTCAAGGGCCTGGCGCACGTGTCCCGCGCCGTCATAGCCTGCGACGACACCGCCAGCGTCGTCAAGTAAGTCTTCACCATCATCATCATCATCAACATATGTCGTGATAAAAACCATCATTTATGTCAAAGAGAGCTCAACAAGAGCGAGTGAGAGAGGAGAGGGAGGGAGAGAAAGTGGGGGGGGGGGGAGGCAGAGAGTGCTCGTGCACGTTCAAATGTTCGAATACGCTTGCAAGTACGGACTCACACACGTATATCACACGTGCGAATGAATAGTCCAAAATTTCTTGTGACACACTGCATATCTAAAACGGTAGTAATTTTACTATAATTGTATAAATAAATATTTTGTCTGTCTATAATTTTCAGATACAAGTTGTGTGTGGAGGGTGATGGTCTACGAGATGTCATAGCGACGTATGGTGTCGACGGTACTAAGACTACTTCTAACAATATATTGGAGGTAAGTCAATAGTTTCATTTATTTATTTAAAATTAAATATAAATGCTTAATTATAAAAAAATATCTTTCGCATAAAATCTGTTAAATAGTAAACGGTTTTTTTATGAGATTTGGAGCGCTGGTATTTAGTTATAACGAAGATATATAGTTTATAACCAGGATGAACACATATGATGCTGTTTCATCCCGGGAAATCTTTTCACCACGACCAAGCCTTGAACAAAAGATTTTCTTTAAAAAAGTTTTTTATTTTAACTTAAAGTTCTTTTAAAATTCATTAGATTGTCCAACGGTGTGAACTGTGAACTGTTCGGCAGGTGTACCACACGCTGGGCATCGAGGCGGCCAAGTCGACGATCATCAGCGAGATCCAGGCCGTGATGGCGGGCCACGGCATGAGCGTGGACCGGCGCCACGTGGAGCTGCTGGCGGGCCAGATGACGGCGCGCGGCGAGGTGCTGGGCATCACGCGCTACGGGCTCGCGCGCATGAAGGAGTCCGTGCTCAACCTGGCCAGCGTGAGTACTCATTGTCGCTGGCTAATTATATACAGAATAGGACCTTTATACACAGTAGATTTATCTATAAAATACAAGTGTCATCACTGTCAAACCGGTTATGAGAAAAGGCTGGCTCAAATTTCATCCGAAGTATCATATATTCAATAAAATATGTAACGATTAATCTAAATGTCTGTAAATTTCTATAACGAATCAGTTATAGAGGAATTAGTTTTAACTTTAACTTTGCACTAATGAGGTAAATGCTTTAAATCAATAATTAGACATTTCAAGTAAAAAGCATAACTAGCAATTTAGTTTGCCGCCTAGCATCATGTAAAATGTATATCACTATACCCGATCACTATCTCAGCTTCATTACTTATCTGTAAATATTTAACGAAAATAACACATTTTTTCACGTGTACACTCAAATTAAAAGCGCATTTATGTAGACGCGAGTTTCAGCGGCTACATGAATGTGCCATGTTCATACGCTTGTGCTTGACGGAGCGTGAGGCTATTCATTCATTATTAATTTTAGATTGCCGATAGACCACGTAAGGTAACCCATCATGTATTTCATACAAACATCATACGCTTTTGTGCTAAATTAACAGTTTAAACAAGTTAGCAATGTACTTTGATTTTATGTGCCATTTATTTGAATTACAAAGTTTTTTTTTGCTTGAAAATAGATCTTAAGCACAACATTTTGTTATAGTATCAATTAAAAGACACTTAAAACTTGAAATTTACAATTGTGAACACTATGGCGATTGGTCAAAATTGGCGTTTGAGAAAAATCAAAACCAAAAAATACCAACTATAATTAAATCCTAACCGGACTTGGTCTGCGTGGTGGACTCGAGGTCTAACCCCTCCCTCATTCCAGGAGGACACCTTACCCAGCAGATATCAATAGATGAATTTAATTTTATCCTTTCCCCCTCAGTTCGAGAAGACAGCAGACCATCTCTTCGACGCAGCGTACTACGGCCAGCAAGACTGCATCGAAGGTGTCTCCGAGTCCATCATCCTGGGCGTCCCGGCAGCTATCGGCACCGGGGTCTTGCAGCTCATGCACTCTCACCCGAGAACCGAACCCCTCGTCAACAAGCAGCTGCTGTTCGACCGGCCGGAGTACCATAGTTCTATATGGGAATAGAACAGGTGCCACCGGGAGAGACGGCGGTCTGTTCTCGGTGGTAACACGCCTGTCAAGGCTAAGAGGAACAGGTCTAAGGAGTAGAGGGCGAAAGAAGAGAATTCTGTAAAGAATAGG
Organism: Anticarsia gemmatalis; assembly: GCF_050436995.1. Taxonomy (NCBI): domain Eukaryota; kingdom Metazoa; phylum Arthropoda; class Insecta; order Lepidoptera; family Erebidae; genus Anticarsia; species Anticarsia gemmatalis. The sequence continues at coordinate 1,004,452 of NC_134763.1, read as the reverse complement.
AAGTAAAGAAGAATTTGCAGGCAGAAGTTATAGGATCATCAAGTCTAGGTGACTTCACAATGCCTGTTGGAATATTGCCATTTTATGGCTAAAAGTGAAAGTTCGTGTGTATTTATTTCCTTGATTCTAAAGCTATTAGCAGACTAAACTTTTAATCCCTAGCAAAAATCTAGATATTATTCTTCTGCCAGCCACAGACATAATACGGAAAATATTGACATGAAGAATAATTGTAAATACATCAACTACAGCATATGAATCAGAACCTAATTTATTAGAACGAGATTAAAAACTTTTAGAAGCTTTAAAAAGAGGAAATTTCAATTTCTTAATAAAGTACAATAGAAGCCAAAAGGAGTATTGTACTTTTGACATAAAATGTTGAACACATAGTGACTTTTTTACTTTGAGTATAGGTGAATGCAGTGAATTTATGCAAAGGACTTTATGTGCTAAGTTGAACAGACTGTTAAGTTGTACAGTGATAATATGACATTGTTGTTAAGGTTTTTCAATAAACATGTTTATAAAAATATTACCTGTTTTCATCCTAGGTCCTAAGCTCCGGACATCTATTTTTTTTGCAAATTGATTATATTAGATTTTTTGCAAATAAATGGCTAAAACTATCTATGTACAAACTCTCATCAATATCCATTCAATAGGTTTTGCATCAACAAGTGACAAACATAATACATTAAACATAACATCACTACAAACCGCATTTATAATTTTAATAGATTAAGAAAATAAATTCAGTAATTCAAAATTATTCTACATTTATTAACTAAATAACAATATAAATGCACTAACACACATTATATCGCAGTTCACGCTTTCTTTCATTCGCTGCATCAAAAAGCAACACTGGCAGTTAAAGAATCAGCAGTCTAAAACAGCTACAATATACATTCCTCTTGCGATTATAGATAAGACTAAAAGTCGGTGTTTGGAACTATGAACACAGTCAAGGTCAAAAATGCTTTTCAAAACTATATTCGATGTCGGATCCAAGATCTTATTAAAAAAAAGGGACTTGAACTTCATAAATAACTTATATCATATCATAATAAACAAACCCTCTTATTCATAAACACATTATAAACCCTATTTTAGTTAAAAAACTACTACAACCTGTTTTCTCTTTTTCATTTCGCTACGGAGTGAAAGAAACAAATCTCTATGAGCCTTTCATAACTTCATATATTTTTATGAATAAGAGGGTAAGTCTTATCCGGAAAATTATGGTTTTGCTCTTTTAAAACTGTAGTTTCACAGATCCTATGGTGTTTGTAAATACGAATGGAGTGCAAATCAGTCGTACAAAACTACTAAGTAATATAATATCACGCGGCGTTGGCTTCTTTGATGGCAGCCTTGTGTTCGTCGAGACGGGTCCATTTCTCGCTGACCTTCCATAACCAGAGTGATAGTTCGAAGTCTTGAGCTAGCTTTGATGGCTCTTTCTTCTTCATGTCACTAGAAAGAGAAGGAGTATATTGTTATGGCTGTTTTCACCGCATTTTAATAATTTGGATGGAATTTTGATATGAGATTTTGTACAATCCCCGTTACTTATCCGTAAGCTGTTAAACTGGCCATTAGTGTTACCTATATGCAGGTATTATATATTTGAGAATGCATTTTTAGCTGAATTGAAAATTGTCTAAATGATTTCGACTTACATATTATATAATTTTTTCCCGAGCGTTTTAATCATAAGATGCAATACAGTTATTTTTTAATTAGTATCTAAAATATATATATAAAACTAAAATCCTCATAAAATCAACGTAAAATGATAATAAGACATAATCTATAAATACAACAAAAATTAAATATGACTACCGAGAAGTGTGGATTATGGTTATTTTTAATCATATTATCTTACACATAGTAATCTCCCGCACTCTTATCAAGCGCGGGATCGAGTGCCGCGTGCACGATGGCCTGGCCGCCGATCTTGGCCGTCTTCATGAAGGGCCAGAACAGCGGGTACACCAGGAACCGCGTCACGCTCTTCGTCATGGACATGTGGCGCGTCAGGTTCGTGTCCGTCAGGCACGGGTCTATGGCTACTACTGACACGCCCGTTCCTGCAAGTTTGTTGGGTGAGAGTGCGTATATGTGCGTGTATGTGCACGTGTACGAACTTGCTGAAATGCATTATATACTCGAGGACATTCTAAATATGACCTTGACAAAAATTGGGTAAGTCTGAAGTGATAATTTGGTCAAGCGGAAAGACATTGACAACTGAACATCGCGACAATAAATTAAATAATTTTAAAGCGACATTATAAATTCAGAGGTTCTCTTCTTGTAATCCAAATGTAAACCAACTATCACTATGCAGTGTAATAAAAATGCATGTGGGATTACGTTTTTTACCGTGTCTACACAGTAAAATACAGATGGCATGGGGACGACCTGTCTTAGTCTTCAATTTCCAATCTCAATAATTCATTTTAGCGTTTGAAACTTCTAATCTCTAGTTCTATACTAATATTATAAAGCTGAAGAGTTTGTTTGTTTGAACGCGCTAATCTCGGGAACTTCTGGTCTGATTGGAAAAAATATTTCAGTGTTAGATAGCCCATTTATCGGGGAAGGCTATAGGTTATATATCATCACGCTACGACCAATAGGAGCAGAGTACCAGTAAAAAATGTTACAAAAACGGGGAAAAAATTTGACGGATCTCTCAAACGTGACGCAAGCGAAGTTGCGCGGGTCAGCTATTGAGTAAATACAACTACTGACCTAGCAGTCTCTTGCCAAGTTCCCTAGCAAACAGCATGTTGGCGAGCTTGCTCTGCGCGTAGGCGTCAGCCGCGTCGTACTTGTTGGTCAGGTTGAGGTCCTCCTTGTGGACGCGGCCGCGCTGGTGGGCCGAGCCTGATACTATCACCACGCGGCTTGGCGCTGACTCCTGAGGATAACAATAGTGAGATATGAAATAAAGGTTTTGATAAACTCAAAAATGTATTGGTACATGTTTTGTAATAAAACAAAAGTTTTGTATTAACCGAATTGCGATTAGGTAGGTAAATATATGACATTTGTATTATATAATGTGGAACTAAATGTATGTACCTACGGGAAATAATTTTATTTGTTTATTTTAGAAGTTACGGGCGTAGTTTTTTTTGCTCAGTTATACTTTATTCTATAAAGGTAATCATTAATAACGAAAGACAAAGCAAGTTAAATACGATTTCTTCTAAAACAATGCAAAAATTCATCTACGTCCATGTATTTTTTTTATTGATAGTTAAATCCGGGATCCGTGAATAATGCATATTTTATCAAAATTTCCAAACCTGAACTTCAAAATCAATATCATTATGCCTAAATATATAACCAGAAAATCTTAATATTTATTTTCTACCTTCAGCGTGTCCATGAGTAGTCCAGTAAGCAGGAAGTGTCCGAGGTGGTTGACTCCAAGCTGCGTCTCGAAGCCGTCCCGCGTGACGCCGGCGGGCGGCTCCATCACGCCCGCGTTGTTCACCAACACGTCCACGCGAGGCTCCTCGGACTTGAACCTGAATGGAAAAACAATTTAAATACTGGGAAATATCTTTTTCGTCGGACCGGGAAGTCAAACCCGTGACCTTTGCGAAGCATTTGCTAAAATTACCTATACGCTACAAAGGCAGGCAAATTCTAAACATTGACGTCAATTAATTGATTCATTAACTTAGGTTAATTGATTTAGGTAAAAAATAATGGCAGGTATCTCCTCCCGGAATAAGGGGCTAGACCTTGAGTCCATCACGCAAGTCTAGTTAGGGATTTTGCTTACCCCTATGTTAAATAAAGCACTCTAAGGCATGCATGGTTATTATGATGTTTTCCTTTACCATTAGAACAAGTGATCATTATTACTGATTCTTACACACATATCTAATACTAGCTGACACGCGCAACTTCAACTTCATAAAATTTTTCCCCGTTTTTCTATCATTTTTCACTGGTACTCTGCTCCTATTGGTCGTAGCGTGATGATATATAGCCTATAACCTTCCTAGATAAATGGACTATCTAACACTGAAAGAATTTTTCAAATCGGACCAGTAGTTCCTGAGATTAGCGCGTTCAAACAAACAAACAAACTCTTCAGCTTTATAATATTAGTATAGATGAAAAAGTCTTTTAGACAGAACATAAGGCAATATTAGCTCACCTCTTAACAAAGTCCCTGACGCTCTGCAGGCTGGCGAGGTCGCAGGGTCGGCAGTACACGTACTTGTTGTGAGACTCCAGCACGATGTCGCGCCGCACCGTCTCGCACTTCTCCATGTCGCGACATGCCATGAACACCTACACCATGGGAAAATACCAACATGTTTTTGAACCCAAAGATAGCAAAAGACGTGACTGGTCAAACTAGTCTCAAGACAAAATCGATGACGAATTGTCCAAGAGAGTACTTAATCCAGTTTATTCTTTCTGATTGTTAGTTAAGAACATCTTTACATAATGAAACGTCGGTAGGTATCAAGTGGATTTAGAACACATTATTTCTTCAACAAATAAATTTCTACACGTACCTTAGCGCCTCTAACAGCGAAGTCCCAGGCGGCTTCTTTCCCAATCCCGCTGGTGGCGCCCGTCACGATGACGGTCTTGCCTTCAGCACGCACGTCGCGGTCATATGGGGAACCATTGTAGAAGTCTCTGTAACAAAAACAGCATTAGAATCGTTATAGTACCTACGGCTAAGTGATTTCTTGCTACATTTTTGGCAGTTTTCAAATGGAGATTTAAAGTAATTATATCCCTTCCTGTGGTTCAAACTGTGTCAGATAAATGAATTAGGCAATATTTGTTTCTTTTGTAATTTGACAACGATTATCGCTTATACTTTTTCTTCACATTGACCTGTTTCATTACTTGTCTACTTTACTTACACTAATGATCACATCGTAGTTAATATCAAGGGCTGGTAAAACAGGACTTAAATTTCAGGATTGCACCAAAACCTTATCCTCAATACTACTATAACTATACTTTATACATACTCTACAGGTACGCGTACGTACGGACATTATACATATGTAGGTACGTAGGTACTGTAAAGTCTAGGCCACGAAATCTAATTAAACCTACCAACTTAAACAAATATTTACCCACACAATATGTATAAAAGTGTCTATTCTAAATATAGACCTTTATAAACAACCCTATCTGTCGTGTGTATGACAAAGTTACAAGTTTCAATCAATAGCAGAGAGCCGTGATAGCTATAATTTCCTTATGCATTACTTATGAGACAAATGTACGGCGCCGGTGTTATTTGTGTACGAAATTATATATTTACAAGTTAACGCCTGGTAGACTGTTTATTGATAAAAACAAACAAATATTTTTAAACCAGTAGGTATTTTTAAATATAATACTGATTTGGACGCGTTCTTTTATTATGGGTCAAGCATGTTCATTTAGTTAGCGAATATAAATTAGTACCTACGTATTTCCAATTTTAAGGAGTGCTTACTTTCTTTATATTTTGTATGAGCTGTCCAAAAATTTGTTATCAAAATTTTATTGCTACAGTCTGACAACTATAGACATCCCAGGTACGCGATTTACCTATCTAAATTATAATGAACAATTTCGGGTATTTCCAAAACATATAAGCTGTATCTTTTTTTTGTTATTCCGTTTTACGGCTCTGTGATCTAGCACTTTTTAGCCTTATATAAGCTGTATCAAGCAGATCATCGCCAGCTGCATAAAACTGTGGGTCACTGATGTTCTAAATTATGAATTTTGAATACCTTATCCAGCCTAAACCTTGCTTACAGAGCTCTCTAAGTTATTGGACTTTAGTATAATTAATTACTGCACTGAAGATTCAAATTTATTTTGGTTTTATATCGTTCAAGCCCTACTAAGTCTATGATAATCATTCGATTTGATGATTGTGATCTACCACACGATAATAAAGGAAAGAAAAAACTTACTTGAATATACAAACAGCACCGAAAGAAGCAGCTACAGTTGAGATGATGGTCACCGGCGTGCTCGGGATCCACATGTTGGAATATCTGCAATGAAACACTCTTATCAATCATACAATCTTTAGGCTAAGACAAATTACAATATGATCAGAAGAATAAATTACCCGCTGTGGTTGCTTCTCTGAACACATTAGTAGTTGATTACTGCGATTTACTTTCCAAGATTAGTTACTAATAATTAATATAATTATTTGAATAAATGCAGAAGAGCTATAGCACTTTACTAGTTTAGTATGTGCCGGTATCTGGAGAAAACAAATGAGGGTATATGTATATTCGTCCGCGTCATATACACGGAGTCCTGTCATCGCTAATTCAGCCTGTCACCATGGCCAGTGTTACCTGCGCCATCAGGCATTTGAAGATAAAATACGTGTTCGTATTAATTCCTAATATACTATTGTACTATATCTGAGTACTTAGAACATTATTGCCAAACAGATTAACTTATTTCGATGAGACAAGTAATAAAATTAATCACTTGTAAATTAAAAAAAAGACCGAATCCGCAGCAATTTATTTTTATAACAGTCTTTTTTGTACGTAACGGCTAAATTATTCTCTCACTTAGGACTTCCCTAAAAGGCTATCTTATAACACTGACCAAGAAATCGAACCTGTTTGACCTACATAAGTCAGCTACAGTAGATATTATCTACCTGAGGTACAGACTGGGTTACGCATGCATAATTGATGGCGTATAAAAAGTTTATTAGATTAGGATCCTTGCGTCTACCTGATTTGTTCGTAAACGACTAAAATATGCAAGACTAAGGCTTGCTACACACATATTTGGTTCCGCAAAATTTATCGAACAACAAAACCGATTCGGATCACTTGTTCGGTACCGACTCGAAGCAATTACTGCATCTGTTCGGCTTGTGCCGATCACATTATTCATTCGGACTAATCATTCGATTAGAATATCTGTGGAACGCAAAAGCCGACTCATAATAACTACTACATTAGGTTGTGGCGAATACCAATCGGGTAGCTCCAATTGCGGCCCTTATCTCGAACATTCAACTAAGCTTATTCGATATTCCTCCCCCTTGTTCGATTCTGACTAACAAGAAAAGGTGTGTAGCAAGCCTAACGCATTTTATGTACGTATCTGATACTACGGCGTGAAATTGATAGGCTTAACTCCAAAGTTGTGTAAAATACAGAAATCAGTGGCTCCATTTGTAAATTGGGAACGTGTTATAGTCTAAAAGGAAATTGATACTTAGTTAAGTTTGTGGTAAAAGCTGAGTTTCTTGGACGAGAAAATTATTTTTCAGAGATACCTGGATATCTTATTTTACAGTTCTTGGTTGCTTCTTTGGGCCGACATGTAATAATTATAAATGCAACTCTAGATCTCAAGGCGTCGGATTTGAATCCCGGGTCAGGAAAAGTGCTATAGCGGGGGTTTTACAGAGCTTAGATATGAAGTTGTGAAATGAAAGTCGTTATAATTTTCATATTTATATTTATCATTTTTATATTACATTTGAGTGTAAGGCTAAGTGTGAATCGTTATATTACATGTGCTGTTTATTTATATGTCCCGAGGAATATGTGACAATGGATACTTTTATTTACCGTCACACGACACGATTTTTCTCGCCACGGCATTTTAGGAATGCTACGACCATTTTCGGGTCTCTACCAAGGATTAAAGATAGATTGCGATATTAATGATAAGTAATAATTAAAATTTGAATGATCTATCATTAACTGAATTTTGTAGGAATATTTCATCCTTGAATAGGTTACAGAAAGTCAAGAACGATAGAATTGCAGATAATGCTTGTGCCCGGTTTCTGAGGCACATTTAGCGGTAGTTTATCTATTTAAACTGTCATGTCAGCACAGGCGCTATTGAATAGATAAACTACCGCTAAATGTACCTCAGAAACCGGGGGTTAAGTAAGTAAACAGTGAAAAGATAGGGCATTGAAAATGGCCGTAAAATAAGATTGCAACGTCACGATACTGTCGTGTCGTGTGACGGCTTTCAGTCCAATGGCTGACAAATGATTGTATTATACAAAATTACCGTGTGATTTCCGGTTAAAATTACAATATTCGTATTACATTCATTCAGCATTATATAGTGAGGGTTTATAAATATAATATTGAGATTAGGGTACTAACATTTTGATAAAGAAAAATAAGAAATGGTGATGCACGGTATGTTTCCAAACTTGTTATGCATACTGTCGTTTAAGCCATCTCACAAGTGACAGGAGATGTAATTTGAAAGTTTTTTGGGTCCGTACGAAGCGCGGTACAAATATCTAGTTAAATTAATTAGGCTACAGTTAACATCAAACACATAACTACACATTTTATATTTTCAAATCAATAATCAGTTTGTTTTGTATTTTATTTTTATCACAAATAAGATAATTAATATATTAGTTTATCAGCACTCTTTGCCTACATTTCTATTTTTCGTCTTCGCACTAACTTTTTATATATTTTTTTGTATGCGTTGTTTAGTTTCCACAAGATTGTTTCTTGGCATAGAAATTGTTGTACGAAAAAAGTCTGGCAACGAATATAACTTCAACAATGCACCTGGTTTCATACGACGAAATTGGATCACATTGACAAAAGCATACCGAGAAAACTTTCTTATTTATGAACATTCTTTGAAACGTACACAATCTTGTACGCCCACCACACATTGCGCTGCTGTCGTGAACTTAAGCAACACTTTTTGTAAAGGTTATTTTATTAAAATAACTCTTTGAAACTTTATTCAGAGATTTTTTCAGACAATCCATTGCTGAATATTATTTTTATTGTTGGGTTTTAGTAGGTATTTTTTGAACTTTAGTAGGGCCATGTTACAGTTTTTAAGAGAAGTAAGTAGGTATCCTCTTTTGTTACGCTAGAGCAGAAAGATATTTAGTAGAGGGAGAGTGCCACATAACCTTGCACTCTACCAGAGTGCAAGTGTATGCATAAAGCATTAAAAAAAAAGCTCTAAAAAAATCATCACGTTTAAAACTTCAAACATAAACTAAAATCCTAGACCGGTCAGTGTCTTTTTAAACTTTCAAAGATCTAATGCTAATGACGCTCTTACTGCTCACGCTTTTGGTTTCAAAAGTTCTTTTCATTATTATAAAAGTGTTCTAACAATTTGGTAATCGTCAGTTCGCACGTGAAGTATATTTTATTTCAGTTATATTTAGCTGTGATACAATTTCCGCATTTTTATGTAAGTGTTAATACGATATACGATTTTGGTCGAGTAATAATAACGCCGTGATTTTGAGTGGAGGAGCGGGGAGCGGACAGAGATATTAGCTGTTATAGTTTTCTTCCCTTTACTAGACTTATTGACCAAAATATGTCTTCATCAGTCAACTGGTCGACAGAGAGTCGAGCATAATTTGTTTTTATTAATGAATAAACTATGCAATTAATTGGCAGTTTTATTTGAAAACAACCAAGGTTAGAATTACTTTTGTAGTAAAAGTTATATTCGCCCACTATTTTATGTCATTGGGGAAACTTCGGAAAATAGGTTAAAAGCTGCCCTACAAAATATCAGACACCAAGGGTTTCTGATCCGACGCCCCGCTTTACTAAAGGCACAGCCCAAATGTGTGAGTTTTATAGTAATTTACAATGGGCATTGGTTGAAACACGCAATGCCCGTGTTTTTATGATATATGGCCGCCCAACGTTCGTGCACTCTATACAAAATATTTAAGTTTGGTTATTAAATGGACCTTTTTTATTGTAATTACTTAAAATGGTGTTTTGACTTGCTGGATTTTTATTCAGTTGCTTTTATTGTTTGTAGCTCTAGCAGGTAAAGTTTTACAGCAGCGTTTGGTTTGTAAAACTACCCAATTTAAAAGTTTCGTCATAAGGAACTTGCCTAATAAGACATTTTCAGAAAATTGGGCTGTGAATTCTGTTGTCAATTTTCCTAGATTTTTGTGAGAAATATCAAAAGTACCATAAACAAAACAAAAGGTAAACTTATTTTTGATAATTCACAAATACAATTAGATAGATAAAAATATCATTAAGTTAACCTACGACCAAAAGTAACTGTATTTACGTGGAACATTCCAATAGTAAGAGATCTTCAAGGATCACAGCTTCGTTTGCGTCGACGAAAAACAATCTTAGGCCCAATTCTATTAATACCGTCCCATATAATAACATTGGAGAATTCCTATCGATTGCGGCAACAAACACTTTTCGAACTAAACACGAAGCAGAGGCATTGCATTTAAAAATAACTACTGCTTTGATAAATCAAAATAGAAAAGTACCGCAGAGCCGTGGAATTGTACAATAATTTATTGATATAGGATTTCATTTTAAGATATGAAATTTTGTTCCTGTGGATAAAGTAATAACTTCTCAACGTGACCAATATGAGTCATTTATGCCCGGTTTCCGAGTACATTTAACGGTAGTTTACCTATTCAATAGCGTTAAAATACGTATAAAAATCGCTATTGAATAGATAAATTACCGCTAAATGTACCTCAGATACCGGGGGTTAATGGGCCATAGTTTTTTTTGAGTAGGAAGGGCTTAAATACATACAATTTTGAAAAAAAAATTCTCGACCACTGCATCGGAAAAGTTAAACGCGGGACAATCTTTCAAAAGGTGGAACGTACGATCACGTTAGTAATTCATGACTTGGTGACCACTTATTAAAGTTCCTTTATGAGAGAATAAAAATATGGTTGCGAATAGTTTTCATATTATAACTTTGACGTATGTTAATTTTAGAAAGTTTTAGTAATGTAATTAAAAGGAAGTACTTTTGTTCTTTTCTCAAATATTTATTTTTCAATTTTTAACCAGTAGGTACCTTTTTATTTCCATGCGTTTAAGACGATATTTTTTTTCCAATAGCAATAATTATTTTCGTGACACAAAATTACTTATTTTCGTGTAAAAAGCTTACACTATTTAGTGTCAGTATTTAATACTATAATATATGTAAATAATATAATATATATTTTCTAAAATTGACCGCATAACAAGCCGAAACAAATTTAATTTGCGTATTTTTTTTACGATTTCTTCCAAAAGGATGGTATACAAAAAATGTTTATTCGAAAATAATACTAAATGTTTAATACTGAGGGAGTCTGTATACAATAAAATACAAAGAAATGCATGTTAATACTTAAAATTATATTTCTGCTAAAGACAGATTGTGACATTTTGTAGTAGAAAAACTGTGATGTACATATTTTAAGGTTTTTATGTATTTGCATATAAATTATGAATATAGTACAAAGTTTTTTAAATAAAATGAGCTTGGCAGGCTAGGCGTTACGGTAAAACACAGAAATATGGCAATTTTCAGTTTAACCTAATCAACTGGTTATGGTAAAAGTCTAAAATGCTTTGTGATCGTTGCTTATTTGGAACTTTTTTCAGTATTTATACATTTACCAAAATGTTTTTCAGTCAAATAGTAGAATTTGTTGCCAATGTAACAAGGTTCCTGATTTCAGTTAAGTCTGTTAGAAATAAAGACGTCCTTTTATGTAAGAAATACTACAGCATAAAATACGTACATCACAGTTTTTAATAAACAATATATTTTATAAAAAAACTTAAAATACAATTCACTTTGACTCAATAACATTGGAGTTAGGTACTTTGTAAAATTTGAAGTGCCTTGTTGGAGATAGTCCATTGTTTGGCCTCGAAATAAACCGGTAGCAACCACAGCTGTTTGTTAGTCACTGTTACCTTCTATTTTGGGTTCGATTCCATAATTTATTATTTATGGAGTGTTAGAAATGTCGGCTCTCGGAAATTGAGATGAATTACTGTACAGCCGATGATTTAGTTTTGATTTAAACGTTTATTCACGGCCTGAATGGCGAGTAGGTGTTTGTAAGAAAATATGAAAGTTGCATAAGCTTGTAAAAATAACGTTGACTTTAAAAATAGTTTACCTGAAGACCCGCACTTTATAGCGGCCGATATAAAAAGATAAATGCTAATCATAAGCACTTGCAGTCAATGCATTTTTTATAGTGAACGTCATGGTCGCGAAATGCATACCAATATCAAAACACAACTTTAGCATGAATAGCTATGCCCAATTATTGCATCTAAAAATATTTAGGCGATATATCCAAATTACCACCAAAATACAATGTAATTATCACCATAGCAACTGTAATCTGTATCCTAAATGACACTAAAACATTGGTGACCCAGAAACGACCGTCTAACTGGCCTATCGACCCCAATTTAAACTTAGGGTCTGTAATAAATTTTGATGAAATTTAGCATGATAATTGTTACTCAATCAAGCCAAAATATAATGAAAAAATCTTGAAGTTTAGTACACAGATAGTTTATAGCCTGGTATAACACACTATACTTATTACTCTAGAAAATGCCACAAAGGCGAAGTTCGGATAGAAACTAATATTCAAAATATTTCCAATCAGGTCGCTACTCTCGAACATAGTACAAAATCACACACAAGTTATCAAGTAATTAATTGTAGCGAACAGAAGGCTGGAACTATAGCTAACTGGGTCAACTCTCTGAAGGTAAGCTCTCGACTAAGTTTCACTTACTATAGATAAGCACAACTAGATTAAACGGATATTGCAACAACGTTTTCAACTGTAGTTAGCTTAGACAGAATTTTGGTTAGCATATTTATTTAAGAACTATCTGACCCGGCAAACGTTCTTTTGCCATAAAAATTAAATAAAAAACATTGTCCAGCGGACAAAATTGTGAGTCTCACATCCCCTTGAACAGACACAAAAAATTTCATCAAAATCGGTCCAGTCGTTTAAGAGAAGTTCAGTGACATACACACTTACAGATGAATTATATATATAAAGATAGATGTTTTTGTATCTTTTAGATATATTTCTATGCTAAAAGGGTCTCATTCCGGATTAATAGAGGGGTGTGGCCACGAGTCCAAATATTTCGTGTCTAAAAATTAGATCTAAAAATTAAACCGAATTTTCGTGTTGCTATTCAATAGCTGCAAGTGCTTCCAGGAATATAAGATTTGAAACATAGCTGTCAGAAATGAATTCAGTAAATACGAACCTAAATTATTATACCTATCGCATCCTTCATCACACATTAGATTTACGCGAAAGAGTCTTTTTAAAAGTAACAGATTTTGATGACACATACAAAAGTCTATCTCCAACAAAACCATTTCATCTTAAAGCTGGGTTTATTACAAATATTTGCCTGTCTTACAATAAAACAATGTACAAGTACAGTTAATAAACTTATGTTTAAACACTCATATCACATGTGCGCGCCTAAATGTTAGTGCTACCATTCACAAATGCCTACCAGTTACAGTACCTAAGGACCGAAAATTTATGGAAATTACTTTCAGATTTTATCGACACTCATTTACAGGGAAAAGCATAATCATGGCGTTAAATTTTGACGTTTAATTTTGTTCTCGCAACTGTGAGGTCTAGGAGACCGCGTGGGGTATCACAGACCTTGTACACTAAGCCTTATTTTTCATAGGAACATGAATTGTTTGTTATATTACTAAAGATCTACTAAGGTTTTCAGGGAGGTCATGATTTATATTGGGGTCTTCCAGACTCCACAAGTTGCATGTTATATTTTAAGATAAACATTACACTCAATGATAGGCTATAATCCATATTCTAGAAGTATCTACCTTACATTAAAACTACGTCCTTAGATACCCGCAAAGTATTCACAATACTTACAAAATAATAATACATTTTTTTTATACAAAAAAATATAAAAAGGCCAGAACTCAATTCACGTTCAAATCCTCATTTAAATATATTATTTAATATTATTATGTATAAGAATGTATATTTATTCTATTCAATGCAAAGTGTAGTGAGATTCAAATATACGTATTTACATTAAATTTTAATTTTTTATATAATTGCTCCCTTAGGTAAATATCTACAAGATTTGTGATATTACATTCTATAGGTAAAAAAAATTCGATACAGGGAACATTTTTTGTGTAAAATTATCTTATATTTTCAACTACATACTTTGATTGCCTTGGGTTTAGGTACAAAATGTAACAGAAATGGCAAGAATTGCAGCATAGAATATTCAACTACACATAATAATATTTATCATTTAATTGTGTTTTGATTCTCTTAGGTCACATTAAATAAAATTAATGTTAATATAGTTGGACAACTTAGTAGTCTTGTATGCAAGGTTCGTGGCTTGTAGTAGTTAATACAAGTATATTTTGTCATAAAACCCAAGGCAAACTAAATGCATTATCATTAAAATGTGCATTCAAAATGACATGAGTGTCTTAAGTACGTCTATTACTAGTAAAGCGTTAATTATTATTGTATCATACGAGTTTTGAGCTCTGTCTCCATTGTCTATGAAACTTAAGTCTAATGACTTCTGAACGAACCTCGGAGGGGGTCTGATGGACTGCGGTAGTAAGGATATTTTGGAAAAATATTGTAGTTTTAAAATAAGATAATATTGAATTAATTTTAGGCACATAATTTGTTTGAGCTGGGATATTTTTCAGGTAACAATATATATTCTTAAGGCCAATATTTTCACTTATTCCATTACTGTAAAATTTGTAATTTTTTACAGCTGTATCTTTGAATCCATAGCACCATAGACCACACCAGAGCCCCCCCTGCCTACTAACTCCGATATGTACCCTTAACAAACAGATATGACTCAACTTGACTAGTACAGTTACAATCACATGCGACAATTAACTCGCCTTCGTGTTCAGTGTCGTGCTACTCTTAGACTTCGAGTCGTGAGGGGGCAAAGGCCTAGCCACGCCGACCTTCACCACACCTCTCGGAGCACCCTTCAAAGCTTGCACAGCCTGATCTAACGTCGCATTTTTAATACTGACTCCATTCACTGACATCACACGATCACCAGGTGAAATATCACCATGTTTCTCCGCTACTCCACCTGGCACCAAACTCCTCACTACTATGACAGTTCCTTGAGGGTCCACTGGGTCCTGGTAGTCCAATATAGAGAAGCCTAACCCTTGGTCACTCTTCACCAGCTCCACAATATCCTCTTTACTCTGCCACATGGCTAAGCCTGACACACACTCTAATGATCTAGACTTCTTAGATTGTCCGGAGTGATTAGTGAGTGTTGCAGTACTGGAAGTGTTGATAGAAGTGTCTGACTGAGCTTTGACTAGTGTTGTCAAGTTGTTCAAGCTGCCAGAAATTATCTTTCTTGCTTCAAATCCTTCTCTATCAGGTGCTAAGTTAATAAGCGGTCGGGGACCACTGTCTATGCTACTCCTTGCACAAACTATTCTTACTCTATTAGGAAGATTTTTCAGTATATTTACAACTTCAGTATGAGTTAAACCGTGAAGCCTGTATTCATTAGCTTCTAGCAGTTCGTCACCTGCAGACAAACTTCCTTCCTGCCCAACAGGGCCTTCGGGGAGCACAGATCTGATATAATGGTGTGGTCTGACTTCCTGACCACCTTCCACATCAACTGTGCCCTCTAGACTAATGCCAAGACCTTCAAGTTTATTGACCTCAGCTATTAATATTTCTTTATCAGGACCAATTTCTTCTACCCACTTTTTCTTTACATCTTCCTTGTCAATAGCCAATATCTCATCAAATCTTCTGTCTAGCTCCTCCTGTGTGGGCTCGTCCTCCTTGTCTCCAACCTCTAACACACCAGAGTCTATAGTAGTATTAGACTCAGGCTCGGGGTCTATCTCTACTGTACTATTATCAGCTTGGGAAGGCACTGGGAACCAAGACAAGGTAGTGGTTGACGGTGAGGGGGACGTGGGACGCTCCTCATTGAATATCGCCAGCTGAAGGTGCTCGTACTTTGGACCTCGCAAGTATCTCTCTAACACTAAGTGCACAGATATGCCCGTGTTTCTTAAAATCTCAACCGCTTGGGGGTTAGTCTTATCCGCTAAAGAGTTACCATCTACTTCTATTATTCTATCATTAATCTTAATTTTACCACTTTGTTCAGCACTGCTGCCTTCAATAATACTCTTCACAAATATTCCAGATAGTTCCTCTTTCTCACAAACATAACCAGCTACAGTGATGCCCAGTCCATACACATTCTTGTTCAAATCCACATGCACTATCTCAACCTCAGGCAAGTTGGGCAGCTCCACAGGCACAGTGATAGTGATGGTGGGTGATATAGAGTCAGAGATGATGGGGTGGTCGGGTATCTGCAGGGGATTGTCGCCGATCACGCTCACAGCGGCCGCCACGATGCTCGCCTCGGCATCACCATTCTGACCATTGATGTAATCTGTGTAGCACTGAGACAGATCATACACTGCACCGTAGCCTGTTTCTATAAGATGTCGGTCGAGAAGTTCGGGATCTGCGAGGATCTTCGTGGGTACTAGAGCTGTGCCGGGCAGGGGAGCCCGCAACGCTGCCGCAGGATCGGCGGGCCGAGCGACTAATAGCCGCACGGCTGGCCCCGCCTGGCGCAACACCGCGGCGACCTGCTCGGACGTGAAGCCGCGCAAGTTGACGGAGCCGACCTGCAGGACGTGGTCGCCGCTCTGTAGCCGTCCGTCCTTGTCCGCGACGCCTCCGGGCAGCACGTACTTGATCACAACACCGGTGCTCCGGCCGCCTACCAGGTTGAACCCGAGACCGTTGCCATCATTGGTGAGCTCGACGACTTCCACCTGCGCCCACTCGGTACTCAGCACCATCGCGGTTTGTCTCACCATCAGGTCTCTCCCGTCGTTACGTGATGCAGCGAGCGCGCGCCGCGCGGAGGTTATGAGCCTCCAGCGCCGACATCGCTCTGTTTACGTCACGAGTACCGACACAAAACACACCGCGGAACGTAAAAAATTCAACGCGAACCGTTGATAACGTAAAAATTTTGTAAATTATATGTATGACATTTACATACTTGCTGAAATCGGAGACAGCAGAATGTGGCCAGCTGCACGCAGGTGTGTCCGTCGAATAAATTCAATTTCTACTATTTTTGTGATAAAATGTCATTAGAAATTATTTCGTAATTTATCTCGATAATACTTTTTGTTGAATTTATTAACAATTAAGTGAAAATATTTTATCACTGCTAAAACTACCGTTCCTTTACTATATCTTATGAGTCTCACGTAATCTCAACGAGATTGAGAATTATATGAAATTGTGATGAAGTTTTACACCAGTAAAACCAACTACTGTGTAAACAATTTCGTTAAATATTCAAATAAATTATACATGATTAAACGTATTTCATATAGTAATATTCTTGATATAATGTTCAAGTTATAAAAAATCTTATTACAAAATAAGAGTTGTAGTGCCATCTGCTGACGTAAACTAATACTTACAGCAAGCTTAGAATACGAAGATGGTGAAATACTTACTAGTTATACTACTCATCACTAGGTGGCACTGTAATCGTAAATTAACATTTACGTATTTAGCTAACAGGTGTCGCTGCAATATATTTTGGAAATGCGTAGGGGGCCGTCCATTAATTACGCAATGCAGTTGGTTTAGGAAAGATTAGTAAATATATTATCACATTAGATTTTGTGTGATTGATATCAATGTTATATTTTTATTGAGTGCGTGATTTTAAAACAGATTGTAATGTGAATGCTCGGTTACTTGTTTCGCCCAGATTATTCTTGGCCGAATGCGCATACATTTTTTAGCTGACTTCAAAAAAGGAGGGCGTCCTCAATTCGATGTTTTATAACCTTTTTTGCTTTATTCCTCATAAGTTTTAACTGTTTTCAATTTCGATATTTCTCTTAGTGATTGAAAGGTAATGCTTCCAGATTAAACGTGCAGTTTATGAGATATCCTGAAAAATGCGTATTTTACTTGGAGTCCGTGTTATTTAAATAATTATTTACATTACAGACAGCTCTTAATTTCATGAAGATGTCCAGAAAAGGTGAATTCGCCGCGACCGAAGCAACGTTATAATGCAACGTAACTTCGGTATAATGTTTTATGGTTATATTTTGGGGGTGGAGTAAGAGAGGGGTTAGACCTTGAATAACCACGCTGGCCAAGTGCGGGTTGGGTACTTACATTGCATGCCTGCATGAAATGTAGATATTAAAAAAAATTGACATGCAATGTTTCATCACGATGTTTTTTTTCATCGTTATACCGTGATAACAATTTCTAATACACACATAATTTCGAAACGTCACTTGTGTGTTGCCTCGGGTACGAACCCTCGACCTCTGGCGTGGGAGGCACAACTTAAACCACTCGGCTATCACTGCTGCGTTGTAATGTGTCGTCAGTAATTTAAATAGCATTGCAGGCATAATTATGTCGAAATTCGGTCGCGTAGGTACCTTCAGCATGCTGTGTTTAGACTCGTATAATGTACCTACCTATAGGTAATCTATGTAGGAATCCAAGTCAACTCAAAGACAAATATTATGCTTTATTTCATAAACTTTAACAAGTATTTGAAATGGTCAAAAAAAAAAATATCTACCACCGTTTCGGAAAAGCTGTTGCTCGTGAGAAGAAACGGCAAGAAACTTACGGCTTGCTCTTTTTAAATGTCAATATTTCCATATTAATGACTCATAATAATGATTAATAACAATGTCAAAATAATGATTTACTGTGTACAGTGTTGAAAGGAAAAAAAAAACACAAAACATAAATAATATTCAAATAATAAAGTTAATTAGAAATCTAAAGAAAACTAATCTGTTGACACGGTCAATCATATTTCTATATCTAGTAACTCATATTACTTATTTGTTAAAGGATCGTTTGGTTGTTACATGGTTTTGATATCAGGCACCCAGAAAAAGTTATAAATTACCCATTTGACTGTGGCGCAGTGGTTTAGGTCACCACGGCGCTACCATTGTGTCGGGAGGTCGTGGGTTCGATTCCCACACGGGACAATTAATTGTACGGTAAACAAATAATTATTTCGGGTCTGCTTGTACTTGTGTCCGTCGTTTGTATCTTTGTAAAAGTCCCCGCGACACACGAACAATTCTTAGTGCGAGAGTTGTCTGTTGTCAGTTTTTAAAAATAATTGCTTGGCAGACGGGGTGAGCCCCCTTCAAAACCCTCTATTTTCAGCAAGTGTCTACGGGCAGAAATTCTGAAAGAAAGTCAATTTAATTCACCATCAGCGCCGACGGCATTCTTTCAGGAAAAGGGCGTGACTTGACAACTAGAGGACCGTCTGAAATATGTCCTGGGAACTGAATTTTAAATTAAAATGAAAACACAACACTCATATTTGGAAAATTTTTATTCATAACAATAATAAACAAGTTTAAGAATAATGTAACATTACAGACACCTAGATTTATGTACACACAAGTAGATAATGGAATATCCGATTCATGTTATAAATCCGAAAGTTTGTGAGTATGTATGGATGTTTGTTACTCTTTCATGCAAATACTACTGAATCGATTACGATTATTAGTTTTTTATGATATTCCTTGAAGAACGAGCATGATTCTTACGGAGAGAAAAACAAAAAAATGAATGAATCAAAATTAAAGAATCTACTTACTGTATCTCAGGCGGTACGAAGTTTAGTGGGTTAGCTTGTACTATATTAATATTTAAGTTCTTATATTGGCAAGAATACCTATACTTCCGGCAGTAACACACGACCACAATTGCAAAACATACCTACTAACATTTAGACACTAATTACTTATTCTATTTTAGCGTAGAAAGGAACCTTTCATATTACATACCTAAAACTATGTGTTTCTCGTATTAGCAGGGACATAAAACTAGCAACGATCACCACGACCGCAGTGCGGTTACCGCGCTTGTATCGCAGCTTAATTAAGTATCTACTTATTTTAAAATTACGACGTGGAATATCTGCATTAGCTTATAACTTTATTATAATAATTATACCCATTAAGGCATACCTACACATACTTAGTATTACTTAGTTCTCCACATATAAAATCAGCAAGTGATGCAAAATAATGGAGAAAAATTGTCGTTTCTATAAAAAAGTTCATAAGAAAGAAGATATAGATCTACTGTAGATAGTTATTAAGGTTATTTTGGTTTCAAGGCCTCCGTAGCTATGACATGACGTCCATGCCATCGAATCCATTACCTATCTACTTAGTAGTCCCTAGGTATGAAGATTTCACATTATTTACAAACGTACCTATTCAAATTTTATCAACAGTGTTCGAATATTAGAAGCCTGTTAAAGTGTTAATTACTTATTTACATAAATCGAAATGAATTACTGAAATGTATGTAGGTACGCGCATAATTTTGGATTTTATTTTATTAATAGGTAGATATCAGCAAAAAAATAATAGCTATTTATTTTCTATCAGACATCTAACGTTCATCTCACAAACACTTAAAATCGGTTTTCGGTATTTGGTTCCTTATATATAACTGCTTAATACATTTTAAGTTCTACATATTACAAAATATATCCGAAGAAATCTAATAAATAAAAAAACAATAGTATTGCATCACCTAAATACCTAGTTGAGACTAAAATAGATAGGTACCTGTACTACTCAGTTATTTGTCAAATATAGTGTCAATAGGGCAAGTGGTTGACTACCAATCAAATCAGCTACTCTTTATAAAATGGCAAAAACATATTTTTGTACACAATAAAAAAAATAGCAAGCCTATCTAGTATCTAACCATATTTAACTCCAGAACTGGTGAAACGGCCTTAACTTATATACTAATTTACACTTATTATTTGCACATTAACCCTGGTATAATGTTGGATACCGTAACTACTCAACATAGTTATTTAAACACAACAATCTTAAGTCGATTTTTCACAGAGGCAGGTAGGTCGGTACTTAAGTACCTAAGCTCAAAAGACATGCCTGATTGATCACATAACTCTAAGTAGGTATCTAATCAGCTTTCTGATTCCAATGTCCAAATAAGGAAAGTTATCTTTTTGATATCATAGTATCTGTGTGTTACATGCAATACAACGACATAAGTCATTTTTGTATGCGTATTTATAACTTATTTAAAGTACGCAGTAGTAAGGTATATTAATAATTTCAATCGTTAGTGACACTTCAATCATGAATAGACGACATGATAAAGCTTTAGCCGCGATGAAGTCATCCGTAGTTTTATATATGACGAATTTTACACGGTTCCATAAGTTCAATTAAAGTTCTAAGTATTAGTTCATTGTAAAGTTCAGTTCGATACAAAAGTAGATGCCTAATTAAGTAAGTAGCACAAACACATTGCTTATAATACTTAATACGTAGATAAGTTACCTATATCACATTAGCGTTTAATTGTAAAAGGTACACAATAATGAACATAGAATGAATCACTTAGGTAGTTATATCGTTACACAAGATTAATTGCACACAGATTGCACTTCCAATATAACAGAGAGCGTCCATATTAAATACCTATACGTACTTACATCTAATACAAGTATGCAAGAGAGACGCACTGACAGATACAGAGACGATCACACAGGCGACAGTGCACAGTATCTACCGAGCTACGAGGTACCGTGCAGCAGCGGTACGGCGGTACAGTGTAACAGTGTAACAGTGGTACTGTGCAACATAAACAATGCGAGTACATAGCGAGTGCGGCGGCTGGCGAGGCGGGTGTGACACGTGAGTGATGAGCGGGCGCGGGCACTGGCGGGCCGCGAGCGCGCTGCACGCGGCCGCGCCCCCCCTGCACCGGCGCTGCGCCGGCCTGCCCCAGCCTCCCGCCGCCCGCCGCCGCCCCACGGCGCGCCAATGGCAGCCTCCGGCCCGCGCAATAGGACCGAGGCCGGGCCGCGGGGCGGGGCCCTTCGAGTGGCGTAACCCGCGCCGGGGGCTCCGGCCGCCACTCTCGCCCCGAGAGCCACTAGAGGCTGAGCCGTCGAGTGGCGTCGAGTGTCGGCCGGTCGGATGTCCGCGGAGGGCGGCGACTACTCGCCGTGTCCGGCGGAGGCGCTGCCGGAGCTGAGCGCTGCCGAGCTGGCGATGAGCCTGTCGCCCAAGTCGGCGCTGCTGCAGCAGAACCTGTCCCAGCTGCAGCTCCAGCACTCCACGCCGTTCTCAGTGACGGATATCCTGTCTCCGATAGAGGAGTACCGCAAGCTGGAGTTGGCGAACAACCCGCCGTCGCCGTACAGGTGCGTGGATCGATCGCCGGGAGGGGGGGTGCCGCCCTCCACCCGCTGATTTTTCGAGTGGCGAAGGTCCCGAGGAGAGTGCTTGAGCGTCGTTCGTAGTCGAAGGATATAGTTCTGTGACGTTTGTTTGTGCAGGTATGTTGTGATTAGCGGTCAAGTGGCGGAGTGTGCCGTGTGTGCCGTCGACCATGTGCCACCATGTGCTGTAGGTTCTGTAACGATGCGCGCTCTCCGCGGTACGAATGATAGTGGAGTCTCGCTAGCCCCTGAGCTCTTGAGCCCCTGAGCCCCTGAGCCCTGGGCCCCGAGCCCGGCTCCGTCACGCTCGCGCCGCGGTACTCAGTCATGCCGGTGGAAGACCAGTACTATATGTAGGTATCACTGTGAACATAGTGCCCGCGGCTCATTACCTCTAGTGTTTCACAAACATCATCAACAATACCTCTCGCCGGAAGTAGTTGACAGTGTCAAACACTCGGTCAAAATTTAAAAAAAATATTTTACCAATATTTTTAAAATTTTCAAGACAATTAAAACAAATTAACTTAAGCAAACTAAACTATCCTACAGCTACAGATACAATAAAAATAACTACCTTTTATATAAGTACTTACTTTAAAATAATTTTCATTTAGGCCTAATATAATATCGAGTGACACAATAACAATTTATAAATCATCTCATCTTCTGATGAATATGAGAAGGAAATCATTTGAAAAACTTCAAGACCAAACATGGCATTGTGTTCTAAACATATCTTTTGTTCAAAGCTTTTGCATTTAAATTTTAAAAAAATAATTTTGATCGAAACGGAGACATACATACTTATTTGCAAAATCAAAAATAGTTTAAGTAATCGAAATCTAAATAAACGACTACGGGATCTTACAATTAATTGTGCCGACGCGACGCTCACTTGTAAGTGTTGAAATTAACATTAAAATTCATTAAATATAAGTACACACACTGAAATACTTACTTATTCTAATAATAGTTATTTATAATTATTAATTATTTACAGAAATATTTGACCAATAAAACTTAATCCGGTTACGCGGTACTAAAGTACCTACTCATAATCTAAAAGCAGTTTTCGTTCGTGTTAAATACTGAGAAAATACAATATCTAACAAAAGAAAAACATCTGGATAACAAAGAAAAACGCGTCCCTTTTAAAGCTTCTTTACGATAGTAAAGTGATATGTAAAGTGTATATTGTCCTGACTCTACATTTTTCAGTGTTCAGCATAACTTATTTTTACTGTTACACAAATATGTTAAAATATCGGGATCAGGACCAAATGTGTGTTTATAAGAATTAAGTGCCTACAATAAATAATGGAACTTTATTTAAAAACGAATTTATATCAATGATGATGATGATTTTTAAAAATAAAAATACAGGAAATAATATTTTCGATTCAAGCACAGCACATTAATCTTAGATTTTTGTTCATAATCTAGAGTAACCGTTTATAATTAGATAATAGCAGTAAAATAGATAACTAAATAAAGTTTCTGAAAGCCTTGTTCAACTTTCAGGTCGGTACAAAAAATGCGAATAAACACAAAATTCAAAAATATATACAAAAGTCTTATGTCACTCTTTAGTTTGTCATAAAGCGCAGGAAAAAAAAGTTTTAAATAGATAATATTTATCTCATAAATAATGACGTAAAGAAACAGCGCTATGAGCCTTATTTCATATTTTTATTATTCTCAAAACAAGACAGCCAGTCTGTGAAAAACAGTGCGTCACTCATTATAATTTATTCATTAATTGCTTATATTACAATATTGACTGTTTTTTCTAAATGTAAATTAAAATTCATTTTAATATTTGACATCATAGACTGTTGACAACATGACGTAAGTTTTTTAAAACCAGAAATAAAAGAAACTTTTTTATGCGTCGGAATCAATGTCAAGTTGTGGTTTTGGCGGGATAAAAAATATCAATGGTTATGCTTGGATACTGTAGTGTAAATTGCGAGATTTAGAAATTTATTTTAGTTTATAAAAATGAATGCTAGAATCAATAAAAATAACTAGCTAACTATTTTTTATTATCATTGTTTTCAATGGTGAAATAAGAATATAATAATAGCATATGTCTGATTGTAGATAGTTAGCTTAAACTTTAACTTGGATAAGTGTCAAAAGCTTTAGTGAATCCCATTGAGTGAGAGCTAGTTAAAAGGCCTGAATACATTATTTATTTTTCTCTGTTCTAAATTGGCCCATACTTTGAAGATTTTGTAAAATGTATTTTCTTTAATGCAATATTATTCTGTCAAGGACTTGGCACGGAAAATATCTCTTTGGGTTTTGTACCTAAATAAGATAGTGGTTAAATTAAAATTTAATCTTCGTTTCGTATAGTTAGTGGTCAACCTATTATCAAAGTTGTTCAAGCCGCCCGAAGGCCTTTGACGTGGCTTATCGACTGTTATCTTAATTGACAACAATCGGAACCGTCTTTTTACGTGCCCTCCGAAGCACGGAGACGCCCAGTTCAGATACCACTATGCGGTCACCCATCTATAGAATGACCGCGCCAAGGGTTGCTAAACCCATTGATCGTTAATCAACCGGTGGGCGCATCTGGCTATCGGCGCCTAAGATTAAATAAACAGTAAACACCTATAAGCAACTTCTATGTTAACACTAGGCCAAGCACTAAACAAAAGGAGTCCGAAATTCGTGAAAACTTAAAAAAAAGATCTTTGTAAATAATCTTACATGAATCATTTCGTGTGGCAGTAGAATAATAATTCTTCTTCTTATCGTATGATTAGTGGTCAACCTGATATCAAAGTTGTTCAAGCCGCCCGTGGGCCTTTGACGTGGCTTAGTAGAATAAAATAAGATGACTTGTTTATTAAATTTAATGTAGAGTATGTATTGAAAAAAAGATCTGTTAAAGAAAGAGTTAACGAAATAGTCACTAGACTGCATTTTTACATGGCAATATCGTTCTTCCGTTTTTTCCCGATAAACCGATAAATAAAAGAATAAAATTTGTAGTCTATGCTGTGAGAGTAAGAAAATAGTTAGACCGCTTTTCTCTGTATCTACATTGATTGCAATTATCATATGAAAAGCTTTAGACATATTTTTAGGAAATAATCTTAAAAGACAAATGTTTTATGTTCGAAACTTCTTAAAATGTTGTGCTAATTTTTCTCTTCTCATAAAAAACAGCCATCCGTCGCGACGGCCAGTCTGTTCCCCATAAAATAGTTAAGTACTATTCGAAGCTTTTTCGAGTAAACTGCACGAAAGATTTGCATTGCAATAATAAAACCGTATACTTACTTAATTAAATTAGCTCGTCAAGTTTTGTTTAATTTAGGTTTTGTGTAATTTGGATGAAATAATAATTGTTAAGGATGTTTAAAAAATACAGCAACGATTTGCCTCAGAATTCTGGGGTAACAATGTTGCTTTTCTTGAAAAGTTTTCTTTATTGTGTTTAGTTAGCAAATCTTGTTTTTTTAAGAAACTAGACTCTGCAACGTCCAGTGCTACCATCTACTTTAACCCGTTACTGTCCCGGGGCAATGGTCACCTCCCAAACAAGGGGGAGGGGTAAGGCCTTGAGTCCATCACGCTGGCCAAGTGCGGGTTGGGGACTTTGCATGTCCTCAACAAATATATTAAACATACTTTATGCTCTCCTAACTTTTCTCGCGTTGCATGTTTATCTAATGTATAATAGAATACGGGAATTAACGCGAACACGTATTTTACCTAAAAATGCCTAACGTTTCGGCGCAGGTTGCACTGTGACGTTAGGCATTTTAAGGTAAAATGCGTGTTCGCGTTAATTATACGTATTTACGTTATTATACATTATACGTTATGCTACCAACATAGTCGCAACAAAAATTGACCGCATTCCAAATAAAAATCAACAAAAACAAATGATTGTATAATTTGTTAGTTATTCAAGCGTAAAATTTAGCTTCTTTTTTAAACTAAACATTGCAAGATGTATGTTTACTCTGTACAGATAAGTGCGTGTTCACACCTACGTAGTTTTTCCGCCATTGGTAGATAAATACGGGTTTACACGACAAACATGCGGCCATTATGTTATTTTACATGGCTTGGAAAGTTCGGTGGGAAAGTGGTTGTTTAAAAACGAACGTGATGCTTATCGTAATTTATGATAAATTTTCGTTATATCATCATCTTTCATAGATTTTCTTCTACTATTGTAAGGTATAAGTCTCTTCTCGTTTGTGTAGTAGCGTGATTTTCTACAGTCGTTTCTACTAGTGAGCATTAGACATTAAAAAATACCTAAAAAAACCTTCTTACGGAATATTTTATGTGACCTAAGATTAGGTTTTTAGTAAGGATTTATTGATAGCTACTCGGCTGATTATGGTTGATAGTGATGGGAAATCGCTGTTATTATTATTGTTAAGGTTCTATATTATGGCTTTTAACGCTAGGTGTTCGTAATGTGTCGCTATTCGTCAGAGACCTAATTATAATTACCTAATCTGCCGAAGAATTCACCCAATGCCATTTTGAATTTTGTTATGTTTTCCTGATTCCGTATATCTGTATTTCAGACCTAATCTGATGTTCTTTACTGCCGTTGTTTTATAGAAGTGTAGAGCCAATACACGTGATTGAGATGTTTTATAAAAGGATTGTCAATAACAATATTTTGTTCCTTGCTAAAAATATTAGGAATTTATAAGAATAGCAAGTTTTTCTTCAGATATTTATAAAATGTTAGAATGTTTGGGTTAAATTATACTACGTGGTGAAAGGCGGATATCATCGTTACTTGAAAAAAAATATTGCTGCTTTCGGCGGTCTATTTCGATTAGTCTTATATTGTAATTTGATTACCGTAAAACCAATTAATATCCAACGCACGTCAAATTGAAAGATAACAATCTTAAAATCAAATTAAAATTACTCCAATTAACGCGCTACCAACTAAAACGGTTCGCGCCATCATTTCCCGCCCTGTCAGAACTCAATTTGTCAAACCAAACATCGTAATGGCAGCATTGGGGGTGTACCATAGACAAAGATATATTTACAGATTAACATAAGCGTTAGACACTTTAATATGTTGAAAATAAGGTTTAATATCGGTGGTAAAATGTTTTTTCGAGGCAGTGGTGCAGAGATAGGGAGATTAAATTGTGTAAATAGGGATTAGGCAGATAAGCCGGGTATTGTTTGAAAGTTAGGTGTTGGCGCCTCTTCGGATAACGGTTTATGGAACTGTGTGTGGCAGAATTGGGTCAAATTTATTTTAAAACGTTTAAGCTGCTGATAATTTGCAACCGGAAGGGAAATGCTTTTTGCATATCATGCTTTAAAAAATCAAGTTATGAATTTTTGTTGATAAATATCTAGTCAATTAAGAGGGTTAGTAAACGAATGTTAGGAAATAATATTATATACATAAACATCTGAGGCACAGAACTATATATCAGGAAAAATCATGCAACATGTACAATATTGTTATGTATCTAACATATCATTTATCTCTAAGTATTGGCGTTTTCATTATGTCGCGAAATCAAGCAATCTCCTCTTATTTTTAGTGTGAAACGAGCAAAGAAAACAATAATCTGTTTTTAGTACTATTATCTCTCTTGTATTTATAACCGGCGGGAATAGACAATACTTCTTCCATCTAACTCTTCATCCTTGTTTCAGATCGAATTCATCAGGCAGCAGTATTAATTCCCCATTGGGTCCGTCTTGCGGGATGGCGGCGAATCCTTACGCCGTCCCGCTGTACGGCGGGGCTCCGGTCCAGGGCTACGGCTGCGCCCCCGCCGACCTGCCGCACTACGGAGACATGAGGGGCGCGGGCTGGTACCCTGCATCCAACGACCCCAGGTTTGCCAGTGAGTCGGCGAGATTATTTAACACTTACTTTTTCATGTTTATTTTAACGGGAATTAACGCGAATATGCATTTTACTTTGTAATTCTTACGGACTTGACGGCCGTCGGAAGCTGTTTCTTATCATTATTTTGATTTGCGGTATCACTAGGTTTCAGATATCAATTCGATTGCTGATTTTAAAAATAGGTGAAATATTAGGTCGGGGACAAAGTCTTTTCGCATTGTTTATAGTAGGTAGGTATGTATGAACTTGTAATAAAATCTCTTTGGCTTCAGGAATCACAAATGAGTACACCGTTCATTACATAGGTTTCTTTCAGTGAGCTCGTGAGGTATCCAAATAACGAGCTTTTTTGTGTAGAAAAAACACATCGATCATACTATAATGTTCTATATTATTCTAATAGGCGACAAATGATGATTTTATTTATAAAATAATCTCTTCATATAAAAAGATCCATGTAAAAGGAGAGTAGTGTTATGGTTTTATGATACGTATTGGGAAAGACGGATATCTTTTTTTTCTTTAAAAGAGAGACGCATTTATTTTGGTTTTAATTTCAGATTCGTAAAACTAATTTATACTTATGTTGAGTGTCTTATTCAATATCTATACTCGATCTATACGGGTAGGCGAAGCATTCAAATATTCGTATTTAAAATCATAGCGCAACTAACATTTTACCCCTGTAATCGCCAGTTTGTTAATGAAACTGTAGCCATTTGAAACGTTTCAATATTCGTTAACCGTAAACACTGAAAAGGGCTCAAAATAACGAAAAACTTAATAAATAGTATTCGTGAACAATATTTTTTACGTTTGCAGCGCGTACAACAAATTAGGTCGTATGTAGAATATATAGGTACTTAGTTTTTGTGTCACGAATTAATTTTATTCGTTATACTGGCATCGTTTTCAATGCACATATTTTACATCTTTATATACCTAAGTATATAATTCTTCTGTAAGTGTGTATGTCACTGAACTTCTCTTAAACGACTGGACCGATTTTGATGAAATTTTTTGTGTGTGTTCAAGGGGTTCTGAGAATGGTTTAGATTCACAAAAAAAAAGAAAAAATATAAAACGTAAAATTCTCGCGTCACTGTTTTCGTTGCAATTCTCCTCCGAAACGGCTTGACCGATTCTCATGAAAATTTCGGAGCATAATGAGTAGTTCTGAGAATCGGCCAACATCTATTTTTCATACCCCTAAGTGACAATATATATTTTTTTATTTACATGGCAAAACAACGTTTGCCGGGTCAGCTAGTAGATACATAAAATGATACCTTCCCGTAGGGGTACGTAGAAACCAGAGAACACCAATCGGTACGATCCTTACAAACTTCTTTATGTCTTTACATAAATATCTTTATCTTGTTTTATTATTATTTTAACATAAATAATTACACTTACCTACATATAACTACGATGTTGAGATATTATTATTATTATTTTGTAGTAGATAGATACATTTTGTCATGGAAAATAATGGTAATATTTAAATGTGGGACAAAACCGAAAGCCGAAAAGCTAAAGTAAGGTATAGTTGTACGGTTATGAGGAACCACACATAAAAGTGAATAATAATATAAAGACGTATATTCTCTACTCATGGAATATCCGGATAGATTTTAAATTGCAATCGAAGCAAATATTTGCTAGTTAAGTCAACACGATGACTATGTACTTAATAGTAGGTACTCAAGATGAAATTGTGGTTACATTATTCCGTCATTTTATTCTATACGTATAAAATAAATATCTTGAAGAAACCACTAAACAAAATTACTTTTACTTCCTAAAACCGTTCAAGTTTTCCTTTCCTTTTTGCTTTCATGCAGTAGTCAAGTCCACTACTTTATACTTTTGCAAATTTGCGCCTAACATAACAAAATTATAGTAGGTTTATAATTGTTACTTCTACTACTTGTAAATCCATTTAAGTCACATAATGCATCACTAGCTTCTGCCCGCGTGAAAAGATTTCCCAGAGCATAAAGTATCCCTTGTGATAATAGATTATAAGCTATCAGTCTAAAATTAAAATCCATCCTGTAGGTTTTTCTTGAAAGGAATAAAAACTTTGACATTAATAATTTTAGTAGGACAATCTTAAAAATACAATAAGCGTGTAAATCGGTTACAATGGCGGCACAAGATGGCGGCCCGCGCATGCGCGTCGCGTTCACCGCGCGCACGTGGAGGCGTCGGGTAACAAACACCAATTTGATGTAACCCGAGCCTTCCTTTAGTACTGCTAATTCGGAATTTATTGGTTAAGCGATCTGATATGCCCCTATAGTGTAAAGGTGTTACGATGTGGTAGGTAGAGTATCTGTTACGTTAGGGAATTATTTTCTTAATTTTAGGGCGGGTAGTATTGAAAATTAAACGTTTAGAACGCATCTATGCGTGAAGTTTTGTTTTTAAAGGATTTATTATCTTGTTTGTGCTATAGTTTTAAGACTAGAGTTTGTCAATATAATCAATGGAATAGATGGAAAACAGATTGCAGAGAATATTACAAATTCAAGAAGCATTTCGTAGATTTAATTTATACAAACTTTCGGGTTGGCTTTATCGCGTTGATATAGCTTTGCAGAATAGAAATACCGCAACTTTTTGATTGAAACAACCTTACTTTCGTGTACTGCAGTTTTGATGCGTTGTAATCAACTAGCTGACTCGCGCAGCTTCGCTTGCGTCACATAAAAAAGAAAGGGTCATATTTTCCCCCGTTTTAGTAACATTATTAACTGGCACTCTGCTTCTATTGGTCGTAGCGTGATGTTATATAGCCTTCCTCAATAAATAGGCTATCCAACAGTAAAATAATTTTTCAATTCGCAAAAGTAGTTCCTGAGATTAGCGTATTCAAACAAACACACTCTTCAGCTTTATAATATTAGTATAGATTAATGGACAAAATCTCGCTGTAAGAATCGAAATACTAAAGAAGCATTAAGAATATCCCGTTATATTCAAACAAAACCATCATTCTGTTTGAAGAGACTCCGATACTCCAAGAGTCTCAAAATTACAATAAAATCAAAATCAGATCTTTACCCATAATATCCGAGTGTCTCAGATTGCGAACACGAAACATCCCTCAAAACAAACTCCATTAGCTGTCGGTAACAAAAAAACAAACGTGCCGAGCTACCAAGCCACCATCTTAGCCATAGACAACCGGCACAGAGGCGACAGACCGGGTAAATTATTCGTTTACTTAATGACGAATGACGGCTAATTTGAAGGTGTTAATTTGTACGTGATGTAAGACTGTTTAGCCGGTTTGAAGTTTGCGTTACATATGACAAATAAATTTGATGATTTTAAAATGTTCTTTGGAGATAGCTGTTGGATTTAAAACTGAAATTAATTAACAATGGAATCGCCGTCGCGTCAAATGCGATTCTTAATATGATTATTTTGGTGTTACATAGGTGCATACCAAATATCACGCCATAGGGGTAGGTAGAGACCAAAGAACGCCACTTGGTACGATCCTTACAAACTTTCCTTGCATCATTCACATCTTGTCATACAGAACCGCCGGTTACGAGTACTAAGCACCAGACCTTTTTACAAGACATCGTCGATAATAATATGATCTGTAGTGTGTATGTCTTTCTAGAGCTTCCATTTTTGTGTCTTATTATCATTATCAAGCAAATTAAGCAATAACCGTGTGATAAAGATTTCATATTTTTGTACTATAGTAATTTTGTTTAAAGTCAATAATCATTTACGTAAACAATAATACTCTCCGCAAAGTTCAAACAGTTCTTTCATAATACTTCAAAATATTTACCAACGCTAACCTCAAATTAATTTTATGCTAATTACCAACAAAGGCCTACCGTATTATACACAACCTCATCTTTAAAATACTCTATGGTATTAGTACCTATTACTACCACCGGGAGCGGTACTGACGCAGGTGCATAGAGTTGTACATAGACAAGATATTTGTCTATGCCTACGCATTCGGTGAACTAGGCCGTTTCCCGGGATTCCGTATTAGTTTACAAAGTTTGTCCGCCATGTTTGTATACGGTTATGTAGATTATAATATTGGTGCTTATTTTATTTTAATCGTTTTCTTAGAATTTGAAAATGTACTACGGTAGTCTTTTTAACGGAAGATGAAGTATGGAAGGGCTATTTGTTTTGTTTATTTAGATGAAAGACGTACATTATTAATACTATTTGTGTGAATGACAAGTTTTTTGATACGCAAAACTTATTTTTACCAATGTCCCACTGCTGGGCAAGGGTCTCCTCTCCTTCCAAACAAGGGAAGAATAGGGTTTTGAGTATACCACGCTGGCCAAGTGCGGGATGGGGAGAAAGAGTTAGGCCTTGAGTCCACCACGCTAGCTATGTCCGGGGATACTTATGATAGTCGTTACAATTACTGAATCTACCACTCGGAAAGGGGGTAGAGCCTTATGAGAAGAGCTAGGAAGAAACTCACGTCCACTCTTTTCAATCGCCAAAAGTTTTACTATGTGGTTGAAACCATAATAACCTTATCCATCACCGTTATTAGTCAAAAGACCTAGGCAGAGATATATTTATGACTAATAGTTGAACCGTGCAACTTCGCTTGCGTCACATAAGAGAGACTGGGTCACAATTTTCCCCGTTTTTGTAACATTTTACTGGCACTCTGCTCCTATTGGTCGTAACCTGATGATATATAGCCTATAGCCTTCCTCGATAAATGGGCTATCTAACACTGAATTTTTCAAATCGGACCAGTAGTTCCTGAGATTAGCGCGTTCAAACAAACAAACAAACAAACTCTTCAGCTTTATAATATTAGTATAGATTTTTACCACATCAATTGTTATATGCTTCTGAAAATAGTGCAAACAAACAATGTATTGTCTTAAATAAACTGATTGAAGTGATTGGTTATAAGACAGACATAAATTGATCGGTGTCAGTGCCGACATGTTACATTCATTTATTATCCTTGAATGTTGTGTTCATGGTCGTATTATATACTATGTTGTGTGTAAATATTACTTCAAGGTAATGGCGGCTAAATATGTTTTATACTAGTCTCTACTAGTGACTTCGTTTGCAAAGATTTACGCTAAATAATTCGCAGATGTGTTATTAGGTACATGGTATAGTCTATCTGTACGCCAAATTATATAGAATCATAAAATCACGCCTTCTTTTCGAGATAAGACAACGTCAAATAACTATCTAAATCTATTCTGTAATTTTTGCGTAAAAATAAATAAACACATCCACCCAAGTAAAATTTTCACATTACGGGAGAAAACCCTTGCCCAGCAGTGGAACATTGATGGGTTAAATTTATTTTATTTGTTTATATTATTAGCAGATATAATAAAGCAGATATAATAATCATGTTTTTAGGTATAAATTGGTACAAGTTTTAATACGTCATGTTCTCATGGAATACTTAAAAGGTTACATAAATAAATTGTGATAAATATAATTAAACCTTAGTTTTACATGCCTGGAATTTCATCTGTAAAGTAATCGGTCGGCTAAAGTCCTTAAAACTAATTTTAATATCTCAACCGATGCAGTGGTCGCAAAACCCCCCTCAAACATTGAAGTAGACAATGCAGAGCGACCAAAGACAATCGGTAATTTAATCTAAACTCCCAAGAAAACCCAGTAGTTAGAGAAAGTATAAATAGACTTGTTTGTGGTATTGAGACGGATCGAATTTTAATACGTTGATTTGTTTGATGAAATATAATGCTGGGAGTTTTAGATTGACTTTAGAGAATAGATAAATTAAATTTTTTATGTAATGATTAGACTGAAAAGATCAATAATAAGTATTAAATCAAAATTGTCAAGAATTACGGATACAATTAATAAGACTACGTAACGGTATAGCGTCGTATTGCCTTAAGTAAGAAAAAAAAAACTACTTCCATTTCAATTGTTCACCAAGCTGAGATAAGAGATTGCTTAGTAGTAGTACAATTAAGCAAATAATATAATGATCCGACTGTTATAAAGTTATAAATAGCACACATAACAATAATCTGTATTTACTTGTTATAAAATGTCTTAGTTCCCTTTATTATATTTCCAACCAAAAAAATCGTACCTTCAAGTAAATATATTCCAGTATATTAAAAAAATAGTAACATTAATGAATACTGAATGATATACATAAAGCTTACGAGGTGAGTGACTGGTTGAAAACAATCAATACGATGCGTGGGCCGTAGACAATACAGAACAAAGATGGAGACCTATTGAGATTGCGCGGGAAATATTCTCCTCCTATTCCTAGAATGTACGGGATCTAGTCAGAACTAAATATATTTGTTCATTCTGCTAACTAGTTTATTCATAAATAGTAATTATTACTACGTACAATGGTTTGTGGCTAAAACTGAAAAAGACATACCGCGATATATTTCACGTTATATTGTTGCGGTTTATTTTGGCGTCCATTATTACCTTTATATTTAGTTATAACTAGCTGACCCACGCAGCTTCGCTCACGAATTTTCTTTGCATTTTATGTTTTGTCTCTACCTAAAAACCCTTCCCGTGGTTTAAAGGAAATTTTACAAAAAAAAAAATAAGTCTTGATTGAGCCATTCTTAAGTTTTGCGCTCATCAACATATTTGGTTAATTCGTTTTTATACATAAAATTATAAATATGTTGTTTGTACAATTATGACATGATAGACTTATAAGATAAAAGTAGCGGTACTTTTCTGACGCAAACGGTAGTTTTGTCCCAAAAGATCAGCTGTGTCACTTTAATCCTTAAATAAAAGAATAATCGCATTATCTTTTGTGACATCATACAAAAGCAAATGCAACGGTCTTAATAACTCTCAATAGTTTAAATACAATCGAAACAAAACCAACAACTCTTTGAACGAAATTTTACAAATAATTTAACAATTTGACATCACGCTTCCGCACATACAAGTATCTTCGAGCACGGATTAAAACGGTAAACGAGATGTCCAACGTACAAAAAATAAACTTGAATGCCCACCGAATTATTTGAGAGAAAAAAATAAGGTGGTCCAAGGAGCGAGCCCTGAGGCACGCCCGACGTCCATACCTGTTGTACTAGGGAGCCTCTGTAGACAGACAAAATAAGCAATTCCATTTGATCGGGCCCATATTTGCCCACCACTAGAGACTTGACTGAGTAAACACTAGGCCTCACGTCCGCAAATAACGCGATGTCGATGCATTCGAAGGCTTTAGTCGAGTCAGGAGAAAATTATTTTAGTGTATGGTAATGAATATGGTAATTGGTGTTCGATACTTGTGTTCTAGGTGTGTGAAAGGTTTTCAAATGTCATATGAATACAGTAAACTTGCTTGTTCAGTGAACGCTTAAGTGTAAAGTCATTATTATACAATAATACTGCCGGTATGTTATGACAAGAAAAATCTGACAAAAACTGTGATATTTAGAAAGAGCGGATTGTAAGCACACTCTAAAATAGATTTCTTATTTGTATTTCCTTTTGTGATTGGTATATAAGATGTTATATTTTTGTAGTGGTTTTCCTTATTTACGACATAGGCTTTGTCAATGTTGGCATCTTTTATATCGTTACGTAGATAGTAGATGCCTAGGTTTAATCAATATTATAAAGCCTTCTTTTGAAAGAACGTTTTAATAGTTCAGCAATTTAAAGGCAAAAACGACTTTATACAAGTAAATATAATATTTAGTTTAATTAAGCGGTATTAGAGATACCTTTTACAAAGTTGATACAACCTAGATTATTTTTTTCATTCGAAGCAATCAACGCTTGCAATAAAAAAACCCTCGTACAATTTAAAGCCAGCCGATAACATTTTTCAAGTGTTGCGACACATCAAACGTACCCACGGTCAGTGGTAAATTAAAATTGCCGCGGGGAAAAAATGAGTGTGTGACACACTTAGTTTTCGAGCAGGCGCGTCTAATGCGAGCGAGTGGCCGCGTCACCGGCAGACCGCCGTTTATCTTCCTTAGTGTGGCAACACTGAAATAGCCGCGGAAATGTTTGCTATTTCATTTCCCGCCATCTTTGTTGGTTTGTTTACGTTTAGAAAAGGTGGCAGTTCCGTTTTGATGTCCAGCGGCGGACGTTCAAATGATAATTGAAGGTTTTGGATTTGGCAGTTTTGATGTTATGTATGAATTACTAGTTGCTTTCGCTATCAGAAATCTTCTTTTAGCTCTCAATATGGTAATGATTCTAAACTAGGTAGGTAGAATTAAATATCAGATAATGTATGAACCTGTAAAGTAACTTGTACTATAAAGGAGATTGTGACTGTGAACTGAGCATATTCTCCAATAGGCTCAGTTCACAGTCACAATCTCAACAAATTTTCCTTTATACTGAGAAACGTTAAAACTTAGGACACAAGTAATCATTACCCGACAATAATAATTAGTTAGTCAATAAAAGCATAACAACACGTCTATTTTATACACACATCCACCGTCCGCGAAAACCAAGCGTAACAAAGAAAAACAGTTCACTAGAAACTATCAACCATTTCATCTCGCTCTTCGATAAGATCATGTGTTTTCACAGCACACCCGGCCGGGGTCTGCAACAATGCGAGTATTATTGTCAATGTTTATTCACGCACAATTTGCTGGAGTTTATTCAACGCTGGCAACATTCGAGGGGGCGACGCGGCACGAATTTTAATGCGATTATTATGAACTGTTAGAGACAGTTCATGGATTATCTTGGTTTGATGTGTTGCTGTAATTGTGGGAAATTATTACTTGTATGATGATGTAAATTGATGATGTAAATTAGATTTAATTCATGTTGGATTCAAAGAGAGATGCGGAAACTTTTCCTTAGTAGGATTGGAAGAGCACTTAAGAACTAAACTTAATATCTAGTCTTGGTCGTTGTGCTTCTTTATAACACTACCTATCATCGGATAAAACCGTACCAAATGAAGTCGAAGTATAGAAAAGTATCAGCATAATAATTTGTGTCTTCCGACTTTTCTTGTTCATTATAAAACCTTGTCTCGTAGTTCAATGAACAATATTTCTATTAACACTTATTTAATATTATCATCAACTAGTCCTATGTCTGTCCTTATAACCCTAAAGTTCAGTGTCCTTAAAAATCTAAACATAAAGTTTCGTATTTTTCGACTAGGTAGGTATACTGTCGTTTACCGCGAATAAACTATACGTAAAAAACAGGTTACGAATAAAATTTTACTTTCAAATTCAGCCAGGACCCTTCGCAAAATCCATTAGTAGAGGGCAAATATTGACAGTACGGTGACGCGGGCGCACAGAGCCGAGTTCAGCCGATCTTTGCCGACGGTAGCCGAACATTACCGAAGTGCTCCGATCACGTCCGAACTCATTATGTACGGTAACTTGGATCGCTAGTGGTTGAACAAATATGATGATTTTGTGATTCATTTGTTAAATATTTTTCTAATAGTTAATTAGCATATTAAGTTTGTTTTGTTAAACGCTTTCGTGTTTAGTTAGACAATGGTTTTGAGTTGACAAGCTTTGAAAACGTTTTTCTGTTTTGTCGTAATTTGGTATAAGCTCATTATTTTTAGTTTAAAGGGTACGCTGTACGCTGTTTTAAGACTGTAGACTTTGGACATAACTGGTTATTTTTATTTTCGACTTATAAGTACTTGTTCAAAAATAAATCTTTCAAGGTTTGTCCAAATAGATCTACGACTTTAAATGTCATCATTTCAAGTCATCGTCAATCAATTTCTGCAACGGCAAACAGTTAAAATTATCAAATCCCATGTAACAATTATTTATCCACACTAATTAGTCACATTGACATACATAGTTTTGCTTAACACGAAACAAGCATCGAACCTACTTGACAGTCGAAGGCAACGCGAACATAAACATAGAAAACAAATAAACAACATGGCGATGATCAGTTGCTTCATTTAAAAGGTCAATCTATAAGATCCGGTTACTATTTCGATATTATTCTTAAAATAACAATCCAATATTTGGGTAATGTGAAGATGGTTAAACACTTGAATATTACTTAAGCTACTGTTTTGTCACATGAGCTTCCAAAATCTTTAGTGATTTATAATTTTATGCTAATAGTAAATGCGAAAGTTTGGATGTTTGTTACTCCATCACGCTAAAAAACTCAACGGATTTTGGCATTTTTGATTTACACGGATGAAGTCACGGGCAGCAGCTAGTTTATAAAAATAATTAAAACCCGGGGTTAAATAGTAAAGTAAAAGTAGTATTAGTAGTGGTCTTTTTAACACCTAAACGTCTAAAATACGAAATGAAACTTTGTAAACGATTTGATCAAAAAGTAAGAAATAAAGTAGCAATAGTATTTATTGAACTAGGAAGAAAGTTAATTCTGTCCCAAAAATATACACTCATTCCTTCATCCTTCAAATGCGAGATATTTCTACCATCAAAATATATCCATAACTGCGACATACCTATACAACCGACTCAACCGACTCAAAACAACCCAAACTCGAACCAACTCCGCGCCATCATTAAAACTTATCTGAATTTTCAACTAGTATTGTCTATTTGGTAATTAGGGGTGGTCAGGGGCCGTCAGTCGCAGGCCTGCCCCTCGGCCCCCTAACTTAGGGGTCAGTCGTCCCCTACAGCCCCTCGGCAGCAAGGTCCTGGCCAATTTCACGCCAATCGTGTCATCAAACGCACGCGGCTCTAAGTGACCGTTGTTGTGCAACTATTTATTTTCTGCGGGTAGAATGATAATTGTCGTTCTGTAGTTAATGTTGGATAATCTTGTTTGTTCTGCTTTAGGTAGTTGCTGTCTTGATTCTTTGTATCGGAAAGACTAACATGATGCAGGAAAACGTATCTATTTTTCAGGGAGACTTTTGTGTGATCCTAAATGAGTATTGAGGCGAATTTTTAATGAAAGTATTACTTATTCAATATTCGATACAAAACTTGAAAATAGTCTGAAAGTATTGCTATACTTACTTTTGAAATGGAGTACCGCAAGGATCGATCTTTGCACCGCTACATTACGTAAAATAACATAAAATTATACTAAAAAATAAAACCAAGTTCAGGCACGCGAGCAAATTTCGAGCACGAATAAAACGAAAAATATGATTCACCGTCAAATAAAATTAAATTGGATTTACCACCGAATATTTTAGCATAGTCTCTGAAGCATGAAAATAGTTTCGTTTGCACGACATGTTTTGACGCGCGGCGTCCCTCGTCCACCCCGGTTCAATTACGCGGGTATTTGTTGTCAAAATATATGCGGTACTGTCCGACCCCTGTCAACGGCTAAGTGTATGTATTTTTGCGAAATTGTAAGGTTAAATCGAGTCTTTGAAATTGTATTTGACAGTTTTTTGAGTATTTCTAATGTTAGAATTAGATTAAATCGCTATTCTATCACAGTTATTAACTATCAAAATAATTTTGTTGTAACTCTTAGGTACTATAAAAAAACATAGGCTGTAAAAATGCGCTCATAACAAAGAAATACGTACCTACTGATATCTGGCGGTTCCTCTTCTTATTTATTTATTGTTGTTTACTTGTATATTTCAACGATTGCACAATTAAAAACTATAAAAATTACAAATAATAACTGCAATATTACACAACGTAACTTTTTTATAATTCCGAAAAACCCGCGGAAACCTTTCAAACAGCCAATTACATTCTTATTTCTACAGTACCAACAATAACGCATTTCAATTAAAATAAAATCAAACTACCATTTTACTATTATTAGAATTCCATTCATAATGTTTGTAAACATCCCTTTTCGTATCATTTAACATCGATTAAGATCTAAAACGCCCTCGAGCCGCCATTGAACGACAGCGATGAACCTCTATGGTGAATCGACGTTCCACATTTAAATTAAATCGAGATGCACAGATAACAAAGTCCGGTGGTCTATTGACGGGATAAAGGAGGTTGGAATTTCGAATATAGCACGTTTTTAGGGGCCCGTGTTGGAAGATTCTTTTGTAGAATTTTATTAAATGTATTTTGTAATATTTATGATATACATCAAATAAACACACGTCTCAGCGTTTAGATTTTACAAATAAGTTTAGTACAATTTTACTTTTAGAAAATTACTTGATTTACAAAGTTTTCATTAAATATAACCCATTAGCAACTAAGCAATTAACAGCATTTTAATTAATTAATTCATGCATAAGACTTACAACAAGTTACATTTACCTACACATTATTTTGTAAAGTTTGCTATGTCGATTCATTTTCTCGTAAAAGTAAACATTTCCTTAAGTAACTGAAAATGTGTTAGAATATATACCACGACTTCTTCATTTCACTGTTTTCTTTAGAAAACCGAAGAAACATTGACATTTTACAGACACAACCAAAAACCATCGCCAATAAAAAACATTACAATTGTCTATCAGCAAAAGAAGCAGAGGCAAAATCGAAATTCGTGCACAATAAACGTACAATAGAGTAAGATAGAACGGGAGGGTTTATTGAAAGGCCGTTTCGGTCGAGTGTCGTGTAAACAGAAGGCGAGCAGACGTGTGTAATGTACGATATTGGCCGTGTTGCCGAATTTCAACGTCTATCAAATGATTTTAATATTGTTCCGTGATGCTGGCAACTTTTGTGGTGATGCTGCGTTTTTACTGAAGTTGGTAGGCAATAGGCATTTTTTGTAGTACAAAAATTGGAGTCTCCTCTGATAGGTATATTTTTATCTAGTCTTTCTCTTGTGATTTTTTGGCAGCGAAGGACATTTTGTGACGATTTTTCGCTGGAAACTTGTACTTGTTATGTGGAGACAAATAAAAGAACCGAACAAGTAACACGGTGGCCTATGCGCCATATTAAAATGAGAGAAAGCGTGTTCGTTTTTCATTATTCTTTCACGTGAATACGGATGAGCTGAATCTTAAAGACAGAGTGATAGATTAAATTGCGGAAAAAGGCTTAGGCATATTGTTTTTCGCTGGACAACTGCGACCATTCGCCAGTTTGTTTATATAAAAAGCGATAAACTTGAATTTTTTAGAGAAAATAGAGCGAGAGAGAGAGACGGAGGGAAAGTAAGGCTATAGGCTATATATCATCACGCTACGATAGAATTTTTCAAATCGGCCCAGTAGTTCCTGAGATGAGTGCGTTCAAACAAACAAACAAACAATCAAACAAACAAACTCTTCAGCTTTATAATATTAGTATAGATGTGACGCAAGCGAAGTTTCGCGGGTCAGCTAGTCTTCTGATAATAGGGTTAACGACCTTAAACCACAAATACCTATGACAAAACAAATAGCTACCTGGATGTAGTGAGTGGTACAAATTGATGCTGTGCCTGAATTGAAGAGGGCCGCGGTCATCCCGCAAATTGATCAGTCGTACTGTTGTACTGCCCTGTCGGACTGACTCTCATTCGTTAACTGATTTTAAATGGCCAATGGTAGTTGCACAAGAGAAGTTTGTAAGGATAAAGAGAAAAACTGATACAATTATATAGGTAACTTGTGTCATTTGATATAATACATAGAAATGAGTTGGGTAAATAAAGAACAAATTTGGTGGTAGCTGTAGGAACTTTTCATGTGCTCTATCCATTCCCTCGCAGAATTTCAACAAAATTTTGGGTAAATTTAGCATATTATAGGAAAGCGGATTCTCGTTATTCAATATCTATGTAAATAACTGTAAAGAAACATAAGATTCTAGTGTCTTACCAAAAAACGCAACATGTAGGTACGTCTACATAATTCTATTTCTATACCAGCAAGAATTTAATTCAGTCTACCAACAATATTTTACATTCAAGCAAACCTTTTACTAAGAAATAAGTATAGCATAAATAATAAACAGATAAACATAATTGTAAGCGCTCAAAGTGACTAAATACGTAGCAAAGTAGCGCGGGAAACCATCTCGTCTAGTGTCATTATGAAAATGGCGGGCGGCTTAAATGTTGCCAGCAGTAAGAGATTAATTTCTACCACGGGAAAGTATTAATTTTATTTTTTTCCCGCTACTCTCCTTTTATAATTCGCAAGGATGGATAAAAATGTGATTAAAGTAATGTGATTCTGTTTTATATAGCGTATGTTGTAGGATTTCTACTTTGAGGTTTTATTACTTTGTCTGTACATTTCTATTTTATTTTAAGCGACTAAGACTTTAAATTTTACTGCAATTATACACTTTTCTTTGAACGTAGTAGTACTCAAGTATCTTTACTTAAACCATCCGCAAACTTGACATTTTTATAGCTCATGAAAATTACTGATTTTAAGTGTCACTGATGATTTCATCCTAGATTGTAGCCTATGATTAGGTATAAGATGCTTTGATACTTATTAAAGAAAGTACCTTAGAACATTCAATCGATAATATACGCTCTAAAAAGCAAGAAATGAACAGTTACGGCACCTAAATTTGCTTGACATTTCAGCCAGTTTGCACCGTTAATATATTTCTATATATTGAACGGTATGATAGTCTCGTGTGCGCATCTGAGCGGCTGCTTTAGTTTCCAGGCTGATGACGTCGACGTCCGGCGGGATGGGCCACGTCAACAACATGGGCGGCCTGGCTGCCTGCGCCGGCCCTGACACCAAGCCCATGCAGTTCCCGCTAGCCCAGCGACGGAAGAGGAGGGTGTTGTTTACACAGGCACAGGTCAGTTGATACTACTTATAATTTAACTTCTACAATTATTATAAACCTTTAATATTAGGTCGGGGAAAAAGTCTTTTCGCATTATAGCATGTATGAACTTGTAATAAAATCTCTTTGGCTTCAAGAATCACAAATGAGTACACGGTTCACTAGGTTTCTTTCAGTGAGCTCGTGAGGTACCTAATTATCGAGCTTTTTTGTGTAGAGAAAAGATTTTATTACAAGTTCATACATACTATATTGCGAAAACACTTTTTCCCCGACCTAATATATCTATCGCCTCCATTACGTCTTGGGTATAAAGAAAGTCTCTGTAGTCCCTGTGGTATCGACTGTAGAACCTGAAGGTTTTAAGTTAGATCCCGAGTCTGGCAAAAGGGCTATTGATTTTTCCGTTTGGAAGTCGGGCAAACAGCTATTGGGATTTTGCGATTTTGTTGAAATCTCCTGTCTAAAGCCTGGTATTAGGCAATAGGTGCGTCTTTATAAGATATTAAAAGTAGCGAAAACTTGGTAAGTATATTTCGGCATACCTTTACCTCCTACACCTTTGAATATTTTAGATTCTAAATCTTATCTTACGTAACTTAATATCTTATAACAAAACACGTAAAAAACTACGTAAATCATATTATTAGACGTTTGTCTGAGAGTACAGCTACAGGGCTCGGTGACCGGTCACCATGGCACCGCCCTCCTTGTCCCTGCACTCACTCTACTTCACGAGAATCACCCTCCTAACGATCACTGTTCACGCTGCGACTTTTTGTCGTTAAGACGAAAACCGGGATAAGGTATTATATGCTAGAGTTTATGAAATTACTTATGACATGATTTGTATTAATACAGAAGGAATTAGGATTTTGAAAAAGTTGCTTAATGTCCAAAAAGCTCAAAATATGAAATTATGTTTAAACAGTAATTAGGTTAAGCGTGTAAGGAATTAAATGTTAAACTTAGGTATATGGAAATATTAACTGGTTTGTCATGATGAATTGAAATACTCGTATACAAAATTAAGCATTTTGATTTTCAAATCAAACAATTATTATAACCACTAGTTTCCATTTAGGAACTCAAGAGTTTTAAGATCTTTTGATTCAATCGACTGCTTAAAAACCTCTATCGTTAATACCGAAAATTTCATCTTAAAACGTAATAATCCAGTAGCACAACCCATGTCTCGCTTTACCCTCGAATTAAGGCAGGTATCGTCCCCTAGGCCGTATTTATTTGTAAAATGATCAGCAAATATTCTCCCCCGGGCAAATACCAGTTTATGCAGTAAAGATACCACGGGCACTTGCCACCGTAGGGAATACGACGAGCAAATTCATTTTATTTATATTGTAACTTTGGAAATTTTGCGTTTTTTGTTTCGATGAAAGATTTACGATTAGATTTTTTGGACAATGTTTATTGCATAAAGTTTTAGTACATATTTACAGCTTATTATGATATTTTATATTTACACCTATTGGTGTGGAAACTTCTGGTTTCTTTACTACTAGAGGCCGCCCGCGACTTAGTCCGCGTGGAGACCTTTCCCGAGTAAATGCCGATCCCTCGGGAACTCCGGGATAAAAAAAAAACCTATGTGTTATTCTGGGTCTTTCACATACCAAAATTCATCGTAATCGGTTTTGTAGTATTTGCGTAAAAAGGTAACAAACATCCATACATACTCACAAACTTTCGCATTTATAATATTAGTAGGATCATAGCGACTATTGCTAAAATACCTTAATATATTAAGCCGTGCATTACGAATAAATATAAGCTGTTAAGTTGTAATTAATCTGCGTATAAA
The DNA here is from genome assembly GCF_050436995.1 of Anticarsia gemmatalis. Lineage (NCBI taxonomy): Eukaryota > Metazoa > Arthropoda > Insecta > Lepidoptera > Erebidae > Anticarsia > Anticarsia gemmatalis. Next base: position 959,872 of record NC_134763.1, on the reverse strand, counting down.
TGGCTTTACTTCAAAATCGTTGAAATTAATCAAACAATATGAAACATTCCAAATTAGTGACGAATTCAGAACAAAGGCTTTTACTGAACGCGGCTGTGATTGACATAATAACTGGAGATAATAATATAAAGGTTTATAGGCTCAAATATGTCAATGGAAAAGCTGTTACCACCACTATCGATTAATAGTGAGTTGAAAGTACGTCGGTGGCTTTTACTACACGACAATACGTGTAGAAAATAAAAAAACCTACTTTTTTAACCCATTAGGTACTGTCCCACTGCAGGGCAAGGGTCTCCTCCCAAACGAGGGAGAGGGGTTAGGCCTTGAGTCCACCACGCTGGCCAAGTGCGGGTTGGGGACTTTGCATGCCCTCAATAAATGTATTAAACAATTTTAGGCACGCGTTTCCTCACGATGTTTTCATTAACCGTTAGAGCAAGTGATAATATTTAACTTCTCAATGCTATATGATATGAATTTTACGAATCCTGTTTAAATTCGCGACATTTTGGCCACCTTATTCTTACCCAAGAATCAGATTAACCACTTCAAATTAAAATAAATCTCAAGCTCAAACGTAGCAAGTCAAACAGGCAGCGCCGCGTTCTAAAGCTAACTAAAGTCAAAATTACGTTAGGTAGGGCGGCGCCCGCCCACTGCCCCGCCCAGCCGCCCATCGCCGCGTGTAATTAATTCTATTTCTCGGGCAAAATTTCCAACTTGCACACACATTTCGACGTTACTGTGTGTGTGTGTTCATTCTTGTAACTTTACTTGTGATTTCGCGATGTGTGAGTGCATACCTACTTATAATTATGTGTGTGTCAGTATGTGTGTGTGTGTGTGTGTGTGTGTGTGCATAATTGTGACGTATGTGAGTTTAATCCTTGTAACTTTAATAAGTTATGCGTAAAGGGGTTTTTTAGAGACGTGTCTCGCTGTCAGTAAATTAATGAAGGGTTTTTCAAATTATAACTAGAATTGTCATTTCCTATGGTTGTTAGACTAGAGACAGCGTTAGTCGTTAAAAATTATTACTATTTGACAATGTGACGTACAGACCTGAAGGAATTATCTGATCAAGCCGAAAAAGTGCAGTATTGCTTCGAGTCGGTTTTGTTGTTCGATATATACTGCTGAACGAAACATACCGACGGTCGCGGTCAAAACGACGACAAGTCGCGGGAAAAATCTGCCAGAAAGATAAAAAACAATTCTTTATCCATAACATATCTCTACAAAATTAATTGTTGCCAAAGTGAATTAGACCAAATATGTCTATAATTCGTAAAGCTGCAGTCATGAATACAATAATTTAAAACACTTCTTTATCCATTAAATAAGTATCTCTACAAAATTAATTGTTGCCAAATTGAATTAAACCAAAATTGTCTGTATAATGCGTAAAGCCTTGCAGTCATGAATATAATAATTTAAAACACTTCTTTATCCATTAAATAAGTATCTCTACAAAATTAATTGTAACAAAATTGAATTAAACCGAAATTGTCTGTATAATTCGTAAAGCTCTGTTAATTCGGCATGGCCGCTACCCGTCGGTCGTCGGTCGTGTGTCCTCAAAGAGATTCGTCGCATTCCTTGTTTGTCCGTCGGTCCTGTGTTAAACGACCGACGCGCATTCTTCGCCAAATGTCTGATAAACTCTTAGTATTGGAAAATGGTTTATTGAGGGAAAGAGTGCATTGGAAGTTTAAAACTTTGTATTTTTCTTTATTGATGGTTTAATAAATAAGTTTTATGGAGATTTAAGTTTAAAAAATACTTTCTGAACATACGAGACGTTGACTTTTGGGTTTAAAAAATAACTGCAGTAGTTGCTAACTTAAAAATGATTACTAAGGAGCTGTTAGTTCTTCAAATAGTCTCAACGTTTGTTATAAGTACTTAGTATATACTCCAATTGATAAAAATAAAAATAGCGGCGTTCAAAGCTGTTGAACCTTTCATAACAGTGGTATTCTATGTAATTGGTAGATAGTGTTTTATTTAAGTATATAGTAAGTATGTAGTAGGTCAAATCGGTAGTTTTTTATAGAAATTTTTCAGATTGCTCTTACTAAGCAGCAATAATCTTTTCAAATTTGGTGACCTGCTGTATTATAAGCTTTCTTCTTTGTCATGAGCAGGTTATTAACCTTTATAATAAACTAGCTGACCCGCGCAACTTCGCTTGCGTCACATAAGAGATAATGAATCAAATTTTTTCCCTGCTTTTGTAACATCTTTACTGCAGCTCTGCTCCTATTGGTCGTAGCGTGATGACATATAGCCTATAGCCTTCCTCGATAAATGGGCTATCTAACACTAAAAGAATTTTTCAAAACGGACCAGTAGTTCCTGAGATTAGCGTGTTCAAACAAACAAACAAACTCTTCAGCTTTATAATATTAGTATACGTATAGATTATAGAAGTAGTTATTTTAATATTTTGTTAATTGTGTAGGTGTACGAGTTGGAGAGGCGGTTCAAACAGCAGAAGTACCTGTCAGCGCCCGAGAGAGAACACCTCGCGTCGCTCATACACCTCACGCCGACACAGGTAAGAATTTATTGTACCTAACTAGTACCTAGTACTTACTTATAATATTGTCACCTAACCTTGTAAAAAAATAAGATTGCCATTTTGGATGCTGAATACTGAACCGGATTTTTGAAGAAGACATACTTGCTTCTTTATTGTTCGAATGTGGAAAAAAATATGCGTGGGTGATATATTATGTTAATGTCTTAGCTATGTCTCTTTTTTAACCCATCAAAAGTAAAGATTTTGAGATACAACATCTACTTATCTAAAAGTATTCGGTGAATTTATCATAATGATGAGAAAATACTACCAAAAAAGTTGACGTTTAAAAAACCGGCTGTAAAATGTTCGTATGATTTATAAACGATGTACACAGAAGCATTTCTCTTTTACAAGATTAAAAACCAGAAAGATAGATAACGATACAGAAATATATAAAGCCAAAATACCCCATTAAAAACTAACCTACTCTCCCAAAAGTGATGAAAACCATTAAGATTGTATCAAAAGTGTTAAGTCAGACAACAAACAACAATAGAATCTAATTCAATCCATGGCTATCAAAGGGAACCCCTAATAAGCGTTAAACGATGCCCTAAAGCAGTGGTTCCCAACCAGTGGTGTGCGGACCACCAGAGGCCCGTGAAAGTCAAAATATGGTCCTCGAATGATGTAAAAATTTAAATTTTTAGGATGGTTGTTAAACTTTCTTCTTAATATGCTTACATAGTGGTCTCTGCTAACAAGAATAATAAAAATGTGGTACCGGACTAAGAAAAGGTTGGGAACCCCTGTCCTAAAGCAACTACCCACTAGGGCGTCGCCTGTCCCTGACGGTCATCGCTGGAGGCGTAGTTATCGTAATTCATGATTTATGACCGACTGCCACTGACTTGTGACGCCCTACACAGCTAGGATTTGTTACTAAATTGTGATGCAGAACGAATTAGGTTGTTTTTTTTTTGTAACAAGGTGTGAACTAGTTTATTGGCTTTGACTTTACATTTTGAGAATTGGTTCGTCTAAAAAAAGGTGGCTTATGATTTATGGAAATGTCATAAAAGATCTTAATAAAAAGCGTATCGGCAATATATATTTTGAACGATTTTATTACCAAGAAACTCTAATTTAAAAGATTAGCCAAGTAATGTTTATTAAAATGGAAATCAATCTTTATCTTTTTTTTAATTACTCAGCAATAATAATGCCGTTAAAAGTGATACCGAGTGCTTTACTTAAAAAAGGAAACTACGGCATCAGTAAAATGCGTCACTACTCTCCATTTGAACCCTCTCTAACTAGTGAACCGAACAATAGGCCACAAGACAACACGAATCAATAAACCTAATTAACCTGCACACGCAAACAATACGCGAACTACGACCCAATTATAATAACAACGCATTATCTGTGGATTAGCGCGCCGCCATTGTGAACGTTTGACGTTTGTTTTGGCGCCAAACGGCTGCCGCTGACAGCGTCAAAATGGAGATTATTCATGGACCTAACCTATTGTTGGGGGTTGCACGGAGTTTATGAAATTTATATCGACATGGGCACAGATTATCGAAGCATTGTTATAAAGGATTTGAATTTTACGAATGTGGGAAATAGGGCGCGTGCCGCTGACAGATTTATTAATAGTTGGTGACGAATTTTTGTAATGTAAATATTTGGAATATTTCATGCTTGTGTAAAGGGTGGGTGTGAATTTTGAGTTGTTTGAGATCGTGTCATTAGGGAAGAATGCGTATAATGGACGTAAAATAGTTCTATATAAAACGACCCACTGTTTGACATTTAACAAAGCCAGCTCTTTTTGTATCTGTCTTCAGAATTACTAAACTAACTAAAAAAAGCACAAAAAAGACAAAAAGCATATTAACAAAATAATCTGGAGTTACTTATTTTATTAATAGTTAACATACTCACCATTTCTAACTTTTCTTAGCTAAATTAAAGATACAAAAAACCTATATAACTTACTCTAATGCCTTAGGAAACCGTCAGTCGTCATTAGCTACAAAACGTAGGAGAGTGATAGCAAAAAAGCATTATAAGTGCATCTCTCCCTCCGTCAATTGGAACGGACAAGTCACGGCGCGTGCAGCCCGCGACGATCCCTGCATTATCTGTATCGAGTTGCGATGAAAATAATCCGTTATAGAAGAGATACGAAGGAAGGAAACGGGCTTAAAGTGAGAGCCTGAATAAGTTTAAGTACTTATTAATAATTAGAATTTTATAGTGATTGGTGAAAAAAAAACCTATACGCCAACAAGTTGGTAGGAACGTGCGTGCAACGTTTGTGGCTTGCTGAGGTACAATATTTAAAGAATTTAGAACATCAGTGACAGGATTATGCAGCTGACTGTGGCCTTTTTAATATAGCTAGTTTATTTTTTAATATCTAGAAGGTTTTACCATTGGCTAGATTACCCGTGAATACCAAGGCTCTATACTAAGTTGTTATACTATAGTAACTGCTCAGCGTCAGCTCTATAGCAAAATTCACCTAAATAAGTCTATCAAAATGACATTATCATTTCTCAAATCTTTACCTGACTATAAAAAATTAGCCTTTAGTATTTCAGCCAGTACTGCCAACATAATATCATTAAACACCAAAATCCCATTAAAAAGCTAAACGTAGAATCTGTGCATATTCATACAGTTTAAATAGCACTGCAATAAAGCGGAGACGGCCACAATATCGTTCCATTTGACGTCGGAACGCAAACAGAGGGTGAGTTTTGTTATTTAACTTAAGTAAATTTCGATGTTCCCGACTCGCTACCATCGTACGTACCGCGGGTACGAAGCGACTGACGTTTGTTTTGTGATGACAGTTCTTTTTTGTATGTTGGTAGCGGATTTCGATTAGATTTTGTTATTTTGTTGATGTTATCAATCGATTGATCTAAGACGAAGGAATTCTCTATCTTTTGCAAGGTAGTTCTTGCTTATTTAAAATAGAATTACTTAGTATAACAATACAGATGAATATTTTATATCAAACATCTATTAAGTTTTTGGGTTAAGAAAATAATCATGGCTTCTAAGTAGTAACATTCCGGCTAATGTTATAAATTCCAAGTTTGTGAGAATGGATGCTACTAAGTTAACTCATTGGATACTTTTATATCTTTCCACGGAAACGAAATGTCTGCTAAAAGCTAGCTTGAAGCTATTTTTTTTATCGGATACCTTAAATGATCTTCATATCAACTAAAACACCCTTTACTTCATTAAAGAAGTACAAAATCAAAATTTCAACATCCATAACCGTGGGACCTACCGAAAAAACGTAAAAAACAAAAGGTCTCTCCATTGTCTATGGTCACGAACTCTATGGTTTGTCTCCGGCGGATGCTGGATGCGGGCGTCCGCATCTTGTAATGAGAGCAATGATGGAGCAATGAGATAATGGTGGTTCATGAGACAATGAGCTGACAGCGAGGCTCGCTCTCCGCCTGTCAGGACACTACAGATTGTGTATTTGTAGTTTCTGTTAATACTTTCTTATGACTGACAGGGATTTAACGTAATAAGTTTTCACACGTAGTAATGATTGCAATGCCTGAAAAAGGCAACTATTTTTTTTCACTACCCTAATATAAGATCCTTTTATATATATAACTTAGTAAGCAATAAATGATTTGAATTTGTATTTAGCTGAGTGGTATAAGATGGTACCTCCCACGCAAGTGGCAGTTCGAACCCGAGGCAACATATCAATGACTTTTCCAAGTGATGTGTGTATTAGACATAATTATCACTTGCTCTAACGATAAAGGAAAACACCGTGATGAAAGCTTGCATGCCTAAAATTGGATAATACATTTATTAAGGGCATGCAAAGGCAAAGTCCCCAACCCGCACTTGGCCAACGTGGTGGACTTAAAGCCTAGTCCCTCCCTCGTTTGGGAGGAGACTATAACCCAGCAGTGGGGCAGTAATGGGATAAAAAGCGCCCTTGCACGCACCTTTATTCGAAACATTTATTTACCGGGTGAATTAATAAAAGCTAAAATGTTAGCGGCTACCCATCCATGAAACGTCCTATACAAAGATTATAAAGGCACCTAACTCAGTGATCGTTTACCAGTCGCCACTTGCCTGTATGAGTATTAAATGTACAAAATAAAATCTGTAACTGGAAAATCTATAACAAACTGAACAGTTAGCTTTGTGTAAACTAATTATATTAACTTAGTTTTGTTGCATCAAAACGCTAATTATTTAGGTTAATTGAATCGCTTTTGAATCGCGTTTCAATCGCAATAACTCTTTGTTGAATTTAATAAATTGCTATAATTGTATCGATTCTGTTAGTCATATTAATTGTTTAAATGGAATTCTACGTAACAATTCATTATTAAATGTACCAGTGGCTAAAATGGCGAAATGAATTAATAACATTGATAACAAATTAAGACTCTAATGGCATAGCAAAATGAACATTTTAATTCTCTTTTCAAAGCAAATTAGACATATGTAGAGCCAAAGTTAGTTTTGTTTTTATCGTTTGAACTAGTGCACTAATAAGGAGTCTTGCGTCGCAATCTACAATCGGATCCGAAATAACTATTTGTAGATGTTATAGACCCATCTATAAAGAAAACAATAATGTTCTAACAATACCACCTAATAAGGCTTTGCAGGCTTATATAAGTTCGGCGAATATACAAAACCGAATTTAAAGCAGTCTAGTTCAATAATCATTTATCGACCAATAAGTGTACCCATCGAGTGTACAAATAGACGAGAACACAATAAAATAATACGTCCATAATATTTTTTTCTAAATATCTATTAAAAAATACAATTTCTCTTTCACCAATCATCTGCATCCATTCAAATAGAGAATACAACCATAACCAATGCGGTTTACCAAAAGAGTTTTTATCTAACCGGTATTTCAAATAAAATCACTTTTATATCTACATCATAATTATTTAAGCTAAGCTCGGCTTATCCCATGGGTTTATGATCAATAAGCCCACTTGAGGATTTTTTAAACCCATAATCGGCGTGGGATTTCAATAAGCTTCCTGTCAAACGCCCGACGAAATCATCTGCCTTATTAAATAAAATATTATATGCGAAATATGGAGGTTCTGTAGAAGTGTAGATAGATATTTTTAATGCCGAAATTTTGCTCACGTTTACCGAAAAATAAGTCATTATAAATGAATTTTGCTCGTTGCATACTGGTTCGCATTAAAATATGAAGCACGAATGAATGTAATTTGAATAATTTAATGTTTCACATTTTTCGATAAGAGCGCTTCTGAATGACGGCGCGCTGAAATGTTTGATTAAAAATATTTACGGGTTTACGTCTCGTTAATTCTTATAAATGGCTATAATAGTCTTCTATAGGTATTGTTAACCAAAAATTGATTTTAAAGTTCGCATATTTCAAAGATCTCCAAAGCCCTGATATTATCTCTATCATTGTACCAAAAGACCGCGGCCTCAATACTGCCAACATGTCAAAACAAATTTCGAAAAAAAGTTTTGATTCGTTTCCCGCGTTTAATAACCGCGAAAATTATTGCCTCGCTTTTCACTTGGGTTGCCAGCACAAAGTAATATATTTGAGATTAAATTTTTATGAATGGCTACGTTTTTGCAAGGCATTGTGAAGGATTAATAGTATCTTAAGCGGATAATACACCTGACGCAGCCCTTTGTGGCACAGGTAAGGGCTATTATTCCAATTGTAATGTCCTATTGTTAATATTGCGGTGTTTGCGTAGGATCTTAAGGGATATTGGGAGTTTTTCTGCAAATTATAGATACTGATTCGGACAGTAGAATTTTTTTGATTATTTTTGCAGACTTGCGGTCTGGTAATTGAGGTGGGTTTTCAATTGTAGAGTTATGTGATTTTTGCGAGTATTATTTTTTATAGAATATCAATAGATAAAGAAATATGCCGCCGGGGCGCAGTACGTTATTTTCGCACAGCCCAATACAGTATCATTCATCAGAAAAAAAACAAACTATTTCCATCCGAAAATATCAATGATATAAAAAACGTGGAATGGAAAGAAAAGCCTACTTAAAAGAGGACATAAACGCCTAATCATTTTCTTGCACCGTAAAAATTTAACTTAATAATTAAGAACTACAAAATGCTAATCCCAATAACAGTTTCATTCGCCATATTTATTTAATAACTATTGACATTAAATCTATTTGCATAAGACACAAGTATTTAAAAACTCTTTAATAAGCGTACATATAACAAATATTAATTTGTTGGATTGTTGCGCAAATATTTGTAGTTCACGGTCGAAGGATAGGGGTTCGAATCGAGGCAGGTTATTTACTATTTGTGGTTTAATTGTATTTATGTAATGGGGAGGTTTTATTACGTATTGCTATGTATTTACTTAAGGGTGGCTTGCCGATATAGAGCCTACATAAATTACATTATGATGAAAAAACTAATAGAAGTCTATAACTATAATTGCAGGTAAACTATTTCCGCAAATTCGTTGTTATTTTCGAGTTATAAGGTCTTAACACATTTTTACAATCAGTCATTCATCATATTATATTATGTCTAGTGGCCAATATAGTATTCAAGTTGTGCCACATGCCACCATATTTGATATGGCTAAATATCTTGATTGTTAACAAGTGGGATCGGCTTTTTACGTGCCTCGAAAAGCACAGAGACATTCGGTTCAAAATACTACTATGCGGCCTTTATCTATAAAATGTGCGCGGTTATGTTGCTTAATCCACTAATCGCATACCGACCGGTGAGCGCAATTACCTGTGTTTTACATGTAAATGCTATAAATTCGACACGGTTTTTACACAAAGTACATTGTATTACAAATCAAACGACTCACCATCGGCTGTAAAAACAATCTCAGATTTCCGCCATCTTAATTTTGCATCTGTCATAACTGTCACTGTCAAAATTCAAATCGCATTCGATAGAATTGTGAGATGTAGACGGTTATGTTATTTGTAATACTTTTTTTGCCCAATATTTTGATAAGTTACTAAATAAATGAAGCGTATTGATGCTGTCATGCTTGCATCTGTGTTTGTTTAGCGTTCCGGCCGAGAATCTTCGCTTCTATGGTACATTGTGCGACAATCGGCCATTGTGGCCGTGATGGGACTGTACAAATCAGTGACGTGTTTGTTAATGAACTGATGATGGGAGGTTTCTAACGGTGGTTTTGTATTATAAAATAATATATGGGCAAAGTAGTGTGATGGTACTGAAGTCGAAAAATATGTAACACTTTTCCTGAAGTAGGTATAATAGGCTAAATAAGAAAATGCCAAATAAAATATTTTTCTTAAAAAAGTTAAAGCCATGGATGGAAGCGTCAACAAAATTACATTAAAAAAATTCAATGTTGTACAATTTGAGTAGGCAGTTTAGAACAGTAAACATTTCTAATGTTTGTGTAACTGTATCTCCAAAACCCTCTAGAATTAATTTCTTAAGACTCATAATGCCCCCGTAAGCACGGAGTTAAGTCCCAAACACACACGAGAGAACGTTCCAAAGATTAAAACGTCAAACTCATCGCTGGAAAAAATCTCTGCAGCAAATGAAGAGTTAAACAAACAAGAGTGCAGCTTTATTTATTATAATTGTCGCTCGATATTCCGAGTCATGGTTCAGAGAAACGGAACACCTACGCGTGGACCCATGAAACATACTATTTTTATAAAACTCCACTCCAATCCCAACCTTATTCGTGGCAAGTTAAGGCCTCATTTCACTCAACCCGTCACGCCTGTCAAAGAAAGGCATTGGCGCCAAAATTGACTTGTATTGTCAAGATGACAGCCGTCTGGGTGGGCGCTATTTTCGTTTTAATGAACGTAAATTTTTGATGTCCAAAAAATTGTCTGTCTTCAAATATCTATAATTACGTAAAACAAAAAATCGAGGACGGATTCCAGTAGCCGGTTAGCACAACATAATAGGAAAACATCACGCTCGGCGGCTAAGTGGGTGTAAACTCAAGCTCGAAAGCCCTCGGACACACCCAAAATGTCTCATCACTCGACGAGTAACAACAGTCGTTTAGATGTAAAACAAATAAGTGAATGGCGCACTCGGCGTGGAGTGCGTGCGAGCCAACACCGAGCATTATGCACAAGGAGATTGAAAGAAAGTACTCCACACGAGAGCGTCCAAGCCTCGCCGGAGTGCAATAAGCGACGCCCGCCGACGGGGCCCGTTCATTAACTCTCACCTCCTCCATAAATAACCTAGCGAGCATCATTCCTGAACGGACAAAAGCGCGCGTCACCGCTGCCAACGTTCCCACAACGAAGCACCACAGAGTAAACACAAAAAATAACCAATAACGTAGTGGCCAGTGCGATAGTAGCAATCTAGCGATGTAATGATTTATATTTTTATAACGGATCTATGATCAAAATGGCGTGTATTTATCGTAAGTGAGGAGGATCTCGGTACGGGGGAGCACACATCCATTTCAAAGAATAAACACGAGGAAACGCTCTCGATGTATAAATAATAAATAAAGTGTATATTTCTGCGTCGGGAGCGTGCGTAGACAAAGGCCGGCCGCTCGGTGGTGCAAACATCGTTTGTTTATTCTTTCGTCATTAAGGCTGAGTGTTGACCGGGCTCTGCCTAGCGCTAATTTCAGGGAGGTCTTAGTAAGTTCGCCTGTTGACTCGTCACGCTGTTTAGTATGGAATTAACGCACTTGTTCAATCAAGGAGAGACATTGACATTAAATGATGGGAGACAAAAATCTTTAGTTCTTACCAAATTGGTTTCATTATGTCGATTTACTATCTACGTTGCTAATTTATTATCTAAACTGATTTTAGAATTTTAGGAAAAGAATAAAGTACTGGTAATATTTGTCGACATGGGAGGTATTATCAGAAAGTGGTCAAAAATGATTTTTATTTGTATCAAATCATATCAGATTCTAACAAGATTTATTTGTTGCAGGTTAAAATATGGTTTCAAAATCACCGCTACAAATGTAAGAGGCAAGCCAAGGAGAAAGCGATGGCTGAACAGAACCAACACAATCAGGTCAGTTAAAAAAAACATTTAAAAAGTTATGATTATTTGATTGTGGTTAGTATTTGCACGGCAACACTGTTTGAATAATATTTTTTATGTATTTTTTTATAAGTTATTGGGTACGTTTATTCATACGTAATTTTAGAAAGTTTGTATTTAAAAAATTATTATTTTGTAGACACTTCACATATTTTTTCGTAACTTGGCCTACATACTTATTTAAAAAGGACTGCAAGAACCCGTGCGCCAAACTTTCATACCCAAATTCTAATCAGATTTTAACCAGAACGTTCTCACAAAACCTCTTCGAACCTTCATTATTAATTCTATATTTTACACAATGCTAATGAATAATGAATATTAAAACGTAAGCGATAAAAATCGTAGCTGACGACGGCAAGGGTCTCTGCCCCTGTTTGCAGAGGCGATAGACTTTGCCCACTTGATAGCAATCTCCTGCTGGGCTTCTCAATGGGTAACAAAATACGGGACCCGCACTTCCCAAATCTGGCAACCCCGTGGCAATTAGAATTATATTTCGCGGGAAAGTAGGGCTGTGTTGCGGAATCACTGACCTGTGGTATATTGTACTTTTTAACTTTTATATTGATGGTACAATGCCAGGTGCTTTAATGCAGGGATTATTTCACGACTGGCTAACTTTCGTGGTAGAGATTGTGATTATTTTAGTTACAGAATTATGAGGGTAGTTGTACAGTAATATGAGATTTGATTCATAAATCACTTCCCGATTAAGACCTAACGAAAGCAAAATTACAGTTTAGGTATTTTCGTAGCAATAGAGAAATTAAGCCATATTATTATCTACCCAATACAATTTGCTAAAAAGCATTTAATAACTACCTACACAATGTCATGTTCCTACATATAATATAACACGTATAAGTACAGCAGCAACCCTGCGTATGTTGGCAGCATTGGCTCAATTTGCGCGCCGCTCGTGGCGGGGGCGTCGTATCGACTTGATTCCGATTGTTAAGCGTGTACCGCCTCGCAGGGCGCCGCCCGCCTATTATCACGAATTTTCACTAATTTCTTAATGATTACAGCATATGGGGAGTATTTCAGATAGTATTCATTAAGGTTTTAGAGAAAAACTTATATAAACATATGTACATTTGACCGGAAGCATGAATATGTCAGAAATTAATAATCTTTTCAGAGTTGTTTACCACATTTCTATTTATAACAGAAGCGTCGAAAGGTTAATTAGTAAACAAGTATACTCAATCCTTCAGCGTAACTTTCACAAAAAATAAATTAAAGGTCATTTCGAGTGATCTCGGACCTATAAAGGAATGCTTTTTTTAGCAAGCTGCATTGTATAAGAAGGCATTAATATTCTAACGTGTAATGTTATCACCAGTCATCATCATCACCCCGGCGAGTGGCGGTGCCCGTCCTGGTGAAGGACGGGAAGCCGTGCGGCTCCGGCGAGTCGTCGTCCCCCGCGCACAGCCACTGCGCCACCCCCACCTCCGGGTACTCCGCCCCGCAGCCCTCGCAGGCGGCCTGCAGCAACCCCCTCGTCTCCTCCTACCGCCAGCCCGCCGCCTACCAGCAGCAGTGCTCCGGCTACCTGCCGCTCCAGGGACGAGCCTGGTAGAAATTCCCACAGCTTTACCATGAGACAATGTTCAAGGAGGAGATGTATTTTGATTAAGGTCCAACTGTGTGGTTTGATTTTTTTTATAGGCAGAATGAGTTTGTTTCTCAGTCTGTGTCGTATGTTTTTTTTATGAATGATTTTGACAGATCTGTGTTGCTAGTTTACGTAATTTCCCATTTTGAGTGGATTTTTATAAAATAATTTTGATGTGAAAACGATCACTGTTTAGTTAATAATATCAGGTAATTATTTCTAACTGTACATCAAACCACAAAATAGTCTCCTTCAAGAACACTGTCTTGGGTGAAGCGCCGCTGGTTGCAGCTACCAAACGAACATTAATTAGAAAAATAGTGAATTTCAAAGTGTACGTGAAAGTGAACATTCCAGTGATCGCACGGGAGGAGGGTAACGTGTATATAATTAGTTATAGCTCTAGTTAAGCACACGTGAGGATTTGAATTGATTCTTTGTGATATTTTTTTTACTGACAAACTAAACCTGAAGACAAAAATATTTCCATTTTTCACTAGAAGTAAATAAGTATAGTAAAGTTTTATTCTTTTCACAGAATAGTTTTTATCGCAGCGAATATTTTTCTGTTCAGGTTTGCGATGTAAAGAGTGCCAAACTTGCAGTTTTTGAAGTCTCCGTTTTATACGATGAAGCACTATTGTTTCGCTTTATATTGAAGAGTATTTCACCACCTACACTTTAACACTGATGTTAATCTTGGTTGCGCTTTTTGAAAATCATATTTTTATCATATTTCAGTATGTTTATATCAAACTGTTGTTGAAATGTAGCGATATTTGCATTTATCTCGTAACTTAGGACGCTAAAATTGTGGTTCGGAAAAATGTGAATATCAGAAAACATTTTAGAACAACTTTTCTGCTGATTTAATTAGTATTTTTTTATAAAATTACATACTTAAGTTTGTGTTTTGAAATAACAACGTAAAAAATAGCAATAATTATATGTAAAATATGGTGGTGAATATCTCTGTAGGTGCATAATTGTAAATAACTGATAATGAGTAGATGATCGTTGTGTGAATAGAAGATAATTTAACAAGAGTCAGTGTTTTGCGTGTGTAGATACTAATGTAAATATGTAGCGCTCATGCTCGCGAGAGCGTACGGGAAATGTCCCTTGTGCAATTTTTCCGGATTTTTTCTTATATAACCTTAATGTCTATTTTACTTTTCATGAGTGAATCTCTTCGATATTGTGTTTAATTTTTTTAATTATGCTGTCTATAGCAAGTCCTTTTTTAATATTCTTTGTATAAATAACATCAATAAACAACGAATTTATAATAATAAAATCCCGTATCTCGCTTCTTTTATGTTCATGCAAGTTCTACTTATTTATTTTTCTTAAATATTATGAGATTTACTTAATTTACATTAGCAGCAAATCTATTTTTAAATATTCACTATATATTTTTATTTATTTTTACTACTTTTCAACCTAATTATAACCTTATCGTGTACTTAAGTCATGTTCTTATTTTTTTTTACTAAATAATGCGAATTGCTGCAATGTAAATAATAATTAAATATTAGAAAAGATTTTTTATTAAAATATGTCGGCAACACCGCGACATAATGGCGCAGTTTCCCGCGCAAACCGACAATGAAATAATAGCAATAAGAATTTAATTAAATTAGAATAATAAAATTCGTCAGTTGTAACAAAATGGAGTTGTAATTAATGTTTTTCATCTTAATTTATATGTTCTGAGAAAAAATTAGGTCGATGTATAATTTGTAGGTTTAGGGGAGTTGATTATAATAATAATTATAAATAATAGTAATAACGAAAAGGAATTTGTAACTATAATGAAGAAGGAAGGTGTAATGAATTTCGATTTATAAAATTAATAAAATTAATGAGTTTTATTTTGTCTTTCATTTGTTATTTCCTTAGAAGGTGGAGTGTTTGAAGACATGGCGGACCTCGCAGTCATGGGGTCAAGTTCTAAGAGAACAGACAGTTATATCTAGCGTCACTTGTAACTCAAGTACTCGCTTCAAAGAGATGCTTACGTCAAGTTTTAGAAATTTGCATTCAAAGGGATAATCATTTTACTCTTTCTTGCTTAACTTGCGAGCTACACAGAACAACGAAATTGTAATTAAGTAATCCATTTTCTTTTACAGGATTAATTTTCTTTACCATTAAAGGAAAATACTGAATTTTACGTACATAATGCAAATAAACAAGCGTATAACTTTCCACGTATTAGTAAAATGTTTAGATGTTATATAAAAGGAGCGTTTATATAACATCTAAACCAAAATTAGCTGCAATATCGTAACTTATTCGTTAACACAGCGATCTGATTCGATCGCCCTCAAACAATAAAGTAACAAACGTTCACGACCCTCGCTAAACGTAAGCTCATTCTTATTGTCTTCAATATTCCCAGATTACGCCATAATCTCTCATAACTCGTATTACAGTTTATTCCGCATGGCAACACCGACTTTGAACGTCAGTCACGGCCCGCCAAAACGAAATAATAACATGGCCGCTGACGTGTCGAAAGGGCACAGGTATTCGTTACTAAACCTTGAATGTCAACCTTAAGTTTGGGTTACAATGTCTATTTTTCCGTGTAGGTATTTTATATTTATTTCGTTTAGTAGTTGAAGGGTAAATTTGATAGAACAAAGGTAGAGTAGGCACACGTGCAGGTCGTTACGCGCCACGCTAATAAAATGGCGGATTAAGCGTAACGGACAGGTGAGGGTTGAAATTGAAAACTATTGGCCTCTCGACGAGCTTACCATGTTTATTGCTGCGGATTTGTGACGGTAATTCTGCCGTCGTAAATCTAAACACAGTAACTTCAAAATATGCGTTTTGAGAAAAACGCGGTTGAAGTTTAATGGTTAATTTTTGCTCTCATGAAGATACTAATTATTGTATATTATTTCATGCAACTTTTAATGTTAGTATATAGTTAAATCTTTGATTCTGTATATATATATCTAGTATATTATTATTGTATAAATAATAAAATTAGATAATGTGTTTTAAGCTAGGGTAATAATATAATATTTTTTTCTTTTTTAAGTTACAACACGGTAACTCAACGGTTACTGTGTTGTAACCAAGTTTTACCTATTACTGTGTTGTAACTTTGTAAAGATATTAACATTAGGGGAATTACGACACAGTAAGTATGTACATACTGTGTTATAACTATGTTTCTTAGAAATACGTATAAAATCAGTAATACAGTAAATGAGATACTGTGATTTATTCAAGTATTTGTTGTTTATCTTTGAACAATATTTTATACGCAATCACAGTAACTGAAGAAGCCGTGTTATAATCAAGCAAAATAAAAAAAAGTAAATCTATTCACGTTAAAAAAACACAGTTAGTAGTGGAGATACTGTTATTTAATTTAAAATAACACAGATACTGTATTTTTTATTAAAAAAAATGTTTTTTTTGTAAAAATACTGTGTTTTTATTTAATGTATTTCGGTAACTATCCATCGTACAAACAAACCGAAAACTTTCTCAAATAGCCCGCGGTCTTCTGATTCCAAAGAACTAAACAAACTATAAACACAGTAACTTAAGTTACTGTGTTTACATTTACGACGGCAGAATTGGAGTGATCGAAATTCTTGTAAGAATTATGTTTTATTAAGTGTTTGTTGTTGATGGTAAACTGTAAAGTATATGTTATAGAAAATGTATAGAACATATTTTGACGTCAGTGTGAATACCTATATCAAATATGTATCTGGAAATGCTAAAAGGAACAATATTTTATAAATAAAACGCATCAACCTGTGGTTTTGTTTTCGGTAGTCACATACACTTGGTAGAGTAAGGAGCTCCTGAACCACAAGGGGCAGTCTAACCAACCAACCAAAAGATATCCACTATTATCCACCACATTCATGCCACTACCACTGTAATTAAAGGTTTTTCAAATTGTGATTAGTATTTAGAAAAGCCATAAGTTATCTTGGGGTGCTGAAGTTTCCCACTGCAGCACATCTGCTTATCTAGTGATAAAAAATTAACCCGCTACTAACGGTTTCATTACTGAACACCTAAGCCACCTGTTTCAACTATCCCTGAGGTGAAGGTCTATTAAGACATGAGAAAGAAGGTCCACTAATAGGCACAAGCCGTGGAAGATCTTGTACTTGTACTTTGCTACAATTTTAACAATATTCTGTTTTTTTTTTCGATGACATTATAGCTACAATGATCTTATATCCATACTTCCATACTAATATTATAAATGCGAAAGTAACTCTGTCTGTCTGTCTGTCTGTCTGTCTGTCTGTCTGTCTGTCTGCTACTCAATCACGTCTAAACTACTGAACCAATTTGCATGAAATTTGGTATGGAGATATTTTGATACCCGAGAAAGGACATAGGCTACTTTTTACCCCGGGAAAATGACGCATTTCCCGGGAAAATTCAAAAAATTCAACGAAGTCGCGAAAAATCAATATTATAATGACATTGAATTAACAAAATTTCGTTGCCATGGCAACTGTTTTAATGGCGGATATGTCTTAGCGCGACTTCGTTATAATAAGAGATATAAATAATTTTGAAAATATTTTTCGTGAAAAAAAGCATGTTTTATATCATCACGCTACGACCAATAGGAGCAGAGTAGGTAACAGTAAAAAGTGTTACAAAAACATGGAAAATTCTGACCCATTCTCTCATGTGACGCAAGCGAAGTTGCGCGGGTCAGCTAGTAGCTAATATTATAGGTAGGTACATGCGGAAGGTTGTAAGTACGGATAGATGGATAAGTATACCTGTTTGTTACACTTTCACGAAAAACTACCGGACTAATTCTAATGAAATTTGGTGCACTGACAGCTAAAAAACTTGATGAAAACATAATAATATGATACTTTTTACCCCGGGAAGTATTTTCGCTAGGATGAAGTCGCAGGCAGAAATTTGTACATTATAATTACTATTAACACCAAACTATGAACAAATCCCGTTATTTCTTCATTATAATCGTTTTGTCGCGACGTGTGTGGAACAAAGATCTCAGTGTATTGTGCGGTATTGATCGCTAGATACGGCACGCGTAGCCCGCGGTGCCACGAAGGGGTAGATCGAGATACCACGGCACCGGTAGTCGTAGTTTTAAAGATTGCAAATAAATGTTTTTGGAGATATTCTTTTGTTTGAAAGGGTTAGTGTGAAATGATGTGTTTTTTTGACAAATTAATAGGTATATTTTTAAGGTTATTAAGAGTGGATATGTTTATTGTCAGATAGGCAGCTTTATTTAACGAAAAAGTATGCAAAATTTAAAGAAATGTCATATTCCTCGAATAAAGTTAGTTATGTAATTTACATTAGTTGTGAAAATTCAGTGTACACACGGTTTTAAACGCATCGTTATTCTAACATAGAGCTTGAAAGATATCCATATGAATCATTGAGGCCGAAATTTCTGTTTCATAATAAAATGTAGATAGAAGGTTATCTTCACCTTTTATTACGAGAATATCATCACAATAATCAAAGACAAATCTTGGGAGCCCATTTTCCGTAGTAGCTACTGCGGAAATAAGAATGCGGAAGGAGAGAAAAAAAATATCGTGTCATTAAATAAGTAGGTCCACTTTTTTAACCCATTACTGTCCCACTGCAGGGCAAGGGTCTCCTCCCAAATGAGGGGGAGGGGTTAGGACTTGAGTCCACCACGCTGGCCAAGTGTGGGTTGGGGACTTTGCATGCCCTCAATAAATGTATTAAACAAATTCAGGCATGCAAGGTTTTCTCATGATCTTTTCCTTCACCGTTAGAGCAAGTGTTTATTATTTCTAATACACATAGTAGGTCCATTGTTCATAGCAAATAAATTGTTACTGCCTGTAAACCTCTTTCAGAACTGCAATATACTAACCTGGGCAACATATAACTGTGAAAGCCAACCCTTAAACAATAATTACAGCTATTTACAGCAATTACTTCCTCCCCATGCATTTACAAACGTCTTAACCCTATGAATGGAAAATCTTAAGTCGTAATGGTGTCTCACCCCTTGTCATGGCGTCATAGGGCTCCGGGGCTCGGAGGCCTATAAATACGAATAATATTCACAAATTTGTTTACAGATCGAGGACAATAGAAGGGGAAGGAAGCTTATTTATATTGATGGTTGCGCGAAGCAAGCGCTTTTTATCTAGTTATGCATGTTTCTGTTAGTTGAAGACGTTTGAATAACATTATTTATTGGTATTTGAAAATAGAGGTATCGAAATTAAGTTTGTATGTAGGTTCTTGTAAAGAGATAATTTTGCGAGTTCGTTGACTAATAAGAATAAGTATTAAGGTAATGATAGTGCCTCTAAAATGTTCTTCTGCATTAGAAAAGTACATTATAACAGATGAGTGTAGGCAAACCTGAGCTAAGGCAGTCTTCAAGTTAACAATGAAACAAAAAAATACAGTTGATTTGAGAACCTCCTCCTTTTCTAAGTCGGTTAATAATAACATACTTAGCTTGGGGTTGTTTCTGAGAATTTCTTTTTTACTGCACAGGCATCAAATCAGAGGCACTGGTACTCGTAATCTACAATATTTTTACATTGGCAAAATAGATAGGTGCCGATAAAAAAAAATAGAAACGTCTAAATAAATTCATGATTGTTAGTCTTTTGTTGTATCGCAAGGAAACAAGGTGGTGGCGCACTGCTGTGCTAATCATCCTCTAATACCTATTACTAACCAAATGGGTTATGTGCTATGCTAGGATTAGGCACCTGAATACCATCTGAAAATAATTCCCATTCCTGAAGTCTCAAAAGCGTTACGTTTTGATCTACCTTCTATAACTTCTTAGCAACTATTTTTATTTCGCAATAAAATATTTCTACAAAATATCCTACTAATTTTCACAGCTAAAAAACAGTTATTTTCAGGCATCCAATAAAGCATGAGCCGTGTAGTTTTTGTGTTATCTCGACAAAACACGGCGACGTTTTCGTGGCGGAGGTCGAGGGAGGGCTGACTAATTAGAACAAAAAACGCGGGAAACACAAGTACGCTTGACAGTGAGTCAGAGACAAAGAGCGCGCAGTTTTCCAACAAAAAGGTTTTATACCTCCAATATTAATACACTCGAATATAGACCCTATTGTTTGGTATACAACGTTGAATCTCAGCTTGGCATCACAGCATTGACCGAAACATTTATTTTTTGAACACTTTGAATTTGGAAAGCCCTATATTATTTAGATTCGCAAACGAAATTCAACTCTTGGCGTATGGAAATAAAATTCAAATTTGACTAGAGATGTGGTATTCATACGGCGTATAGAGTTGTCTATAGCTGCGTAGAGAAGCGCCATCGCGTCGATTGTCTCTGGCACGTTCGGGCAAAGAGGCCACAATCGATAGAGCACGGGCGTGCGTTGTAATGAATTTATTAGAGAACCTAGTATTTTGACGAGTTTTCGAGTTGTTTTATTTTTATTCGAATGCCTAACGGCATTGTTTGGATTTTGAAAGCATAGCTATGAAATTTTGTCGTGCATGGAAATTGTCAGACGTATCTAACAATGATTGTGTGAGTGGACACAAATTGCTTTCGTACGAATGAAAAAATAAACAAACATGCACTTGAAAAAAATATTTTTGTACAAAATGTATTGTACAATAAAATAAATCGACATAGCTTTTGTTTGACTTCTTTGTGTAGATGCTCTACATAGGTCATAAAGCCTGGAAATGTTAAAAGTATACAATATACATTGCTAGCTCTCATACTTCCGCTGCAAGTAGGTATTACAAAATTAGCCAAACATTTAAGATTCAAATTTCTAGACTTATCTAGGCATATACTTAGACCAGGAAGTTATTATGTTTAGTTCTAACATGAGTGTGTGTTCAGTGATAGCTGAACGGTCGAAGTGGTAAAAGAATTTGGCCTTAGTCGAGGTTACGAACCTAGACACAGAATAGGCTTTTTCTAGTTGTATGTAGGTTTTTCTAGTTGTATAAGTATTAGAAATAAGCCTGAATCGTACTTGCTTTCCGAAACAAGGCGGACTACAGCTTCAACTTGCAAATTTCGGGGCTAGCAATAAGCCTTTAACAAAACTACTTTTAGAAAACCTCAGGTTTTTTTTGGCCTAACCTGGTAGTCAAACCTCAGTCCTAGTCATCAATAACCAAACTAAAGAGTACATAGGCTCAAAGGTCTACTACACAAACGTAGTGCTTATATCCAAGACCTAATATAACCTAAGTACAATATAGTAGTTATAGTCTGTGGTCCAGTGTCCGCGTGTGTTACAAAGCTGTAACATTTCACACGACGCCCCGAGTGACGTGCTCGTTAGCCCGCCATCGACCACCGACGAGATAGCCATGCTGCCGTGGTTCCGTGTACATTAATTAAGTTTCTATTTAGACAAATTTTATCAGGTGCTTATGCGTAACTTAACAGTGTTAATTGTTAGGCATATGAAGGCACCGAATCTTCCAGCACCCAAAACCCAATTGCGTACATACAAACATATTTAGCATTAACCGTCGTAGGGCGAAAATGGTGGTTAAATACTAAATATAGACAAAAAACCTTGAGTATCGACTTAATTTGGAGATCGGCTACTTGACTACAGGTCAAATCGGTAGTACGGTGACGTCACAGTCCCGCATTTTCGTTGGCATCAAACGAGTACGTAATAAAATGTTGCAGTCTGTAGTGATAACAATTTCATCAATATTTACCAGAAACAATTAGATTCATGGCCTGAGAATTTTAGGTGAACCTTTTACGAATACAAGTTCAACAATTTTTGTGTTGACACAGCTGTTAACTACCCATTTATTTAAGTCACTGTTCATTACTGATTTTACCTCATATCTCTACCTGCTTACTAATTCTAAGGCTTTCTTATTTCTCCCTTGATCCCCACAATCTGAGTGTGTGTAGATGACTGGTCGAAATACTGAGTGTTCAAATAAACCATCCTTTATTTTAAATACGTTCTGTTGCCACGTATTTTGACAACCCTCGTCGCGATGACAGGTGCCCGCCATCTTAATAAAGACTTGTTATAAGTATTTAACGTTTTAATTTGTATTTTGTTTAAGAATGTAACTGTTTTGTTGTTTAATCCCAATAATTAAGACTGCTTTGATTTTTAGCTAGCAATTTTTGACGGCGAAGGAAAACTTCGTGATGAAAACTTGCATGCCTAATAATTGTTTAATTAATTTCTTGAGGGCATGCAAAGTCTCTATCCCACTTTGGCTAACGTGATAGACTCAAGATCTAACCCCTACCGTGGGAGTAGTACAGCAGTGGGACAATAATGGGTTAAAAAAACATAAACAAAAACCTAAAGATTTCTTAGTATTTGGTTTTCTGAGGCAATTCGTAAATTGTTTAAATACTGTGTGGTTGTGGGTTTTTTAACGGAGCATTGACGTATAATTAATTGACCTCATAAATTCGTTTCTTTATAAAAATGTAATTCAGAATCGCAACGTATTTTTCAAATTGTTAAGTTAAAAAAGTAGGTACAGTAAAGTTAGTTGGCAATAAAGTATCGTGAAAAAAAAAAAGATTTTTATTCTTTATGCTCTATGGTACCCACGTCTTTACATTTCCAATCGCTCATTATAACAATTCATATGATCGTTGTTCTAATGAGTCTAATAATGAGTTTGATTCACGTTTGTTTGCTTTTATTCATATCAAGCACTTTGTTTAAACTTATATCCAGTGACAGCTGTGTGGCAGCCATTCACCATACAAGACGTTTGGCGAGACGTCGAAATAATGATGATTAATTTAATTTTGTTGCAATGTTAATGAAGTTAATTAAGAATTGAACGTTTGATACGAATACTTGTTTAATAGATATGTTAGAAAGATTTAAAGTAGCTGCTCACTATGCTTTGTAGGGTTAGTTTGTAAAAATTTGCGAAAATCTTTTGATTTTGTGTAGAGTTGTTTGCTAATTTCAGATTACCTAAATTCTTCGTTGCTATCTACCTGATAATAATATATAATAAAGGTTTTTTGAAAGTCATAGCAATGTCTTAAAATAATTAAGTAGCCTATTTTCTTTAGTTAATGTAAAAATCAAAACGTAAAAATAAAACGAAATATATTTTTAATACACTAGAAAACGATTCTCGAAATTCCAAATACTTGTATTTTACTCTTTGATACCGTCAAATACAAAGAGAACGGACATAAAGGATTACTTTTACAGGCAAAGGCACGTCGACTTTCATCCTCTCGAGGAAAATGGCGCGCGATCTGACAGCTGAGAGGTTTGGCGCGCTTTCATTTGTACGATTGTTGCCCGCTAATGGCGCGCTCCGAAACAATAGGGAAAATATCGCGATCTTTGCACACAAAGGACATTACTGTTTGATGTTGAATTGCAGTCGCGTTGTTATGTGGGAAGCGATTGTGGGCTTATTTCTTTTTTGTTGTGGGTGTATAATAAATAATAATGTACCAATAGGAGGAAAGGCTAAATTTTTCAGTACATTATTTTTAGTTAAACAATAATAATTTGATTCTATGGGTGTGGTAAATTGAATATTGTTAGTTACCTTGCTTCTCCACATTTTGGTTTAATTTCGGAACAAAACATTCGCGTAATTTTTTTATTTGTTAATAATTGTTTCATTAAAAATTTTTACTTTGTCTTTTCTATGTTTACTGGAAACGGACATTTATTAGGTTATGGTCCATTTTAACAGAATGTCGTTCCAAAAATCGATACTTGAAAATATTGATTTTAAAAATGGCTGTATTAGTAGTTAACAAATAGTGATAGAGAAGCACTGATCTTAGTGGTAAATCTCAGCTTTTCACAAGTTTCACTGGACGAGTGCGTGAGTGTACACACTTTAATCTCAGCCATTGAGCGTGCTCTCAAAAGGACTTGATTTGAGTACATCTTGAATACATTTCAACACGACTTATTTTCGTGTTTGTTTCTGTGTTGCGTTCGAATTACTTCAAATGAATGAAAGTATAGAAATTCGTTGATTTCTTGGAATTTGGAAAAAGGTTACCTAATTCAATTTCTACTTGTTCCGTAGTTCGGAAATTGTTACAAATTTAAAAGGACTTATCTTTATAAACTTCGTAACTTTACCTATTCTGATATTTGACACAGACAATTTAATAGTTGAAACATGGCTTTATTATTTGTCGAGAAAAAATAGTGATATCTAAATTATTTAACACTAGCTTTTACCCGCGACTTCGTCCGCCACCTGAATTTTCCCATGGAAATGCGTCATTTTCCCGGGGTAAAAAGTAGCCTATGTCCTTTTTCGGGTATCAAAATATCTCCATACCAAATTTCATGCAAATTGGTTCAGCAGTTTAGGCTTGATCGAGTAACAGACAGACAGACAGACAGACAGACAGACAGAGTTACTTTCGCATTTATAATATTAGGTAAAGATTATCAACGCGTTTTAATAAAAAAAGCTCTCTAATACATAGTTAGCAGAACGAAAGTCTATTCTAAGCTACATTTCTAAACTAGTTCGCCACACATTTTCAAAACAAAGCAACCCGCTTCCCAACAAACGTGAACGGTGTTCCACTAGCTCATTACATAACGACATAGTCTGGCACCTCCACATGCCGTAATTGTAGTCGCTTGAATGCCAGCATGGCAGCCACTCGAGACAAGCACGGGGGAGATTACGAAACAATAGATTTTTCCAAAATACATAATAATTCACAGCGTCAAATGAGGCAGCTCTTTGTGTGGTATTAGGGTTCTGTAGAGGTAATGTTAGGGGTCTTTGCTACAGATGGAAATGGGTTTTTTAGATGTGGGTTTTTACATATACAAAATATCAAGCTCTTTTTTCTATAGGGGTAGGCAGAGACCAAAGAACGCCACTTGGTACGATCCCTACAAATTTCCTTTGCATCACTCACATCCATACATCTTGTCATACTGAACTTGTTATTTTTGCTGCAGAAAGTTTTAAATCTAAGTTCAGTTTAAACATTTAGTCATTTATTTCTGAAAGCCTTGCAATTTCTGAATTTCTATTCAGTAATTTTTTTTTTGTTTGTGTGAATCAATTACATTAACGACACTGCGCTCCAGATACCTATTATTTTAAATAATTTAACCTAGCAAAGCTTATCGTGACGCAAAAAAGAAACGAATCTAACATACAGTTCTTGTCTACCTCTACATAATAATCAATTAGTTTTATTATATACGGAACCTCACTCAATTGTGTCAAAATTACTGCAACACATGGGTAGATTTTTGAGATTTTTTTGGGTCCGTGCTCAAGTGGAGTGCTTGAGCCGCGACCGCTGCGCCGCGCGAATTATTAAAAAGTACAAAAATAAAAAATATATGACCCTTGAATGGGAGGTCGCCTGTGAATATAACGTGGCTTAGGCACGGACAAATGATTCCTGTGCCGTTACAAAACTCGACATTATGAATAATTATAAGCTAAAGTACTTATATGTTATTCACACCTAATCTTTTGAATGAAACTATTTAATATAATAAACTGATTAAAATAAATTAGGAAGAGTTGTACAAATAATGAAATAAAGAAAAAAAAAAGGGAAATGAAACAAAGAAAATCACATTTTAACGGACGCTGTGTCTAAACGTCGGAGAGTAGACTTTAAAGGTATATATTTTTGTCATAATATACACAAAATGACAAAAGCTGTCTACGAATTAGCAATTAAGCATAAGTAAGTACCTACATAGATAAAGTTTAGCAGTTTTCTCTTTTTTACATGTTTTTTTTTTACAATTGCTTCTGTAATATTGTTCTAAATAATGCCCTACTTATCTTTATTATCATAAAACCATAAATATTCTTAACTACCAAATCAAAATACTCGAACGCTAAAAAAAGCATAATTAATCATGATATCTTTACTGAAACAACATTTAAAAAACCGGTAGTCACGAACAAAAACTCAAAATGAATAATATCTCCCCTCCATGTCTAACCGACCGCTCGACAAATGAATTAGTCGAAATAATACAACAAAAAAATTGTACAATAGCTTTTCAAACCAGTTGTGGGCGAATTTGTTACTAAAATGTTGCAACATCTGTCTAGAGGGGACTCTAACACACCATAAGTAATATAACTCTACATTTTACTACACGGAAATATCAACCAATGTTTTACAAAATAGAGTTGAAATTTGAACAAGCGGGTTTTAAACTTAAGTTCTTTTTGACAGTTGCAGTTCGAGTTAACGCCATTACTGTCAAATTGTGAGCCAATCAGCGTTGCGTAGCGCCAACCAATCAGCGCGTCTCATAGTACGTGTTCCGAATGTAAAATTTGGGGGGAAAGCGATTGTAACTTTTTGTTGGTTCAGTGGGAACTGGCTCAACTCTGATTAATTTGTTTTTGCCTCGATGGATGCGTAGGTTTCAAATGTTTGATGGAATATTAGAGTTGTTTAAATATTTACACAGTCTGTTACACTGTTATGATTGTATGCAGATCTTTGACAATGTCATTTTGAAGATAACTCACACACTTAGAAGGTGTTACTTTTACAAGAACTTCAGTTCAACAAGTTAGTAGAGAACTTTGTATGAAAGGTTTGCGGAAGGTGGAAGTATACAAAATTCAGAAATTAGCACATCAGTGATCCTCAGATTTACGCAGCTGACGATGGTATTTTTGGAAACACACAGTATTATTCAGTTTCATGTAAGAAAACCTGTGCGTGTTATGGCTCTCTACTAAGTTGTCGGGCTAAAATTGTTTATGACGATGAGTAATTGATGAAGTTTTAGCAGTATGTAAAACTTAGATACTATGAATAAACCGAGAGGTCCTGAGTTAGAATTTTTTAAACACATAAGGGACTACTTGTTATTTTCGTCGGGATAGCCTAATGATAAACAGTTTTGCAAGAGGCCATGATCTCGTATTAATATCCAACACTCTTCTTTACCGATGATGGCTATCCAAACAAACCAGAAGATTTTTAAACATATTTTTGGCATAATGCACTATGATGCTAAAAATCTTAATTTTTTGTCAAATTTTCCTTCTGTTTATAAGGAAAATTATAAAATTTATTGGCGCGAGACAACTGCAATCAAAATTGCAATAATTTTCGTCAAACATTTACCTCTACGATGCCAATACCTATAGGAAGGTATATTGTTTGTTTTCCCACGACAGTTTGGAAGTACCTCCCTAAGTACTGCACCGAGTAATGATGTTAAAATAATACGCCAGTCATACTCCAATGAAAATATACAGTGATTTATGTCGTGAGCGTGTGGGAAAATTGTCGTCGAAGCTTCAGAGAAAGATACTGATTTTATTTCATTTAGACTACTGTTTTATCATTAGATTACGATATGTAAGATTGCTGGAATAAAACCTCGCTTTTTTAGGCGAATTCTGCCTCTGCGGCGCAGTGGTTTAGGTCGCCACGCCGCGCCGCTACTACTACTATTGCATCAGGAGGTCGTTCGATTCCCACACGGAACAAATCTGACTGCGGTTGTTTTATAAAAAAAAGTGACTGATATGCTTGAAAGATCTATAGTTAAATTAGTAAATAGTTCATAATGGAATGCATAAATAAGAATAAAAGGCATAAGTGAGTCAAAAGTATAAGGCAATCTGGTAGACGTGCTCAAAGGTGGGACAAAGAGTGTTTTTGTTATGCTAAATTAATTATGTGTAGAGTCCTATTGCAGATCAACAGTTATTGTTAAAAAGTTAATTTCCTTCCGTTTTAAAATCAAATTTTTCAAAACACTTCTAATCTCCCAGTTTCGGTAATCCCCCAATTCGAACCCTCATCTCTTGCGTGGGAGGCCAATAGAGAGTACGTACACATCGCTGGACTAAGTTTGGTTTGATTGTTTAACTTTAATTAATTTCTAAAAGCCCTTCCATTCTTTTACTTCATCAGCGAAGGTGCCCAGTGGTCCTAAATCTGTGGGAAATTTAATAAATTCTACCAAAACCAATATACAAAAGAAATTAAGCGATATTTCTTAAATTCTCACGCAAGAAACTAACGCACCGCAAACTTATAATACATTTTGACAAGATCCGTGAACTTGAATGAGAGAATTCATTCGCTAACAATCAATTCGCGAATGGCCACTTGACCCGCGATTTCTCACAAGTCAATCACATTCATGGCGAAATTATAAATTGCTCATTCACACTCCGCCGACTAAGAAAGACATTCTCAAGGTACAGAGGAGAAGTCAACTTGCAATCCCTTCGGGCGAGCTCGGGTAAGTTAGCGAGCGTGGTGCGCGGGCGCCGCGTGAGCTTATTGATCGTCACGCGAACGCAGCGTGACAGCAGACGTCACGCTGACGGCGGCAGTCTCCGCCACTCATTAGGGCGAACGACAAAAGCAACTTTGACACATTAGTTTATGGTAAAATGAACATTCTAGATCTTGGATTTATGGGAAATGAGCATAGGTTTATGGTCGAGCGACGTGTGTGAGAATGTCAGAGTATTGTAACATTGAGAACAAAGCGATATTAGCTTTGCAATATGAATATTTATAGAACATGAGGGTAGTTCCGTAGTCCGTCTAAGTGTTGAACGTATTCTAATTGGACGAGGGGAGGCCGAGCGGTGCTCTGTCGACTAATTTTACATCTGCCTCGCCGCTCCGGACGCGGGGGTGAATGCATTCTAGATTTAGCCGTTTGATTCTAGACTTGGCCTTTAATTGGGGCTTTATATTGAAATATTCACAAGAGGTTGCTTTTTTATTGAATTTCTATTAGGTAGAGATTATTCCAAAGACTCTACATTAACATTTCTAAATGTCAGATATAACACTCGGTAGTAGAACTACTTAAGAAAACTCCTACGACTAATCAAGTTGCTTGGAATTAGACCCCGAGCATCTGTGATAATAAGTAAAATTTATGTCTAGAAAACTGTGATATCTTGCCTAATCTAAGACTATTTTGAGAGTCAATGATCAGAGAGCTATGAAATAATCTCATATCTACCGAATAAAAAATATATTTGAACCTACTCTTCATTTTCAGCTATTCTTCGCTGTACCCACAGTAACTAAGTATATAGCGTTATATTATAACATAATAATCGTAGGTAACATATACCAGGTACCTACTATTATTTTCAAAATCTAATAAATAAATCGATATTAACCGGCTTGATTGACGTGCGATTAACCTTAACCCTCTCTATTCCGGCCACAATTAAAAACTCATTTTTTTCATTAGCCTCACATGTCAAAACGTTTTCCAATATGGCTGACAAAGAGTTTTCAAGTGGCGCGCTTTTTTAAACGATCAATAGTTTTTTTGCTTTTTAACATTTCTTTTACAATGAGACGTTTGTAAAGGGAGCCACTTGAGTATGAATGAAGTTAACGGTGATTTTTTAAGTTTTTTTTTTCATGTCCAGGTAAGCATGTATTGCGTGTAATGGAGTGATAATAATTCATTGCGTTTTAAGATAATACTGGTTTTATTTAAGGAGGTGAAAAAACATTATTAAATTGCAAATTGTTCATTATTATTTTGAATTTTTCAAGGTTATAACCGGCGCTGAGGTTCAAAATTTACTCTTATTGTTCGTACTTATATTCAGTTTCACTCGATGTTGAGTGTTGAGTTTTACTCGACGCGATTGCTCTTCACCATTCACAGTTTAATTTTACCCACTGCTAAGGATCGGTATCTTTTTGTCTATTTCACGATTTTAGATCCTGTATAGTGTCCTGATAAATTTTCAGTGGTAGATCGATCAACCAAAATTTTCCTTCTTGTGTCGACTTTTTCAGTCCACAAATAGATTTTACTCGTGTAAAAAAAGCAAATTCTGCCGTTTGAGTTTCCTAAGCATGATACTACATTTTTGTTGTCAGCTGAAAGTGAAATAGGGTAGGTAATAATAAAAAAGATAAAATTCGGTGTCAATATTTTTTATTTATCTCTCTATACGTGCCAAAACATTTTCACAAAATTAATCTTAACATTAAACATATGAAATATAAATAATCAAATTATGGATGAATTTTCATAAAATTTTATAACTTCTGTATTTGTATAGCTACTTTTTGTATAAAAATCAAATTCCGATTATGCTTAATAAGGCTTGTTTACACAAATTCGGTACGGCATTAATTGGCCTAGCCGGGCGACAAAACCGAATATAATAATATGTAGATGAACCCGATCGGCACAAGCCGAACAAGTGAGTCGAGCCGGTTTTGCAGTTCGATAATATTGCCGAACCGAACGTGCCGAACCGAATATATGTAGCAAACCTTACTGAAGTGAGTTTTTTCATAAATAAAATCTAGTATTTATTGTTTTAAACTAGCTAGCAATTTTCCTCATGTCATCATTTTGTAAACTAAAAACACAATACTAAACGCATTTGATATTTCTCCTTGTCTACATTTGAAATACATAAAGCCAGACCGACTATTTGTAATTTAATAAATTTAGTAAATCAATTTAAAAATCATATAATAACTTAAGTAAAGATACAGCGGGAATAAGAACATTATTTTCGTACATATTATATTCTTTAGGAGTGAAGGGTTAACAAAGGGACTTCTAGCGTATTAAAAACTTTACATAACTTGGCTATACGCAACATTATATAAATATTAAAACGATTTTGATTTGCTACAATTGACTTCGTATTAACACATGGTTTCAGACACGAGACACACGATTCTGACAGATGATTAACAATAGGGTAGCTACCAGTCAAATCAGCTACTCTTTATGAAATGTCAAAAACACATTTTAGTATAGAAATACGACGTAGTGACGTCACTATGTTATATTTTCGTTGGTATCAAATGAGTGTCTAATAAAATGTTTCAGTCTGTAATAATTACAATTTCAACATTATTTACGAAAAAAGCTACATAGTGTAAGCATCTTAGATGAACCTTTTACGAGTACGAGTTTAATAGTTTTTCGTAAACCCTTGCAACTGGAGGTGTAGGCAGGTGTTTGACAATATAGTAAGCTTTTAATTAAAGTTGTGTTTAATTAATTATTATCAAAATCGTGCACTCATGCCTAAACGCTATATTGTACTATACAACATTATTCATCTATCTACGATTACAGTCTTGGAAATTTTGTTTATAACTTCCACTAAATAAATCATTTAAGTGGAGCTGTGAATATAATTTATTTATGCAATTACAAAAAGGCATATGTCTCAGGTATTTGTTATATGATATAAGCCCTTTTTATATTAATATTTTTTTGCCTATAATTGGTTATAATGTTGCTTCAATAATGAGTGCTTATAATAACGATATTTTAATTTAAACATTGGATATATTGTTTAATTTCCTATAAAAGGGGTTTATGAAAAGAATTGAAGTTTACAGGTCAGCTTAGTAACTAATACTGTCATGTGTTAGTCATATTTAAAAGTAATGCTATGGCATTTAGGTTAAAAATATGTATATATAGTGTTAGACAGACGGTTTTCCATACGTAGGCATCTGCTCTAGACCACTACTGAATAGAAAATACGACGGTGAGAGAAAAATAGCGCATAATTTGAACGCTGGTTTAAAGTATTGTTGGATTGTTTGATTTAGATTTTAAAGTACGATTTGACATAAGCTCGAATCTGAGTCAATCCAATTCGATTCTCTAAAGAGTAACCCCCCAGATACCTATTTCGTTTAGACAACCGTCTGCTAAACACCTTGTGAATATAAATATTCTATTTCAAAGACCTGTACAGGGGTATTAAGTTCACAAACATTATGGGAGTTTGCAAACAATCTGCCTTCAGCTTTCGGCTAAGACATCTTATTAGAAAAATTAACAGCTGTTGTAATGACAGTTTTAGGGTTTTTCTATTGAAAAAAGAATTAACACACATTCAACATTTTGTTCTTTGCAATAAACTACCACCCAACTCGCATTAAGCGAGGTAGATTGAAGACCTAACCCCTCCCTCATTACGAGAGGAGACCCTTGCCCAGCAGTGGGACATTAACGGGTTAAATTTATTTACTAGCAACTTTTCATGTACAGAAATATATATCTTATTTATCAATAACTTGGGTTTAATTTCCAACACGTACTACAAACTGAGCATTGTAAACGTCGTTTTTCAGGAATATTCTTCAACAAGACTCCTTGGAGAATAATTAACAACAAGATTTTTTGTTTATCATTTCTTTTACACATTTGTGCCGATTTTTAGCTGTAGAAATAGTCACCTTCAAGCATTATGAGTATATCAGTTTTTTTTTAAATTAATAAGACTCCGTGGTGCAGTGGTTAAGGCGGTCACCACGCCACTATCAGTGCGTCGAGAGGTCGTGGGTTCGAGAACAATTATTTGTGCGATCCACAAATAATTGTTTCGGGTCTCTTTGTACTTTGTATCCGTTGTTTGTATGTTTGTAAGAGTCCACGCGACACAAGAGCAATTCTTAGAGCGAAAGTTGTCTTTTTAAAAATGATAAACAAAAATTAAATGTAGTCCCTCACTAAAAATAGCTCTTATGTCGCAGGGAACTTTACAAACATACAATAACGGACACAACTTATATTTATGTATATCACGTTTTTAAGTTTGTCAAATTCTTGACAAATGGTCGCTGTTTTGAAAGAAATTCAGTTTTTCAATTACGACGGCGCGGGTTTCTAGAAATGACTATTTCTAACAACCTGCACAAGGTAACTTATTTTAATCTCAATACATTTTTACACTATATTGCGTAGATCACTTAGGAAGAAGAAAAGAGTAGAACGACATAACAAACTTATGTTTATGTCTAGTATTTACCTCTCATTATGGAAGCAGTGGAAGAAAAATTGAATTAAATATATAATTATCTATCTAATCTTTACTTCAACAAGATTTCATGATTGAGATTAAAATAAGTCCATTAAAATCGGCACCATATAATTTATAAAAAAGTCTTTCTACACTAGTATTAACGCCAGGACCCTCCCTGATTGCTCTGATACCTCCTATTAGATCCTGACTGCTGTTGATCACTATTGTACCTATTCCTTGATCCCTGGCTGCTGTACCCTTGAGCCCCTGACCCTGAAGAGTACCCCTGACTGGTCTGATGACCACCATATTTGTTACCCTGAGAGCTGTACCCTTGCGACTGCCCTTGGTTTCTCTGATAACCAGAACCGAATCTGTTGGAATTATTCTGGCCGTAACCTGATCGGTTGCCGCCTTGGTTGCCGCCCTGGTTGCCGCCGTGGTTGCCTTGGTAACCGTGGTTGTTTTGGTTGTAGCCGTGGTTGCTCTGGTAGTTTCTGTTCTGGTTATAACCGCGGTTGCCTTGCCCCTGGTCCTGGTTTTGACTGAATGGTACATACCCACCTGGTCGTGGACCGTAAGATTGTGAGCGATCTGTAACAAGAAAAACAAAGTTATTTTTATAATTAACACGATCAAACAGTTTTCTGTAAATACAACTGCGCAGTGCACTAATAGGGTCTCTGGAGGACATTTAATTTTTCCATAAAAACAACGAACACGAATTACAACCAAACCACAAAAAAGGATTCCATAAATATATGTTTTGTATGGTTTTAAACAACCCGAGACATACTCCCACAATATCTATTGTACTACAGACGAAACCTATACCAAATTCTAACAACTTTACATTTGAAACCATCACCAACTATGTAATTCAGATATATAATTATATATATTAGCTTAACATTTGTTCTAAATTTGTTCCAAATTATGTTGAAGTCAGCTTCCAGTCTCACCGAATGCATCTGGATAACAGTGTTACATGGAGCGACTGCCTATGTGACCTCCACAAACCAGTTACCTGGGTTATAACACGATATCCTTCGGTAAGACTGGTTGTCAGACTTTCAAGCTTCTGACTACTGTTAACGACTGTCAAAGAACTTCGAAAATGACAGCCGGGATCCACAATTAAACGTGCCTTCCGAACTCGATATGTATAAGATGGTCACCCATCCACAGAACAACCTCGGCAACCGTTGCTTAACCTCAGAGATTCGTGCGGCTGTTGTAAACTAAGCCAACTATGTAAATACAGATTAAAAAACGCGAAAAAAAATATCTCCTTCCGAAAAAAGTCGTTGAAAGAAGTTCCTGCAAGTAGCATCTTTGATAGCGACACCTGTATGAATATAAACGCAGCTTTTTGTCGTATTGCGACACTCGGCACTCGACTAAAAGTCGCTGCGGCGCGGATCGCACGGCGAGTGTTTAATCGGTCGCTTTGTGCATGTAATCGCGATGGAGTTGATGGCTGCTTTTTGTTTTATAGTTAGTTATGTTTGTTGCTGTTCGGTGGGTCTATGTTTGAAGACATTGAATAAATCAGGTGAAAAATTGACAACAGTATGTTACTCAAGTCATTATTATATTATAATCGATATTAACAATTTTAAGATGTAAAAAAGAGAAATCTAGATAGAGTACCTAAGGTACTTTGTAACCTTTGGTTGGTTTACATCTACACTAAAGCAGTTTGCGTCAGAAAATGAGAACACAACCAAAATATTTTGTGTCGTTATTTTTTTTAAATTCTTTATGTATGACTAAAACGTATAATATAACGACTACTAAATAAGGGATTGTTTAGAGTTGCCACTGGTGAATAAAGATGCTAGAAATTCAAAGTACGTAGTGTACTGAGTCCTTCGGTACGAAGTGCCAAATGTTAAGCTAAAATGTACAAAACTGTCTCAGTAGAGGATTAAATACATAATAAATAAATGATTTAATGTATAATAAGGCATAATATAGGCTTAGAAAATGACAAATTCTTGAAGATATTAGCCACATCCAGCCCTTCCCTCCTGAACGACAGTATCTAAGTACCAGTACATAACAAATTGTCGTAAGTACCGCACTCTACATCGCTCAGTATTACCTCACACAGATTACTAGCATGTCTCTAATACCTTTGATTTTGTTCAATGCTCCTTCACTGTCAAGAAGGATTAATGAGGGGTGAACACGTTTTATAATTTTCTTTAAATGTGGTTAACACAAAGGTCTCGGCGTGGAATTTCCTAGCTATATCTTCTTGATTCTGTCTTTAATTCCGCAAAAAAAATTCTTTTTGTATTTACTACTAAGTTTTAGTAATGCTAAGTAAAACCTGTGTATTGTGCATTTTTAAGTATTTTTCCTTCATCAGCTAATAAGATCAAAACATGTAAAAGTATGCGGTTTGCAGAAAAGTAAGGAAATAAAATAGGTGTCATATTATTAAGCTGTTAAAATCTGCTTTTATTACGTACACTTTTGTCAGATTTTGACATTCTTCTTATTAGAAATTGAAGTTACCGACTCAAAAACACCAAACCTTTTCGTAAAGTGAGAAATAATTAATGCTGATAACAAAATAAAGTTGTTTAAAACAATAATAGACTACTTAATACTACCTATAACAGTCTCTCTTTCCTAAAATCGTACATTACAGGTTATTCTTTAATTACAGGTTTCTAAAACCGTTTCTTAAAAGATATCACCATCAAATATCTAAAGTCCTCATATCATTTATAGGGCTAGACACTTATAAATGATACTACCTAAAGTATATATAACAAACACAGACAATACATATGTATATATTACACGTATATAAATGGTGGTACGTTAATAATACCGTGTGTAGTGTGACTAGTGCCGACTAGTGCGCAACGAGGCGACGCCATTAGCTCGCATTGTTGGCGCCCACCGTGGGGCTACTATTACACACCGTACTAGACTACTAACTACGATAGTAAGTATCTACGTATATTACTTAATGTAAATGTAACAACCTTAGGCTTTTAAAATATATTTACTTTACTTAACTGTTCTTAAAAACGAATTAAGAAGATACCGTGTTGCAGGAACTTTTAAATAGGAGTGAACAAATTTCACTTTTTTGTCTTAATAAATTTACACCCTCCTGAGTAAGAGTCTCCTTCCGTATTGAGGGACGGGTTAGGCCTTTTTGTATTGTCAAAATATTTTATATTATTTAGAAAATGTTTTTATACCATGCCACCAATATGTATGCCCATGTACAGGGCACATTACCAAAGTAGTGAGTACTACTACTGAGAGTATTTCACAGAAATTAATAAACTTACCGTTTTGCCCCAATCTGGAATAGAATCCTCCACTTCATGATCCGTAGTTGCATAGACTACTAGTACGAACATAGAACTTTTTTTTCTTTAGGATATTTTCACCATCAAAAAATTGAGCTACGAAATACAGTAGGTATACGTTAAAAACAATATCTACATAAAAACAGCTTTAATTAATTCCTTTTTCGTTAGTAACGCTGACTGGATCTATGTAAAACTGTACAGTCAAATCCTGGGGGCGGCGAAACTGTCAAAAAATCCTCTTTCACTCCACAAGAGTCCTTTTATATAGCCGAAACTTGCACTTTAAAGGCACGTATTCACTGGGTAGTATAATATTATACTGATTATTTTATTCTGTTATTTTTTTGAAACCCAACTAGGTAAGGTGTTTGGTAAATGTAAGGCATATTATAATGGCGCAAAACTTTTAAAGCATGGAACCTAATCGAATCTATTCCTATCTACCATTATCTGTGTAATATTTTGGGGTACCCAATACCAATAACAAACTTTCAAACAGTTTGTAGCAAAACGTGTCAAAAGAATAAAATAATTTTCAAAATTGCCACAAAATTCTCAAGTTTTTTAGCTATTATCATATTTCTTTCTTAATATTCAAGCCGAATAAATAATGTATATAATAATGTGTGATAATATTTTTTTGTATTGTATACAAATCACAGTCTTTATTGCGACAACAAACGTCTACTTTTCTCTTAAACATACAACTGCAGTACCTAATGGAAAACCACCCTTATGTTCCACAGTTGTAAAAATAAAAGTGTAGGTCTGAGACATAATAGGCACCTAATGGGCGCGGCGCGACACGTTCGCGTCA
Organism: Anticarsia gemmatalis; assembly: GCF_050436995.1. NCBI lineage: Eukaryota > Metazoa > Arthropoda > Insecta > Lepidoptera > Erebidae > Anticarsia > Anticarsia gemmatalis. Next base: position 922,642 of record NC_134763.1, on the reverse strand, counting down.
AAGCGACGAGCGACGCGCGCCCAAATTATAGCGCCTACCTTACACTATGTAGCTCTTCTACCTACTGGTTATATGGCGGGATTATAACACTAAGTTTAAAACATTTGTATTGCTGTTATGTTGCGCAATTATGTAGAGTAGGTACTGTCGAGTATCGAGAGTTTGATTTAAAATATCCTGCCAAAATAGTTCTTACGGAGTCCGATAGAGGCGCTGATTAAAATTTAAAAAAATGAAAAATTTGCGAAGTCCAAATGTCTACCAGCTGGTAGTAGAGTGTCGAGCTATTGACGACCTTCATTAAGTGGTTAAGATGGTCGCCTCACTTGCTACCACTGCGTCGGGAGGTCGTGTTGGTTCGAATCCCACACGGAATAATTATTTGTGCGATCCGCAAATATATTGAGGGACTTTAAGAAAGACAGAATTGATAATATCTTAAAAACTGACAAATCATTCATAAACACATGATACTTAAAAAAAGCGTCTAGGTCTTATTTAGTTTTAATTTAGTTAGGTAAAGAAAAAAGACCTGTCATTACTCTCTTTCTTTCAAAATAACAATAACAATAAAGTATCCAAGTTGTCACGCAAACCGTGAAATGTTATATTTCCTTGATGTTTGAATGAGACATCGGTATCGCTGGCGGCTACAGTCTCATTACAAGTCTCACTCCTCGTCTGAGAACAACTCGAGCACCCGGCGCTCCCTGCCCAGGACCACCGCGCTTTTGATCATACCAATATCAAAATATATATTTTGAAAATTTTGTGTATATTTTTGGAGCAAACAATAAACTTGGTTCTATAAAATTGTAGATCTTAAGTTTATGAATAGTGAGTCATACCAATATCAAGATATATATTTAGTAGATTTGTTTAATGTTTTTTGAGGAGAAATAAGCGTGGTTTTAAAGAATGCAGATCTTAAGCTTATGAATACTAAGTTGGTAGTCAAAACGGTATGTGATGGACTGCTCGCCAGTTCATAGGTGTAGCCGAAACGTCAAGAAAAATAGATAATGGGAAAAGTTACGAAATGTAAGATAAGCTTTTTTAATAAAAGTAATAAGTAAGTAGGTATTTAATACGTATTATTTTAAGAGAAGCCTGCTTACTTATAGTGTGTGGCATAATTTACCAGAATATAGCGGAGAGAGAAGCCATTTTAACACCACATCGATACGATAGACAATATGACAAACTGATGAAATAGTTAACGAAGAACAACATGTTGACAAATATTGAAAGAATTTATACAACAATCCTCAATCAATTAGCAAAATCCAACCAAAAAAAAAATCAACCGACACGTAAGAAATCACGCATCACGCATAACGAAGCATCCATCTTGGATCCCCCCTGCAGCACAGATAAAAAATAAACGAGCCGCCACTCGACATTGTCGCAGACGGAGCGTAATTAGAGGCACGACGACGCGTGCTCAAGCACGTGAAACGGAACGGCACTGGGGTTCAGCACCTGAGAGGTACCTACTGGTTCACGGCTCACTTGCTCGCTGTGTCTGTGTTTTAGATTTATTGGAGCATTTTTAGATATTAATGTGTTTAAAATAAATAATTAAATGGCACTATTATCGCTTAGGTGAGAAAGAGTAGAAAAAATATGTGAATATTTAATTCCAGTACGTATTTGAGTGGCGATATTCCTAAAGCTGTCACCATTTTGAAAATACTGCGTTAAAATTAGATTATTTCTATTTGTGATTGTTGTTCGAGATTCCCTGGTTAAAAGCTCAAGAGCCACCAAAAGCCCGATTGCTACGTTCACTTTTATAGAAAAGATTTTCGTGAGTGTGTGGTGACATTAAAAGAAGGGAAATGTCTATCTCATTGGGAGTTGTTAATTTAAAAGAAATAAATTAACATTTATTTCTGTTCAGACTCTGAATGTAGCGCGTTACTGTAAGTCAGATAACAGAAGTAATATAGTACTTACACTGATATTATTTGACGAAGAAGAAAGCATGTAAGTAGGTACTCCCAAAGAACCGGGTTAAGCAACCCTTGGCGCGGTCATTCCGTAGATGGGTGACTGTATAGTGGTATTTAAATTGGGCGTCTTCGTGCTTCGAAGGGCATGTTAAAAAGTCGGTCCTGGTTGTTATGATCTAAGATAACAGTCGTTAAGCCACCTCAAAGGTCAAAGGCTTGAACAACTTTGACGCTAGGTTGACCACTAACCATACGATAAGAAGAAGAAGTAGGTACTCAAAAATCTAATTAAATATAGTAGTTCACTTTTCTATGTACGGACTCCAGCATCCGTAATATCGTTGCGTCCCTACCCATTCTCTATTCCCGTAACAACTATTTTTGTTTCCTTGTTTTTATCATAATAATATTGTATTTTGAGATATTGTTTTCAGGCTGCCGGAAGGATCAAGCGTAAGTGAGGCTTTGGTCAACTCATCCCGCTCGATCTCATCCCGCGGGATGAGTTGTCCTAGTACAATTTTTGAATCGGACAACTCATCCCGCTGACATATTTTACGATTTGTACAGACTTGATAAAAAGTGGTTCACGCGCATTAGGGCTAATTCTCAGTGTGAAAAAAAAATCTTATTCGAAAATTCGGCACTCTCAGGTTGGTGTAAATTCCAGCAAATGAATAAGACAAAATAATGTTGTAGAAATATAACTGGGTTGTGGAGGTCAGATAGGCAGTCGCTCCATGTAAAACGCTGGTATCCAGCTGCATCTTGGAGACTGGAAGCCGACTCCAACATAGTTTGGAACAAAGGCGAAGCGAATATAATAATGTTGTAGAAATATGGAACGGGCATATCAAAAAATATATAAACACTTCGCCGTGCCCGCCACGCCAAGCCACAAATTCAATGTCCAAAATGTTATCGATTAAGCATATTGATTTGACTGCCTCCTAAACCACTGCGCCACGCAGTGGTTTAAGTCGCCACGCCGATACCACCGCGTCGGGAGGTCCTGGGTTGACACGGAACAATTATTTTTGCTTTCCATAAATGATTGTTTCGGGTCTGGTTGTACTTTGTGTCCATTGTTTGTATGTTTCTAAAAGTCCCCGGACACAAGAGCAATTCTTAGAGCGGGAGTTGTCGTTTCAAAAAGAAAGAAAATAAAATATATAGATAAATAAGTGAGTAATATATAGAGAAATAATTATTAATTCATCAGACATTTTTGAATATACAGCTTAAAACACAAAAAGAATATTTATTTAACTTCATCTCCTACTGTAATAAACTTCAGACCACATTTATAGCAACTATAACAAACAAACAAACACTTTTGTTCACGAATGTACAAATATTTCAAATTATACAGTACATTTTACCTTTCGTTTATAGTGGGATGAGTTGACTAAAGAAAATTAATAAAAATATTAACGTGGACATCTTATCCCGCGGGATAAGTTTTAAGCGGGATGAAATGACCAAAGCCTCGCGTAAGTCTCTAAATGATATTCATAATGTCTACTCTTCATCTTCATATTCTACAGGAATATTATAAATGCTAAATCAGTATGTCTATCTGTAACGGTTTCAGGGCTATAACGAATATGATGAAATGTAACGTGGAGATAACTGAAGACTTTAGCTTCAAACATACACTAAATTAGTACTTTTTAGATCCTCGCATAAATGTTGTTTAACCATTTATATAAAAAATAGTAGCCTCTCCTTTTTTGAAGGTGGTAAAAAGAGAAAATTTGAACACCCAGGTGCTAATCCCAGCAATTTACAAGAGGTTTGCTTCGAAATACTTTTCTTCTGCTAGGAATTATAAATCCTAAATTCGTATCCAGTGAGCTGTCGTATTTGCTTATCTCCATACATTCTAAATCATAAACATACACACGTCAATCTTGAAATAAAATAACCGTGTTCAATTAAATTCTACCCCTTATAGGGGAGGAAACTGGTAATTGGGCCGTGTGCCGTCATCCCCTGCCTACTACCTAATGCCATGCAAAAACAACCCTTAACACGCCGCTATAGAGGTTATAATAATACTATTTTTTATATTCGATTAATTTAATTATAATTGGGAGTCGTTTTAAAGTGACTTTTGATGATAGTAGTCGATATGAAATTTATTGCGATATCGGTTTGGTGGTTTAGTGGGAATTAAGCATTATTATTGGGTTCTAGGTTTGATTGATCAAAGGTTGAAATTATTACTCTTAAAATAATTTCATTAATAAAGATAGTATCATAAGATGTAAATATTTTTAATTGTTTTTTGCAATGCGTAGATGTGATGATTGGGTCAACCTAGTGTCAAAGTTGTTCAACCACCTGAAGGCCTTAAGCATGGCTGAATGACTATTAAGTTAAATGACAATAGCAAAATCCGACTTTTTACGTGTCCCCAAAATCACATCGATACTCCATTGAAATACCACCCATGCAATGACAACGCCAAAGGATGCTTAACCCACAGATCGTTTACATCAACCGGCAAGCGCAACTAGCTAAGAGTGCCTCAAAATCGATCATAATTAATGTTAATATCTGAGCTAGGAGACTCACAAAATCTTCATATAATCCTTAGTGCAAAATTCGACCAAAAATTTTTTAAATTCAAGCTACATTCAAACCTTTTAAAATACTTTTTACACCATAAATAGGTATCTTTCAAGTGGACTCATCGCTATAAAAAATAAAGAGTACAATACTTAACACTGCAAAATAACCCACATTCAAAGATCGGCGATATCTTTATCCGATTACGTAAAAAGCTTTAAGCCCATATTAAAACACCTGGTTAAGAGTAACAAAATGAAAAAAAAACAACTAAAAAAAACTTCCGACATTGTATCCGTAATCCTCTATAGGAAGCACTTGAGCCACGATATTTAAAAAAAATCCCAACCCATTGTTGGCAACCCTCTATAATTATTATTTTCGTAGCTGGCAACACACAATGGCGCGTCCCTACGCACTTCCTGTTTGCTCTCGCGCGCTATTTAACGTGAATGCGAGCGATTGGCCAATTTGAATTTCGAATGGAATACATTTGTCGGCTATTGGTTTGTAATTTTGTTTTTTTTAATAGTGATGCGCTGTGATTATCTGTTTAGTGTTGTGTAGGCGAGTTGTTGATGGATTCGCCTATTGTTTGATAATTGAGGAAGTAAACATAGTTTTTTGGAAGTAGGAGTAAAATGTTGTGACAATAGTGTCTTAGGAATAATAGTCATTCATTTTCGCGGTAGTTTTTATCGTATACAATGGTAAACGCCTTATTTTTATGAGAGTTAGCAAAAGAACTATTCTTTACTTATAGGTAGAATATAGTAAAACTCCCGAAATAAAACGAAAAAACCTTAGAACACTTATTACTTTTTAAAACATTCAGTTAAAATTATTTTGTCAAACAATATTACATATCAGGTCCTTAAAAAAAACGACATACTAAATCAATGAAACCAGTCAAGTCAAGTCATAAGCCTTCAGGCGGCTTGAGCCACAAGGGCTAGACAACAATCTGTAGTACAAGTTTACACCCCTATACATTATAAGGGAGGAGTTAAACTTCAATAATTTCATAGCCGGAGGTAACGTGTTTTACAAGAGTTGATCGTTAACCCTTAATTTAAGGGTGGTTTTAGGGACTATAGTAATTTGTTTTGACTGCATCTGTGGTGCGACTATGCGACTATCACGCATAGGTCTCGGGTTCGAATCCTGGGTCAAGATATTTTTTTTTGTCCAGTAATGCTTAGTTGTTCAGAGTTATATAGTTTATTATTCTAAGGATCTTACCTACCCGTTACATGGCAAGGGATAATAAAGCCTTCTTTCCACGTGTTTATCTAAATACATGTGCAGCCAGTTGGATTGGAGCACATTGAGATTGAGTCGGCTTTCAGTCTCGGACTTCTGACAACTGTCAAAGATCCTCGAACATGATAGCCACAATTTATCGTGCCTTCCTAAACACGGAGGATCTCGGTATCTATAACATGGTCACCCGTCTACAAAACAACCTCGGCTAGGAACTTTACCTCAGAAATCAGTCTATGTGGCTGTTATTACTTGGCTACGAGCTTCTCACAATAATATAATATAATAAACATAATATTATGATGAAGCCTTGAACAGTGCAACAGTTAAAATGCCTACACTTATCAGTAACTTAAGGGTGTAAGTTACCAAGCCACACTCCGCCCACAAATCAAAATAACTCCAAGTCACAATGCCTTGCGGCGCGACATGATCGTAAGTGAATCGTTGCTGTAATTACACAATCAACCCTGCACGAGGGGGTGAACAGAATATAACCTCAGGCTATGTGGTAACGTTTATTGATGTTAACACATAACATCATTTACCCCCGGTTTCTGAGTACATTTAGCGGTAGTTTATCTATTCAATAGCGTTTTTTTAAATGAGTTTTATACGCTATTTAATAGATAAAATACCGCTAAATGTACCTCAGAAACCGGGGAGTAACTTTTTCGATATTTATTTCATTCTTGCTACCCTTTTTACATCTAAACATTTCTCTACATCTATGGTTGCCTGGATGATATTTCCATGAAAATTATGATTAATTCTAGCTTTAACCAGTAGTTATAACTCAAATTTACTGAAAAACACAAAGAAACTAGTCTTCCCCGGGACATAATTTTACACCCACAAAATTTCACCCAAATCTGTAAAGCCATTCTCACGTAGAACAACACACTTTCGCATAGTTACTTAGGTTACAATGCCTTGCGGCGCGACATGATCGTAAGTGAATCGCTCCTGTAATGACACAATCAACCCTGCACGAGGGGTTGAACGTATGTAACCTGAGGCTATGTGGTAACGTTTATTGATGTTAACACATTACATTATAGCCGCATTTGTCGTTAATTATATAAATATTGGTTTTAACCCGCAATTTAGTTAGAGGAAGTCAGATATAACTTTAAAATAGCATAATAATATAAGCATTTAATTGTGTATACGATACACAAAACAGTGCATTCTATTTGTCAAATCAGTACAAAATGCTGAATTTCAGGGTGTTCCTTTGTTTTAAGATATTATGTGTGTTTGAAGGATCTTATTTTCATTAATGACCTATCGATTGGCTAAGTGAAATAGTGTCTTGATATGTTTTTTTCTATGTTGAAAGTTTGATTTCAGGTATTCGAAAGCGAAGTTTTCCTTTTCAAAATTAAACCATGATTCCTTTCATTGAAGTCAGATATATTGAATAATTAGGGTAGTTTTCCTCTGTGGCCCATTTTTAATCACCCTGATTCATAATCTCTTAAATAAAAAATATTATCTGTTCGTTCTAAATGTTAAAATTAGAGGAAAATAACAAGTTTTCTTCAGCCTCTCATTTTAGACAGCTGTATGTGTTTTTCATAAATTTTGTTTAGTAAACAGGTGTATGTGATTTCCAAGTTTATATACGTAAAACATTTCTCCAACAATCCTATTCATTCCCATATAACATGGCATAAAAAATCATAAATCAAATAAAACTAAAACTGTCTATCATCAAGTCATTACCAGTGAGCCACGTGCGAGCCCTCTGACGGCCAATTAACGAACTGACGTACACCCTCCGTGCCCTGAGGGGGGGCGAGAGAGGGGCGTGAGGGGAGGACGTGACGTCACGTGACGCAATTACACGTCACGCGGCGCGCCATTGTTGACGGATGAGAATTAATTTTTAATAACGTTCATATTATTGTTATGGTGATTGATATTAGTTTTTTTTTATTGATGTTTAATTGGTGTTACGTTTGGTTTAAATTGTTGTGAATGTTTTTTGTATGAGTTGATATGTTTTAAAAAATATATTGTGAGACTTTTCCGTATTTGAACTTAGTAGTAGTATAGTGGCCGCGCATTTCGAGATTCAACATAGAAAACACCCAATTATTAGAATTTACGTGAAACATAATCAGACCGATTGTTTCACTACGGCTAGAACCTCGAATACGGTTGCGGTTAGTTAAGTCACGGGTTCAATTTCCTAGTCAAGCAAAATGCTTCCTAATACATGTACAAAAACTCGTATTTCATTACACTTCTCACAAACACCTTCGGTCGGTATGACCAGTCGTCGCGCAGAGGTCTCACGGTCGAATCCCGAGACGCGCCAATTTATTTTTTCTCCCAAAAAAATCTTAGTAATTATCCCAAGTTAGGAAGTTGCGGTTATAGACCTCCGTGTGTCAGAGAGCACATAAGACCTAGGAGGAATAGTTTTCAAAAAATATTAGGTCGAGGAAAAAGTCTTTTCGCATTATAGTATGTATGAACTTGTAATAAAATCTCTTTGGCTTCAAGAATCACAAATGCGTACACGCTTCATTAGCTTTCATTATGTTTCTTTCAGTGAGCTCGTGAGATACCCAAATATCGAGCTGTTTTGTGTAGAGAAAAGATTTTATTACAAGTTCATCTATACTAATATAATAAAGCTGAAGAGTTTGTTTGTTTGTTTGTTTGTTTGAATGCGCTAATCTCAGGAACTACTAGTCCGATTTGAAAAATTCTTTCAGTGTTACATAGCCTATTTATCGAGGAAGGCTATAGGCTATATAACATCACGCTACGGTCATTAGGAGCGGAGTAGCAACGAAAAATGTGACAAAAACGGGGAAAATTTTGACCCATTCTCTTAGGTGACGCAAGCGAAGTTGCGCGGGTCAGCTAGTACATACTATAATGCGAAAAGACTTTTCCCCGACCTAATATACAGTTGTCGTCGTCACAATTCTGTCTCCTGACTAGGCCAGTGTATTATTGTATGTTATAATAGTAATACTCACTGTGTTGTTGCTGCCTCTGCGGCGGCGGCACCGCGCCGTACGCGTTGTCGCGATGTTGCCGCGGCAGGTTGTGGCCCAGCATGCGCTTGCCGGCCGCGTCCAGAGATGCTATCGTGTGAGACCGGACCATGCCTACGACAATCATTTACATATATAAATAGAAATAAATTACTGGTATGTAAGCGTATAACTTTCGAACAACTAAACTAAATTGGAAAAAGTAGGAATATTTTCGTCGAGCTATTATCAAAGTTGTTCAAGCCACCCGAAAGACCTTTGACATGGCTTAACGACTGTTATTACACTGCGTTCAAATATCACAATGCGTAACCCATCTATGAAATGACCGCACCAGGGGTTGCTTGACCCTCAGATCGTTTACCGACCAATGACCGCTTTTGACTAAGACGCCTCATAGAAACTTAATTTACCTTACGAGAACTATCTAACTTATATGTTTATCGTAACTTCCAAAGCCAATTCTATACCACAAAACTAGTGCCTAATATCTCACCTATATGAGGTCTCCAGTTCCTATTCTCCTCGTGCGACAGGTTGCCAGGCTTGAGCACCCTGGGCGGCTGCACGGCGCCCTCCAGCCGCCGCGCCGGGAACTCCTTGTCGTAGGAGGGGTCGAGGAACCTCACGCACACCACGTGGTTGCCCAGCACCGGCTGCAGACCGATCACGGGCGACGCTAGTTGACTGGTGAAAGAATAATTAATATAAATACAATAGGGTTTTTGACTCTCAGTCTAATCAGCTCTTTATGAAATGCCAAAAACACATTTTAGTATAAACATACGGTGGCGTCACAGTTTCCTATTATCGTTGGTATCAAATGAGTGTCTTATAAAATGTTTCAGTCTGTAACATAATTTAACATTATTTACGAAAAACAATTACATAGTCTGAGCATTTTAGATGAACCTTTTACGAGTACAAGCTAAATAAATTTTCGTTAAACTCAGTCTATTATCCAATTTGTGTATGACAATTACAGTGAAGGATTATGAAGTGGCAAAATCCCCAGTTGGGTCAAAATGCTATTGGATTCTTGTTAGAATTGTCTCAATATTACGTGTGCACGCACTACCTCCTCCGGTGTGTAAGCTCGCCCGTGCATGCGTGCGAGCATGCACGGGCGAGCTAGTACGTGCATTTGATCATTTGTGTAAGTTTGTGTGCGTATGTCCGTGCCTTTGAGCATTTTTGTGAGCGTTTGTAGCGCGTGTGTATGCATGCGTGTGTGTGTGTGTGTGTGCGTACGTACCCGCCAATAAGCACATTGTCAGCACTGAGCAGCACTTCCCCGGTGAGACCCTCGGAGCGGTAGGGGTACTTGTGCTTGTCGTGGACGAGCGCGCGCAGCTCGGAGCCGGCGCTGCTGTACAGCCCCAGCACGTGCTGGTAGCTCTTGTTGGCCGTGCCCACGTACAGGCGGTCGTGGCCGCGGATGTTGCGCTGTTCTACGGTGAAATACATTATTTATTAGTGTCTATTTACAAAGTCCACCCCTGTATCGCCCGGGTGTTTTCATACGGTACTATGTTCCTTACAAATCTAAATCGTACTTTTAAATTCCAAACTAGTACATGATCAAATCTATTCTAATATTAGTAATTCGAAAGTTTGGATTTGTGGATGGATCTTTGTTACTCAATTACGGGCGAAATGAAATGCAAAATATTTCAGATTATTCCTATTTGTTGCACATTCATGGTGATTAAAACTACTTACTACAATTAAAACAAAAGAAGGCCTAATTTTCTACAAGGACTAGCTGACCCGCGCAACTTCGCTTGCGTCACATAAGAGAGAATTTTACCCGTTTTTGTAACATTTTTCAATGGTACTCTGCTCCTATTGGTCGTAGCGTGATGATATATAGCCTATAACCTTCCTCGATAAATGGACTATCTAACACTGAAAGAATTTTTCAAATCGGACCAGTAGTTCCTGAGATTAGCGCGTTCAAACAAACAAACAAACAAACTCTTCAGCTTTATAATGTTAGTATAGATAACACATAATAGGCTATAGCATTACTATAACTAAATGTGTAGAGTAGCGGGTAAAATCTTATAACATTTTGTTTTTTTAATAGTGTTTTGATTACGTACTCTCAGCCTCAGTGAGGTCCTCGTAGTAAGGTTCAAGCGCTTGGAACAGTCTCTCCTCGTCCACGAAGGGCAGCAGCGCCACGCCCTGCCACGCGAACTTCTTGCCGTTCAGGTCGATCTTGAAGTCCGTCGGGTAGAAGTCGATTATCGGCGAGTACTAAGGACAAGTAAATAAATGAGTAAGCAATAGGCCCGTGTTATTTTGAAAATATATTATTACTAGCGAACCCGACAGACGTTGTCCTGTCTACACGTTACTAATAAATTAAAAATTAATTAAAAAAACATTGTCCAGTGGACAAAATTGCGAATTTAAACCATTCTCAGATCCCCTTGAACACACACAAAAAATTTCATCAAAATCGGTCCAGTCGTTTAAGAGAAGTTCAGTGACATACACACTTCCAGAAGAATTATATGTTCTACCGGTAAAGGAAAACATTGTCGAATCAGTTACGATAATTATGACAAAAACACATTTTAGTATAGAAATACGGTATAGTGACGTCACAATACTGTATTTTCATTGAGATCAAATGAGTGCCGAATATAATGTTAGTCTGTAAGAAATTTTAACTTCTATATTATTATTGATAAAATAATTATATAGCGTGAGCATTTTGAGTGAACCTTTTAGAAGCAGAAATTAATAATTCGTTATATTATATAGTCAACTACACAATTATCATCTATCAAGAATATTAAGTACCTAAATATTGCGAACATAAGTGAGTATTTAGGCAATATAAAATGTAGACGTGTGACTTACAGGATCGCTCATGAGTTTAGCCCATGGTTTGGGCACGTGCGTGGAACTGGCCGCCGGGAACACACCCATCAGCTGCTCCAGGGGACGGAACTGCAAACAAACACATTTAAATACACAACAGTGAACAAACAAAATCGTCACGCCTGAATGTTTAAAACAAATTCGGACTCGCAGGAACTACCCGATCGGGACAAGCCGAACAAGTGCAGTAATCGCTTCGAGTCGGTTTATATTTGACTAGCTGATCCGCGCAACTTCGCTTGCGTCACCGAAGAGAGAATGGGACATCATTTTCCCCGTTTTTGTAACATTTTTCGTTGCTACTCTGCTCCTATTGGTCGTAGCGTGATGATATACAGCCTATAGCCTTCCTCGATAAATGGACTATCTAACACTGAAAGAATTTTTCAAATCGGACCAGTAGTTCCGGAGATTAGCGCGTTCAAACAAACAAACAAACAAACAATCAAACAAACAAACTCTTCCGCTTTATAATATTAGTATAGATATTTAAGGAAATAAAAATGTTAGTGTCTCACCGGTTGCGTGCCTTCTTCAAACTTGGTGGACAGTCCGCATATGTTGACGAAGTCTGACGCGAAGGGCGCGTAGTGGTAGGGGAAGTACCACTTCCAGCTGGCGCAGCCCTGGTAGTAGTAGCGGAGCACCCAGCACAGGCCGCGCACGTATTGGAGCGCTACGCGGTACCTAAAGGGAAAAACAGACACGAATTTTACTATATCAGCTTTCTGGTTCTCACCTGGTGCAGCTAAATATCAGTATTTTACATGGAGAAACTGCCTATCGGATATCCACAACCCAAGCAAGTAAGCTTGGTTGTCAGACTTTCAAGCTTCTGAGTAACGGTAATGACTGTCAAAAATCCTTGAAAATTACCCACAATTTTACGTATAATATGGTTGTCCATCCACAAAATAACGTATAGATCCACGTAGCTGTTCTTCTTCAGAAACGAGCTTTTATTTTTCTTTAATGCCATATAGACTTCGGTACTTTGCATTTCTCTAATAACTACTGAGCGATTTTGGCTATATTTTTAACTGTATATCGTCGTAATAAACAGATTTATAATCTTTATATTAAGTAGGGATACTAATAATAATTATTATTAAGAGCAGTGATAGCCTAGTGGTATAAGTTGGTACCTTCCACGCAAGTGGTCGCAGGTTCGCATGCCTAAGCCCTCCCTTATTTCTGGAGACCTTTACCCCGCAGTGGGACACTAACTAAATTTATTATTATTTTTTAGTAATTACCTGAACTCCAGGTTATCCCTGGCAACTTCGAACTTGCTCTCGTAGTAGCGCTCCTTGAAGCCGTCCTCCCACAGGCGCACCTCGTCGTGCTTGTCGTCGTCGTCCTCGTCCAGCCCCGCCGCCTCCGCGGTCCGCTTGCGACCACGACCACTCGACTCTTCCTCCTGCTGTTATGTAACAGATAAATACTTTAACAGCTTGTTTAAGTGCTAGATAAATTATCTGCTAGGTAACGTAATGCAAATGTTTGGAAATAGATAAGCTATTTGAAAGTGGTGAAAATGGGCCAATTTTTTTGTTACTTCATAAACTCATATTTTATGTTAATCACATTTTGTGGAGCGCACAAATATTTTTACTGCGTGGGAATCGAGCCCAGGACTTCCCAACGCAATAGTAGCGGCGTGGTGACGTTAACCACTGCGCCACGGAGGCAGTAAAGTAAGCAACAAGTATAATAAGCGAGTAGTAATAATTACCGCAGCGACACTGTTCATGCCGGCGAGTCGTATGTTGGCTGCTTCTCTACGCACGTTCTCCAGAGGCCGGGACGAGTTCTGATCTTGACCCACCGCCTGCAATAACACATATACATATTAATATACACATATAAACAGCCATTTCTAATTTCTTCATCTAACGGTCAAGGAAAACATCGTGATGAAACCCTGCGTGCCTAAAATTAGTTTCTTTAATTTCTTTAGGACATGCAAAGTCCCCAACCCGCATTTGGCCAGCGTGGTGGACTCAAGGTCTTATACCTCCCTCGTACGGAACCCTTTCCAAGCAGTAGAACAGTAAGAGATAAAAAAAACTTCAGTTTATTCAAAGTCCCCAACCCGCAATTGGCCAGCGTGGTGGACTCAAGGCCTAACACCTTCCTCGTTCGGGACCCTTATCTAGCGCTGAGACAGTAATAACTTAAAAAAAAATCTTCAGGACAAAGCCCCAACCTGCACTTAGCCAGCGTGGTGGACTTAAGGCCTAATACCTCCCTCGTTTGGGAAAACACTCTTGCGTAGCACTGAGACAGTAATAAGGCAAAAAAATCTTCAGGGCATAGTCCCCATTGGCCAGCGTGGTGGACTCAAGGCCTAACCCCGCCCTCATTCCCGTATGACCCTTGCCCAGCATTGAGTTGAAAAAACACTAACCTGTGGCGCAAACTGTGTCTTTTCCAGCAGTCCGAAGTTGGGTCGCTGTTGTTGTCTCTTCTTAGCTTTATCTCTCGCTTTGAAGTTGAGTTCGTTCTGGTGGCGCCGCTTGAAGATCTCGTCCTCCATGTGGCCCAGCTCCGTCATAATTACCTGCACTCGCTCTAGTTTCACGTCGCCCGAGTCTGTGATCCAACCCTGGGGGAGGTGGAGTCGTAAATATAGGGGTAGAGGTACTTAAGTATATAGAAAGATGAGAGATTGGGTGAGTCATGTTGAGTATGATGATATAGGAAATTATATTATTGATTTTCTTTAAGTTTAGTGTAAACCACCTGGTAATCATAAAAAATCAAAACACTGAAAATTTAGTGAAAAGATTTGAAAGTTCCTTAGCTTTGTTTCTTAGCAGAAGTGGTTTATTATTAGATTTGAATGTCCTACCCTCTATTCAATATAGGATTACATTACTTTAAAAGAAAAGATTGAATTTATATTTGAATTTTGAGTCTATAATCATTGCAGTAGCTCTGTATTATTTCTAAGTAAGGACTTATATTAAAACAAAACCGATAAATGAAAGGTTTATACAAAAAAAACTATTCTCACCTTAGTCCTATAAACGCACTTCTTATACAAATTAACTAGGCGATCCACGGCACCCTCCCTGATCTCCAAACTTGGCAGATGAGGTAGAAAGTCATTGCCTACGAAGAAGCACATGAACACCCAGTCATCCAGCGCCCTCTCGAAGTCATAAGGGAAGGGGAGGTCGGGCATCTGCAGCTCCCTCTCCAGGTACTCCCGGAGGACACTCAGCCGCACGAAGATGAAGGAGTCCTGGTTACCGAAGGCCGGGTCTGAACGGACCAGGGCCGCGTCGGGTGATGTGCCTGTACATTCTTTCATCTCGTGACCTGTGTAGGGATAGAATAGAATTTAGTATAATTTAACATAATGTAAAAATAACAAGCCTGTTATACACGATGGCGAAAGCAGAGGTGTAAGAAATACACCCACTTTCATGAAAGTTTTTGATGTTATTATTTCCGTTCATTCAGGGCAACTTTCGAGAATATTTTATTAGAATTTAGAAAAACAGAATAATACTTTAACCTATACGGAAATCGAACCGTATGACGCGGATTGTATAGCCTATTCGTCGTGTGTTTCCTAATTAAAAACTAGACAACTGAGTTAAATGAAAATAAGAATAGCAATAAATTATTACATGTGAAATAGCTTTTTAAACATTTAATGGTGAAAACACCATAAATAATAACTTGTTTACTCACCAAGTTGTCCACATACATCACAAGGCCTGGGCTTGTTGGGCTTGAACTCCTCTCTGATGATGGTGAAGTTCGGCTCGTGGGTGGCTAGCCCCAGCATGATGAGGTCAGCGTCGGCGCCGCACAGCACGTGCTGTGTGTTGGGGTCGTGGTCCGGTTGCACTGGAGAAAAACGCAATAGGTTTAGTAGGCCCAGAGGCGCTTATAGCAAGTACGCTAGCCGGTCGGTGAATATTAGTGGTTTAAGCCACATATTGGTATTTGAACTGAGCGTCTATGTACTTTAAAAGCGTAATCTATGGAGTACGTATTAATAGAAGCGTATACGTATCTCTACGTGCGTCTGTCAACGTATACGGTTGAAAACTTACCGTAGGTGTGACCATAAATAATTGTAATTTTTGTACTTTGCTGTTTAAAACTGTGTTTAAACATTTACCCTCTTATTCATAAAAATATATGAAGTTATGAGAGGCTAATAAACTGTTTTGTTTCTTTCACTCCTTAGTGAAATGAAAAAGAGGAAACAGATTTTAGTAGTTGTTTAACTAAAATAGGTTTATAGTGTGTTTATTAATAAGAGGGTATTATTGTAAATTCTAAATTTTATATACAGGGTGTAAACGACGGTTAACCGAAAACTTCAGTGTTAATTTTGTGACACTAAATGCGTGAAATTTACTTCAACCATTTTTCTCGGAAATGATTGGTTCCCGAGTTAGTCATTTTTGAGCATTCAATGTATAGTGAACAACGCGATATATCTCCGCGCATGCCTACGAGATTTCTGGCGGCGGCGGCGCGCTGAGCGACGACATGACGCGACGCGTCGTAGGTATCAAAATCAAAATCAAATCATTTATTCATTTAGGTCAAATGTTGACACTTACGATAGTCGTTACAATTACTGAATCTACCACTAGCTCGGAAAGGGGGTAGAGCCTTATGAGAAGAGCTAGCGAGAAACTCACGGCCACTCTTTTCAATCGCCAAAAGTTTTACAATGTGGTTGATACAATAATTGATCATGCGAGGAGCTGCCAACAATCAGCGGTACGTACGCGTACCACCACGTCTATGCGCTCACTAGTAGGGTAAGTTCGCCCTATCGCGTCCATCACCCAAATCGCGTCCATTTTTCGAACCTGCCTATAAAAATACTTGCAAATAAATGTAATATCACACTGAAGAACGTGAATGTTATAACTGTCAATAGCTCAATTTGTACGAAGCACGCACATATAGACAAAAGCTCCGAGTGCCTAATTAATCTCTGTAAAAAAAAAAGTTAATTTTGGTTGTTCAACAACGGAGTGCGGACGTGTGGGATTTTAGTAAAAAAAATAGTGTGCAACGGTGCGTTTGGCGGTAAGTCTCTTTATGTTTTATGTGAACTTGAGGACACATAGATGTTTCGAGACATGAATCATAACATAAACTAATTATATTAATTACTAATTTGCTTTTTTTTATCTATTAAATAGTTAAAACAGGGTGGACGCGAAGTGCTACACTGAATTTATTAAACTACCACTTTGCGTCCACGATGGACGCGAACTCATCCATTTACGTTTTAGTTAGTTGTTTATTTTTAAGTGATTAAAATATTAAAACAAATTGGGTTTTCGTTCATTTTGTCATTAAAGTTACACAATTGTAATACCCAATTTGCGTCCACATTATTACGATTGTAGAAAAAGTAACAAAGATAGATCGAAACGTGGACGCACACTATTCCTATAGGCTATAATCTTGTAACAAATCGCGTCCGTCTTTATTAAATAATCGCTTTATTTTTTGTAAAATACTGATAATAGGATGAATATTAATATTTTATTTTATTCAGTATTTTAAATCTAGTAGGTCCATTAAATGTTTTCTATAATTCTTTTTTCTGTTTAAGATGAGTTCTTTAGAGTCAAATAAGAAGAAGGAAAAGGAAACTTATACAGAAGAAGATTTGAAGAAAGCTCTAAGCGATATTCGAGAGAAAAAGAAATCTGTAAGTCAAGTATGTAAAGATTATGGAATTCCCAAGACCACAATATTGGATAAAATCAGTGGCCGCTGACCAGATGGAGTAAAGAAACCGGGACCAGAACCAACGCTAAGTGTAGATTGTGAAAAAAAGGTAGTTGAATGGCTTCTCAACACATCCAAATGTGGATTCCCAGTGAAAAAACAGGAATTATTGGATACTGTTCAGAAAATCATTCGAGACGGGGAGATTAAAAATAAATTCAAAGATGACCGTCCAGGTCAAAGTGGATTGAAATTTTTTTGGCCAGAAATAAAGAATAATCGCTTAAGAATGCGGAGGGCATTAATAAAGCTAAAGCCCTAGTAACAGAAGAATCAATCAGATTGTGGTTTAGAGAACTTGAATAATATTTGGAAAGTATGAATCAGAAAGATATTTTAAGTGATCCAAAATGAATTTTCAATGGAGACGAAAGCGGTTTTGCTTTCTGTCCAAAAACAGGAAAAGTTTTAGGTCCAAGAGATTTTTTTAATAATTAGGTATATTCTTAAATAAATAAATTAATAAGATCTAGTGTTTCTTTACATTTCTTTAATAATATCACCCCCTCATACCTTTTCTTAGCTGGTGGACGCGAAATAGTCCCAGGGTGGACGCAATTTGGATTTTGTGGACGCAAAGTAGGTGAAAAGCCTAATTCTGTGGTTTGCATTTTCTTAAAAAAAACTCATGATGTTACAAACGAAATTGAAAGTTAATATTAAACTAGACTATATAGTCACCACATTACATAATTTTTTTAATTGAAACTAGTGCTGCAACATTTTTGTTTTCTCCCTCAAACTTGCTAACTGCACTAAATGGACGCGAACAGGCGAAATGACCCTATGTATTATTTGATAACAATCTCATGTATCGTTTATGGTAGGTATCGTAAGTACGCTCGTATGTTACAATAGCTCATAGTAAAATTGTAAGTAGGTAGATACCTACTTGGCTTACGTGAAATCAAACAATAATAGCAAAATGTAACCAATAATAAGAAAGTGCTAAAACGAATTGTTATCAATGTCTTTCAACACGCAATTACCTGGTGTATGGCGAGAGTTTGAGTAGGTACCTTTGGATCCGGACGTACAGGTGCAGAGCACGCCGTGCACTTCCACGTGCTTCACCATACATAGCACATCAACATTTCTTCCTATTTACGAACACAACTGCACTTCGAAAACAATAACAACAAAAATAATAACAATAAAAACACTAACAGCTCAAAACCGAAACAATAACAAGTAATAATAAACAACAGTTCACACACGACACGACGAATAGGACATAACGAACGACACCGGTGAAGAGCTTCCGTCTTCCGCGAGCGAATTGCTCGAACTATCAAAGAGAGCCGCCGGCGCGGGCGCCTCTCCGCTCACTCGCGCCGCCCCTCGCCCGCGCCACCCGCTCCCTCCGCGCCGTCCGCCCGCGCGCCGCCGATTTGGTGACGAGCGACGAGTTAGGATCCCAGCGAGAGATTAGATTCAATAAAATATTGATGTGGCATTAGGTACTATTTTTACTTGTCACAGTTGTTACTCGTTGCATTGTAGTTTTATTCAAATACCGAATAACATTACAAACATTATTGATGTAAGTTTAAAATACCTACTTTGATATTTAATAACATAAAATCAGATTAAAGTAAATAAAATAAACACGAAACGTTTATTTAATTAAACCATAAAAAATGTAGGTACATAACAATGATAACAATCAATATCCATTAATATTCTTATCAGAGAAACTAACTTATCATAATTCATTATCCCCGGAGAATTACTTAGCATTCATTTTGTCGCATCCCATCTATGTAACATCCATGCGCGGTCGCGGCGTCACGCGTCTCTACGGCCATCTACTTTTCGAGTCGCACCGCGCTTGTATGAATGAGCGTGTAAATATCGAATAGAATAATAAGTTTGCAAGAACAAATAGAACAAAGCGACAATACTTGTTAAATTGTTTATTAGAGATTTTTATAGCGCTAAAGAATATCAATAGTATTTTTTGTCGTTCTGTATGTATTTGTACGTGTAATAATAATAAGATATCACACATTTTAAATCTTATTAATGTACCTTTTATCGGAGAGCGGGATAATTATGTCATTTTCATTTTTAACATAGAAGAACAAATACTAAGTAACGCTGCATACTAGTGAGAGTGAGGCTGACAGCTGTGTGCGTAATCGTGTCTGTGTGGCGCGCGTAGGTACACGGCGTGACGTCGACCGTCGCGGCCGTACGCCGCCGGCGCGGTGTCGTTGGCCGCGGACAGCTGATAGCGAATTTATACGTTGTTTTAATCCATTGCTGTTTTTTGTGAAAAACAGTAATATGACGGATTTTTTCTCATATTCATGTTGCACTGTGTAGTATTAACGAAATAATACCGAAAAAAAATAAAAAAAACGCATAAAAAATCGGAAAAATCATGAAAAAAGCGATGAAAATTTTCAACGCCATAAGCACCAGAATCATGTCTAGAATCATTTTTTTTTTCGTTTTCGGTAGCCTGTCTGTTACACCCTGTATATTATTATCCACCAGTTACAACCGTTACATACAAGGCTCTCTACTAAATTGTTAGTCTAAAGTATTAGTATGTAAGATGTTACCTCTCTGTCTTCTGATGTAGTCCATAATCTTGTGTTCTCCCTCCCCGGGAACATTCGCGTCTGATAGTATCACCTTGATGCCTTTCCATCCAGGATCGTTGTTTAATCTGTCGATAAACAAAAACTATTTAATCATTTTTTTTAATACTTATGCCATCCAACCAATAATAAATAAATTTAACCCACTACTGTTCCACTGCTAGGCAAGGGTCTCCTCCCGTAATGAGGGAGGGGTTAGGCCTTGATTCCACCACGCTGGCCAATTGCGGGTTGGGGACTTTGCATGCCCTCAATAAATGTTTAAACAAATTTTTAGGCATGCGAGGTTTCCTCACGATGTTTTCCTTCACCGTTGGAGCATGTGATAATTATTTCTAATATTTCTAATACACACATAACTTCGAAAAGTCATTGGTGTGTTGCCTTGGGTTCGAACCTGCGACCACTGGCGTGGGAGGTGTCAACTTATACCACTCGGCTATCACTGCTTCAATCCAACCAATAGAAAAGAATAAATATTTTTTCTGCTCTTTATAATATTGCTGAATAAAATGTATAAATCAATTTTATTGATTGACAACCCATGGCTTATTGCCGCGTGGGTCAATTGACACCAAAAATAATCCAGTCTAGGTTCAATCAGTTGCTTTAGTAACACCCAAAAATCTACAGCACTTTGTTATTCAAATACAGACACTTTTAAATAAAATATTTATGTCACAAACCTGTCATGTATATAATAATGCAAGCATTTGCTGAGTCGGTCCATAAACGGAGTTCCAGGTGTGATGCAGTTGGAATCGAAGTGAGCCTCCTTAGGCCTTTCCGGAGGAAGGTAAGCGCCTTTACCCTTGAGTTCGGAGCGGATACGAGCCACTTCCTCAATCTTCTCCTGGGTTTCCTTAGACGCACGGAACCGACGGGAACGTTGCTGGTTCATCTTGGCTCTTGGAGCCTGATGGAGAAGGAAAGCAGTTAAGACAGTTCTTACAGTGATGGTTAATACACACTTACCGGTTTCAGCGGTTACAAACAGCAGGTTATTACAGGGTTTATGTAGGACAGGCACGGAGATTGCAGGTGACGCGACGCTATCGTGGATTTATGCTAATGATCAAGGGATTCGTGTGGTTGTTTCAGGTTGTTGGGTTCCCGTTGAGTGTGACGCTTTATTGCGTAGCTAAAATACGCTTCGTGGACTTGGTTTATTGTGAATAATGCTTTTTCTTTTTCTATCTCACTAGTGAGATCATAATAAAAGATTGAACATAAATTAATTTAAAATATATATAGGTATCTTTGTTTATATTTAACTACAGCTTCATGTACTTTGATTGTTTACATAAGTAAGGTAAGCTTTTGAATACTCTATCATGTTAAGCTGAGTTTTTATATTAATCAGTTATGTAAATGCTTAGTGAGGTTTCAAACCACAACTTTTTATTTATTTATAACTTCTTTTACAGATCTGTGATTATTGTATTACAGCAGATTTATTACTAAAAGCATTATCTCCCCGTCTACCTTTGGTTGATGAAGAAATAACATGAAGTAGGTGTTGTAGCTTCTTAGGACTCTTATGCTACTGCTACTTTTGTCAGCACATTTTAAGAATGATGAATGATTTTTTTTTTCTCTACTCTGTAGCACTTAGATGGTAAACTTTACAAGTATCTTACCACTCCATCAATAGCCATGTACAACAGCTTCCTAGGCCTGACAATACGGAACAGGCGGTCAATGCACTCAAAGATAGCCACCATCATCTCATCCTCATCCTTGGGCGGTGGCTTGTCTTCAGGATGAGTGCACGGATGGATGATACCGTTCATGTCCAGGTACAAGTTGTCAAACTCCACTCCATTTGGGTTTGGGAGGGATGAGTCTATGTAAACGAGTTGGCCATCTACATCGGTAGGCTGAAAGAGAAAAAATTTCGTAAGAGAATGTTTGTTAAATAGTTGCTATGGCTTCTTGATGTAAATTGATACTATACAGTAGCTCTAGCTTCTTTTGAGCTACGAAATGTAAGAATCTAACTAGAAGTTCCATGTTTAAAGTCCACAGTAAAGCATACATTACTCTCCACAGTATACAAAACTATTTGGCGATACAACAGTAGCCATTAATGATGTAATGTTTTGTATATTATAAATTCAAATTCAAATTCAAATTCAAATTCAAAATATCCTTTATTTCGTAAACTTTTTACAAAGTATTTGAAATAGTCACGTATTTGTATTTCTTTTGTCCGTTTCGGAAAAGCTGGTTGCTCGTGAGAAGAAACGGCAAGAAACTCACGGCTTGCTCTTTTAAAATGTCAATTTGCTTGATACAAGATGATTTGATGATTTACTGTGTACACTCAAAGAAAAGCTGTAAATAAATCTAATTTAAAATTTAAGCTAATAAAAATAGTAAAAATCTTTAAAAGGAAACTTATTGGTAGGACACAGTAAAACATTGTACATTAAAACATTAGTACATTATTTGAAATAGACTTGGTAGAAGCAGCACAGTCCCAAGCTTTATTATCGTCCAAATAATCTTTAACAGAATAATAGCCTTTTAAACATAAGTTGCGTTTAATAACTAATTTAAATTTATTGAAGCTTAAATTTTTGATTTCACTAGGGATTTTATTGTAGAATCGCACACATTGACCTCTGAAGGATTTGTTTATTTTTTGGAGCCTAGTGGCTGGAATAACAAGTTTATTTTTGTTTCGTGTATTAATGCTATGTATATCGCTCTTTTTCTTGAAATGTGTTATATTTTTGTGTACATATATTAGGTTTTCATATATATATTGACCTGTCACCGTCAATATATTTATCTCCTTAAATTTTTCCCTTAGTGAATGTCTACTGCCTAAGTTATAAATTGCACGAATAGCCCTCTTCTGCAGCACAAAGATGGTTTGGATGTCGGCAGCATTACCCCAGAGCAAAATTCCATAAGACATGACACTATGGAAGTAACTGAAGTATACTAACCTAGCTGTTTCAATGTCAGTGAGTTGGCGAATTTTTCTGACCGCAAAGGCTGCAGAACTAAGTCTATTCGACAATTGTGATATATGTGGACCCCACTGTAACTTCGAATCTATTGTAATGCCTAGAAATTTGGCTGTGTCCACAAGGTCCAGCTCATCTTCCTTAATCTTTATCAAAGTTTTCACTGGTTTGACATTAGGTGTTACAAATTTTATGCATTTAGTTTTTTGCTCGTTTAATAGCAGATTGTTAACATCAAACCAATGTACCACTTTAGAGATAGCATTATTCACATCGTCAAGATTAGTTTGATGTCGTTTAAGTTTAAATAAAAGTGATGTATCATCAGCGAATAATACTATCTCGTGACTATTTTTAACAAGATGAGGTAGATCATTAATGTAGATTAAAAATAAAAATAAAAAAGGGCCAAGTATTGAACCTTGTGGCACACCCATTTTAACCACCGACCCAGCAGATCGTACACCGTTTACGTCGACTTTCTGAATCCTATTATTCAAATAGGAGATAAGAAGATTCAGAGCCGCATTTTGTACACCGTAGTGATGTAGCTTCCTGATTAATGTTTCATGCGGGACGCAGTCAAACGCCTTGGATAAATCACAGAAGATGCCAAGAGCATCGTGTGAGTCCTCCCAGGCATCAAAAATATGGTTTACAAGCTCAACACCAGCATCGATAGTGGAGCGACCCCTTGTAAAACCAAATTGTTTGCTATGTAATAATTTATTTTTACTAAAAAAACTAAGTAACTGATCTAATATTAATTTTTCAAAAATTTTACTGAATGTTGGCAGTACAGAAATAGGTCTGAAGTTAGTGGGGTCAGATGTACTGCCTGATTTGAAGAGTGGTATTACTTTACTATCTTTCATTCGATCAGGAAACACACCACCACTTACACATTCGTTAAATATTACAGCTAATTGGGGTGCAACTAAGTCAATAATAGTTTTTGTAATAACTACTGAATTACCCCAAAGGTCTACAGTATTTTTCACATTTATAGTATTAAAAGCTTTTATAATGTCTACATGCGAGACATAGTCAAACCTAAAAATTGCATTACAGATATTAACATTTTCTTTCAGAATTGATTCAGCAACAGTAGGTGACGAGTTCAAAGATTCGGTAGTCGAGACTGGAATGTCAGTGAAAAACTTCTCAAAAGCTGTGGCCACATCGGAATCCGTTGAGATGGTGTTGCCACCAACATTCAAGCTAAACTCACGATCATGGCCCTTTACATTTCCAGTCTCACTATTTATTACTCTCCAAGTCATTTTAATTTTGTCATTACTATTTTTAATCTTTGAACTCAAGTAACGAGACTTAGCTAATTTACAGACCTGTCTAAATAATTTTGCGTAATTTTTTACATATTCTTGAAAATGTTCACTTCTATTGTGATTCCTTTCCTCATACAGCTCGAAAAGTTTTCTCCTACTCTTATATATGCCTATAGTAGCCCATTCACTAAAGGTAGCGCTATCTTGGACCGTAACCGTTCTGGAAGTAAACACCGAGTCAAATTCAGTGCAAAATCTATTAAAAAAGTTATTGTACATATCATTAGGATTACTGTGCTTTTTTATAAGTGGTAAATTAGAAGCAAGTTTATTTTTAAAACTTTCAAAACGATTAGCGGTTTTGGGTACAATTGTAATTTTTCTTTTAGCCACATGTTTATTCTTATTTGTAAATGAAATAAATTGACCACAGTGATCCGAATCTAGTTGATTAATTACTCTCCTATCATTAACTATTATATCAGTGAAAATATTATCCAAACATGTGGCTGTAAATGTGTATACTATGTAATAGTCTAGAGTTGGCTATGTATAAATCTACAGGGAAATAAGCGTCTCCAGCATTTTGGCGGGGTGGACTTTCACGATCAGAAATCTTGTACGCTGTTATTGAAAAAATCTTTATGACCTTCGGATGTATACATCATATACCAAAACAATCTAGCCTAGAGACTTGCAAAACGTATTGTGATGCTAAAAATTCATCCAAAAACATAAATAATCAGCTTTGTGGACATAAATCTTTGAACCAAACAGTATGT
This sequence comes from Anticarsia gemmatalis, assembly GCF_050436995.1. Taxonomy (NCBI): domain Eukaryota; kingdom Metazoa; phylum Arthropoda; class Insecta; order Lepidoptera; family Erebidae; genus Anticarsia; species Anticarsia gemmatalis. The sequence continues at coordinate 897,496 of NC_134763.1, read as the reverse complement.
TTATAGGTTATGTTTTACCCTCTGTTCCACACATTCCACTATGACGCTTGGGTATTTTCTGCTAAGCCAGCGGAAGAATGCTGGTACTCCCATCTTGAATTTCACTTAAGTTATCAGGTTTGATAATTTCACTGCGCTTATTGTTTTGTCACGTATTCAACACAAACAAATCAAATTGACGCAGATGCCATTTCTAAGGAGTGAAAGAGAGAGAAATGGAAAGAGACGGATAGAGCGAATTCGTTCCGAAATAAATAGGTTATTGATATCGAGCTTTTTTTGGAGAATATGCATTTATAATGTTATTGTCTTTATTTTTAAATAGTATCCAAAACTTCCATTCTGCATCTTTGTTCTTGATTGTGTTTTAACTTTCATGAGAACGGGGTAAATGAATGCTTTTTTTAAATATACCTAATGATGAACGGCAAACAATATGCCAATTTTTTGAGAATGTCACTTGAATGTCAACGTCATGCGGCATCGATTTGGTTGGGTTATTAGATTTAATTAGATTTTACTGTTTTCAGTGATAATGTTTGTAAAAATGAGAACATTTTGTTACATAAACTACTATCGCAAATTGCTAAAAACCGCCCGGCTTCATAGATTCTACTCCAGTAATGAAGGAAAAGAGAAAAACATTCGTAATATTGGGATCTTAGCTCACATCGATGCAGGTTATGATTATTTAAACTTCGCACTAATTATTATCGGCATTTTCCCCACAAATATGCTCTTAACTTAATCATTCATCCATCTATAACATAATATCACTTGAAATTACATATTTAAGTTCCTAACCTAACTTTGTATTTGTTTACATAACAAGGTGCTCATTTTCTATGAATATTTAAATTTGTAGGTAAAACAACAACGACAGAGCGAATGCTGTTCTACTCTGGGACTATCCGGTCCATGGGAGAGGTCCATCATGGTAACACAGTGACTGACTACATGGAACAGGAAAGGCAGAGAGGAATAACTATTACATGTTAGTATTATTAATGTTTTTTGAGTTTCTTTATCAAATCTTAAATATACATTTATACGTAAAATCATACCTTTAACCTGTTAATACCAGAGATTTTTTTAAAAATAGTTTGTTCTAAAAATCCTGTGCAGTGATAAACTGGCTACAATAGTAGAAAATAAAAATAAAAACAGAAGGTTTACTTAATTTATAAATGATGGCTCAAGAAATCTACTTATATAATATTTTTATGACTTCCAACTAGTTCCAACTGGCTGACAAGTATCATCTGCTGGACAATAACTCTTCAAATAAGGTAGCTTGATTTTCAAACAAGGAAATTAATGTTTCTGAAGCCCACCATGCTGGTCACAACATTGTATTCTTTCAAGAACAGCTTTAAAAAACTTATAGGCATGTGAAGTTTCATCACAATGTTTTTTGATGTAGCACTTAAAGTATACATTTTTGTTGTAAACAGCTGCAGCAGTATCGTTCCCCTGGCGAGACAGTCAGATCAATCTGATAGACACTCCAGGACACATAGACTTCACCATGGAGGTGGAACAGAGCCTTGCTGTGCTAGATGGAGCTGTCATAGTATTGGATGCTTCAGCAGGTGAGATACCACACTCCAAGGAAACTACCAGATGTTTTAGCACTATTTTAGGTATTCCTGTAATCAGGTTGATAGCCTCTTAATAGTACTAATGTTGAAACATAATAATAATTAGGTTGCTTTGTGTTGGAAATACAGTTGGGTATATTTATGTAGTGTGCATTATGATTGAAACAAAATATTGCACAACCAATTTCTGCAGCACAGATTTTGTTGTTAATGGACTATTGCTCACTATTATTTGTCAAGTCTATTTTACTGTATGCATTCAAGAGATGTAACTAGCCCACTCCTATTTTAATGTCTAATGTAATCCACCATGTAATGTCATGTTACATTTGCAATACATACCACACATTGAATAGGGATGTTTCCAAGGTATTAGAACATAAATTATAATTAGGCCGCCAGTAACAACCAATAAAGTGACTTACTTAAAAAGCATTACTGTTATGGAGTGGAGGCCAATGACGTCACGGTGTTGTACATTTTGTACTCTAACGTGACGTCATGCGACTTTTCAACTCAATGTATCGCGGTTATAATTTAATTAAGCACAAAAATGGCAAATATGTGTGTAATTATTTTTCGCAATCTACTAGATGGACTAAAAAAAACAAAATTAGTCATCATCCCTATTCACGTTACATTGCACGTTATACTCGTCTGGACGCGGCGTTAATTTAGCAATTCTTCGTCCTATCATCATATCCCTAGGCGTGGAAGCCCAGACCCTCACAGTGTGGCGCCAAGCTAGCGGGTACCGCGTGCCCCGCATCCTGTACCTGAACAAGATGGACCGGAGCGATGCGAGCGCGGCCGCGTGCGCCCGCTCCGTGCGAGACAAGCTGCACGCCGAGCCACTGCTGCTGCATACTGATGTTAGACATGAGGATAAATTGATAGGTATGACTATTTACTTATATTTCGTTAATTATATAAGGTGCTATTAAGATAGGTAGATTGTAATTTTTTTCCCAGCTTTTAATACGGACTTTTGTCGTGTGACTGGCCTTTAGTAACTAATAATAAATATTCAGATGAATCTTTATAAAGTTGACAGTTTTTATTTATGTCAACCTAGTGTAAAAATGGTTCAAGCCGCCTGAAAGGGATTTGACATGGCTTAGCGCCTGTTATCTTAAACTAGCTGACCCGCGCAACTTCGCTTGCGTCAAATAAGAGAGAATGGGTAAATTTTTTCCCCGTTTTTGTAACATTTTTTACTGGTACTCTGCTCCTAATGGTCGTAGCGTGATGATATATAGCCTATAACCTTCCTCGATAAATGGGCTATCTAACACTGAAAGAATTTTTAAAATTGGACCCGTAGTTCCTGAGATTAGCGCGTTCAAACAAACAAACAAACAAACTCTTCAGCTTTATAATATTAGTATAGATGACAACAACCCGGACTGACTTGCCCAGCGCGACTGGGTATATATATATGTATGTATTTCAATTTAAGATACTCATAACATTTCTATATCTGTAGTGTAATAAATTATAACTTACTATAACGTCCTCCGTGGCGCAGTGCTTAAGGTGGTTTTAGATCATACACATATTATTTCTTTATGTTCAAAATCTCGTAATTACGCCGATACATTGAGTTAAAAATTGCACGACGTCACGTTTTAGTAGAAAATGTACTACAAAGTGACGATATTAGGTCCTTAATAACTTAATATTGTTCCTTGATGAAAAAAATAAGTATTGTATGATATTTTTTTACAATCTACCAGACGGACAAAAAAATAAAAATAGCTATTATGCCTTTTGTTATTTGAATTTCACGTTTTCCTTCGTTCTCAGGTTTAATAGATCTGCTAAGTTTAGAAGAAGTGATCTGGACCCACGGTCGAGGGCAGAACTTCTCACGACGTAGACTGACGGAGAAGGAAGATGGCCGCAAGTGGGAGTCCGCCATGACAGCTCATAAGGAGCTCGTGGACACTCTGTCTGGGATCGATGACCAACTCGCTGACACTATTATTGCACAGGAGACTTTAGACATCAAGGTAAGATTATGAAACCTTTATTTTATTTTCCTTTTTTTTTAAGTCAACTCCCACCTTATGAACTGATCTCGAGAATTTATTAAGATGCAAACAATGGACACAAAGTCTATACACAAACTTTGTGTCTACTAGAATACTAGAATAAATATTTGTGTAATCTACAGAATCTGTAGATTACACAAATATTTATTCTATTTGAGAATGGAACCAAACACCTTCCAACTCACTAGTAGTGGCGTGGCAGCCAACTTTACCACTGCGCCGAGGAAGATGGTTTTTACAGTAACTCATACAGTCCCAGACTGCTGGGCACTATCCTATTGCCTCTGGTGCTTCTATAGACTTCTGGAACTAGACCTAGTGTCTGAGCATCATTTAAGGAACTTATCCATATTGACGTTGCATCTCTATCCTGCGTGGGTTTTAGTAGAAAATAGTTGCTTATTTGTCTGGAATCAATTAGCTATTGTTATTCCAAATTTCTCGAAAATCAATTCAGTTGTTTTGACATGAAAGCGTGTATATATGTTTTTCTCTAGCCAAAAGAACTGGAACAAGCAATCCGTCGCAGTACACTATCAATGAAAGCCTTCCCGCTGCTCTGCGGCAGTTCATACAAGAACATCGGAGTCCAGACCCTGATGGACGGCATCATCTCCTACCTTCCATCACCAGCTGAAGGTCACAAGCTGTACAGGACCTTCACCAACGACCTGGCTGCCAGGGCGTTTAAAGTCCAGCATGATGACCAGCGAGGAGTGTTGACCTTCCTGAGGCTGTATAGTGGAGAGATAAGTAAAGGACAGAAGATTTATAATTTGGGACAAGATAAGAGTGAACAGGTTAGTATAAAAGTTCTTACATACATTAAATCACGCTTTTAGCCCATAGGAGTAGGTATAGAGTAGAGACTAGAGAATTTATGAATTAATAACTATAAATAAATATCATCGGACAACTCACACGCGGTCATTTGATTAAAAACTAAGCACAGCTTGTACTATGGTAACCAAATAACTGATAAACATTCTTATAGACTTGTAAATACGTACTTATATTGATAAGTAAGCAGTGATAGCCGAGTGGTTTAAGTCGGCAGCTCCCACGCAAGTGGTCGCAGGTCGAATCCGAGGCAACACTCCATTGACTTTTCGAAGTTATGTGTGTATAACAAATAATTATCACTCGCTTTAACGGTGAAGGAAAACATTGTGAGGAAACCTTGCATGCCTAAAATTTGTTTAATACATTTATTGAGGGCATGCAAAGTCCCTAACCCGCACTTGGCCAGCGTGGTGGACTCAAGGCCTAACCCCTCCTTCGTTTGTGAGGAGACCCTTTCCCAGCAGTGGGACAGTAATGGGTTACAAGGAAACTAATATCCTATATGTTATGTAACAGATCGGTGCGTTATACGTGGCTCTGGCTGATGAATACAAGCCTGTCGAGAAGGTCACCGCGGGGAACATCGCCGTCGTCAGCTCCTTGAAGGTAAACATTTTATATAGCACTAGATTTTTAGAACAAATTGTGTGAAAAAAACTATTCATGTCTTTCTTCAGAATTCTTGGTGCAGTGGTTTAGGTCACCACGCCAATACCGTTGCGTCGGGAGGTCGTGGGTTCGATTCCCACACGAAGCAATTAATTATTTGTGCGATCCACAAATAATTGTTTCGGGTCTGTTCGTGCTTTGTGTCCCTTGTTTGTGTGTTTGTAAAAGTCCCCGCGGAACTGAACAATTGTTTTTGGATCGCACAAATAATTGTCCTGTGTGGGAATCGATCCCACGACCTACCGACGCCATGGTAGCGGCGTGGCGACCTTAACCATTGCGCCACGGAGGTAGTCAACTATTCAAAATTACACCTTAATATCATCAGCTTGCAATAACCACCGCAGTATTCCCCAGGGGACCATGACAGGAGACCTGGTGACGTCCACGCAGGCAGCCGCCACCCGCGCCAAGACTCACCTGGCCAAGTGGCTGCAGGAACCTGGCGCCAAGGACCAGCTGATGCTGCCCAGCGCCCGGCAGAGGCTGCAAGCCATGGAGACTGAACCGAGTAATGAGGAGTTAGCTGATGTACTTTTAGGCATTGGTAAGACTTCTTAGTTTTCATTTTTTTTTATGTGATGATATGATATGATGTGCTTTTTAGTATGCAGTGATAGCCTAGTGGTAGAAGCTGGATCCAGCCAACACAAGCAGTTGCAGGTTCGAACCCGAGGCACACTAATGACTTCGAAGTTATGTGTGTATTAGAAATAATTATCACTTCTGCCAACGGTGAAGGAAAACATCGTGTTGCAACCTTGCATGCCTGAGAGTTTTTTAGAACAGTTCTTATCTTGAAGGTATGCAAAGTCCCCAACCTGCACTTAGTCAGCGTGGTGAATTCAAGGCCTAACCCCTCCCTCATTACAGCAGGAGACCTTTGCCCAGCAGTGGGACATTAATGGATAAATTATGCATTAGTTTCATCATAAGATTTTTTTTATTAGCCTGTTTTTATATCACACTGCTGAGCAAAGGCCTCTCCCATGAGTTTCCAATCCCGTCGACCGATTGTTGCGTCTGGCCATCCATCCAGGAACGCATCTAGGTCATCCCGCCATCTCCGTTTGGGCCTTCCTCTTCGCCGCCGACCATCTTGTGGCTTCCACTTCGTGGCAATCTATACTAATATTATAAAGCTGAAGAGTTTGTTTGTTTGATTTTTTTATTGTTTAATTTTTTGGATTTTTTGATTGTTTGTTTGTTTGTTTGACCGCGCTAATCTCGGTAACTACTGGTCCGATTTGAAAAATTCTTTCAGTGATAGATAGCCCATTTATCGAGGAAGGCTATAGGCTATATATCATCACGCTACTACCAATAGGAGCAGAGTACCAGTGAAAAATGTTACAAAAACGGGGAAAATTTTGACCCATTCTCTGTTATGTGACGCTATAGGTATAAGATAAGATATTTATGCATTATTTTTTTATAACTCAGGTACCACAATCCCGGAGCCAGTATTCCTATGCTCCATCGAGCCTCCGAGCGTGTCTCAGCAGACGGCGCTGGAGGCGGCGCTGGCCGAGCTGCAGCGAGAGGACCCCAGCCTCAGGGTCACCACCGACCCGGACAGCGGGCAGATGGTACTCGCTGGTATGTATACATATTATATACCTGGCCATACTGCCACTATAGTCTCGGCAGCTTAGTATAGAGCCTTGACATACACAATTTATCTACATTACTTACTAAAAGCTGTATAAAACGGGACGCCGTCAGCTTCTACCACCTTCACTGATGTTCTAAATTCTGGGTTTTGTATACTACCGCCAGCCGTTAACCTTATGTTTGCCGGGCGGCAAAACCACATATGTGAGTCGAGTCGGTTTTGTTGTTCGGTAAATATGGCCGAACCGAACGTGTGTATAGCAAACCTTACACCTTACAAGGCTCTCAAATTAAATGTTTTGCTCTGCCTACCCCTATGAGGAAAAGGCTTGATATTATGTATGTATGTGTAGCAGATTGCATTCTGTAACCTGCCACGCAATTCTAAAAGTTGCCTTTACACACATACACTTTATCGCACGTTCTTAGGAACATACAGGATAACGCGCGGGAAAGCAGCGCGCTCTGAGAGAGCGATTTTCTTCGCGGGCTCGGACAGATGAGCGCGGCGCGTGGTCATTCCTTCCCCTTGTCCGCGCGCTCTTTCACGCGCGATTGTTGTTTCATGCACGATTAGAGTGTGTGTGTGTGTAAAGGTGGCTACTATCACACTAAGTTATATAGTGCGAGTTATCTTGCTTATTATTTATCTACCTTTCTAGGCATGGGCGAGTTACATCTAGACATAATAAAAGAGCGTATAATCCGCGAGTACAAGATCGATGTAGAACTAGGTCCGCTGCAGATAGCCTACCGCGAGGCGCTGCTCGGAGCCGCGCGGCACACGCAGCTCGTGGACAGGAAGATGGGCGGCAACAGGCAGTTCTGCAAGATCACCATGTCGGCCAAGAACGTGAAGGGAGTGCCGCATGATAAGATATTGAAGTAAGTTGTATTATATAATACTTACTATAGTCTTTAAAATATAGCTTGATTAGAATGACAGATGTCAAACTGTTTTGACTAGGGTTGTAGAAGTATTGATCAAAATCGATAGCGAAAAAATCGAATCTAAAATAATTATATTCGATTCAATTATTTTTGAATTAGTTTTTTACGAATTGTTGTTGTAAATCTTATTGTTTAAGCAAATTCGTATAGGACGACCAGCCCTACTTTTAACACCGCACGGAGACCTCTCCTAGTTTAGTATTAATTACGATCAATTAAATAAAACAATGAAATTAAAGTTAAATAAAATTAATTTATTCGGTTAATGGTGCAATTCTGATGATAGGGATGAAGATGATAGTAATATAGGATGCGCAGTTAATAGTGCGCATCCTAAATCAGTATCATCCTCATCGCTATCATCAGAATCGCTGGAACAATCTTGGAGATTAATTATTAATTCTTGGTCACGAATAGTATCAAAGTGTACTTCGCGATTAACGATTAATCAGATGATTTACTCTTATCTATTGTGTCTCCTCACTAAAATTTTTGCAACATGACGTAGCCTTGTAGAGAGGTTGAAAATTATTAGGTTTATTTTTAAAACTAAAGAAAATAGTACTGATTTTTAGTTTAAAGGCTGATTGTATTGAATTATTCTGATTTCTAATTGAGGATCTGTATTTAAAAAATAGTTATAATGCTAGACAAGACAGATTTTTCGTGTTTCAATTTGTAATACTCGTTAGACGTCACTACAAAGTTGTGTGCTCTGTTTTGCTTAGAACTGTCATTTTAATCAAGCTATATTTTAAAGAGTATAGTCTTGTATGACAAGATGTGTGGATGTGAATGAGGCAAGGGAAGTTTGTTATATAGTACCAAGTGGCGTTCTTTGGTCTCTGCCTTACCTCATAGAACAAAGATGTGATTGTATGTTGTATTATACATACATAATATTAAACATTTTCCCTTAGGGGTAGGCAGAGATCAAAGAATGCCACTTGATACTGACAAACTTTCCTTGCCTCATTCACAACCATACATCTTGTCAAACAGGACCGTGATGGACTTTATACAGTAATTTTCATACATTTACTGTCTACGTTATCTATTGTATCACGTTCACTATTTCTATTAGGTTATCTGACATTTATTCATAAGCTGCGAAACTGTCTCTTAGAATTTACTTTAATATTCAAATGAACAATTATGTAAATAATGTTATGCAACAGGTTGGACAAGAGCGGCGACAGTGCTGCCAACCTGTCTCACTTACACCCGCGACATCTGTCTGCTATCAAACAAGGCGTCAGCACCGCCATCATGCACGGACCTAAACTTGGATGCCCCGTACGTATCTAACTTATCTTAATACAGTAATAATATCTATTTGATTATATTTTCTACGTAGCAGTGATAGCCGAGTTGTATAAGTTAGTACCTCCCATGCAAGTAGTCGCAGGTTCGAACCTGAAGGAATACACCAATGACTTTTCCAAGTTATGTGTGTATTAGAAATAATTATCACTTGTTCCTACGGTGAAGGAAAACATCGTGATGCAACCTTGCTTGCCAAAGAGTTCTTTAGAACAGTTCTTGAAGGTACCTATGCAATTGGTATGCGTGGTGGACTCTAAGCCTAACCTCTCCCTCATTACAGGAGGAGACCCTTGCCCAGCAGTGGGGCAGTAATGGGTTTTTGTTTATCATAATTATTATATTTTCTACGTTATAAATGATCAAAAAAAGATGCGATGTTCTACTCGTGTCTAAATTGACGAGTGGATATGAACTTCGATGTTTATTAATTATATCTTGTTCCTGCAGGTAGTAGATGTACAAGTGACACTACACTGGTTCGAGATCGGACGAGGCACCTCTGACTCAGTGGTTACAGCAGGTGTAGCGCAGTGCTTACGAAAGGTTCGTACCCAATTTGACATACTTTACTGATTACTCGGAAATAAATTGTATTGAGCATTCAACGAATATCAGTGACTAAAAAAATCGAAAGCAACGTCAGTATGCTAAGAGTTACAAATAATATATGGACAACAAGAAAACGAATAACCAAAGTGACTCAAGACTGAAAATCAACTATTTTTCAGTAACAGTAACGAGTAACAGACAGACAGACAGAGTTACTTTCGCATTTATAATATTAGTATTTGGTTTTGTCCCAAAAATTGTTTATTTTCTGAAACATTCGACCACCAAAACTTAATTACTTAATCATAAATTATACTACTATACTATCCAGGTGTTCGAGGCATCCGAGTCGATGCTGCTGGAGCCGGTGATGAGCCTGGAGGTGGTGTCTCCGGAGTCGCACTCCTCGCGCGTGCTGGCCGACCTGGCGCGCCGCCGCACCATCATACAACATATACATGTGCGACACCAGAACAAGGTAATTATCCTCAAAAAAATCAATCTATTTCAATACTACAGTATTTTACTGGGAGCGACTGCCTACCTGACCTCCATAACCCAGTTACCTGGGTTATAACACGATACCCTTCGGTAAGACTGGTTGTCAGACTATTAAGCTTATGACTACTGTTAACAACTGTCAAAGATTTTTGAAAATGACAGCCGGAACTCACAATTTAACGTGCCTTCCGAAACACGGAGATAACAGATAACATTGCTTACATCATTGTTAATTTCTAAGGGCCAATATAGCTTGTGAATAAGTGAAAGATAACTAGGGTAACGAAGCTTTGATCTACATCAGCATAACTGTGGATTTAATAAGCTTGTCCCTGTTATTACATGGAACTTACATTGTTAATGGCGTAACGTGAGTGTATTTCAAACACATCTACACCTTCGGGTATAATAGACATGATACTCTTATATAATATTATGTATCTGTTATAATTTATGGTATAGTTAGTGGTCAACCTAGCATCAAAGTTATTCAAGCCACTTGAAGCCTTTGACATATCTTAACGACTGTTATCATTCCCAGGTGATAGACTGCCTCGCCCCGCTATCAGAGCTGCTGGGCTACTCGTCAACTCTTCGCTCGCTGTCCTCCGGGCTGGCCACCTTCACAATGGAGTTCCATTCCTACCAGCAGATGTCGCCATACGATGAGGAGAAGGCGATTAAAAGCGTCACAGGCTTTTAGAAAAATTAAGTCTTAGCTTAAATTATGTAAAGAGTATGTGTATACTTAGAACACAAAAGAGCATCTTACGCACGGAATAGGTGCCTTTATTCACACGCTCTATCGCTCGTGAAATAACAATCGAAGAAAATCGCAAGCGAACCGCTCCTAAGAACGTGCGATAGAGTGTATGTGTAAAGGCGGCCAATATAATCTATACTAAGAGTTTGTTTGTTTGTTTGTTTGTTTGTTTGTTTGAACGCGCTAATCTCAGGAACTACTGGTCCGATTGAAAAATTCTTTCAGTGTTAGATAGTCCATTTATCGAGGAAGGCTATAGGCTATATATCATTACGCTACGACTCATAGGAGCAGAGTAGCAATAAAAAAGGTTACAAAAACGGGTAAAATTTTGACCCATTCTCTCTTATGTGACGCAAGCGAAGTTGCGCGGGTCAGCTAGTAATAACTAACACGAGAGGAAAGGACATGTCATACTATTTCATTAAAGATTGGGGTCGCCAAACTCAGTCGATGAAATTAAGGACACTAAGGAATAAACGACTATTACAAATTTAAATTAACAGCCATATTTCAATGACATTAGAGTCGTATTTTGCACTAAAACTTTGGGCTTTATGTCTGAATTCTATCTACGTGCTTTTAGTGTCATCTCTTAGGTTAGTACTAGGGTAGGTTTAGCTAGACATACTTCATATGGCACGTGCGCTACGCCCACATGCCCCTTCCTCTTGTGTTAGTTATTTCGTGGTTACAGTGGTTTCAGCGGCACCAATTACTTCATAGTTGAATTATTTTTAAATGGCAACACCCGGAAGACATTCGGTGTTGCCATCTCAAAGTAATTCCTGTATTAGCAAAATTTGTAAATAAAAGTACCAATTGTACATAGTTGTTATTATTTACTAGTAATTATTTACATATATTTGTTATTTCACTTGTAAATAAACGAATTAAATATATTTTACGTTTCATTTAACTATTGACGGTGATTTTGAGCACGTGGTTATTGTAAATCCGTTCCGCCAGTCTGTGTTGGTGCCTAAAAATAAAAAAATAACATCATATAAGTACCACTTCTGAGGTAGAGAGAGAGAGAGTATCGTTTAACTTATCAGAAGGAATTTAAACATATTTTTTTATACTTTTGCTGTCATAAATGGATAGGTTATCCAACACTTATAATAAGCCGTGATACTGGCAATTACAGCACCAACGTCTAAATCTACGTTGCGTTTCAACATTGCATTCATTTAATATTCATCTGTCCATTTTCACATGAAACGCTTTAATAAAAAAATTACAAAGTGATAGTTACCTAATAAAGGACAAAATGAACATATACGGACCAATAGTTAACTACCTGAAAAGGACACTGGCTATTTCTTTTTCAAAATTCAAGGGTTTATAACGTCTTAATGTTACCATAAACAAGTTCTCAAGTTCGTCTCGTAGCGTCTCGTATCGGAAGGAGACCCGTACGTCGGGCACGTTGGTGCGCGTGATGTCGTTGCTGTCCGGACCCTCGCGCAGGTACGTCGTGCCCAGCCAGCGCTCCTTCAACTAGACCACAGACAAAGTGCTTGAGGGAACTGTACGCTATGTATATTAGTTAATTATAGAAAGCTGCTTAAGTTTTGTTCAATTTCGAGCTCTTGCGTTAGTCCACTAAAATGCTTGGCAGAGCGAAGCCAGCTGTCAATCGAGTAATTGCTCTGTTTCCACCGTCATGGAATAAAGAATTTTAGCACTAGAATTGGTGGCAGTTCACTCCACTCTGTACAGGCCATAATATATCTACTTCAGTGGGAACGCACCCGTAGGCCTCCAGTATACGTCCGTTCTTTTCGCCAAACATCGGAACGATCCTTTTACCAGATTCACGATGTAACCATGGCATGTTTGTTATCGGCGTAATCAACACAAAATGATATTGATGAAATGTGACTATACATTGCGGTTAATGCGAGTGGACTTACTTCGTGCGAGAATCCAGACATGATGACGGAGTTCTTGGCGAGCTCGCACATGTCACACGAGCTCAACTTCCACGCCTGTGCCGCAATACTGTACTCCTCCATCAGCGGCTCCTGTAAATATGTGCATTAATTCATGTAAATAATATATTTTTGAAAAAAATCCTCTTTAGTGAAACCATTATTATAATTATGTATATTATAATGGCCTAAGTACATTCTAAAGTATCAAATAAGCAACAAATTGATTTCTTACAAAGGTAGTCTCACATATTTTATTGGATGAAAGATTGTGAATGCTCATGAATATTTAATGTAATTTTACACACGTATTCTTATACCTATCAAAACGTGAGTTGCTGGCTCACAATGTGAAAGTACTAAATAAACTTGTTTCAAAATTAAAAATAATTTGTAGTAGAGATAAATAAACCTTAGTAAAATGAAACTGCAATGGATCATCAGTGCTGAGCGTGACCCTCAGTCCCCTGGCGAAGTAGTCCGGCAGCGGGTTGCGGTGGTAGCTCAGGAACAAAGAGTTGTTGGACAGAGGGGACATGGCGATGTAGATCTGCGCCAGGTAGAACAGGTACTGGAGCAGCGGCGACTGCGGATAAGGGAAAGACCATAAGAAAATGTTTAAAGTGCCCAGGCTTCATAACGATTAGCCCCATTCATGCAAGTTCAAAATATCCTTTATTTCGTTAATTTCACACAAAGTATTTGAAATAGGCTAGGGTTGCTTTTTCTTACCCGTGTGCGAAAGACAAACGCGCAAACCACAACTGCATTGTGTATTTACTATAAATATTTGCCTGAATTACCTTTCTGAGCATGAGGCCGTGAGATATGTTCTGTGAGAGTAGAAACCCGCTACTCATGTGCGACGCTGGTCCCGCCTCGCCGCAGTGAGGACGCAGCACAAACGTGTTCAGACCTTGCTCCCTGCAGACAACAGATAAGTATCAGCAGTTCTGAGACATTGTTATTTGTTCTTTGTTGAGGGTAGAGTACAAGGCACTCTACAATCAATAACATTATTATGTTTGTCAAGTCAGAGCTGACTATAAAATTTTACTTTTGATTACCTTGACATTCCAGCACAGTTTACACTTGCCGTAGCCATGAAAACCTGTTATTTGCCAGTTTAGTGAGTAAAGGGTGCGTGAGATGTTGTCGTGAGAAGAGTTGATATCAGAGCTTTTCTAATGCAAAACTTAAGTTGTATTTAAAATGTGACTTACTTTCTGATCTGGTTGAGCACAGTCATGTTGGCGTACATATAGTAGAGGTAGTAGGCGTACGGAGGATTCTCCTCATCGTCCCACTCCTCGGGAGTCCTCGTGTTCTCAGTCAGCAGCGGATTTTCCGGCTTTGATTCATCGTCCACGCTGTCGAAGCCTATCACGTGCTGGAAGAGAATGGTACAAATATGTTTTACAGTACAAAGTTAAACAAAGAGACAGCACGGATAAAATCAACTTTACAACAACCGGAAAAAATCTATTTATATTATTATCATAAGAACCACAAATTAAATCATGGGGAAATGGGTGTAAACTGTAAATCCAAAAAAGGGTAATACAAATATCTTAATATGGCGAATATTATATTTAAATGACCAAAATTACTGAGAACGCTTGTCAGAATTCTCTCAATGTACAGGGTGTCCCAAAACTCAACGTTAAAGCGAAACAGGGTATAAGGAATGATTGTAACCACCACACAAAAAAAATTATACAGTTTGTAAATTATGGGCATTTAAAAATTGGTCCTTTCTCATTGACATTGAGTTCTGGGACACCCTGTATATGTTTTTCTGTCCCTACTGTCCCTAGATAAATATGAAGAGTTTACCGCAAGAAACTTGTTTAGTTCAGGGTTCATGCTGGGGTTGACGGACGCTTCAAACAGCGGGTCGAACAGGTTGCTCAGGAACTCTTGGAAGTTCTTCATCAACTTCTTGAAGCGGTAGATATCACTAAGAAGAAAAATTTCATTTTCTAGATGGACCGTGCAAATGTATAGAATGCCGTAGCCATATAACGAATTATAGCCAGCAGTAGTTACAATCGGACTGTTTATGAAATTCCTGAGTGTTGTTGAGTTTACCGCGATCAGTCATGAGTGCTATCTGTAATCAATTATGACATCATCTAAGTTAGGTTTTTGCTGCAATACAATCATTTCTAACCATTATTTTCCCATCTTATTTCTTTTCTTCTATCCACACTCCCTCATTCTGTTAGACTGACTGATTCATTTAATACCTAATTTGTTAAAGCCGCCCAAGGACTATCTAGTCTACTCAGACTCACTAAAGCCTGGGCACTTGCACCAGCCACATGACGTGCGGCGAGTAGACGTCGTTGAGCAGCGCCCACGTGGCCAGCTTGTTCCACTCCTCCGGGCTCTTGCAGTAGATCGAGATGCGAGGCTCCGCGTACGTGTACTTGTTCTCCTCCAGGTCACTCATTACTTCCTGATGGATAACAGGAGTACATAAAAACTAAGCCTCTTATTCATGAACACACTATAAACCTATTTTGGGTAATGCAACTACTATAATATGTTTTATCCTTTTCATTTAGCTGAGTGAAAGAAAACAAAAGTCTTTATAAGCCTTTCATAACTTCATATATTTTTTATGAATAAGAGGGTAGGACTTTAGAAATTAATTATATTGTATTTTTATTTTTGTAAATTAATTATATTGTTTAACATTACGTCTGTTATACCCAATGGTAGAGGCAGCGGTGTAAAGAAAATAATATGGAGCAGCTGTTAGCAAATGTAAAACGGGCACGATACCAATTTCTGGGGTACCTAATATTGAGATATTGCACCAGTATTTAGGACACACCCATAGCTTTTTGTTTAAACGAAGATCGAACCCGAGACCTCGCGACCAGCAGTCATATACACGTCCATTTACTTCACAGAGTCAGTCAAAATCTCTTGCTCTATCCTAATATTCTAAGCTATAACCAATAAGGATGGAATATTACAATACCTTGATAATCTGCGCAAAATATTTCCCGTTCATAAAGTTATCAGTCTTGAGGAACACCTCCCTCAATCTGCTTTCACCCACGGGATTGTATTTCGCGTTGAACCTGTCGAACCGGTGGAATGTGTTGCGATCCTGGATAATGAGACCTTAAATCAATAAGTGCTTTTATACGTTCAAGAATATAAAAGAAACGCAAGTGACGAAATAAACAAGTGATACTTTGTATTTTTTGTGCGTAAAGCAATGTTTAAAATCAAGCCAATCGAAACATGTAGACGTTCAGTGAAACATCTCTAAGCGGCAAGCCATCTATTGTATCCCCATAGAAAACATTCCATAATTGAAATATTCCGAATAGTCACATTCAATTTAATAATAACCAAAACTATACATCGCAATACACTACTACTAAATCGTCAACTGCGTGCTTCTTTACCAATTCTACTTACTTACTTAAATTAACTTATTATCAATCACTTTTCTTACGAATTACTACTTATTTACCGAAAAAATCCCTAATTTCCTATTTATATAACAACATGCCGACAACTTAAAAGCCTCCTTCTTACAAAGTTAGTTAAAAAGCAGTCATACCGCATGAACATCCAGTATATCCACATTAAGATCATAAGCATCGAGCTGCATGTCTTCGAAGACAGTCTTGAGCGCAGTGGGCACGCCGTCGGTGATGGCCACCACCTCCTTGGGGTTCTGACGAAGAGTGCGCTTGATGAAGCGCAGCAGGTGCTTCTGGTTCATGCAAGATGCCGCGTGGATGTGGGTGTCTACCTTCCTGGAGGAATGAGGCAAAATCTGGTTAGCTGAATTGCAATTTAGATCACGAAAATTAATTAAAAGCTGTTGTAGATCGCGTCAAATGAGGTTGGCATAAAAGAACCTGTTGTAATGTATTTTTTATTATTATTATTTCAAAACAAGCTCTTTACAATTTTACGAAGACTCGCTATGGATTCAGAGCTTTCTTAGTCTGATTCCATTGTCTTCAAAAGACAATAAATTATGCTATAAGAGTTGTTTAAAGTGTCCATGTTTCTTTATGCTTTGCTTAAGACTAAACTTACTCAATGTTTAGTAATAAATAATTTGACCTGAAACTTAAATAAAAGTTTTTAGTATCCTCGAGCACATAATCACTTGCAATTTTGTTATGTAGATTATATTCAAACGATATTTATTTCTAAACCTTTATTGTATGACTGTACGTCATCAATTAATTCCAACCTGACATTATAGAAGTCCCTGTGCGGCACAGCTTTCTGCAGCGCCAGCTCGTGGAGCTCGTTCAGGAGTACGTGCATCTTGAACTTGGACGAGAGGTATGACAGACGTCGGTAGCAGTACGACTTGCTGAAAAAGTTGAATAACTAGTCATCAGTCAGACAAACAAAACTTGAGAATGTTAATAGAAAAGATTAATTTAAACTACGCTTCGAGCTTTTTATTTCTTCGCTTTTGCATAATTACTGACATTGTTAATTAGATACACAACTCCAATGACCTAACTAATCCTTCCAGCTAAGTAAGTCGCAGGCTTGTCTTAAAATAGGGAGTGGGTCACATCGGTCCGTAACCGACGCAAATCGTAGATTTGAACCCATAACCTCTCAATCATAATGCTGATGCTGCAGCCACTATACGTACGGCCACTTCATAGACAAAATTACTAATTTATAGACAATTTTTCACCGTGCTACTCACAGGGGTCCATCAGCGATCATAGCCTGCAACTGATCCATATCTTCAACATACTTCTTGAAGGTGACATTCATGAACGGCAGCGGCCGGCCCGACTGCTGGTCCTCCTCGTTCCTGTACACAGTGACCACGCCGCGCTGCCACTGACAGATGAACCTGCGGTCTGGAGGCATCGGGCACGACCACGGGTCCAGGTTCTCTGGACACGCAACATTTTACGTTTTAGGGTTATTGTGGACAAATATGCATAGTTTATTATGACACTAGCTTCTGCCCGCGACTTCTTCCATTAATATTTCCATAACGTGTTAATACAAGTTATAAACTAGCTGTGTGCCAAATGGTATCAAAATCCGTCTAGATAGTAGTTTTGGCGTGATTGGGTACCAAATTTGTTGATGCTTAACCTGGCAGATTGGTTATTTAAAATTTACTCACAAGCTGTTAAATTGGCCCAGCTGTTACATGTTAAAGAACAAATACAAGGAATAGTTAAATACCTCCTAAAATTTGTATATCTTCAATACTTTCGATTGATGATCTTCTGATGTACGGCGATCGTACCACGGCGCAAGAGTTTGTAGTACCCACTGTAATAATCATAATACAACATCATTTTAACTCATATACAATAACATTCTCCTGGCCAATATTCTGAGACGGCGACTAGTAACATTGAAACCAGTGAACTATGCAGGATTTTGTCCATAGGTAGTGTCCAAGTACATAGCCGTCTATCGGCTAGGAGAAAATTTAAATTATTACTACTTCAAGAACTACTCGGGATCGACACTTACGAAAGCCTGGTAAGCAAAACCTTAGATCACTCGGCTTTCTCTGTTCTATCTTTGTAACGCTAGGATAGTTATCACTACACTTTGATCTTAGCCAAAAGGACGAGAAGCGATGGATAGTTTTCACTTACCCCGGGTGAAAGATCGCTGCGGGCTATGAATGCTGTGGCTATGGCCAGGACGTATCAGCTCTTCTGAAGAACACGTGGTCAAGTGTATGTACTGCTCTGCTACCTGATCTGTGACTACCAATAGGATAGGTTAAGAATTATGTATTTATATGGCGAGAATTAAGCAGACTGGCAGATTTCTTTAAACCCTTTATAAAATTTTAGGAAAATGTTGAATAGTTTTCTAAATAATAACGATAGTTAACGTCAGTTTTCACGCTTAAATTAATTCATTTGAAACTCATATTCTACACTATATCATATCCTGTCAATGTTTTCCATAGTGGTATGGCAAATTGAATCTTTAAAAGTCGCTGACGACTGCGCTAGAAATTATCAATAAAGCCTATTTCTTGCTTACGTATTTCCAAAAACCTTCTTGATTATAGGTTTCACGTGAAACTTAATTTTTCTAACTCAATGTGCTAGTTAGTAGTTATCATCAATAATAGCTTATTATTTATTCATTAACGGAAAGTATTCCATTTCTCAACCTACTGTCAAAATGTGGTGAGGACTCCATCATCTCCACGTGCGGCAGCATGAGGCTGGGCCTGTCCTTGCCGTGGTTGTGCAGGTAGATGTCCACGAGGCGGGAGAACGACTGGCAGGACGTCGCCATGTAGTGCTGGCGCATCTGCAGCGCCTGGACCAGCAGGGTCGCTGAACGAACCAGGTCTTCTAAGGGAACCTGGTGTGGGAGGAATGAAGTGAAAGGAGGAATAGGGGTTGAGTGAGAGGTCTTTGTAAGGATGAAGTTGGAATATTTTGCTTGATATTTAAGTAATAGATTTTTGAGACACTTTATATTGAGTACCGTAGTAATCATAACGAATTACGTTAATTATTGAGTTTCTTAACAGCAATTCTAGTCACTTCTGATTAGCTCTACCTTGCAAATCTAGGTTTGGATTGTAAGTGTGTGTGTAATGTATTATACATTAACAAATCTTGGCAATGCTATTGTTGTTGTCCCTATAGTAAACTACAATAGTTCGATAGCAATTTTTGTCTTGTCTTATTTTTTTATGTAGAAATAGTCGGTTTACTATCGATAGGTACAAGGGTACAAACCCCAGTGACATGTATCCCGGTAACGGAGACTCTCTGGAAGGGCACGTTGCTGCCGCCAGGCTTGCGCTGGTCTCCGGGCTGACGCACGTGCGTCCGCACACAGTCGCGCATCGCTCGGCTACCCATCTCACGGAAGTTCGTTGATTCGCTGACATTGCGATAATCAGTTCATTATTTATGTAGTACCTATTCTGACTTGATTTCAGTAAAGAAGGCTAAATACTAGCAGAACAGTAGTACTATTTACTCTGGTATGTTATGTAGTCGTTAAAATATACCCTTTAGCGTATTTGATGGTATTTTTTTTTTTAAGTAATTATGAAATGTAGTACTATTTCCTTACATCTTCTATACCGTTTAATTACCTTTCATCTATGCTTACACTATCACTCTCTTTACCGCTCGGATTTCATAAATATACTTAAAGTTACTGAGCTTTATGCTACCTAATGAGCCCGTAGGTTAATGCGCCTCTTTGCGAAGAATTTAATTCTCATAAATTACAATATATGCTTAGCTCATCTTATAAACTCAAATTTAACTGCTATATTATCTGGTTACTTACGCCATCGATCGATTGGTCCATTTTTTGTACTCCCTGTGAGGCCCCACGTTAGCACTGGGGTCTTTTATCACTATGTTAGGGCTAGACGGTTTCGGCAACATCTCGGCAGATTTTTCCTATAATTTCTGGTCTATTGTAAATGTCCTTACAGCTATTGTGATCAATTAACTATTTATTTTAATTTTAGCCCATTTTTGTAGAGTCCTACCAACGTATATACTTTTGACATATTTTTGACGTTTGGTAAAAAAGGTGCGAGAAAAAATTACGGGAAAAATACCCACATGAAAGAAAAAGGTAGCATATCTACGATTAAGAAGTATGTACGAAAGTAGGTATGCCTAATAACATTTAATTTTGAGCTACCTTCTTAATAAAAGTTTAAATAAATAAACACATCTTTTTTTTGGCAGTAAATGGTAGCAAAATTATGTGATTAATTTTTCAAACAATATTATTTGCAGACTTCAATTTATTGTTGGATGGGAAGGCAATAAAACAAATAAAACTGATTTAATATTATATTTATTGAAATGTATACAATGTATATGTACGTATAATAATATCTACATAACAAATACAAGCTAGAAGAAAAACGAGGCAGAACAAACTTATTACGTTAATAAAAACAATGCATAATACCATATTCGTTTCATAAAGTCGACAAGAAAGACCAGGGGTTGTCTTCTGAAGCAATAAAAAAAACTATTTCTGGAGAATCGGTTTGAAGGGAAAACATTCTGTCTGAAGGTCTTCTTTCAGGGTTCTCGTTAAAACAGGTACATATTATTGGGTGATGGTTAAGGTTATATTGATGTAAGGCTAAAACTCTTTGCTCTTTTTACCAGTCTTACCAATATATTGGTTTGATCGGAACGAAATATTAGCTGCAGCCCAACGTAGGCTTACATCTAGAATAATGAGAAGGTTTTATACGTTTCGTCAGAAATATATATTTACAGAAAACAAAAGTTAAATTCATGTTTTGATCTTGAAACTCTTCCAGTCTCTCTTGTCGACTTTTGCCATAGAATAGAACTTTATTAAAATACTGATTAGTTAAACAAGTGAGGGTCGCTTCAGGCTGACGATGGGCACGGCTGGCGAGGTGCCTCCACTCTTCGGCGCGGGGGGGTTCAGCTCCATGAAGCGGCACTGTGGAGTTCATTTTAAAAGACACGTAATGTTATAAGAAATGTTACAATTTAAGATGTCTGTAGAGTTTGTCACTAGCGGATCCGTTAAGAAGAGGGCTCTAGAGTATCATTAAATTGAAATAAGACAAAATTCATCCTCCCAGACGCTATTCAGCTCCCCTACAGCCTCAAAATAAATCACCTGAATACATCTTTGTAGATACTGTTTATGTAAAATAAATAATCTGTATTTCTGTCGAATTAAAACATAAGTCACCATAAAATCTCTATGGAGCCATTATTTATTAAGGCTTCTTTAGTACAGTATTAAAAGGACACTGTCTTTCCGCAACCGTTGATAGACTAAATATGGTACAAAAACCTGGGACGAGGAGTTCACGAAATACTTAAAGAAATACCTACCAAATATTGACTGAATGATAACAACATCAATGTGTTAATATTAAAACAAAAAAGAATAATTTTTAGCCAAAAAAAATGAAAACACACAACTTATTATCATTTGCTTAAAAACATTTAAGTGGGTAAAATTTCATGTTACAGAATACGAGTTTAAAGTATCTTGAAACTCGCGTAAAGTTTCACGTTAGAATGGCCTGCAAGTGATATGGTTATTGACACACACAAACATACACACATACTGTGTACCTTAGAAGAAGAGGGGTGTGGCACAACGCTTCAACTACGAACAGTAAAACATTATTATAATAACTTTTAAATATAACTGCCAGTGAAGTAATATGAGAGAAAACTTTTGAAGTAAGTCTTGTAGAATGAGTGAGATAAGTTAAAATCATTCTGAAGGTCGTGTTTTTTTACCTCGTAGGGATCAAAAAGGTCTGTAAGGTGTAGTATTAGGTATACTTCATGGTAAGGGTACCTACATTATGCCATATACCTGATTGACGTATAGAAGTGAGTGTTTGAAAAATATGTGTTGATTGGCCACAATTGAATGTAGCCGACAAAAGAAAAACAAAAACAGCACAAAAATTTCAGTTACTTGAGATTGAGTGAAAATTACTAGGATTGAGCAGACTCTTCATTTTATGACTGATGTTTTTAAAGTTATCTAGTGTATTGCGATCTACATTTTATTGTAATAAATGTATATGAAATTTCTTATTAACTAGCTATTATTTCTTTAAATGGACTGAATTTCAGTAAGTTTTCTACATGTAAATGAACAGAGGATAATCACAAAACAGCATGTATATGAGCATTTTTATTTCCAACAATGATAACATGTACATAATGGTTTATAAATATATTATTATGTATAAACTTATTTCACAAGGTTCAATCAGGTTAAGTACAACTTATTAGTTGGGGATGTTCTTTATAAATGGTAAAAAGGATCATGATTATATCAAATTCATTAAAAATATATTATTTATTTAATTATTGAGATGGCCAAAAATGTATCGTAAAGTTTAACGCTTACTTTGAACACTCAATTTAAGTTACAAGAAACTCATATTGAGCAGATTTCATACTCATTTTGATTGCTCAAATTAGGAATGAAAGGTATAAGGTTAGAAACATGAAATATGTCTAAAATGTAGAGCTATATTTTATAAGGGAAAGACGGACACACGAACAACACAATCCCATTACCATTTACAGAGAAGCACAAAATGCATTATATCACTGAAACTATCGAAACCTTTGAACTACGTAACTTAAGTTGTTCTTGAAATAAAAACAAAGGATTCGAGATTTATTTCAGTAGTTTGATGTTGATTGTTGAACGTAAAACTATTTTATATAAGAGATATAGTAAGTATGAAGAAAATGGGTGTTTTGAGGTAATAAACCATTTTTAAGAGAGAAAAAATTAATAAATTCACTGAAAATGTATGCATGCATTTTTGTTATATCACCTTTAAAACATTAGTTATTAACATTTAATCTTGAAGACTGGTATTATTACAACAGAATACGCATGAATGAAAAAGGCACACACATGACTTATTTTATGAGTCCGTAATGTGAGATAATTATATCCTTCTCAATTCAACTTAAATTCCTCTATTTGTATCGCAAAAAGTATGAAAATATTCCAAGTGACTGTTAAGTTTTTCGTTCAACAACCAACACTAAATAAAAAGGGTATATTATCAACATAGATTATACTCAAACATAACACAAGTCACCGACAGAAGCCAGTTACAACCAGTTAGCTTCGCCGACAGCTCACAGGGACAAGCTCTAGTAACTGCGGGTAATCGGCTATCTCCGGTAGTTTAATGAAAATGGGGAATAAACAACGAGTGATTATTTTTGAGTTTATAAAGATTATTTTTTGTATGTTTTTTTAAACTTGGCTCTACGTAATCCGAAATAACGGTAGAGATAATAAATTGATTGTTCTGTTAATAAATTTTATTATTGGGTGTAACTTTGACAGTCAATTCTTATATGAATATTTTTTAAATTTGCCTAGCCATTAATAATTACATAGTGATGTGACTATATTAAAATCACCCATATTATAATGTAACCGAATCTAAAATTAATTTTCAATTTGTCATTTTATCTTTTAGTTAAAGTACTGTTAACGCTTGACTATTAAAATTTAATTGTAGCATATACGATGTTACAGAAAGGGGCATTTAATGGAATGTAGTAAATTTTGAAATTTGCAAGAGAACAAGTAGTACTGAAATCGCATTAAAATTGTATTCTACTATAAATGCATAATATTTGAAATTGCTAATATCCTATTGGTAAAAGCTTACTTTATTAAAGCGATACGATTGCATTCATTTATTGTCGTCGCTTATAATATATACGAATGAAGTTATATTATAGAAAGATAGGAATATTTACTAGGAAATTGTCATTAGAAAATTTATTAAGGACATTTCGTATTGATTTTGAAAGCACCAATGATTATTTGATTAAAATTTAGAAGTAAAAATCATTTCAGGGATAGTAAAGTTTTAGTAAACGAGTTTCTAATTAAGTATTATAAGACTTTTAGAACATTTTTTGTGTCTCATAATAAGAATTATTTTATTTAAAGATTATTTACAACAGAAAATTAAAAAAATAATGTAAATGTAAATTTCATAATTTTCATGATTTTTTACAGATTAAAAAGGTACCAAAATACAATAAAGATTCCATCATTTTTGTGATTTTTTAAGGTTAAAAAGGGACAAAAAATTGAAAAGTTATTATTTTCGTGATTTTTTTAAGGTTTAAAAGGGGAATAAAAATTATAATAGTTATTAATATGATAGCATGTGAGCTGTGGCGTACATACAAGGGTATATAAAACTGTACATAATAAGCTTATGTTATCTACTTAGTTTAGAACATGAAACATTACTGAACGGTGAAGACACTACACAACTGTTTATATAAATATTAATTATTACAAAATATTAGAAATGCTCTATTATATTGATTAGATAGTACTTTTTAGTTTTTGTTATAGGTAAATTGGAATAACCTAGCACGGTAGCTATAATTTAAATTTTATCAATGTTATCTCTCTCTGTCTTCTGCCTTCCCTATAGGAAGAAGGCGTCATCTTAATTTATGCAATTAGGTAACAACAAAAATATATAGATAATCGATAAATGGAAGGTTTACTACACACGGCATAAACAAAACCAGTAATTTCCATATTTTATACTGCTAGTCTGTGCTATTTGTAACAGAAGGTATGTTAGGTGACGTTATTGTCATGTATCTGAATATAGCAACAAGCCACTAGCGCTTCTTTTATTTATTTTCGTCTTCCCTGCTTGTTGCTATATTCAGGCGCATTGTAAAATGATACAAACTATATGTGAATTGAGCTTAAGGCATCGACTTTTTAGCTATCGTGCTAGGAGGAAATATAGAAAAGATTCTATTCACCGTTCACAGAAAATGACTATTATTATGTTATAAATTCAAGAGCTGCGAAACGTTATAATAACAATGAAATGGCACTTTCAATCTTATATTTTCGCTTGTTTATCACAAGGGGAACTATAGGTTACTATACTTAGTATATTTTTATGATTTCGTTATTAATTTTATATAAAACCTTTGATTATACAGTCTAGTAAGATTTAGTAAAAAGTTAATGTTGTTTGATGCATCCACTGTCGGTCTGTGGATGTTTATCTCTGGGCTGACATGCCGTCCTGAAATGGAGTAGTTATTTTAATTTTCAGTTTTAAAAACTTAGTTACTACATAAATTAGTTAGTATATAATATGGCTTTCTTTATGGTGAGAACTGATTTGTTGACATTTATTCAATATTCGTAAAATGCACAATGAAATTATGAATTGAAAAGTAAGCGATATAAAACTAAAATAAAAAATTGGAGTGCTTTTTCGGAATTAAAGACTTGTAACTACTAATCTTGCTGTCAATAATCAACAACAATGATGAAACAACAATTAATTAAATCAAAGTTATGACTAGATTCAGCAATAATTTATTTTTAAATATGAAATCTTCTATTGATGACGAAAACGAGCAAAACCTTCTGTAGGTACCTATCTACGAAAGTCATATAGATCAAGATTTATAGCTTGTTAATGATTCTATGACCCATTCACTGATGCCTGATTAGACTAACCCAAGCCATCAACATTTAAACATGTGCTACACAATGGACAATTAAACATATGGACAGTATAAATAGGTACTACATAACACAACACTACATTGAAATGAACATTCATGCATTGACGTACACACATATATACTATAGGTAGGTATGTATATGTTACTGTAAAAGCCCGAACTGTGGTAGATCCTAAGATTTTCCGGTAAAACCTAAGATTTACCAACTCTCAATGGTAAAAGTCCGAACAAGCCAGAGTTTAAAAACTATGTTACGATATATAAAAAAATCCTCCTTCATAACTATGTTTATAACTATTTCACGGTATAATTATATACTGTGACATAGTTATAAAGAAGGAGTTTTGGGCAAAGCGACATGGGTAGGTTAGGTTAGAAGGCTAAGGTGGGAGCGAGCGAAGCGAAGCTCCCACCTTAGCCTTCGTGGTTATTTTTTTTTAACCACCCAGAAGGAGGAGCCCCGCGAAGCGGGGCTCCGGCGACATCTCGACATCATCAAGTGAATATAGGTAAAAGTTCGAAATAAAATAATTATTCGGACTTTTACCATTGCGAGTTGGTAAATCTTAGGTTATACCGGAAAATCTTAGGATTTACCACCGATCGGGCTTTTACAGTAACATATATAAGACGTAATTAATTACTACTGTTAAATTTTATAATATATGTATCGACTGACTATATGTATATGTTTTGAGAAAGTGAAACACGGCTCAAACCAAGTAGGTACCTACCAAATTGATAACAATTCTTGTTGAGCGGTGAAATTAAGGTCCTATTTCATGTTATGAACTAATGTAACTTGTAGTGTTTCCAAATTAAGTGCATATTAAATTCTATGACAATATGTTATTGGAATGTGCTCGAATGAAGTATTTGTACGGGATGTCGTATATTAGCGACGAACGCCACGCAATGCTTTGCAACGTGAAATGTCATATCTATACCAATAAAAAGTACGAATTAAAAAAGACTGTATTTGAATAGTCCATGTATTGAGGAAGGCTATAGGCTATATAACATCACGTTATGCATTTGTGCTATATATTTACCTACTGAAAGTCTTATCAACATCAAAGTATGACTAATAGGAGTTAAGCAGCAATATAATAATATATTTTTTTTTATGAAAACGGGAAAATTAACTTTATTACGCCCACTCGATTTTAACATGCGAGGTACACTTTCGACTCATAAACCTTCGAACTTAAACACTTCGCATTGCGTAGCGTACGTTGCTCACGTAGGCTTATACTGAATCTAGGTACATAATATTATATGGTGTGTATATGTATATTATGTAGTTACCTTGAAGATATTGGTGAGTTCGTCGAGCAGGGTCTCGTGTCGGAAGGAGATGCGTATGTCGGGCACGTTGGTGCGGGTGATGTCGTTGCCGGCCACGCCCTCCTTCTGGTAGTTGGGGCCTAGCCAGTACTGCTTCATCTAATAAATTGTTCAAGTTTAGTAGTAGGATTATGTGTAGATTGAAAAACTTTTTTTTTTTGTTTTGAACACTTTAACAGAGCAATGGATCTCTTTGGCTTCAAGAATCACAAATGAGTACACGGCTCACTAGGTTTCTTTCAGTGAACTCGTGAGGTACCCAAATATCGAGCTTTTTTTTGTGTAGAGAAAAGATTTTATTACAAGTTTTCCCCTTTTCCCCCACCTAATAAATGATTAAAGAAACAGCTTCGTAGTTGTAGGGGTAATAACTTAATTTGGTGTAGTGTTTCGAAATTTATACATTTCTATAATGAATTTGCATTTACCTAGAGATTGGCTCTCTAAAATTGCTATTTAATAACTATGCGTACTTGTTTTGAGCCGCTCAAAACAAGCACCGCTCAATTCGGGTTAGCAAAATAGCAACGAGTGGCTCAAAAGTAGCATGTAAATACCTCGTGCGGGAACCCGGACATGAGCACGGAGTTCCTGGCGAGCTCGCACATGTCACACGAGCTGAGCTTCCACACCTGCGCCGCGATGCTGTACTCCTCCATCAGCGGCTCCTGTCACCAATATTGAAGACGTCAGTAATAAATCGATAACTTTAGTGCCACGCGAGATTTTACACAGTAGAAATTAATGAAAGCAAGCCCTTAAATTTTATTTGAAAATCATTATATCTAAATACATCTAAAGTTGACGAGAGCTACTTAATTCTCGATAGTGATCTGACAGCCTAAGCATCACAAAATCCTGGCTACAGCCCTGATAAGATTGAGTGCCCTTTGAGGTGTTGAAACGCCCAGTTCAAATATGCGGTCACCCAACTATGGGATGACCGCGCCAAGGGTTGCCTAACCCATAGATCGTTTAAGGATAGTAACAATATTATCGCTAGTAGTATAATTATAACTGTCGGTAACATGCACTAATGCCAAAGATCTTCCATCCTTACCTTGGTAAAGTGGAACTGCAGCGGGTCGTCAGTACTGAGCGTGATGCACAGTCCTCGCGCCAGGAACTCGGGCAGCGGGTTGCGGTGGTAGTTCAGGAACAGAGAGTTGTTGGACAGCGGAGACATCGCGATGGAGATCTGCGCCAGGTAGTACAGGTACTGGAGGACTGGTACCTGGAGAAAAAAGTAAATAAGTATGTAAAACCTGTTACTTTGTGTTTGAGTATAAATTTTACCCTGTGATGAGAGAAGAATATAAGGCCCGAGTCCACCACCCTGGTCAAGTGTGACTAGGAGACTGTAATTTCCTCCTAAAAGAGACGATAAAAATTTTGTCACCTGTATGTTTATCATCATCATAATTGACAGCATTCCTCTTTCTATTGCAGACGACTCTTTCTGATTTTACCAGTCATCGCTGAATTATGCCATGCTCGTCTAGGTCTTCCACATAAACCAAATAAGTATTTTTTGTCTTTTGTCCTTCAATAATTCAGAGAATAGAGTCACTGATAGCCGCTTTTCAAACGATTCTTTTTACATAAAAATACTTTCCTTTAAAAAGTAGTAAAATTAAATTAATTGGTATTGCTTCACTTTTGTTTACTCCTGAAGCACAAATTGTAGCACATCACAGGTTTATATCTTACCTTCCTGAGCAGCAGACCGTGGGAGATGTTCTCAGCGAGCATGAAGCCACACACCAGGTGCTGGACCGGACCTGCCTCCCCGCAGTGAGGACGGAGCACGAACGTGTTCAGACCTTGCTCCCTGCAGACAACACATAGCATTTAGTACGAACACATTTATTCCGATGATGCGTTAATTATCTATTAGCAGCATAACAGGCTTCGTTCAAAACCTTTTATTTTTGGCAAAGAAAACTTGTTTTGTAAGAGTTGTATGGTGTCTTAAAATATTTAAAAGTGAACTTATATCTTATTTATTTCGTGATACAATTTAAAAACTGTTTTATCTAAATGCTGTAACAGTTTTCCGACCAGCTGGCAGCTTGGTCCATTGAAGTAATTACAAGTTATATATGTACAGTCAGCTCCAAAAGTAGCTGATCATACTCAATCTTTTGAAACCTTATATACTGAAGTGTGCACATTATTTCATGGAAAAAATATTTGCCATTGATTAAAATGTTTAATTCTAAATCATTCTACCTGATTTTGATCAGTTATTTATTAAAGTAACGTAATACAGAGGTATTGAAAATATGAAGGTGTTGAACTACTTTTGGAGCTGACATAAAATGAAAGTAAAGGATTTTATCAGAATAATAGCAGCCCTCAACTAATCTATAAAGTATCAAACAATACTTACTTCCTGAAGTGGTTGAGTACGGTCATGTTGGCGTACATATAGTAGAGGTAGTAGGCGTACGGAGGATTCTCCTCATCGTCCCACTCCTCAGGACTCTTGGCTTCAGCGTCCAGCATCGGGTTCTCCGGCTTGGACTCGTCGTCCACGCTGTCGAAGCCGATCACGTGCTACGAGAGAGAAAGGGAGTTATATTAGTTCTTAGTACAGCCGCGCGGATCGATCTCTGAGGTTAAGCCATGCTTGCCGAGGTTGATTTGTGGATGGGTGACCATCTTATACATATCGAGTTCCTCCGTGTTTCGGAAGGCACGTTAAATTGTGGGTCCCGGCTGTCATTTTCGAAGATCTTTGACAGTCGTTAACAGTAGTCAGAAGCTTGAAAGTCTGACAACCAGTCTTACCGAAGGGTATCGTGTTATCCCGGGTAACCGGGTTGCGGAGGTCAGATAGGCAGTCGCTCCATGTAAAACACTGATATTCAGCTGCATCCGGTGAGACTGGAAGCCGACTCCAACATAGTTTGGAAGAAAGGCTAAGCTGATATATATATAGTAGATCTCTTAGTTACTCTGGTTAATTACGTACTCAAATTATCAATATTTTTGAATTACTGACACACGGTCATCTGATTCCAAACCAACCGGTTCTTGTACTATGGAACCAGACAACTGAAAAACATACTCGTACTTTTACATTACTAATTACATAATTATATAGATAAAAACGGATTCTTAGTAGCTATTTTTAAGATTAAGGACGTCGTGACTACTAGTGTAGCAATGCACGGAAGCAATGCGGGTTTGATTCCCATTCGGAACATATGCGTAGTACGTATAAGTGTGATCCAAAAATAATAGTTTTGCTATGTTTTATATTAAAGTCAACGTGACATAAGGATCTTTTTTTCTCATCTTTTTATCAAAAAGGGAATAAATGACCCCAGAAGAGCTTTCGTTATTAATAAAAAAGGAAAAAAAATAAACCAGGGAGATAGAGAAAGTGCAATGAAAGTAAGTAGTGTTAACAAACTTACAGTTAAGAACTTGTGCAGTTCGATGTTGCTGTTGGGATCGTTGGTGACCTCGAACAGCGGCTGGAAGATGTTGCTCAGGAACTCCTGGAAGTTGTTCATTATCTTGTTCGACTTGAAGATGTCGCTGTGGACAAACATTGTTCAATTAGAATACAACTTTATATGGAAATTGGTTACATAACAATTGTTTTAACAGAATCTGATTAAAATTTTGTGAAATTTACGGGCCTAGGTTGAACTGCTTCTTTTCGATAGAAGAAATATGTCTTCAGAAGAAATTAAGAAAGATCCGTCATATTCGTCATGGCCGTCGTTCGGTCTATAAGAAAGTTTCAGCACCCGGAATCTCATTTCCTACTTAACTACATAATGCAGTTTTCTACTGACTCCCAGGGCTCTGCCCGCTAGTTATTAAGAGAAAAGAAGCTTTTTTGATTTTCGATCTCCATTCTTCTACTATCTCCAAGTAAAATTTCATTAATATTGATTCGAAAGTTCATCTTTAAAATGCGTATCAAATAGACAGACTACATAAAATCATGCCTTTTTACCACAGGAATAGGCAGAGACCAAAGAACGCCACTTGGTATGAATTTTAGTCCCTAAGCTTCCTAAAACTTCCCTAACTTCATTGTCATCCATACAATCTATCTGATGTATAACATAAGTTTGATAACTCACTATAGTCGAGGTATCTGTATGAGCCAGCGCACGTTGTCTGAGTACACGTTGTACTGTATGGCCCACTTGGCCAGCTTGGCCCACTCGCTGGGACTCTTGCCGTAGATGGACAGGCGCAACTCCGCGTTCTGGTACTTACTCTCTTCCAAGTCTGATGCTACCTCCTGCAAAGAAAATAATGTATTATAACAATTTTCTTCGATAAATTAATTAGACTTTTTGACCGCCTCCGTAGCGCGACCAATAGTGTATCTAACTGCTGGTCAGGAGGGGTTCGATTTCCGAGTCGGGTAAAGTGCTATTGGTCATCTAATTTTTATTAGATTATTTTTCAGTAGTAGCCCGGAATATAGTACCATACCCCGTGAATGGCTATAGCTGTTCTCATCTTTCTTTCTCTTGCTTTCTTTTTGAGATAATAGCTAGTCTGATTTATACATATTAACTTACATACTCAATCAATCTGGAAACTAGTAAAGCTACACTGTAAAATGTCTGAATACGCAAACTAAATGTATTAAAAGAATAATCCTTCGATAAATAGTCACCAAGTCCTCATTGCTTTACGTCCAGACCAATTCAAAGACGAATTTTGTCCCCACTTTCCAACAACAGCTTTATTTACCCTGTTCAAAAGTTTTCCAGCTACGGGAGCTCACCTTAATGATCCTGGCGAAGTACTTCCCGTTCATGTAGTTGTCAGTCTTGAGGAACACCTCCCTCAGCCTGCTCTCTCCGATCGGGTTGTACTTCGCGTTGAACTTGTCGAACCGATGGAACGTGTTGCGGTCCTACAAGAAATTATACATTTAGGTTTATTCAGATCTTTGTGACTATTGCTGCTGCCTTTGTAGTTCGTCTGAGTGACTAGTCATATGTTTTCTCATTTAAAGGTTGAGAAATTTCCACAAGGAAAAACTCGGTTCGACTTTTTGTAGTTAGTAGTTCGTAGTTTTGATTTGATAGTTTGGTTAGTTCTTTTTCTAGTTCAGGAAATGTAAATAAATAAATGCAAGTCTTGGATCATACAAGCAACAAGGTAACTGCTCCCTTGGACTGAGTGATATTGTATACAACTGCTCATTATGGGGTCTCGGGTTGGATTCCCGAGCGAGGCAAATAATATAACTTTTAAATGAAATTTATCTTGAATTGTTGATAAAAGTAGCCCTAAAGTTGGTAACGTGGCTCGTACATATCAAATTCAGGCATTAAATTTTAGGGCTAAGGCTAATTTAAGGCATTTATTCTCGGCAATATGTTCATAGCGAAACAAGGTTGTATTTTCAAACATCTTTGCTTTCAGATGTTACAGGCGTGGAAGGAAACGAGGTTGTATTTCATCTATCTACACCTTCAGGTATAACATGAAGCTATAAATAAAACTTACAGCATGAACATCCAGCATGTCCACAGTGAGGTCATAGGTGCTGAGGTTCATGGACTGGAACACGGCCTTGAGCGTCATGGGCGAGCCCTTGTGCAGCGTGACCACCTCGTCCGCGTGCGTCTTCAGCGTCTTCTTGATGAAGCGCAGCAGGTGCTTCTGGTTCATGCAGGATGCTGCGTGGATGTGCGTGTCCACCTTCCTGGGGGACGGAAGAAGAAGTCATTTGGGTGAGGTTGTTTTTAGATTTTTATTGAGTACAGGTGAGGGAGTTCTTTTTGGACTGTTAATTGAAGATTATGCATTGTGTGTTACTCACTAGACTATACAAACAAATAATAAACTGTAACATATACTATTTATATACATAAAATCACGCCTTCTTCCCTTAGGGGTAGGCAGAGACTAGAAAACGCCACTTGCTACGATCCTTACAAACTTCCCTTGCCTCATTCACATCCATACATGTTGTCATACAGGACCGCCGGTTACTAGTACTACGCATCTGACCTTTTTCAAGACATCATACATTATCTGTATATTGCCTAAGCCCCTTATAACAAACTTTTTAGATATAGATCTTTACAAAAAATTTCGCCAGAATCATGTACCCCACTTTCGAAGATCTTACCAGAAACTTCTATAGGTAGGTATAGCAACTACCAAGTACCGCTACCCTATTAATACACTTAATAACCTAACACAAACGAACAAGTGAACCAGTTTTATATTTACCTGATGTTATAGAAGTCCCTGTGAGGGACTGCCTTCTGCGAGGCGAGCTCTCTCAGCTCGTTCAGTAGCACGTGCAGCTGGAACTTGGACGACAGGTACGACAGACGACGGTAGCAGAACGACTTACTGTAACAATACAAATATAGCCGTAATTACCTGGTCTTTTCCGAAAGAAAAAACAAATTGCCACCTCGGACCTTATGTTGTAAAGATATCTAAATCTTGTGTTTTTATTGAAGTTTATTTATTTATTATAAGTTCACTGTCAGTCAGTAATTTCAGGCACTTTGTTGGGCAAAGGATTAAAGCTTTTGAATGTACTTATTTTCGTATTTGGTATTACTGAAAAAATATTTTTCTAAATTCCCACACTGTTTTTATTTAACGTAAGTAGAATCAAAGAAAGGCATTATTTAGAAAAGACTTATTTTTTCACGAATTCGTCATTCAGTGAACAGGGTAATTTTTCGACTTGGTCTAAATGTGACTTACCTCGGTTTCCGAGTACATTTGGCGGTAGTTTATCTATTCAATAGCGTTATTTATATGAATTTAAATGCTATATTATAGGTAATATACTTCTTCTTCTTCTTCTTCTTCTTCTTCTTCTTAGCGTGTCGATGGCAAACAAATTATAATATTAATTTAAAATAGTATATAACTCTTTCTGTCTTGTCATACACTATAATAATAATAATATACTGGGCAAGAGTTTCCTAACAAATTCCCGTACCATACTCCTGAATAATTTAATTTATACTCACAGTGGTCCATCAGCAATCATATTGCACATAGTAGCCTTATCCTGTATGTACTGCTGCAGGTTGATGTACTCGTAGGGCAGACGCGTCTCCTTGCCGTCCTCGCCCTTCTTGTACAAGTTGAACACCCCGCTCTCAGACTTGATGGTGTAGCCCTTCGCGGCGGGGTAGGGACACTCCCACGGGTCCTTGCCCGCGCGGAATGGCGGGTGGACTATGTGGTCTGGTGATAAAGGACATTATATGAGAATGCTGTTCAAATAATACGTAAAATGTATGTAGGAAGCCCAGTCTATGCATACAGCGGTAATTTTGGTATAGCAAAGAAGTGTGTCTTTCAACATTCTAACAAAATAGTAATAATTAGCAAATCGATGGATGCATTAATGACTTGACAATGCAGACAGTATGCTAGCATATGATGCTACGCAAGAGCAGTTCTCAAGATATTAGGTCGGGGAAAAAGTCTTTTCGCATTATAGTAAGTATGTATGAGCTTGTAATATAATCTCTTTGACTTCAAGAATCACAAATGAGTGTTCGGTTCATTAGTCACGGTTCATTAGGTTTCTTTCAGTGAGCTCGTGAGGTACCCAAATATCGAGCTTTCTGTACAGAGAAAAGATTTGATTACAAGTTCATGTACATACTATAATGCGAAAAGACTTTTTCCCCACCTAATATTTATCGATAGATTTACTGTCTGCAGAGATATTTACTTTTCATATCTAATGATTTACACGATTTGGCAAAATGTACCCTTATGTTACTTAAGTGTTGAAGAACTAATAAAAGATTATGATTTTGACTGAAGATAAAATAAGAAAATACTATACTAAATACCGTTGAAAGGCCTTTATAGCCACAAAACTATGTCTTATGGCAGTGGTTCCCACCAGTGTCAAGTCAATGTGTGGTCCGGGAATCATTTCAAAATTTGAAATTTTTAGGATGATTACATTTTATTTTTAAATATGCTTACATAGTGGTCCCTGCTAATGAGAAAAATATAAAAAGTGGTCTGTCTAAGAAAAGGTTGGGAACCCCTGTCTTAAGGTGTGCTTACCACCCCCTCGTGGGTCTGCACCTTGTCGTGGTGAGGGGGCTTAGTAGCAGTAGCGAAGCCAAGACAGGCCCGAAGGGACCGTCTAGTTCTGGTGCCATAAGGCTCAGAACAAGGTCCCTTCATACCGTGCGGTGGTGCGCGAGCTCCACTGCGCGAGAGAGGAAGGAAAACCTCCATAAAAAACCAAACCAAACCGCAAACCTGGCTCAACTTTTGGGTCAGGATCGGGGGTCGCTTGTCGGAGGTCGGGGAGACAGCGATCGCGAGGAAGAAAACCTCTATAAAAAATCACTGTGCGTGTCCCTCTGCTTGCAGAGGACACAGATGTGGGACGGGTGATCCGTCGGTGGGAGGGCGGGCTCTCCCGGTTTCGGTATCGTCTCCGGGTGGGCAGACTTCAGTCACCGCCCTCAAACTCGTTATCCCAGCGGAGGTGTCGTGGTCACGTCTCGCGGCCAATGCTGGGACCGAGGGCCTTGCCTTAACTGGCCGGGCCAAGAGGACTTAACCTCAATAAAAAATTTAGTTTGTAAGATCCGGTGAAACCTGCCCGACCTCACCGTGTAATAGGGTTACCCAGGTACAGGGGGCTCTGCCTGGGTGGACGGTTTACTTCCCCCATACTCGTGGGATTCAAATGGAATTGTCAACTAAAAACAAAAACGAAGAAATCAGTGGGAGGGGCGAGAAGCCCAACTATGAGAAGATCGGGGGCAAAAAGCCCGGCAGTCTCGACTGCGCAGTTGTGGAGGGTCGTCACACGCCCAGTATTGCGCGACCCTCGTCGGTTGTCGGAGGAGGGGGTCCCAGGCCCCTTTCTCCTGTCATGGTGCTGGAGCGGCTCCCCTTCCATCTTGGGAGCCCCAGCGTGACGAGGATGAGACGAGATGCTCAGGAGTCCAGTGTCGATTCAGACACTGGCTCCGATATGAGCCTTGTTTTTGACGGCACTCATCCGTCAGTGAGTGGTCGCCTATGGCGAAAGAGACGCCCGCGCCCCGAGTCCGAGGAGTCGGATGGGGCGCGAAAGAAGAAGAAGGCGCAGAGCAAGCGGGGGTCGGAGGCTGACCCCGAAGACAAATCCGCCGTCCAACTGGCGGACACGATCCTGACCAATTTGGAGGCAGTCGTGGAGGTTGCCGACAAGTCCGGCAACCTAAAAGGGACGTTTGTGAAGTCCCTCAAAGACGCTGCCAGAAACATAAAACTGGCGGCGTCCGAATTGAGCCGAAGGTCCGCGTCTGAAGAAAACCTGGCCCTCCAGGCCCAGAACAGCCGGTTAAAGGCGGAGGTCGACCATCTTCACAAAGAAGTGGCGGCGCTTAAGGCCGTGGTGGAGAATATCAGCACAACCACCACCGGCGCCCAGCCCGTTACCACTGGGCAGGCGCCTCCGTCCATCGAACGCGCCATCGCCGACCTCCGCCTCATGGTGGACGCCCGATTCGGGGCTATAGAGGCTCGGCTTCCGCCGGAGCCTCGCATTCGTCCGCCCCTAGCGGCGGACAAGAAAGCGGTAGGGGCACCTCCTGTGCCCGCCGCTAGAGCGGCGAAGGCGGCGGCACCCACTCCCGCCGCTAGGAAAAACAAGACGGCAGCGCCATCTGCGCCGGCGATTGAGCCCGCCACCGTGCCGACACCAGTAGCTCCCTCGGCCAAAAACGGAAAGCGGGGCAAAAAGTCTCAGCCATCTTATAGCGCTGTTGCGGCCATGCCGACCAAAACATTGCCCGCTAACCCGACGGCTGCCGATGAGTGGCAGCTCGTCGGCAAGAACGGAAAGGCGGTAAAGGCGCCCAAAGAGAAGGCGCCGAAGACCGCGAAGAAGAAGGCGTCGAAGCTCCGGACTCCGAAATCGGCTGCAGTCGTCATAACACTGCAGCCGGAGGCGGCGAAAAATGGCGCAACATACAAAGACGTCATTGGGGACGCAAAGGCTAAAATTAACCTGGCCGACTTGGGCATTGGCCCCAACGACGTCAGGTTCAGGGTTGCTGCCACGGGGGCTCGGATGTTCGAGCTCCCAGGAGCGTCCGGAGCCGAAAAAGCGGATGCCTTCGCCTCCAAACTTCGCGAGGTCCTCGAGGAGAACATCGTCCGCGTGTCCAGGCCCACAAAAACCGCCGAATTACGGATCACGGGCCTGGACGACTCTGCCTCTCCGGAGGAGATAAAAGCTGCTCTCTCCAGGGTCGGCGAGTGCCCAGCGGACTCCGTCCGGCTGGGTCAGATTCGTCTCGGCCCTCATGGCGGAGGATCTATCTGGGCCTGCTGCCCAGTTGCGGCGGCCAAAAAACTCGTCGATGGCCGCCGTCTCTTGATCGGATGGGTGTCGGCGCGGGTGGAGCTTCTCCCACCGCGCGAGCGCCGTTGTTATCGGTGCCTCGAAGGAGGCCATGTCTGTGCGCGGTGCACGTCAGAGGTTGACCGAAGCGGCACGTGCTTCCGGTGCGGCAAGCCGGGCCACATTGCCCAGTCGTGCTCGGAAGCACCGAACTGTGCCGTTTGCGCCGCGGCAGGCAAGCCGGCGGCGCATATAGTTGGGAGCAAAACCTGCGGCCCACCAAAGGGTCAGAGGACGAAAAGCCAGGAGGAAAACCCCAAAAAGGGTAAGAAGAAGAAGAAGACGACTGCGAAGAAGGCCAAGGCCGCTTCGCAGGCATCAGACCGGCCCGCGGCTTCCAACGCCGCTGATGTGTCGGCAGACGTGGTGGAGATGGAGACCCAACATTAATGGCTCTCCATCTCCTCCAAACAAACTTGAACCACTGTGCCAGGGCCCAGGATCTTTTCTCCCAAAGCCTGGCACAGTGGTCCATAAAGTTAGCAGTGGCAGCAGAGCCGTACTTTGTTCCGCCCAGGGATGACTGGGCGGGTGATTTGGACGGCTTAGTAGCCATAGTCTCCCCGGCCGCTGTCGGAGTTCCGCCCCTCGTACCCACAGCGAGGGGCCATGGTTATGTGGCGGTCACATGGGGAGACATAGTCGTCGTCGGCATCTACTTCTCGCCAAACCGGAGCCTGGCCGAATTCGAGGCGTTTCTTGCGCGGATCGGCACCGTGGTCGGCCGTGATAGGTCTCGCCCCGCCTTGGTCCTCGGGGACTTCAATGCCAAATCCACGGCTTGGGGTTCCCCGTCTACGGACGCGCGGGGCGAGGAAGTGGAAGATTGGTTGGCGGCCACGGGTCTTGTTGTCCTGAACCGGGGTGCTGTGCACACGTGCGTGCGCTGGCGGGGTGGGTCCATAGTCGACCTCACATTCGCCAGCCCCGCACTTGCGTCTCGTGTCCAGTCCTGGAGGGTCCTCGAGGGGGTTGAGACACTATCTGACCACAAGTACATTAGGTTCAGCATCTCCCCGGTCACCTCGAGGGCCTTGCATACC
The DNA here is from genome assembly GCF_050436995.1 of Anticarsia gemmatalis. Lineage (NCBI taxonomy): Eukaryota > Metazoa > Arthropoda > Insecta > Lepidoptera > Erebidae > Anticarsia > Anticarsia gemmatalis. The sequence goes on along the minus strand of NC_134763.1, from coordinate 858,835 downwards.
CAGGAAACCCCGGTTGAAGTAGGACCGCGCTGGTCCCTGAAGCGCCTCGATAAAGATTTATTTATAGAAGCCTCCATCGTTGACGCCTGGACTTCGCAGGCGTCGGGAGAACAGCCCACCAACGTGGAGGCGGAAGCGGACAGGCTCCGGGCAGACATGACCCGCGTCTGTGATGTAGCGATGCCCCGCGTCCGGTTCTGTAACGGACGGCGGAAGGTTTATTGGTGGTCGGCGGAAATCGCGCAAATGCGCCAAAATTGTACAGCGGCTCGCCGCCGCTACCAGCGCTTCCGCAGGAGGCATCGCCGACCCCCAGACGCGGAGTCACAAGAGGCGGAGCTGTACGAGAGGTACAGAGCGGCGAAGAAGGCCCTGTCAACTGAAATCGGCAGGGCCAAAACCGCCGCCTGGGGCACTCTCCTGGAGACGTTAAACATTGATCCATGGGGGCGCCCATATCGTTGGGTCAGGGGCAAACTTCGCCCATGGGCCCCCCCGCTAACCCAGAGTCTCCAGCCCCAGGTGGTCGAGAACGTGGTGTCCGCTCTGTTTCCTTCCAGGGCGGCACACATCCCGCCGCCAATGGCTCCGCCGGGCGAGACGCCGACGACGACGATAGAGGAGGAGGAGGAAATTCCCCCGGTGACCCGGGTAGACCTGAGGGTGGCGGTGCAACGCCTCGCGGCAAAGAACACCGCCCCAGGGCCCGACGGCATTCCTGGCCGAGCGTGGGTCCTGGCTCGCGAGGCCCTCGAGCCCCGACTGTTAGGGCTCTTTAACGCGTGCATAGAAAGGGGCGAGTTCCCGGCGCTCTGGAAGACCGGGAAGCTCGTCCTGTTGAAGAAGGAGGGGCGCCCCGCGGACTCGCCGTCCGCGTACCGGCCCATTGTGTTGCTAGACGAGGTGGGCAAGCTCTTCGAGCGCATACTTGCAGACCGCCTCGTCACGCACCTAAGTTGTGTAGGGCCGGACCTAGCGGACCAACAATTCGGGTTCCGCAAAGGGCGCTCCACGATTGACGCGATCGCGCGCGTTAGGGCCCTGGCGGAGGACGCAGTAGCCCAGGCAGAGGTCGTCTTGGCGGTGTCACTCGACATCGCCAACGCCTTCAACACCCTCCCCTGGAACAGCATACGAGTGGCACTCGAATATCACCGAGTGTCACCCTACCTCCGCCGTATCATCGGGGCTTATTTGGAGGAAAGATCGATTATCTACCCGGGTCAAAATGGCTGGTCACGCCAAGTGGTGTGTTGTGGGGTTCCACAGGGGTCGGTTCTAGGCCCTCTCCTGTGGAACATTGGTTATAATTACGTTCTGCGCGGTGCGCTCCCGCCGGGCGTCGGTATATTCTGCTATGCCGACGACACACTGGTTACAGCCCGGGGGAAGACGCACCGCGACGCGGAGGTGCTGGCCACAGCTGGGGTCGCACAGGTCGTCGCTCGCATCCGGCGGCTGGGTCTGGAGGTGGCACTTGAAAAGTCGGAGGCCCTATTTTTCCATGGGCCCCGACGCCGCCCGCCTCCAGGATCCAGCATCATCGTAGGCGGAGTCCACATCGGCATTGCATCGTCGATGAAGTACCTTGGTCTAACTCTCGACGGCCGATGGGACTTCACAGCCCATTTCAGTCGGCTGGCCCCCAGACTCGTAGGTGCGGCGGGCGCTCTTTCACGCCTGCTGCCGAACCTCGGGGGGCCAAACAACACCTGTCGACGGCTGTACGCCGGGATCGTGCGGTCAATGGCCCTATATGGCTCACCCATTTGGGCCAATGCCCTGTCGGCCAAAAACATCGCCGCGCTGCGACGTCCGCAGCGCGTGATGGCCGTCAGGGCCGTGAGAGGCTACCGCACGATCTCATTCGAAGCGGCGTGCCTACTGGCCGGAACGCCGCCGTGGGACCTGGACGCGAAGGCCCTCGCGTCACTCTATACATGGCGCGAGGAGGCCAAAGGCGGAGGATCACTGCCAGCGCCTCAAGAAGTGGAGGCGCGGAGAGCAGAGCTCCGCCAAGATGTCCTGGCGGCGTGGAAGCGGCGACTGGAGGACCCCAGCGCCGGCCTCGTTACCATCGAGGCCGTGCGGCCGGCGGTCACGGAGTGGCTGGAGAGAGGGCACGGCGCGCTCACTTATCGGCTGACGCAGGTCTTGACCGGACACGGTTGTTTCGGCAAGTACCTGTGTCGCATAGGCCGTGAGCAGACGCCCAGGTGCCACCATTGTGGTGACTGCCCCGATACGGCGCTGCATACGCTGGCACACTGCCAGGCGTGGTCGTCGCAGCGCCGTCAATTGACCGGGGTAGTCGGGAGCGACCTCTCGCTCTCGGCCGTGGTTCTGTCCATGGTCGGGAGCGAGGCAGCGTGGTCGGCCGTCGCCTCGTTCTGCGAGGAAGTTATATCCGCAAAAGAGGCGGCGGAACGGGAGCGGGAAATCAACGCTCCCCTCCCTTCCCGCGCAAGACGCACTGGGCGTCGTAGGCGCCGGGATGATCTCCGGCCCCCGTGACGCGGACCTGTGGGCGGCGGAGGCGGAACGCTCCGTCGCCTGGACAGGGAACAGGTCCGAGAGGTGGGGAGTGCGCTGTGTGTTCCTGGCACACCCCCTTGAAGTGGAGAGCTAGGGGGGGGCAATCCTCGTGCCTGCCCCCGCTCGAAGTAGGGCCCGCATACAAAGCGAGCCGTCACCGGCTGGGACGCGGAGTATCCGATCGGAGGTACCGCGTCCTGGCCACGTTATGGTGACCGCAGAAGGAACACCGTCAGGTTTTTAGTCGGTATGCCCAAGTCAGCCGGAACGCCTTGCCGGCGGGAGAGCCCGACAGACCCCCGCTTTCCTCCCTGGGGCGGGACATGCAGTAATGCATTTTCCTGACGAAAAAAAAAAAAAAAAAAATAAAAAAAAAAAAAAGGTGTGCTTACCAGCAATGTGTCGTGTGTGCTTGTGGCTGGGCGTGTGCTGCGGCGCGTCGGCGTCCATGCTGCGCACGAAACGCGCCGTGATGGGCGCGTAGGCCTGCTGCGACATCTCCATGTAGCGCTTGCGCATCTCCAGCGCCTGCACCAGGTACGAGGATGCTTGCTGGAGGTCTTCTAGTGGCACCTGTAGGAGAGAATTTACTTTAAATACACATGTCGCTACGAAAATGTCATAATTTGGTGGTATTATCTTGATTGAGAAGCGTTAATCCCCTCAGACGGTACTATTGACTATGTAGAGTTTGACATTTAAAATGAACAGCGAAAATACTTTTTATGGCGCCTGTTAACGGCGCTGAAAAGACTCTCATAAAAAAAATCTCGAAAGCTAGTCGTTATTAATCGATAGCGGAAAAGAATCGCGCTGTTGCAATAGTCAAACATTATTCGATACCTATTAATAATTGTGTCTACAAAAATAATGTTTAAAGTATATTTTTAATATTCTTTTTAGTATAATTCTACTTACACCAGAAGTATCCTCCCCGCTGATAGCGACTCTCTGAAAGTGCGGTAGCACTAGGTCAGGTTCGTCATCGTCCGGGATTCGAAGCCGCGCCCCCTCCTCGAACACTGCGTTCGCGCCGGCCTCGCTCCCACCGAATGATCGCACTGACTGACCGCATTCTGCAGCCCTGTAGACAAAAATAAAACAATGAAAAATAAACCTCCAATTAAAAAAAAAAAACTGTTTGTTGGTATTTTTTTTCTTTTTTAGATAAAGCTGCAAGTTTTCATTTGTTTTAAACTATTTTTTGAGCTTTGGTAAATATAAACATATTTATTTTACAAGTTTGAGAAACTCAGCAATAGCTGATAATTTATTCTCTCTTAGAAAAGCTTAATTATTGTTGCAGCAAAAGAATAGCACAGCATCGTACTGTTTAGATATCAATCAAAAAAATATTTATTTTTATTCAGGCTACTGCCCATTAGTACCCATAGATATGGTCCATGGTATCATAAACCGAAAAATGAAAGAACTACGGTACCTAGCGATATTGCCAAATAATGATAAGAAACAGCTCACCCAATAACCGATACTATCAACATAGATAACAATCATTTCGCAATAAATTCCGTTTAATATCCGCATATCAAACACTCATCAACAAAACTTCAAGTACTACCCATCAGATACCACAATATGACATTAATCAAGCGTATTTAATGAACTGACCAGCCATTGTTCTGCCCACCCCCTCTCGCAAATATTACCACAGTAATTAACGTTTAGGCTATTGTGGCTAATTACTTTTCGGAATGATCGTTAGGGAGTGTTTACATTGGAAACATAGCTTTGTAAAGAGCAAATTGACCTAATTTGAAACTGAAGAGGTCGTAACTCGTTGCTGTCAAATTTTGAGGCCGTATATTTGAGCAAATTCCGATTAAAAAAGTGCTCACAACCAAATCTAGGTAAGCTTTTTTTACCACTCACTTTTGGACGTTTTATAGATCCATAGCCGTTAGTAAGTCGTTATACTCGGACATTAGGTTCATCACTTATTTTTGTAGCTAAAGTTGGCAAAAGTAAAGGAGGAAATAACTTGTAGAAGTAGGTACTGGTTTCATAAGTTTAATTTTTTGGTTAAATGCGTGTTCGCGTTAATTCCCGTATTCTATTATACATTAAACATGCAACGCGAGAGTTTAAAAGTTATGTTTGAACGACTGGCTTCCAAAAGGGACATTAAAATTTTTAGTGGACAGACCACATAGCCGAATATTTCGCTGCGTGTTATATCCCAACTGTTAATTAGGTATAGAAGTAGGTACTTATCTGTTCTGCTATATGTGCCTATGCCTCACAATACGCATTAAGTCATCTATGGAACTTAAACCTGGATGTAAACTAGTCCCAAAAATTAAGGGATATAAAAAAAGAATCCAAATTTTTGGGTGATTTTCAACAAGCTGTAACTCCGAGGAAAATGGTCGTACAGAAAAAATAAAAAAAACAAATTGTAGCTTCAAGTGTCTAATTTTTAGATATGACCATGAAATTTTTTTGTCACGGCCAGGTCTGGAGAAATCCAACGACAACTACCAAAAAAAAATTTTTCAAAATTTTTTCCCTCCTAAAAAAAAGTCCACGGGCTTCAAAAATTTTTTTTTGATTCTTTCGTTCTAAATTTCTTTTAGAAAATTTAATCCTCTTTAATTTGCCGTATTCAAAAAGCCTGTACGACGATTTGCCACGGAGTTATCGTCAATCAAAGCAAAAAAGTTATTTTTGACTTTGATATTCAATAACTCCGGAAATAATGATCGTACAGGAAATCAAAGGAGGGTTTTGAAAACTGCACAATATTCTCTATAAGAAAATGTAAACATCTTCTAAGAAAAAATTTTTTTTTGAATTGAAACCTCGGACTGAAAAAAAGACAAAAATTCGCGAAATTAAGGATATTTGGATAACTTGGTATAACTTTGGATAAAATCGATGAACGAAGAATATAATCGGTAATTTTTCAACCTCAAAGTGTCCCCTAATATCCCTCAAAAATTCAAAGCGCTGCGATTTTTTTTTCATTGTGCCCCGAAGCTTCAAATTCTTTGTTGTTGCAAAAATCACCATTGTGAGCAATTTTGTGATTTTTATTCATTTTTTTAATAAACATTTTTTTTTCTCTCTAAAATCTTTATTTTTTCGATTAAAAATCAAATCGCGTGCCTATGCTCACTCCACGACATCGTCGAGCCCGATTGGCTTATGCGCATGACCATCACGATTGGGGTCGTAGACAGTGGACCAGTGTCTTATGGACTGACGAATCTCGATTTTGACTTCATGGCAGCGATAGACGATCTCTCGTTTTGCGATTTGCTTTTTAATCGAAAAAATAAAGATATTAGAGAGAAAAAAAAATGTTTATTAAAAAAATGAATAAAAATCACAAAATTGCTCACAAAGGTGATTTTTGCAACAACAAAGAATTTGAAGCTTCGGGGCACAATGAAAAAAAAATCGCAGCGCTTTGAATTTTTGAGGGATATTAGGGGACACTTTGAGGTTGAAAAATTACCGATTATATTCTTCGTTCATCGATTTTATCCAAAGTTATACCAAGTTATCCAAATATCCTTAATTTCGCGAATTTTTGTCTTTTTTTCAGTCCGAGGTTTCAATTCAAAAAAAAATTTTTTCTTAGAAGATGTTTACATTTTCTTATAGAGAATATTGTGCAGTTTTCAAAACCCTCCTTTGATTTCCTGTACGATCATTATTTCCGGAGTTATTGAATATCAAAGTCAAAAATAACTTTTTTGCTTTGATTGACGATAACTCCGTGGCAAATCGTCGTACAGGCTTTTTGAATACGGCAAATTAAAGAGGATTAAATTTTCTAAAAGAAATTTAGAACGAAAGAATCAAAAAAAAATTTTTGAAGCCCGTGGACCTTTTTTTAGGAGGGAAAAATTTTTGAAAAATTTTTTTTTGGTAGTTTTCGTTGGATTCCTCCAGACCTGGCCGTGACAAAAAATTTTCATGGTCATATCTAAAAATTAGACACTTGAAGCTACAATTTGTTTTTTTTATTTTTTCTGTACGACCATTTTCCTCGGAGTTACAGCTTGTTGAAAATCACCCAAAAATTTGGATTCTTTTTTTATATCCCTTAATTTTTGGGACTAGTGTATATGAATGTATGTTACATACCCGGTGTCAGTAAGCACACAAGTGTAAACGCGTCTCGTCTGCCACTCGGCCTAATTAGCAAGCACTTGATGTCGGGAATTACGTTAAAATTCCACCTTCTTCTACGTTACGTTGTTTATTTTATTAGCAGCCAGTTTTGTGTTAGCCGACATTAATATGAAACAAAAACCATTACTAGATTGCTCATTTACCGATTGGTTTATTAAAGACCTAGGTTACGATGTGTACTGAATTCTATCAAGTGATTTGCGAAACGTGAAAAAGGTTTCGCTTTGCCTTGTCATTATTTAACATGGTTTAATAAATCGCATGGCAAAAGATTGGCGTTCTTTAGCTATTAACTATTATTATAATTACAACATATTGAAGACGAGTAGTTAAGGCATTTGCCTCTGACAAATGTTTGAGAGTGCTTTAAACAGCTTTTAAAGGAATGCAAAGTCCTCAATCCGCATTAAGTTTCAACAGCATGAAGCCTCCCTACCTCACTGATTTCAGAATGAAACCCTTGGCCAGTGCCAGAACATCAAGGAATTAAAATCCAGGTAAAATCCACGTTGGCGTTAATACCTGCATGATAATAGACTGTCTGTCTGTTACGAAAGTTTAAAAGTTATTATTATAACTTGCACACTATTAGTGCTTCCATACGTAAGTGTTCTGTACCTCCCACACAATGCAGGTTTAGTAAAATGTCAGCCACGTGTAGCGCAGTTATCACAACACCTGAGGCGAGAGGAAGTCGTAGGAGACTACACAAATAACTACGCGAGTGATATTTGACGCCGGACATTGAGACTAAATGTTTATAAGTCAGTTTAACTGCTGATTATGTGGTAATTAAATAAGTAGTCGTATAAAATAGTGTTTTATGGTAGGTGTTCATTTCTATAGTCGAACCATTTGGCAGCCTTGTTTGCGGCTTACAAGATTTGCGGCTGGCAGAGGTTTAAAAACTATGGAATATTGAGCATTTGTTACCCGCAGGATTATACAATTGACGGTGATTTATCTAATACGGCAACTTTTGGTTAATAGATCGAACATGCTAAGACTTTCAACTAAGTTGTCAGACTACAGCGTGGGTCATGTCTTCTTAGGGAAGTATAAGAAAAACTTAAAATTATGTTAGTTAGTTCAGGATAAACTGTTAAGCTTGATATGAGAAAGAGAGAGAGGGAGAGAGAGAAAACTTGTAGAGATTTTATGAAACAAAAAGGTAAAAATATTTTGGTTTTAAACTAATACAAGACTACCTACTATATAGGTACTTAGGGAAAGAATGTGTGACTTTTAACAAAAGAAGAATCGCAGAGGAAATCGATCTGAACTCAACGACTGACTGAACTAACTGAAAAGAAGACCGCAGGGATCACTACTCTCGATAATTAGGCCTCGGAACTAAAGAACAAAAATCTGAGTTCATGTGTATACTTTTTACCTTTGAACATCAAAGCAATTAAAACTTATAGCTCTCCTAAACACTTCAAAACCTCCAAAACTAAATCCTGGATCCACCAATGTTGGTAAGCATAACAAAAAGATTTCGTCAAGTGCATGAACGTGTTCGATAACAATATAATCATATCAGAACCATCTCAAACATACCCTAAGATCTAAAACCCTTTTAATCCTACGAATATACCTCTAATAAATGCGGAGGTTAGTAAGGATGGATGTAGCTATGTTTTTTACTTTTCCACGAAAAAACTACTGAACGGATTTAAAAGAAAAATTAATACACATTACACAAATAGTTTATACCCTAAATTAACACATAGGATACTGTTTACTACAGAAAATATTTCACGCGGATGAAGTCACGGGCGGGAGCCAATTAAATTTAACCAAACATAGTATTAATACTATAATATAATATGTAGGTTCTTCTTTCTTTTTCTTTTTTTTTTTTTTTTTTTTTTTTTTTTTTTTTTTTTTTTTTTTTTTTTTTTATTTTAGACAACTCCCGCACTAAGAATTGCTCTTGTGTCGCGGGGACTTTTACAAACATACAAACAACGGACACAAAGCACAACCAGACCCGAAACAATTATTTGTGGATCGCACAAATAATTGTCCCGTGTGGGAATCGAACCCACGACCTCCCGTTGCAGTGGTATCGGCGTGGCGACCTAAACCACTGCGCCACAGAGGCAGTCAAAGGTATTATCCGTACATTTCTGAGAGGAGCAAGTATTTGTGTGCAACACAAATTGTGAAGTGAACAATATTATTCTCGTAACGAGCTTGTTAGTAGTTCAGTTATTAATTCGATACGCTTGGTATTTTATATATGTTTGTGGGTTTTGCTACACAGAGCTCATAGTAGACGAATGGACTCGTAAGGTACCTAGAATTCAGAAGATAGGTCTAATTCCTATTCTTCCTCTTCTTAGTGGTCAACGTAGTGTCAAAATAGTTCAAGCCGCCCGAAGGCAACTTAATTTCGTATTAATTATTAGATATTACTTATTAAGAAGTATTTTTTCAAAAAATGCAGTTGTCAGATATAATTTTTTACCACGTAAGATTAAACCATGAGGCTTTTCCCGAGACATAATTCTTCATTAGATTAGTATAGTTCCTGTAGTCACTAGAGCATTTTTTAGGCAAAATATCCGATTTTATGATCTGTCAAAATTTCAGACATATGTAGGTACACACATCAATCATTTTGCAATATCTATCCCAAAAAAAACATACCTTCTACCAAAATAATAGCAATAAAAAACAAAAATTACCATGAATTCCTTGTGGAAGTCCACTTTTGGCACTCAACTTTGCTTCCGAACATTTTAAAATCAACTGTCACATTCACATTTCCCGCCGAAAATATTAAAAAGAAAAAAGAAGCACAGGCACACACTATCCAGCCAGTACCGAGTGACACGCGATCAGAATTGCAATCGACTAACAAGTGACGCGCGCCATCCCTCGCAGTAAGGGTTAGTGTTGTACCAAGGTTAATCCAATTACTAGCCACTAATAATACAGTCTTAGTTTAGCTTCAGTTACGTAGACGAAGAATGTCGATTGAAAATTCATTTGCCGAAATGTGACGGCAAAAACTCTTACTGATTGTCGCGATTTAAATGCTTAGGTTTTTAGTTAGTTTTAGCTGTTAGTAATCGTACTTAGAAAGTTATACCTTTATCTTCAATTACAGAAATACTGTCGTCTATAACATCTAACTTCAGTACCTTAAACAAACCCTACGGCTAGCGGCTTAGGACAAATCTCAGGTTTGATTCTTGAGTCAGACGTTCTCAATTGCTACTGAATTTTAGTAATTTATTTATTTAATACCAGGTGATTATTTATTTATACGATCTATGCCTACCCCTATGAAAAAAGGCGTGTTTTTATGTATGTATGTATAAAGCTTTTCTATCTTACACGCTCTACATGTAAAACAATTCAATTCAGCAGACCTACGTCAGCAGGATTAAATCATCAGTGTAGCGAGATGCAACGCAAGACATTGAATCGATACATTTATAACAAGTATATTATTGGCGCAGGATAGCTCGTAAAGCTGTTTAACAAGGCGCGGTTATTGCTTGCAGACAATACGATATTGCTATTGAATTAATTGTCTATTCAATTGCAGTTAGCACTCGTAACTGACGGTCCTGTATGATAAGATGTATGGATGAGAATGAGGCAAAGGAAGTTCGTAAGGATCGTACCAAGTGGCGTGTTTTAGTGTACCTACCCCTATGGGAAAAGGGTGTGATTTAATGTTTTTTTGTATGAATTGTACTCCCTCTACATATTCGTCTATCAATCCACAACACAACCCAACTGAGGTGACCTAGAGCGATTTAAGTGAGTTTTTCACCAGTACTGAGTTTTTTACACAATGAGCTTGCTAAGGTTGATATCTGAATGGGTGACTATATTTTACATACTGATATCATGCGTGTTTCGGAAGACACGATGAATTGTTGGTGCCGGCTGTCATTTCCAAAGATCTTTGACAGTCGTTGTAGGAAGCTTGAAAGTCTGCCAATGGGTCTTACCATGGGATACCGTGTTATTACCCAAGGAATTGGGTTGTGGATGTCCGATAGACAGTCGCTCTGAGTAAAATAATGGCATTCAGCTGCATCCGGTGAGACTGGAAGCCGTCTCCAACATAATTGGAAGAAAGGCTAGACTGATGATGAACTATTAATATTATGATTCCGGACTGCAAAACCGAAAAATTTTTCATAATTTTCATACGACCCCAAAAGTAAGCAAAATATTAGACACATATAAGACGTACATAATATAACACGTTAGAATACATTATGAAAGGAAGTCCATATTTCTTTCAACATGTACTTCCATGGCCTCTTGGGGCAGGTTGTAAAGATGACCTCTCATACAAAACGCGGGTGACCTGCGCCCGACATAGCGACATCTCGTTAAACGGCTACAGGTGGTGTCCTGACCCGTGTCCAATTAACCATACGACCAAATAGCACTTAATCTATGCAAATAAAAATGGATCACTAATTATATGTACGCGCATAACTTTTGAGCAACTAGATTAAGTTGGATAATTATTGTGTAACTGCCGGGACAAGGTTTGCATGGGATTGATAGGGTCAAATTTTCCTTACGAATTCGGGCCAGTCCGCTAGTTTGAAACAAATATCTATGTAATTTTTTAAGTTATGTTCAGACCAGAGAAATGTAGATATAGTAGAGAGCCGTGATAGCAAGATTCACGGCTGGCGGGGGTATACAAGATTCAGAATATAAAACATCGTATCGCTCCGTAGGCCGTAAATATTAAATCAATTATTAATAAAATTGCCCAAAAGTAAATGGGTGATAGCATTAAATCTTTACAGACCTCTTACTTCCTTTCCGTTGCAGTCCGAAAATTGAGAACTACTTTACAGTATGACTAATTTGTACCATACAAAAACTACCCGTTCTGCTCATATTGTAACCAGCAATTGTTGGCAAAGGTCACACGTGCTACACTCGCTCTGGTTCAAGGCTCCTCAAATAGGATTATCACTCGTTTGTGCCAATAATATACCTATTTATCGCTTATCTTTTGAGGGTATATGTATGTCGAGTGTGCGAATTAAAAAGATTGTTATTAGTTTGATGGAAAACAACTGGTTAAAAATAGAGCTGTCAAACTTTTATGTACCTCTTAGTAGGTTAATTTAGTTATATATTTTGCCAGTTTCATGACAATTTAAATCTATATGTCAGTGAAAAAGATAAAGTGCAGAAAGCCTACGTGACAAGCTAATATAGTGTTTTTATCTAAGCATCTAAATGTTAAATAATAAGCTGCCGGAAATTTGCTTAATTGCCCAAAAGCGTAGCAGCTGAAAAATTGGTGCCGAAAGGTAAAATCCCCATGTCCATTAATTAGGAATGCGATCTGCATTTCTAATCTCTCTCTTCCTGGCTATTCGTCCCATATGGTTGTGGATAGAGACGTAAATATCTTAATGAAGGTGATTATTGTTTCCAAATTAACAGTTTAAACTAATCACAGAATCACTATACAATATTTCAGGTTTAAATCTAGCTCGGCCGTAGTTTCTAGACCTCGAGGGATTGGAGCTTTCATGTAATAGACTTAATGCGTTACTGACCTCGGATGTAAACGGAGTATTATATTCAAATATGTACCACCTCACTTAAAGGGCTAATCACTTATGTGGTGTGCCTTTGGTGCTTCCTATTTCGATACCTACATATAAATTAACTAGCTGACCCGCGCAACTTCACTTGCGTCACATAAGAGAGAATGGGTGAAATTTTCCCCCATTTTTGTAACATTTTTTACCGGTACTCTGCTGCTCTTAGTCTTAGCGTGATGATATATAGCCTATAGCCTTCCTCGATAAATGGGCTATCTGACAATGAATAATTTTTCAAATCGGACCATTAGTTCCTGAGATTAGCGCGTTCGAACAAACAAAGAAAGGGCGTGTTTTAAGCGGGTGGTTAAAGCTAGTTTTCTAATTTTCTAATAGTTCGTTAATAACCTGTATAAACTAGTCTATTTTCGGCATCGGCTATTTAGTAATAGTTTGGTACACAGTATTGTTTGTTTTAACACAATGTATGAGTTTCACAATGGCGTCCACGAGGTGAATAGCTTTAAAATAGAACTTCCTCAATTGTGATGTTTTTGACCTCCGCTAACAAAGCATTTAAAAAACAATCGTGTATTGATTCTATAGAGAGAAATACGAATACTGCTAAGTTCATAGGACTGTTCGCCGCAGTTGGAAATGTTGAAAGATTGGGAAAAATATCTATTAATAAAGAGCTACTTTCTTGGTTTGAACTCCCTAAGAAAAACAAGAAGTAGATAAAATTTAAAAATTCTGGTTGTGTTGAAAGGTCTATTAATTGAGGAAGGCATATTAGGTTAAAGAACATCACGCTATTGCTAATAGGAGTGATCTGAGCTGATTTACTATAAGTAGTTGTTCCAGTTTTAATTCTGTTAATTGTGACTTAACCTTTAACAAATTATTTCTAAATAATTTTGATAATTTAAATTGTACTCATAGTCATTAAATGAAGGCTTTTTATAATAAATTTATTAATATAGTATAAATCATGGTATAAATAACCTCCAAAATTAAAGGGATCTTCCCAACGGGTCATCAATATGTACGCTACTAAAACTGCCTCATTTAGCGTAAGTTTTAATCTCCGTTGTACAACTAAGATAGTTAATAATTACTTTACATGCACTTGGTATTCCACTAACTTTTAAGCTTCCACTTGGGAAGCCTTAAATATGCAGCGGACGTAAATGTGCTTTCGATAACTTTACAGTCGACTGAGTTATAAGTACTTATTGATATATTAATAGTATACCTTCTCATAGTATTTTATGGTCAATTGTTTGACACCTAAAATTATTTTACATGTTAATTTCTATCTAATGACTAATAGAAACCTAAGAGTGAGAGGTCATTCAATTGGAAAAGCAGTTTTGTTTCACGGAAGTAAAAAATATTCCGGAAAGTCGCCACTCTAGAGGGAAAGCTAAGTTTTATGATGATACCTATGAAACATCAACTCGGTAACCGTCTATAGAAAGCCTAGATGGAGGTAGTCGAAAAATCTCTTGCCTTATCGAGCTAACGAAAGAGCTACATGTTTGCTTTGCATCTGACTTTAGTTTTGCAACCCTTTCAGAGTTGAGTCTGATTAAAAAAAATGCTACACAATTCTTCTGCAAAAACTACACGAATTTATTTGACGTCAATGTTCTGGTTTGAGGCTCAATTATCTTACGCATAACTACTAAATCCACTTATAATAAATCCGCCAATATTTCTTTAAGATCTTTTTGTACTTGGTACAGACCTGATGTTTGCATGTTTGTAAAAGTCTCCGCGACATAAGAGCAATTCTTAGTGCGGGAGTTGTCTTTTAAAAAGAGAAAAGAGAAGAGTTAGAAGCTACTTACTTGACATTCAGCTGTCTCTGTATGAGCAGCTTCTTCTCGATCTGTTCTATGGGGAACTGCGGCACTTCGTACGGCGCCGACAGCTCATTGGGCAGCTCTCGAGGCGCCTCCGCACCTACTGCGCTGGTCGGACTCTCGCTCCCTGCAAGGAAAATGGAGTTTCATCAGCTGATACTCAATGCTCAAAGAAGGTACGCTACGTAGGTCTTAATAGCTAAGGTACACCGTGGTTAAGATGGTTGCCACGCCATTATCGGCGTTCTAGGCGTCAGAGATTCAATTCTCATCACAAACAAAAAAGTGGGCTGTAAAAGGTCCAGTAGGTATTTTATGTTTTAACATCCCTGGCGAAAAATAGACTGTGACCACCAGTCAGAAATATTTATAAGTACATAATCGAATACCAACCCTATTTCGAATAGTAGCTTATAGTTGGAATATTGAAAAAAATCTAATTGCAGAGAACATGGTGTGTCGTTATTTTTTCGATATATTCTACGTTTGTTTTTTCACCGTAGCCTGTAACAACGATCCAATTACTAAGCCAGGCATTCGATTCAAACTTTCAATAGCGTCCTATTTCCATTTCAAGCCTTCAATTCTGCTGGTTTTTATAACATCACGCCTGTTATACCCGAAGTTACAGATATGCGAGCGTAACACCCATATTTGGCTGTGTATAATGTTAAAATTATGCAAGTTTGTAGCCAATTAGGCTTATTAGATAATAATGTAAACAAAACCTGAAAAATTCTTTGGCTTTTTACATCATCATTAAACGAAAACAAAACATGTCATAATCAGCAGTCGCATAAACGGCTAGCGATACCAGTCCAACTGTTAAGTTGACTATTACGTAATAAATTCTTCATTTTAAACTAATTAATTCATACTAGCGGCACGCCCGGACAACACCGGGTACACCTTTACAAATTATACACTAAAAGCTTCTTCAAGTATCACTGTATCTAATGGCAAAATTCAAAAGTAAACATCATGAAAATATCGCGAACATACGGACAGACAAATGTAATATTTCAGTAGTAATGAAGTGATGGCCATCCACGTGAGTTCATAATCCCTATTAGCGGAATAGCGTATTATCTATGGTCCAGATAATGTCACTTTCTATCACATACTACTCCGATCTATTGATAAGATAGTATAATAATTGACACTTCCTAAAATAATAATAATATTATAGGTGCCTATATTCATAGTTGGTGTATTTTCCTCATAACGGGGGAACTTTCTCGAATTAATCTATAACTTTTTTCTCTTTTTTTACCCATCACTGTTCTCCATGATAGCCGAGTGGTTTAAGTTGGCACCTCCCACGCAAGTGGTCGCAGGTTCGAATCCGAGGCAAGACACCAATGACTTTTTGAAGTTATGTGTGTATTAGAAATAATTATCACTTGCTCTAACGGTGAAGGAAAACATCGTGAGGAAACCTTGCATGCCTAAAATTTGTTTAATACATTTATTGAGGGCATGCAAAGTCCCCAACCCGCACTTGGCCAGCGTGGTGGACTCAAGGCCTAACCCCTCCCTCGTTTGTGAGGAGACCCTTGCCCAGCAGTGGGACAGATATGGGTTATTAAAAAAAAAAAAATCACTGTTCTCCATCAAGGGCTTCCTCCCAGATTGAGGAAGGGGTCAGGTCTTTAGTTATTTACTATTATTAATGATAAAAAATATGAGGGTTTATAAAAAAAGGTTGGTTACTTATAAGCGAAAAAGTACTGAATGGTTTTTGATAAATTTTGCCATATAGGTTGTTTATATCCAGAATTATTACAAAGGCTTCTTTTTGAACTGAAAAAGAACCTTACACGACAACAAATGTCAGGCCAAAAGCAAAGATATAAATATAATAGTAAAGTTGCCGAACCCCAAAAATTATTTGGATACTTTTACCTTTTTGAAAATAATTAATAAGTACGTCAATTAAAAAGCGGACCAAAAGCTAGATCTAAAGTTTTTGATATCAAAATCAAATAACCGACATTCAACCCCAAAATATGATTGCGCAAGTATATTACCAAAACATTTCCAATCTCTATGTAAACACAATATGTTTAAGTAACACGTGAGAAATAACAATAACTAAATAGTTATAACAGTTATTGAAGATAGTTGTATATTTCGTCCCTGACCTCAGATAACCCCTCCAAACTGTAGCGAATTGATAACCAACACGTTTCGCTAACCGTTGTTATTTTAGTTAATTATGTATTTTATCAAAACAATTTGATAAATATGACGTTAATAGTATATTATAATGATAGGTCAAATAAAGACAGTCGACTTTATTATTGTGAAATTAACTTTATACCATGTTTTAGTTTATTTAACTCTATTTTTATTTCAAGATATAATGATAGCAACTAGTACACTGATAATGAGGTCGGAGATTCCATGGGTCGGGTTTTCTTAATTTCTATAGGAATATGGATCAGTAACCTGAATCATGGTCATTCCATAGATGGGTGACCGCTTAGTGGTATTTGCGCTGGGCGTGTCCATGCTTCGGAGGGCAAGTAAACAGTCGGATCCGGCTGTTATCTACTAAGGTAACAGTCGTTAAGCCATGTCAAAGGCCTTCGGGCGGCTTGAACAACTTTGACACTAGGTTGACCACTGACCATACGATAAGAAAAAGAAGTAGCCTGAAGTTTTGTAATATGCCCGTTGTATGGCTATAGACTGGCCCCCTATTACATAGGATAGGACTAACAATAAAACGTACATTAACTATTAACCACACATTTTTACACCTTCGGGTATAACCATAGAATTGTAATAATAAATAGGTACATTAGGTACTATAGTTTAGCTAGTGTATAATAAAATAGAATACAGTATTTTAATACACGACGTTTCGGCGCAGTTTATCCTTTGACCTTTGCCAGTTTGACCTGCGCCAAAACAGGCATTGCAATATAATACACACGCAAAGCTCTAATATAATAAACATGCAACGCGAAACTTTCAAAGTTATGATAGCTAGGTCGAGATATTCTAAGCATCTGTTAAACATTCAGATCTGAAGATCAAATTATCAACTAGGTAATATTCTGTATAGATAAGTGATATCATCGCGTTAGACTAGATTAAGTTATCTAGACTATATCTAGGTCACAGAACAGGCTGCCCGCCGGACACTAGCGCCCGTATCTAACTAAGTTAGTCTTTACATCGTAGTTTATGTATTGAAAGAGAGACTGTTAATTAATTAGTGGTATTGTACTCTACGTTTACAATATTTCTTATTTTAATAAGACTGCCGATTAAGAGGTCTCGCGTTTGATTCCCTGTCAGGTAAAATGCTATTGATGATGTCTAATTTATATTCAAAATATCTCTTGATAGTAATCCGGAGTTTGGTAATGTACCCGGTATATAGCAATAGGCTCGCCATCTATGGCACTTAGATAAATAATAAATGGCGAAAAGCGGGGATATTTCATTCACCTCTGCATAAATCTCCGAGTAATGCCGAGTATAAGTTCTAAGTTGACACCGGTACATTAATACGGACTTTTAATATGTAAGGTTTCATCACGATTTCCTTTACTGTTAGAACAAGTGACAATTATTTCTTATATACATAGATTTACCTAACTCCAAAATTTATTAAAATTCTTGGAACGACTTATCAAGTCAAATATACACCATTTAGAATCACATTCAACCTGTAATTTCAAGGGCATAAAAAAGAAAATTTAACTTGAAATTTCAAAGGCATAAAAATTCAAAGTTCAGTTGCTAGTCAGTTAAATAAGTACTAGTCACATGTTTTAGTTTATCCGCCAACATAAAATCGTTAAGAAAGTGAACGGTCTGCCAACACGCTCGTTCAAATGTATACGCAATGCGTACTCACTACTGCCGACATTTTTATTTACAGCTATGTACAATATTAGACCAGATATGTACTCAACCAAGTAAATACATAGCTTGTACTATTTACTATAGTGATTGACATTAATGTCAATAATATGGCTATACTTAATGTCATTCAAATCACAAGTTGAAAATATTTCTAATAATATATTATTTAAGTTCAAAGTTACACATACTTAGCACATAACTTTAATGTAGCGAAATTCTTTTAACTAGAAAATCTGTGGTACTATTAAATTCCTTCGAGGCGCAGTGGCTTAGGCCACCACGTCGCTATCATCGCGTCGGGGGGTCGTGGGTTCGATTCCCACACGGAATATTATTTGTATCTATAATTGTAAATAAAATGATAAAATCTATAATAAATATCTATCCACAAATAATTGTCACGGGTCTGTGTTCTTTGTGTGTGTTGTTTGTATGTTTGTAAAAGTTCCCGCGACACAAGAGCAATAATTCTTAATGCAGGAGTTCTCTTTATTAATATAAAAAATATGGCTTATCCTTATACTACAAAATTATCTCAACAAACGAAGTGTCTTGTTAAAGAGTTAATAAACGCAAAGCTAAGTGAATTTCAGTGTAGTGTCTCAATGTATAGACTAATTGACATTAAACAATGTAGAGAACGAACTGAACGAGCAAGTATCTCTGCCTTAGATGTCAGTCTTAGAATTATTTACTTGGTGAAAGTCTAACTTAACTGGCATGTGTCTGATTGATTAATTACGTATTACTACTTGATAATTAACTTTCTTTAGTCCAAATTATACAATTTTGACGTATCGTTTCAGTTCAACGTAATTTTTTTCAATCGTTTATAAAACTGGCCACACGAAAAAAATATCCAAACCAAAAAATACTTTATAAATTAATTCTATATTTAAAAACACAATAAAATAAAATTATTAAAAAAAGAAAATCATTTATTAGCATAATCATTCTAAATATCATTTATTTAAATGTCAGACGTGCTAACAACACAAGGGTGACAACGTTATTACGAAAAATTGAGACTGTCATGAAATGAAAACCTTTCAAAGGAAAGTTGGAATTCTAGGAATAAATACGAATATTTCAATATAAATATACAGAAACATTTACATTTCCTAGAAATATAGTATTGGAACTCCCGTTAAGCTGGCCTGACCTACATAACTCTATAAACAAAATGCTATCGATTTATACATCATGACTCTATTATATTCGATTCAATGCACTCACTAATTGCAAGATTTCTTCGAAGCACTAAATATTATTTCTGAAATAAACATTCCCAGTTCAAAGAAAAGCAATTAGTTTATGAACTAAAAGAAATATACGAAGTTTTCTTTAGGAATCACTTTGAACCGCCAACGATATTATTGAAAGTTTAGTTTAGTTTTCACGTGGCTTCATTCTTTTTATTTTTAACCGACGTAAAAAAGAGGAGGTTCTCGATTCAGCCGTATATTTTTGTAAAAAAATGTTCGAAAAGTAAAACAATTTTTCAAAAGTACGTAAGAAGTTATGGCCTCATGGCTGTTATCAATATTTCTGAATAAGCATAGGTTAGCTTATCATTTTAGACATTCGCTGTCTCTTTATGTAACGAATAAGTTATCTCACACTTATTGTTAAGCTGTGTTACTAACCCCTGATACTTAACTAAAACAATCTGCTTAATTTTTTTTTCACACTATTAATGTCACTTTTATTTTTTGGGTAGCCTATAATAATACACAGCTGGGCAAAGACCTCCCCTATATTCCCCACTATATTACAATTAAAATATAATTACGTCTGGTCTCCTCTGGTGGTGGAGTATCCTGGGACTCGGAAGGTCGCCTCACGTGCCACAGATCTTTATCAAAACTGTACATCGTGAACAAAGTCACTATTCACAACACAATATACAATATTACACCATTACAACATTATCTGTAAAAGGTTATCGTAAAGTTTTAAATATAATAGCACTGTGATAGACGTCAGTCGCTGCCGACGTGTTGATCCCGAATGAGAAGTATTCCAAATATGAATGTAATTCAAGTAGTCGTTTGACCGGAAATGTGAGGAATATAAAATGCAATAGCTAATTTATGCGTGAGTCATTTGAGTGTTTGGTTCCGATTTCGAGTTTTATGTAATTGTGGAGCAATTATTAACTGTCTAGACGTGATCGGAGACATACAAAATACATAATTACGACGTTTCGTGGTGGGTTTTAAGATCCTAAATGCTTTATTTCTATATGTTATAAGATGGACTTTTGAGAAAATATCTGTCTATCTATAATATTATGATCAAGACAATTTATATCAGTAAAGTCAAAGCCAAATATGTTTTTTTTCATAAACTTTTTACAAGTATTTGAAATAGTCATAGTATTTTTAATCTACCACCGTTTCGGAAAAGCTGTTGCTCGTGAGACGAAACGGCAAGAAACTCACGGCTTGCTCTTTTAATCGTCAATATTTCCTTTCAGTACTGAAGTTTTGTGTATTCTAAAATAATATTGACCTCTTCGTATGATAATTAGCTTAAAAAACAAATAGTAAGAATGGCAAACATTGTAACATTGCGTCAGAGCGGCCAAGATTGCCGGTTAGTAACAAATTAAAATATTCGACCCAAATACGGCGGAGCACGGCTATGCCCGCAATGGCGACGAACAGCTGACTGTGACGTCATAGGCGCCCTGTTCATGTACCGTTTAACAAGCCCTATACAACACATGAGACGATTTTACTGCGCCTTTGAACTTGGGGAATAATAAGTCTTGCCCGCGGCTTCGTTCGCGTCGTACTATATTTATTGGGAAACGAACACCTTATAAGTATGATAAAATGTGAATCTGAAATACCTATATAACTCAAAGGTATAATGGAAGAACTAAATAACTCAATATTTGAAGTTTCGAGAAATTCGCGATCTCGGTACTGTTTTTCAGGAACCAAAAAAATAGTAAAAATCAAAAACCAAGTTATCAATTGCTACAAAAATGGCCATATTTTTAGATTGGGTTAAGATATAGGAATATTTGTTAGATCAAAAGATGCGGCATATTTTGGGGATCACGAAAATGGTAAAAGGTCAATTTGGCCAAAATAAGAGTTATTCAGTTCTCCCATTATACCGACGATATGAGTTCTAAGGATATTTAAAAGATAAACTACTGCTAAATGAACTCAGAAACCTGGCATTAATTTGGTTTAAGGAAGTGTCGATTTGAGCACGATAGAGGAAAATTTTATGTTTATGTTTAATTGTATGTATATTTTAATTAGCCGTGTATTTATCAGACCAATGTGCTCTTTGTTATTCAGGTCTGTTATTTTTTAGGATCAATCTTATTGCTTCGCTTCGCCATGTTCGTCCCTAATTTTTAACTTTACATAGGCAAAGTCCATAATTTTGGTAACTTTGCCAAACATAGAGACATGACTTTATTATTTATAAAACGAGTGTTATGTGGACGGAAATTTACTAATTACTGAATCATTGTTTCATATTTGACATTACACGCGAAATATTTCCTGCACGCCCCGGCGACCGGCGACCGGTGACGTCATGCGAGAATGTCACAACAAACACACTTACTCGCTTACTAATGGAAAACACACTTTACAATACAGTGAAAAATTGTGGACAGGTTCACAAATTTAAAAAAAAAAAGCCAATATAAAAACCTCCTTCTTTTTTAAATTAGGTTCAAAAAATAGCCCAAATAAAATCCTTCTTCTTTTTTAAAGTTGGTCAAAAAACGCGATGGAGTTGATTTGCATTCAAAAATCATTTAGGTCAAATACAGACACTTATGATTGTCAAAAATTCATTAATAGAATTTACCACCAATTCCAAAATAAGACCAATAAGAATTCCTGCAAGGAACTGGCCACTTTTAAATCTTTACTATCTTAAACTACTTTTTCCAATAACAGCTTCAATAATAAACACATCAGACTAACGTGGGAACCCTAAATCACCAAGTTATCTAAGTAGACAGTTAAAATCCACTTTTAATAAAACCAGTTGGAGTTGTACAAACAAACTTGTTACCAAACAACACAGTATTAAAACCTCTTTGTATTCAAATTGTGTACACCTAGACAAAGAAATAATAAAAACATACCTATATTGGTTTTTAATTCAAAACATGCCCCCAGCCGTGACAAAGACCGGTGTAACTTGGTTGAAACGTCGGGTTATAAAAGAGATATTTTTTATTGTTATATCGCTACTTCTTTACTTACCCCTACCGCAGTTTATGAGACCTCTTTCTGTGTTACCCCCGGTTT
Source organism: Anticarsia gemmatalis (assembly GCF_050436995.1). Classification (NCBI taxonomy): domain Eukaryota; kingdom Metazoa; phylum Arthropoda; class Insecta; order Lepidoptera; family Erebidae; genus Anticarsia; species Anticarsia gemmatalis. The sequence goes on along the minus strand of NC_134763.1, from coordinate 836,545 downwards.
CTGAGTAAATTTAACGGTAGTTTATCTATTCGATAGCGTTTTTATTGTTTGAGTTTTGACACTGTTGAATAGATAAACTACCGCTAAATGTACCTCAGAAACCAGGGGTTAATCATATCTAAACGACTGAACTGATTTGGATGAAATTTTGTACAAAGATAGTTGGAAATTCGAAGAAGGGTATAGGTAGTTTTTACTCCATAACTCCATAATATTGTACACTAGGTAATGGGTATAGTACAAGTGGCGTCGTGCAAGGCGCGTCACGTATTTTTATTGAGCACTCCACGGCTAAGGCGGGGCTCGAGCCCAATTATACCTAGTTTATGAGGCCAGTTTTATAAGTCATGGCAATTTTTCCATTACTTAGTAATGAGAAGTACAATGTTGACTGTAGTGATTTGTCACTTTATATGAGCTAGTGTTGTGATATTCTTTATTTGATGTGTTTTGATTTAGTTAGTTCTAAATTTTAAGAGTTTGATAACCTTTACGAGTTTTGCTTTAGTGTCTCTCCTGTATTTTGTTATAGACTGATTTCTGGATTTAACATTACAGTTGATTATTAGTTTAAAAACCACAAAAGCTGCATATAAGATGAACAAAACTCTTCCTAATAGAATAGATACAAAAGTTTGTTCAGATGGTACTACGGTTTTAACTTTTAGTTTATAGTCTGGATTAACACATAGGATACTATTTAATCTCAGGAAATGTTACGAAGTGGGTAAACATATAAAAAAAGAATTTTTTTTCGTGTATAAAAAAAATTAAAAAAAATCTTGTCTACTTTGCCCAATGGAAATATAGCGTGACTTTACTATTTCTTTCTTACTATCAAGAAAGCGTTTGCCAAAACTACAGAGAAAAGCAAAACAAACTCGCGTATCATGAATAATTCATAAATATCTGAAAGTGAGCTGTGAAGTCGATGTTCTATCACTAATAGTATTCGTCTATTTAAGCTGTCAGCTTATAATCTATCACACACAGAACAGAGAATAAAACATACATCCTATTATTACAAATGCAAAAGTTTGCGAGATTGTATGTATGTTTGTTACTCTTTCACGCAAAAACCACTGAACCGAATACGATGAAATTTGGTAAGTAGGTAGCTGAAGATCCAGAATAACACATAGGCTACTTTTTATCTCGGAGGTTCCGAGGGATCGGGATTTACACGTGAAGGGCTTCCACGCGGACGAAGTCGCGAGCGGCCTCAAGTAAAACATAATTTTCAGTCTAGAATTCCAGATAAATTCCAGTCTACCATATTGTTTACCAAATATTATTATTCAATTTACTTATATATTTTTAAAACCTATGTTATTATTAGGTAACGTTGTTTTTAAATACCTTGTTGTTTGTGTTCTAAACCATATTTTTTGTGAAAACTGGCTCTTAGTCGACTATAGTTATATGGCCTGTTACTCGGACTGTTCCCATTCGCGTGGGATTTCGGTGACAAAAACCATCATATATTCTTTCGGGGGTTTGAAACTATCTTTATACAAAATGTCATTCAAATCCGTTTAGCAGTTTGGGTGGTAAGAAAAGGCAGACAGACAGAGATTTTTTTTAACCTCACAACTGCCCCACTGCCGGGCAAGGGTCTCCTTTCCTCCCCAAACGAGGAAAGGGTAGGCTTTGAGTCCACCACGCTAGACAATTTATTATATTAGCAGGGATTTAAAATAGGTGAGTAATTTATATAATTTAGCAGTTTTAAGTGCATTTTATTATCCTTTATCGTTCCACTAAGGTAGTGTGAGTCATCATCGTTATAGTAATTACTAATTACAATACGTTCTAGGAACTATTTTACTATTGTGTTTTCCTTATTTAATTATCTATTAAACACAAATCTATTCCGACGATCATCCGTCCTTACAATGTTATTGTTTAACGCAATATTATAAACAAACGATTTGCCGGATTTAAAATAACTTGTAAACTTATCCTCGTACATATTAAATGATTACGTATATTTAATATTTACTTTTCAAGTGTTTACATAAGGCTAACCAGTTATTTAAATAATATCAACTTAAACGAGTTTAGCGAAAGAATTTCATAACTTTCACTACTCCCTCACATTTGGTTTCATCGCGTGTTGCTCAGTTTCTAATTAGTACACGTTTAGTATACAAATATGCCACAAGTATGCAAGATCCTTGTAAATTTCGACTAACTATAACACGTCATATTGATTTACTAGCACTTAAATGTACTAAAGCTGTTATTGCATTTTATATTCACTCAAATATTTCTACTGTTTTAAAAAATATAATTCGATTTAATCACAATTTTGTAATAAATATGTATTAAAAACATTAGAATTATATCTAAACGCAACAATAACAATACATCAAACAGCTGGTAACTGCGTTGCAAAAAATAAGAACCAAACTAGACTTAACGTCTAACAAGACGCAACACAGATTAAAAAAACCGAACATGCCTTATCACAGTGCCATTAGAAAAAAAAACCAAATTGTTTTTGAAATATAGAACGCCACGCGGAACGTAAAATGTTCAAACAGTTGAACGCGTGTGTCGTCGCGTCAGAGGCGCAATGGCGGCCGGCGACGCGCGGTGCTGTCGCGCGCGAACTGACGCGGACCTCCGCGCTCGCCCACACACATTATCATAGTAAACAAAAGGTTTAAGGTGACTTATTGCGCAGCCTTGATCACTTTTTGTCCTATTAATGTTATTCGCAACGCAAATAACAAGTTACATACCTATACGTTAAACTGATAAGGGAGATGAAGAAACTGAGAATAAAAATAATACAATCAATAAAGATATATTACGCGTCAATAAGTGTCAATAATTATAAACAGTGAAAGAAAATAAAATAGTAGTTATGTACTTGAAATAAGGTCAAATCGAAATAAATATTATGCTGGAACAATTGTATGATAATGAGTATAAAAATACTATGCAAATCAGGATCTCAGTCTGGTTTGAAACGCGAAATGAATAAAGTATCAACTTTCTAAACAGCTATGTCACCCTACCATGACGTCTTGCGTTCAACTTAAGAAACTGATTTACAATTTCGCGCCCACTCTCAAGCCTTCGATAGCTCAGTTGGTAGAGCGGTGGACTGTAGAGGACAAACTGTTGATATCCATAGGTCGCTGGTTCAAATCCGGCTCGAAGGAGTCTTTTTGTTATTTCGTATAACAATAATAACAGCTATTTTAATCTTATTTGATTTTAGCTAAGTTAACCACTATTTTTATTAATATGTTTGGTTTTTGAAATATTTAATTATAAAAAATCCAGCTATGAAATCACCTATGACAAACAAAAAAGACACACACTTGCAGCGTGCCTATACCTGTATTAAATATATTGTATATTAGGCCTTTGATAGTGTTATACTTAACTCACTAGCTTCCGATTTCCGTGAATAAAAAAATCCGTGATGTAAAAACTGCAAATCTAGCTTATAAGCTATCAGTGAACCTTTTATGAAAATCCGTCCAGTAGATGTTTCGTGAAAGAGTAACAAACAGCCATACTTACAAACTTTCGCATTTATAATATTAGTTGGATTAGTAGGATAATCTTTGTACACAATAAACCAGCTAATGAGACGCTTCCCAGATTTCAATGCACTCCTAACGATAATGAAATACCGTAGCAGTATAATAACGTTACGCAGCACAGAATTCTACTAATAAATATTATAAACGCGACAGTTTGTGAGGATGTATGTTTCACATGTTTGTTTCATACTTTTTCACTAAATAGCAACGGAACAGATTTTAAAGAAATTTGATACACTAACATGTAACCTGGATGAAAAATAACACCAAGGATACTTTTTATCCCGGGAAAACTTTCATGAAGACGAACTCATAGACAGAAGTTAGTATCAAATAATACTTAATCCGTCCGAGCAGGGTATAGAGCAAGTTAATCTAATAATAGGGATTCATCTCATCGCGGTAGTTTTGTAAGCCGATTGAAAAGGTACCGGCTTTGTACGGCATCGCGGTCTGATTGCAGTTTTCAGTTATAAATATAGACTTTTGTTCGCGACTGCGTCTGCGTTATGAGATTTCCCAATGAAAAGTATCCTATGTATTACTCCAGGTTACATACTATCTTTTATCTACTAGAGCTATGTGTCGTTAATCCAAAATTTTCATTACAATTTCGATGTTCGATAACTCAGTGTCTAAATAAATTTTAGGTTTCGTACTTTCGAGAATTATAGTAGGTTTATAGGATTTTAATTTTATTTTTACGAAGCTTGGAAGTGAGTAAAATCATGATAAGAATAAACTACAATTTTCAGCGTAGCTTTATTATCGTTGAATCATAGTAAGCGCTCTGTAAGTTTTTGCGTGAAAGAGTAAAAAGCTTATGTCCATTATCACATCACAAAAAGGGAAACAGAAATTTAAAAATACCACCAGGAATCTACATTTCAATAACAAAGCTTAAAATAAACTTGAAAGTCATTATCAAGCCGTTCCCATTTGTGGGACAGAACAGAATTAGTTCTGTAGGTCACTAGGAAATATACCACTGACTTAAATACACCTGTTATTATTACAAGCTGTTACAAACGCCATCTAGTATCAGTGTGGAGAACTATACACTTGAAACCAGTTTCACGGCTTATGGGTAAATATTAAAACAAGCGGACACATGGGTAAACAGTAGCCCATATTTCAACTCGGATATTCTTCCCATATTTTACATATCTTTATATATACAACGTGTCCCAAAACTCAACGTCAAAACGAAAACCTGAGCTAGGCCGAGTTGTGTTAGCTCTCAAAAAATAATTTAAAAAAATCTATCTCGTGTAGTTTAAAAATGACAACCATTTTTGTAAAATTGCCACCCTCTGATGAGTTTAGTCTACTGTGGCAACAAATGACTTCTTTTCTAGTTCTTTTTTTATGTGGAGTATTCTTAAGTAACGCCAGGGGGGTTCCACTCCGCAGAGTAGGTATGATCGGCCGCCGGGCCGCATATGCGGCCTATCTCAGTAGGTTGCCACTCGGCGCGCTCGCTGACCGCGTCGCGCGATTTAGTGCTAGCTGCACTTATCTATTTTTTTAATCTGTTTTCTGTTTAAATAAAAAAAATGTCAACTAAACAACAAAAATACCGTAAAAAAGCTAAAAGATACTGTAGTGTTTATGTGTGAACAAAGACAATACGGAATCGAAAATATCATAATAATATAATAAATATATAAATATCATTTTTTAATATCGTCGGCACAATCCACGGAATACCTATTAAAAAAGTGGCGGCGGCCAATCGTTCGTTCTATTCGCTTCTTTGATTTTACCTATAGTAAAGTTATGTAGGTACCTACCTATATTTATTTAATGGCCAGACAGCAATACAATTATAATTTTATTTTATAATGGTTAATGGGTTTTTCAGACACTATTAGGAACAGATTAAAATGTTTTGAAGTATTGTATTTGCATAGGTACACACTGTTCTCTTTATTGATTTATTTTAATATTTATATCGACTAGTGATAACCCTGTGTTCCGGCGGTGAAACCGGAGACGCGCGGCGATACCCAATGGAGTATGAACGCTCGCGCAGCGCGATAAGTTTCAATTTCGTGTGGCAGTCGTTAGTGTAGGTAATTTTTTATGCCTAAACTTCACTTTTGTTCAGAAGTGGACCTTCTGTACGGTAGTACTATTACTTATTCTGTGGTAACGCTCCCACAAAATTCAATTCATTATTTGCACACAACTTCATTGGAATATCAGAAAATATCCCTTTTATGGCGAATTATGCCGTGAAAATAATTTCATCACTCAACTTTGACAGTCTGTCCTGAAAAATAATTGTACTACGCTTTTTCGGCATGTACCCTTAAAAGTTGGCGCATTTAATAGGCTTTCGAAAATGGTATAACACTTACTAAATTATTTCATAGACAATGAGAAAATAAAAAAAAACTTAAGATAGTCGATATTTAATGTATTATTAGTTCGTCATAAAACTTTCTCAAAATTATTCTAATGTCATCTAAGCGTTCTGTGATGATGTTGTCCTGATAGATTTCGGATACGGCGGTCAGTTTCATTGAAACCAGCCAACAGTGCAGGTTTTTGTTTATAGTGGCCAAGTGTGCACAATACACTCTCATAGTCTGGTGGGACGGCTAAACCGTCACGACCAGAGAGAGGTCAGGCGCAGGACCGACGGCTTTACGTGCTCTCCGAGGTACGGAGGTCCCTTACCTCAACTTCCTACCTGCGGATAATCTCTGAGAATTTTTTTAACAGAAAATCTCTAAAATTACTTTTTGGCTCGACCCAGGATTCGAACCCGAGACCTCTTGGGCGGCAGTCGCATAAAGCGACGAAAAAATTAAAGAGTGGGACGGATAGTGACGCTACATTCATGGTGTTAGTGACATTTATTGTATTTGGGATTGTTTTAATAAAGATCAATTATTATGAAAAATCTTATGATTATTTAAATTAACCTTTCCTTTATCGTCAATAATTAAACATTACTTCTCTTTAATCACAGAACGCCTAGATGACATTAGAATAATTTTGAGAAAGTTTTATGACGAACTAATAATACATTAAATATCGACTATCTTAAGTTTTTTTTTATTTTCTCATTGTCTATGAAATAAATTAGTAAGTGTTATACCATTTTCAAAAGCTCATTAAATGCGCCAACTTTTAAGGGTACATGCCGAAAAAGCGTAGTACAATTATTTTTCAGGACAGACTGTGAAAGTTGAGTGATGAAATTATTTTCACGGCATAATTCGCCATAAAAAGGCTATTTTCTGATATTCCAATGAAGTTGTGTGCAAATTATGAATTGATTTTTGTAGGAGCGTTACTTAAGAGTACTCCACATAAAAAAAGAACTAGAAAGGAAGTCATTTGTTGCCACAGTAGACTAAACTCATCAGAGGGTGGCAATTTTACAAAAATGGTTGTCATTTTTAAACTACACAAGATAGATTTTTTTAAATTATTTTTTGAGAGCCAACACAACTCGGCCTAGCTCAGGTTTTCGTTTTGACGTTGAGTTTTGGGACACGTTGTATAATTCTGCTGTAAGTGTGTATGTCACTGAACTTCTCTTAAACGACTGGACCGATTTTGATGAAATTTTTTGTGTGTGTTCAAGGGGATCTGAGAATGGTTTAGATTCAAAATTTTGTACGCTGGACAATGTAAAAAAGTTTAAAATTTTCAAATTAAAGACGTGTAGACAGGACAACGTCTGTCGGGTCCGCTAGTTTTACATATTTCATAAAAATAATTCCAGCAGTTTTGTACAGAATATTTTTAAAACATAACATAGACCGTACTATGGCATTTGTCAAACATATTAGTTAGTAGTTAGCAACCAGGCATTTCGCTCCAAAATTGAAGCATAACAAATATAGACACAAAACAGTTAAAATGAATGAACAGCATTCAGAAACAAATGTGAGAAGCTCACAGTCCACAGATATTAGCACATCAAAGAGCTGGCAGCCTCCCGAGTGTTCAAGGTTCAACCTTCGACACTTGATTAACTTGGATTTAAACACCTGACCTCATTAGCACACCGATTGAGTGGCGTGTTTGTTAGGGTAATGGGGAAAATTATACTATACAGGAATTATACTTTCGTTTTGAACTAAAACTTTCGCGTTGTATGTTTAGATATGCCTACATACTGCGCCTCTGTGCAGTTGGAACTTTATTCAACTGTTGAATAAAAGGTCACGGGTTTGATTCCCGTATAGCAGCACAATAGCGTTTATCTCTATAGGGCTATAGCCAAATTGGGCATACCAAAGTAAAATGCGTGTGAAGTTCGCGTTAATTCCCCTATAAAACAAAACATGCAATGCAAAAGTTTAAAAATTATGATAGCTCTATTGGGTTCTTACAAATACCCTGGAGCATGGTCACGTGACCCTAAAACTGGTCACATACGACTTATACAGGGCACATTTAGCTGGCCTTATTTTACAGCTAAATCCGAGTGCAACCAGTCCGACCTTTCGCTATATTATTATGTATCTACGTGGTACATCAGTAGATTGCATAATATTGAAGACGATATCTAGGACAGACTGGAGGAGAAGTCGGGAAGGCTGACCCCACTGCCATATGGGATCCATAGCACAGAATAAGTAATAGTACTACCGTATCCATAGCAAGAAAGAGAGAGAGAGAGAGAGAGAGAGAGAAAGTAGATTGCATAATATTCATACCAGAAGTAAGTTTATATCAATGTCATCTGCTGGGTCCTAAGTTCCCATTAACCCAGCAAGTGTGCACGGAGGCTCGCGTGACAGACAGGTAAACAGAGCTCACGGGAGGTTGTTGAACCCTCGCCTGACGACTCATCACGATCGATCGGAGACGTTCAGCCGGCAGACGCGCACACTGTTGCATTCAAGCCGGAACGAACTACTACAGCAGTGCTTTTTTGGAAAAAATATAGGGACTGACTGCACCAGTGATTTTTGTAGAAGAAGAGGTGTATTTCTTAGGCGTTATATTCATAGCTGTGCCAGCAACTGGTTCGAGTGGATCTCATATCCAGTCATAGAGATTTAGGGGTACGATTTCAGAACTCCATTTATTGACACCAGTAGTCTTCCTTTTGACGGAATAGCATTTGATCAAGCCGAATTCAAGCTTCACCAGTACCTAAGCCAGCAGGTCCCCACCATACCAAATTTTGTAAAAACATTTCAGCGGATTAACAAAGATTTTTAGACAGACAGAGTGAGGGTGAGAGAATAAGTACATCCTCCAAAGTTTTTAAGTATCGATGGATGCATTTGATACTCTTCCACAAAAAAACTAAGAGACGTATTGTAATGCAATTTGGTACAATGATAGCTTCTAACCTGGATTAAAACCTGGATTGATACTTTTTACCCCGTGAAATCTTTTCACCCGGACGAAGTCGCGACCAGAAACTAGTATAGTATAACTTCTATAAGCCATTTAATTCTTTAAAAGTTGCTACTAAGCTTAGTTGCATTACTCTACACGTAATGCCTTTCAGCTGAGCTAATATTGACTTGACAACAAAGGCAGGGCTGTCAGCGCACCTAGACACCTAGACACCTAGCCACCTAGGCACTAAGGTACCTAGGAAGTCAAACAATTAAATAGACTGATCGAGAGGTCAAGCTTGACTGCTTTAGTATTTTATAATCCTGATTTTAGTTGCTAAGTAGGTACTTATGTTTCAATTTACAGCAAAGACATTTTAAAAAATGTGGTTAACATTCACATTTAGGCATATTCCTCATTAATAAAATTTGTCGATTTTACACAGTGCAATCCTTCCTAAAACACAAGTTTTGCCGAAAAGTTAATCAAAATTTTGTTAAATATAAATAAAAATAAAATAAATAAATTTAACCCATTAATGTCCCACTGCTGGGCAAGGGTCTCCTCCCGTAATAAGGGAGGGGTTAGGCCTTGAGTCCACCACGCTGGCCAAGTGCGGGTTGGGGACTTTGCATGCCCTCAATAAATGTTTTAAACAAATTTTTAGGCATGCAATAAAGTAAATAAAAAAAAAAGAATAAATATAAGTCCTCAAAAATATTAGTCATTCATCATGCAACAGATTCAAAGGTAAATATTCTCTTACCACCATCATCGAAGAACGAATCAGTGATGATCATGGGCGACCTGGAGCCATCCTGCACGCCTCTGATCGACATCTCACTTGATCAAGTCCATCCGATCATATACAGTACATATATCCTTATTTATTTACACTTTTGTTACACTTTGATACTAAAATTAACGATTGAATCTTTAATAACATGTTATTTTTTATAAAACACTAGTTTTTTACTTTTATAAGAGTGTGAAAGAATGCCAATGCAGTGGACTATCTCTAAGATCTTCAGAAGAAGAAGAACTACAAGAAAAGCAGCCCAAAAGTAAAGCAGTTTAGAACTATTGTGAGGGAAAGTAAGACTTCAAAAATAGGTAAAATCTTGATAGTTCAAAAACCAGGAATCTGAAAATTATTTTACTGAAGAAAAGTAATAGAAAACCTATTATAAATGTCTACATTGTTTCACAGAAAGAAGTGTAGTTTAAAAATATACATTATTATATAAATATAGATGGAATATTAATAAAAAATAACATGTTATTTAAAGATCCAGCACTAAAATTATATTGAACTACGAGTGTCCAGATTCAAGATTTGCAGTTGTTATCGTTTCGGAGATTTTCCACTGATAAAACACTTTTGTATTACTAATGCAGTTTGTGTGTTTGTTTGTTAGTTTACATCAGCTAGAGATAGTAAGTAATATTGAGCTTATGAAGCATAAAGTTTTTACCAATTTTCGCAGTGTTTATAGGCCTATAACGGTTTGTGTCTAGGAACAAATGGATATTTGTAGAAATTATAGTTATATCTTAACTAAGCTAAATATTTTTCTATCCAAATATAAGCTTATATCGTCCCTTTATACAATAAATATATATAATACATTATACATATAAAATCAGAATAAGAAAATTTCCCATTATGGGCCCAACGAATAGGAAATATACTACGGAAAAGTACCAAGAATCTACAAGAATAAAATTTTCCGTTACTTCGTTGGAAAAGTACCTAGAACATTCGCTTCTACTTTATGTTTTATTCGGTTCAAATGTCAAAATGTATTATATAGGTAAGAAAATAAAGTATACTTTCCTCCATATTTGTGAAAAGAACTCTAAAAGCCTTCCACAGAGACTTTTAGTGCAGCATATTTTCTGTAGTTTTAGCGTCTACTCTGTGTCAAAACTATCAAAGCCAAGTTTGCTATGTTTTAAGTAAAATAACATAAAATAACAACTGTAAAGAGCAGCAGAAGCCGAGTGCTCTAAGCGATCACCTCCCACACCAGTTACCTTTGGAAACGAAGTGAGTATTAGAAATGATTATCACTTGTCTTGTTCTAACGGTGAAAGAAAACATCGTGTTAAATCTTACAAGCCTAACACAGTTCTTGAGTCCCTAACCCATAGGTACTTAGCTAGCATAAGGGACATGAGACCTAACCCCTCCCTTATTCCAGGAGGAGACCATTGCCCAGCAGTGGGACAGTAATGGGTTAAATAAAGCCAGGCAAAGTCACAATATAGCGGCTAACTCGTACATTTATCAAGATACAGCTGAACAGTGATTGATTGCACAGTTATCACGTGTATCGAAACTATTTACGACTTATTGTTCAATGCCGATAACGCGGAACATAGGACCAATTACAAATCGCTTTCGAGTATAACTAAACTTTAACTGTATGACTCTCCTTAAAGGCCAGTTTCTTCAAGCGTTACAGCCGAAGTATAGGGGTAACGGAAAAATGATAACCGAATTTGTTTCTTCCACGAATTTAAATCAATGTCAAATAGAAGTCAATGGTTTAAGCTATTACTTAAGTTATGTATGAGAAGTAGTCCATCTAGAGCACCCGTTTGTATAGCACCTGCCAAGTACATATCTTGATGGGTGACCTTCGTGGACTAGGCTAGGTGCTTTTCATCTATCTATGTGCTATTCAAACGGGTGTTCTAGATGGACTACCTCATGTATGAAGAAACTGGCCGAAAGTGTTCCTGGCTGATACCTAGGCGATTTCAAACTAAAATAGTATGGATGGGAATAGTGACGATAAGCTCGCCCCTATGACGTATGTGACCAAGATCGTAAATGGCGTGACGTGGGTGTATTTCATACACCTCTGCGTACACCTACAGGTATAATAAGCGTGAAGTTATAAAAAAAGGAATACCTACATGTTGACCTACCTTTGAAATGAATCTACGCAATAACCAAAATGTTATCAATATGCAAGTAACTAAAATGGTGGTCGTTATAAATTCGTATTTGGCAAGTCTGTTGCTCCCCATTTTTCAATAAATAGCTACTAAGTCTGAAATAACAAAATAATCAGTGACTTTAAAACGTATTTAAGAACTTATCTTTACATCTCGTTTATTAATAAAATGCAGTAATATTTACAATTTACAACGAGCACACGCGTATTTTTGGAAGGGAATGAGAGGATGCAAATTGAGCGCATGTCAACACTCGTCAGTGTATGCAAGAGATTATTGCACTGATGTTTATATTTAAATTCAGATTACTGGAGAAATGTGCTCACGTCATAAGTTTAGATGGAAGAGGTGACGAAGGTTAAAACGATTATCTTTGATATATTTTTAAGTATGCATATTTGTTGTGTATAGATATAATATTAGCCAGATTAGAACGCAAGGATAGAGTGACTGGCAGAAAAGCGGACCGGCCCGTCGTTAGACGCTAGGAGCACGGCACGGCTTGCAAAAAGATTTATATTTTCATTGATGTTGATACATCGTTTAGCATCGTTTTGTTTCTATGGTTTATAATGGACCTATCGTTCTAATTCAACCATCCATTAATACCCATTAGCATAGGTGGATTTGAAAAACTTATCATAAGAACAATAAATTGTATGATTTCACTGCGTGATATACAAATACGTACCTAGCTATAACTTTATATTTTTAGAAGTTTCAAACTCAAACTCTTTGAAAAAATAACCTCAAAATTTTAAGTGAAATTTCACAAACACTCACGTACTTTAAACACTTTGAATGAAGTTTTTTTAAGAAACATTCTTCAACTTTTTACGTGCATTCCCTTGCACGAACTTTCGGTTAAATATCAACAAGTAAATAAGAATATAGGTAAGTACTTATTTTCAACCGGTACCAACTACAAACCCTGCCAATGTCTTGATTTCTCAATCTAAAATGCAAAACATTACTCTTGCTTTTTGCTTTTCAGGTAGGTATTTAGACGTTTCCAATTTTTATACTTATAAAGATGATTGAGGTTCTAAACTAAGAACTTAGGTAATGATGACTTTTCCAAGAATTTTCTCGATATCGAAGTAAGACTCTCCCGATTTTTTACTCAAAAACGCTGACTACCACATACCATAATATTTCAAGCCTATAATGAAACCTGGTAACAAGATTGTTTAATTACAAGCTGCCTGCAAATATGATCTAGCGCCATCGACCTACCGTCAGGCAGGCAGAGGTAGTGTAGAGTGTAGACTGCAACGTTCCCAAGTAATTAATTACTCTACGAGTTTGTAATTAAAACTACGTCGTTATATGAAACGTTACAGCTTTTAGAAATAACTTGCACATGAGTTTATGTGTTGGGGAATGTATGTGTTCATTTTATACAGTTTAGGCACAGTTGGATAGAGTATCTGATGGATTTTATAGCAACCTAGCTGACCCCGCAGCGCCGCTCACGCTACTTTTTTCTTCAAAAAAACCGATCCTGTTTTTTAAATACAATTTTACAAAAACTTAACCGTTTAAAATACATTGTTTAATAGTTTTGTTGTTTGCTACGATTTCGAAACTACCGAATCAAGTCTTAACCTTTTTGTGGTGAACCTAAACTCCACCTAAACTCCTTCTACTCTATGGTAGATGCCATATATTAATCATATAACGATTTGGCATTCTCTGTCAATATATATATCAAACACGTAATGCTTGTATTTTATTAATACATAATATTGGCGACGAGGAAAAAAAAAAAACTGAACCTAAATGGAAAAATTACGTAAAAAACGGAGCACCCTACGTGGGATGCTCACCAGACTCGATACCTACATCGAGCAGAGGGCGACGATGTCTGACGAGGACATCACCGCTCGCTCCGCAGCCTTGAAGGACACCATAACAGCACTGCGAGAGTTACAAGAGAAGATAGAAAACAAAACCATAGATGATAACGATGAAACAGCGTATTTACACGAACAAAATTACGGCTACGAATTCGAAGAACTTCACACTATTTTAGTATCAAAACTTTTAACAAAAAAAAACATTATTCAAGGTCAGCGACAGGAAGACCAACATAGAATATACCAATACCATAAGATTATACCAAAAATACAATTTAATCCTTTACATGAATCAGAAACGTTCAATAACTTTAAAAAACGTCTGGAAGTGTACTTTAGACTTAATGAAATTACTGAGCCCCACATGAAGACAAATATTCTTCTGTCTACATTATCACCAGAACTCCATGAAAAATTATGTGATTTAATAGCACCAGACGAACCATTGAATAAGACATTTAACGAAATTACTGAAACACTTGACGACTACTTAGACCCAAAACCTAGCAAATGGGTTCTTCAACATAAATTTATATCGAGAACTCAAAAATCGGATGAAACAGTAGCGCAATACGCCGCAGATTTAAAAAAGCTCACTACCAACTGCGAATTTAAATGTCAACACTGCCAGAAAAACATTTCAGAAAGCTTTTTATCTCTTCAACTCATAAGAGGATTGAAAGATAGCGACGCACGTACAAAAATTTTACAAGACCGAACAGTATGTACATTTAAACACCTGACACAGATTGCAACATCTATTGAAATGAGTAAAGCAGAAAATACATCAATGCTTCCGAATGAACAACCAAGTAGTGACAATATCAATAAAATTTCCACTGATTCCTACAATAATCCAAAAAAATCTCCTTTTAGAGGAATCACACCAAGAGATTTAAAAGGGAAATGTTTCCGCTGTGGTTTAAATCACGAAACCAAGAAATGTAGCGCTATAAACATAACATGCTATAAATGCAAGAAGGTCGGACACTTAGCTAGTGTGTGTCTACAACGGCGCTCAGATGCGAAGCCCAGTAAGATTACACCGGATATAAATCAATTAAACGACTCAGCGATAAGCGATGATGATGAATGGAATGATATTAATGTTATATCTGGTGAAACATCCGAAATATACATGATAACGGTACACATTGAACATGCTAAGATAAAAATGGAATTTGACACTGGAGCCACACTTACTTCTATGTCATTACGAGACTACAGAAAATTGAAAATCGGCAAAAGAATCTGTAAAACTAATATAAAACTCAAAACATACACCGGCGAAGTAATCGAACCTGCAGGTGTTGCATACGTTCAATGCAGATGCCAAGGAAAAGAATTCCACGGTAAATTATACCTCATCAACAACAACGTTGACCCCGTTTTTGGCCGGAGTTGGATGAAAGAACTCGAAACTCTAAATTTAGCAGACATAAAAACCTTACAGCAATCCGAAAATCTAGAATTAGACCAGCTTTTGGAACTTTACAAGACATCAGTATTTCGATCCGACTTAGGCGAAATACCCAATTACAGAGGACACTTAAATCTACAAGAAAACACAAGACCAATTTTTATCAAACCACGTAGAATACCGTACGCTTTAAAAACCAAAGTAGATGAAGAGATCGAGCGACTATGCAAACAGGGTGTCATCACGAAAGTCGACCACTCTGATTGGGGTACTCCAGTGGTACCAGTTGTCAAACCGAATGGGAGTATCCGATTGTGCGCTGATTATAAAGTTACACTAAATAAAGTCATACAAGATGAACAATATCCAATACCTATGATAGAAGATATATTTGCAGAGATGAACGGAGGTAAACTATTCTGTACACTCGACATCACCCAGGCATATCTCAACATGACAATGGATGAAGAAAGCGCAATGCTACAAACACTAAGTACGCATCGAGGCACTTTTAAGGTGAACCGCCTAATGTTCGGCGTTAAGGTCGCGCCGAGCCTTTGGCAGAAATTTATGGATAAACTCCTTCAAGATCTCGAAGGTGTAAAATGTTTCTTTGATGACATCATCATTCAAGGCATCAACAAAGAACAATTACTACAGAGACTTAAGCTCGTGTTAGACAAACTAAAAGAAAGTAACCTACGAGTAAACAAAAATAAGTGCCACTTTTTCAAAACAAGCATCGACTATTTGGGACACACTATCGACAAAGAAGGTCTACACAAAAACAGAGAAAAGATTAACGCAATAATTAAAACAGAACGCCCAGTCAACACCGCAGAATTGAGGACATTTCTTGGAATGGCAAATTTTTACAACAAATTTATACCCAACCTATCATCGATCACGAATCCACTGAACAACTTACTCAAGAAAGAATCTAGTTTTCGATGGTCTACAGAATGCGAACAGAGCTTTATACACATTAAAAAAGAAATTCTAAGCGAAAGAGTACTTATACATTTTGATCCCAAGAGGCCCTTGGTTCTTGCAACAGACGCATCTCCACTGGGAATCGGAGCAGTACTATCACATAGACTCCCAGATGGATCAGAAAGACCGATAGCATTCGCTTCCAGAACACTATCGGATAGCGAGAAGAAGTACAGCCAAATTGACAAAGAAGCTACTGCCATATACTGGGGATTGAAGAAGTTCTTTTATTATTGTTACGGTAGAAAATTTATCCTAGTGACAGACCATAAACCACTGACAATAATTTTCCACCCACATCAAACGTTACCAGCAATGAGTACAATGCGATTATTCCACTACGCTCATTTCTTATCTGGATTTGACTACAACATTGAATACAGAACTTCGCCTAACAACTCAAATGCAGATTACCTATCCAGGTTCCCAGTAGAAAACACAAAGGCAAACAAAATGGACCAGAATTACAGCTTTCAACTTCAACAAATACATACCATTGATGTCAACCCAAATATCATAGCGAAAGAGACAAGTATTGATTCCGATTATACACCATTAGTACTCGCATTACAAACTGGCCGATCACTTAAAACGCTCGGTTACAATGATAATGAATTTACTTTACAAGATGGATGTATACTAAGAGGAACGCGAGTCTTAATCCCAAAAACATTACGCGAACGAGTGCTGGACGAACTACACCTCGGTCACCCGGGCATTGTGAAAATGAAGCTACTGGCCCGCAGTTTTGTATACTGGAAAGGAATTGACAATGATATCGAAACAAAAGTTAAGTCCTGTAGAACATGTAGATTACAACAAAATGAACCAGAGAAAGCACCACTACACCACTGGGAACACCCAAAGGGCCCCTGGCAAAGGCTTCATATTGATTTTGCCGGACCTGTTTACGGATACTATCTTTTAATAGTTGTAGACGCATTTTCGAAATGGACAGAGATTATACCTACTAAATCAACGACAAGCTCTTGGTGCATCCAAAAATTGAAAGAACTATTTTGCACCTATGGAACACCTCTACTCCTTGTCTCAGACAATGGCCGACAATTCGTATCGGGAGAGTTCGAAAAATTTCTAAAAGACTGTATGATTTCGCACAAAACCTCTGCTCCATACCACCCTGCAACCAATGGACAAGCTGAACGATACGTACAAACAGTCAAGAGAATCTTACGAAGCTTAGAGGGAGAAAGGGGTAATCTTCAAGAGAAACTTGTCACGGTAAAAACTCGCCTCAGACGGACACCAAACTTGAATGGTCAGACACCTTATCAGTTAATGTTTGGAAGAGAAGTTCGAACAGCATTACACTGCATGTTTAGAAACACCCATAAAAAAACTACATCGAAACATCAAGAGATCAAGGTCAGACAGTTGGAAGTCGGCGAACGAGTACAGGCCCGTGACTACACGAGTGCTAAGCACCATTGGCAGTTTGGTACTATCACAAGACGTCTAGGCCGACTTCATTATGAGATCCGCACCGACAACGGCGATGTCTGGCGCCGACACCTCAACCAGGTGTTGGCTGCATCTTATATTCAGCAGAACAGCTAAGAGGTTAGGAGGGGAGAAATGTGGTGAACCTAAACTCCACCTAAACTCCTTCTACTCTATGGTAGATGCCATATATTAATCATATAACGATTTGGCATTCTCTGTCAATATATATATCAAACACGTAATGCTTGTATTTTATTAATACATAATACTTTTTGAATAATGTTAGGCAAGCATTAAAAAACGTCACTTGTTCTGATCTTTACAAACTTTCCTTGCAACCATTTTCATGACAAGATGTATGAATATAAGTTAGGAAACAGCTATATAAAGCCATAAATACCTTAAGATATTTTAAAACAAAGTCGGAGGCAGTTTTGAAGTCTCTTTTCTGGCCTTTATACCCACGAAGAGTTTAAAATGTCAAGCGCGTATTATTCTCACCCGTTTTAAGAGTAGAGAGAGAGTACAGATTTATATTAAAGCCGCTAAGAAAGGTTATAAGTGGCATTGTATCGTCTCATCATTGAGACAAGTATTTGAGCAACTACTTGAGCGCACGAGAGCAGGGAAAGAGACAGGAAATTTGTATAAGTAGGTTTCAAGTGGAGCTTAAAAGACTAACGCCGTATTTCTTTCTTGATAAGTGTTGGTACTCATTTTGTTACATAAGTAGACATTTTAAGTACAGCCTAGGACATATTACCCTTTCATAAGTGATAGATAAAATTGTGAATGTTACACACTATTAGTATTTAACGTACCTGTTTAATATTTCAATAACATATAAAGTGGGGTATGTAGGGGGTTAACATTATCTTTGCGTGTCTTTTACCTTGAATTTCAAAATCTTTTCTCAAAATCTATTTGGAAACAATTTAGACGGTTAAAAGATTTTATCACGAATCTCAGGAAAACCCTCAAACTGTAAGCTAATATTTTCTATAGAAAAACCCGGCTGATTGAGACATAAGCCATTTCAAGATCTTTCGGTAGTAGTAGGTAGTTACTACACCTATTACTACCGGCAGATCAGCAAGGTATGACGCAAAAGGTCCAAAATAGAACTCAAACTCCATAAATACCTGCCTTGACCTCATTCTTGACCTTTACAATCCCGGAGCAAAAGTTTACTGGCCCGTGCTATCTATATTTAAGACCATTTTCATATAAAAATACCTCAGTACACAACATGAAAATGCATTGAAAACAAATCGTAATACGTCTCAACAATGTACCTCGGGATAAATATGGGACGATTTATTCAATTGCAGCTAATTTACATGCTACATTAAACTAATCAGTTCGTGTAATTTATATTACGTTTGCGGTGCGTATTGTGGTCGTCTGTGCTACGACAAACAGTTGGTAAATGAGCTTTGGAAATTAAATACTATACAGTCAAACCGCTAAAAAGTCATAACGATTAAAGATTAATACTTATTAAGTGAAAATTATTAAAACTTAACTAACTAACGAGAGTATCGAGTTGATAATCAAAGTTTATTGATTCTTACTCTTGAAGGAAAAAATAAATTAGAATACGATTGCGTAGTGGTTTCAAAATTGAACTAAACTAAATTAACCCCATTTTTAAAGTCTGCTAGACATGACCCTTTTTTTTTTTTTTTTTTTTTTCGAGGGGGAAATCTTCCATAAGATACCCGACTCTCATGGGGTTGAAAGTCCGGTTATGTCGGATTCTTACCGACTAAAACCTCCCTCGACTCACCATCAGCACTTACCAGAGAAACTCTGGTACCGCTATTTGCTATCCAGGGTTTCCCTAAGTGCGTTGCCGAAGCACAACTCTCTGGAAATTTAGTTTCCTTAAACCTTTACCTCAGCTGTGTTAGCAATTTATTAAAAACCCCAATATTTCCTTAAATTTTAAAAACGCCATGAGCCTTCCGTCTTGACGCCAGTAATCCCTTTTATGATACACCACCCCTCTGGCGGTGACGTCTCCTTCTACGTGTAGGGTCTGCTCTTTCCCTCTCTCTTTCCGCTGCTTCTTTCTTCTTCATCACGGATTCACAAAATAGAATCATAGCCTTCCACGCAGACTCATTTGAGAGCATTGTCGACACAACAGCTGGTAAGGTCAGATTTAAACCAATGTGTTCCTCTAAGGTCCGCCGTTCTAGATCCCACGCAGAACACAATTGAAGTGTATGCTGTGCTGAATCCTGCACGTCAGAGCAATGATGGCATTGTGCTGTCACTTCACGGCCAATCCGGTTTAGGTATTCCCCAAAACAGCCATGCCCAGTAAAAACTTGAACAAGCCGGAAAGTAACACGGGATTTCCTCTTAAGCCAAGTTTCAAAAGACGGCAGGATAGCCTCAACAATACGTTGC
This sequence comes from Anticarsia gemmatalis, assembly GCF_050436995.1. NCBI lineage: Eukaryota > Metazoa > Arthropoda > Insecta > Lepidoptera > Erebidae > Anticarsia > Anticarsia gemmatalis. The sequence goes on along the minus strand of NC_134763.1, from coordinate 816,542 downwards.
CGCACACTTTCAGGCTCATGAAGCCTTTCTCGCCAGATTGCAAGGGCACGGTCCTGTTCTTGGCGTTTAATAGTCTCAAACGTCCTTGCCGGCTCATTTACACTACTTTCGCGGATGGAGCGCCTTCGGTTGTAAACCCTAGCATCCATATCTGCTAATAAATCCAGAGGAGGAAAACGAGCCAAAAGTGTAGCTGCGTCAAAGGATATAGTTCTATATCCTCTAACTATTCGGATGGCTACTTTACGTTGCAAACTATAGAACTTGCGTCTATGCCTTTGGACACCTGCAAGTCGTTCAGACCAAACTGGAGCCCCGTAGAGGGCCATCGAACGGACGACACCAGCGTAAAGGCGGCGAACTTCTTCACAGGGACCCCCAAGATTAGGCAATATTCGGTGTAGCGCACCCACTAATCTCTCAACACGAGGAATCACGCGACTGAAGTGCTCATCAAATCTCCATCGACCATCTAAAATCAAGCCAAGGTATTTAATGTGGCGATCAATCTGGACCTCTGCGTTATTAACCTGAAGTGATAAAATTGGTGGTTCCCTACCACGAGGTAGTTTGTGAAACCAAAGTGCTTCAGTTTTATGAGGAGCTATTTTCAGACCCAGCTCATGGATTTGGTGAACTATTTTTGTTACTCCAAGTTCTGCTAGTTGGATAGTCTCCAAAAAAGAGTCTCCACATGCAATGACTAATGTGTCATCAGCATAGCAGATGACATGAACACCAATAGGAAGGCTAACACGAAGGACGACATCGTACGCTAAATTCCAAAGCAGAGGTCCGAGAACAGATCCTTGCGGAACTCCACAAGTAACTTCTCTGCTCTGCAATCTATCACGCCCCATATATTGAATGCGCCTTCCATCCAAATATGCGTGGATTATTGCCTGCAGGTAGGATGGTACCCTATGATAAACAAGAGCCTCTTTAATTGCGTTCCAGGGTAAGGAGTTAAAAGCATTAACTATATCAAGGCTTACAGCTAAAGCCACTCCACCCCGATTTACAATTAGTTCTGTAATTGAACGCACATGAAGAATGGCGTCAACTGTAGACCTTCCACGACGAAAACCAAATTGACTATCGGCTAGATCAGGTCCAACCTGTGTTAAATGATTATTGAGTCGATCAGCAATTATCCTTTCAAATAATTTGGATACCTCATCCAACAAACATATGGGTCGGTATGAGGATGGAGAATCTGGTGTTCTACCCTCTTTCTTCACCAATATTAATTTTGCTTCCTTCCAAATAGATGGAAATATCCCAAAGCGAAAACAACTATCAAAAAGTCTTCTCAGCTTATCTCCCAGAACAGTTAAGCCAAACACCCAAGCACGACCGGGGATACCATCTGGACCCGGAGCTGTATTTCGAGCTCTTAAGCGGCTAATTGCACGATTTAGCTCTATTTCCGTCACATTTAGTTCGTCAGTCCAATGTGAGGCTATTAAAGAGGCAGAATAACTCACAGAATCCACAGGAAATAGAGTACTTACAACCCTTCCGAGTAAATTAGGCTCAAGAGTCTCAGTTAAGGGTGGAACCCAGGGACGAAGCTTTCCTAGCACGAGTTTATATGGACGCCCCCACGGATCTCTGTCAAGCTCTTCTAAGAGCTCGTTCCAAGCTCGTGTTTTCGCCTCTGTTATGGCTTCTCGAAGCAATTTTGAAGCTTCCCGATAGGATTCATAAGCTCTAGTTACTTCTTCGTCTGAACCTTGGCGTCTTCTCCGAGCCCTTTGGAACTGGCGTCGACACTTTAAGCATATCGATCGTAATTGCGCAATTTCTTGTGACCACCAATATACAGCTCGGTGCCTCTGTCTTTTAACTCGAGGCATTGCAGCATCGCCAATAAAAGTCATCGTGTTGCGGAACCAGATAGCCTCGTTTTCTGGATCAGGTAGAGAGTTTTCATTGCTAGGAGCTATCCAAGCTGCAACGTTAGCAGCAGCCATAAGAAGGTTCTTGTCCAGTCGTTTGAGAGACCAGCGTCGGAAAACATTAACATTACTAAAATTACTATTAGAATCTAAAATGACATCGAAAGTAATATGACGGTGATCAGATAGCGTCACTACTTCTTCAGCGACTCTCCATCCCAACACCATATGAATTGCAGAAGAAGACGCCCACGTAAGATCCACAATTGATTCTCCCTGCCAACGAACACATGTGCTAATAGACCCACGATTTAAAAGTCGGAGGTCAAGTCCCGCTGCCCAAGATTGGAGTGACTCTCCCCTTGGCCCATCACGGTTATTACCCCACACTCTGGAATGGGCATTAAAGTCACCCAAAACCAGAACAGGCCTGGGCAAACACCTGCGAACACAAAAACCTACTGCGTCTAAGTAAGACTCGTACTCAGCTAAAGAAATGTTAGGCGAGACATAACAGCCAATCACAGCCAGGGGTCCCCATTCTACGGCAACAAAACCATGACCTCTTTCTAGAAGGGAACAGGATGGAACTTCTTCCCCTCCCCCCCAATGTATAGCTACAGATCCCCTATTATCCCCAAACCACCTAGGATGTTCAGGGACAACATATGGCTCTGCAACTATTGTCAAAGCAATTGACCACTCCGCAATGGTGTGCAATAGCAAGTTCTGCGCATTGCGGCAGTGGTTCAAATTGCCTTGCAAGACTTTTAAGGCTGGGAATTTGAAACCTCCATTTCCTCCGCTGTTAACTGATTCTGTAAACAAGTTGACCCATTTGTATTTTGATTGCCAACAGAAAGAGCCTGCTTACTCTTATTTCCCTGCTTTTTGCCTATCTGTGGTAAACAATTTTTGCTCGCCAGTCGGTGATTTGACGAACAACCCAGGTCAGTGCATAAGGGACATTTTAGCACTGGACTTGAACATTGACTAGCCTTATGATTTGGTTCACCGCATTTGTAACATAGTGAGCTGCGGTCAACTGTATTCAAACACTGCTGTCGAACATGCCCTGTTTCGAGACACCGATAGCAGTACATCGGTCGAGCAGCCAAGACCTCAACACGAACTGAAACCCAGCCCACGCTAATCCGCTTCAATGACGCTAATTTGTGCACCACAGACAAAGGGCATTTAGCCCACACAGTTTGCTAGACATGACCTAGACAGCTTATTGAAAAGGAATTAATATAAAACTAAATAAATGCAATATTAACAATCATAAAGTCAAAATTATCGACAAAATATGACTTCGAAACTCTTTAACCCGAGAGACGCTGTCTTCGTCAGTCTCTCATATCCGTCAGTCTTTGGTATGTTCGGTCAGATATCTTCAAATCAAACCTACTGTTCTTCATACATAATGCTTTGGCGCCATCGTCAGACTCAGTGCCAAAAGCAGGTAAGTTTCTAATTCCATTGGAATAACAAAATAGGCGGCTATTTTAGTTGGGACCGCTGCCAAACTCCCACGGGTCGGGATTAATGTGCCGCCACTGAGAGCAAAGACCTATCTGCTGATATTGCTATCACTTGAAGGAAATTCTTTGTGATGCAAATAAATCTAAAGCTATTTTTAACGTGTCTTTGACATTGTAGAAGTATTTTATGAGTTTTTCGCTTCTGTAAACAAATGACGAGGAAAACGTTGTGGATTTTTCGAAAGATGGTCCGTGACTTACGAAATAAAGGGTTTATGAAGATAAGGTTGGAATGGTGTATAACCAAAATGAGTTACCGAAGAGTGTAGACATGGAGAGTGTGATTTCTGATGGAGATGTGAGAATATAATCATAGAGGTAAAATCTGCAAGCTATAGCAATTCTGGGACAATATGTACTGCAATGTTTATTAGTATACATAAATACAAATTCGTTGGATAAATTTCATTTTTCAGTTATGTTCATGATATTGATATGACATACTACAACATAGCTTTCCACCGAATAAAGAGAATTTAAGGACCTTTCCAGTTATTTCGAGGGTCTACAAACAAACTTTACCTCTTCATATTTTTATTTGCTCGACACTTAAAATTTAAAGTGCCAGTCGGGCGCATCATGAAAACAAAACGAAAACACGCGCGGCGCTTACGCGAAAGGATGATCATGAATGATGATTCATGAGGTTTAAATAATTTCTAGACACGACAAATTGTATACAAAGACTATTTCTTAGTCACTTACTACTGAGAGACTAAACAAGAAATTACAATTACGCGGGAAATTAATTTCTATAGATGCATTATACTGAACTTGAAACCTTAGTTACACATTGCAGACCCTAAATAACGTAAGGCCAAAACAATGATGATGATGATAAGGTGCTTTTTTTTAAACAAATATTGTTTTAGCATAGCAATAAATCTAGCCAGTGTTGTAACTAAAATTATGAGCATAAACGAGGTAATAGCTCATTCAAGTACTTAAGTAGTTATATACTAATCATAGTAACCTTGATTGCAATCAACTCACGGGCTCTGTGCCTAGCTGTACCTATATGTTTACTATCATTTAGACACTAAACACCATTGTTATTTCCCTATCTTTTTGCTATTGGCACTTTTCAACAACATTTAAACCTACTTCTAACTAATACTTTTATCAGTGTATAATTGCATATTAGAATCGTACTTTCTAGAACCAAACATTACTGAACCGTGACAGTATGTCGATAAAAACGACACTTTTGCTCAATCAATCGCTTCAAGGACGTTTAAGGCTGACCACAAAATACACTTTCCAGACAATATTATGTTCATAATTTATCGAGTACTTTAATACAATGACAACAATAGTAGACTTAAGAGTGGTTTATAAGACGTTTAGCTGACGTAAACACTAAACAAGCACACCTGTTTATTAGATAGAACTTTCTGGAACGTTCCTGGACACTCGAACACACAAATTCACGTGAAAATGTTTGTTAGAACACTTTTGTTTGTCTTTGTTGGCTCACAGTATGTTGTTGTGCCAGCGTCGGCGGCAGACTGATCGTTGGCACGGCTACGTGCTTTGTTAATACACTTTTCAGCGTGATGTACTACTGAAGTATTGTATCGCAGATTACTGTAAATTATTCCTGACTACACGCTACTTGATATTCACAACAATTATGAACTATTTTCTTATAATATTAAGGTCGATTTTGCACTGCAATGTCGTTAATATGATGAGACGGTAATGTTTTGTAATCGTGTACGTCTATTGACTATGTTTGATAACAGATTAGACGTGAGTTTGTTTGTTTATGTTGCTTATATGTATGTATGTATGTGTGTTGTTATCTTCGTTGCCAGATGCAGTGATAGTGCATTTTAGTTGATAAACAAAATGTAAACATCCTCGCCTCCCCGAGGTGTCAATTGGACAGGTCCGGGTTTGGTTATTATTAGACGTTGACTAGTCGTAGTTATAGTTTACATATTGCAGTTAGTCTTCGTTTGTTGTCAGTTTCTTTCTGGACTCCTACAATAGTTGAGCTAAGTGACTTTTGTCAATTTGGGCAAAAAATGAAATAGAACCAGAACAGACTTTGCTTCTTTACGCGAGGTCACCATTTTACATCAAAGGGTGGCCTTACTTGGAGAGGTATAGCAATAAAGTGCAAAAATCTGACATTTCCGGTCCCACTCCTCTATTCAGATGATACCCAGAACTAAGCAATTTAATATTTAATCTTCACGGGACATACTTATGACCTCCAAAACCGAAATGTTATTCCTGTCACCGTTTGACTACCACAATCATATAAATTATCACCATACTTCGTAGTAAAACCTTTTTACAACAGGTTAAACCACAGTCTAGGTCACATAAAGCCATTATTTAAATAGTAACAGACATACAGACATGAAGTATGTAACGTAATGTTACGTATCGAGTGGCGCATGGTGGTGCCATGGCGCCGTGACCTTCACTCTGCTGCCCCGAATGTGTTGCTACGGTGTTTGGAAGTGGAACTGAGTCACCATGTTACAAGGGGGAAAGTTTTATTAGCACTTAGATTATTTTGAAAATCAAAACGGTCGTAACTGATTTTAATAGATTGCCTCTTCGGGTATAATATCACGCCTGTTATACCCGAAGCTGTAGATAAAAGTGGATGATATAGATCCACGTATTGCCATTATCAATGTAATAAGGGGCGAGCCTGTCGTCTCTGGGGGGCTATCGCAAATTTCAGTAGACAACTTTTTGAAAGCCATTGTTTTCTCCCTTCTTTCTTCCCTAGTGATGAACACGTTACGTCAAAGCAGCAATGTACTGAATAGTGACCATCAATTAAACGTACACTAGGTGTCAAATAAGATACGTGATAAGCCCGCTGGCCCCTCATACATAGTAGGGATTATAGTCAGCATAAGGGAGACTACGTTTACAGCTAAAGGTAATGATCTACTTCCAACAGTTACTGCACATTGTCAAAATGAAATGAATAATCTCTTTATTGCACAGTGCACACTGTGTGATAAAGGTACAATAAATTGGTAGTCTTATCCCATAAGATGGAGAGATATTGGTAGAGATAAAAGAGAACAGTTTATAACAGTGTTGACCAGTCTTCTTCTTAGTGGTTAACCACAGAAGTGAAAGAAAGTTTAAACACCACTATGCGGTCACCCATCTATGGAATGACCGCGCCAAAAGTCACTTAACCCACAGATCGTCTACCGACCGGGAGCGCAACTGGCTTTGGGCGGCTTGACCAAAGAAAGACCATCATTCATCAAGCTAATTCATACAGTTGTTGACAGAGGAGCTGATGACGCATGCTCGGAAGACCAGACGTGTTCCACGGCGTTGGCACATCACGCCAGCTAATTATAACCGTAGTACGTTATTGGGACGTCTCTGCGTATTAATAGATCGATCGACTTATCTGTGCCGCCTTTGATTGTGACAGACCATTTATTTGGTTACTAGGACGAATACTGTGTATTAGATCAACGCATTTGCATTGATTTTGTAAATGAAACTAGTTTTGTTATTAATAATTATAGGGGAATAAATATCTGAACGGTAACCATTTGTAGCTGACGCTATTTAATCATCAGGAATATATGAGATAAAGGTATTGGTGAACGGTTTGAAATTAATTAACTTCTGCTAGTTACTAGGTTGTATTTATCATTTTTTAACTGACAAACGATTGTTAAAGCAAGGAATTGAGGGACTCAGAGCATAAGGCGATGATAGATAAATATTTTTTAGTTTTTATACGTTGTTACTTCCATAAAATTTAAATGCAAAGCTTCTAATTTGGTATAAAATTCTTGAAGGTATGTAAAGTCCCCAACCCGCACTTGGCCAGCGTGGTGGACACAAGGCTTAACTCCTCCCTCATTACGGGAGAAGATTCTTGCCCAGCAATGGGATATTAATTTGACATGAGATAAACGACTCGCGACAGATGTGACTTATCATAAAAAGTGACAATAGTAACAAGATAACTCCGCTCACGACTTATCGGTACACATGAGCGGAAAAACAAAGCGGTCTAAAATAGCTACACTGCTTGACAATGTATTTATCGTAAAATTCACGTTTTTCAGCGCGAGTGGGCGACGCGGAAGATGTTACTCTTGCGCTATTCGTTCTAGCAAGTTCATCGTCTCGTACTTTGTTTATTTCTACTTTGTTGAAATTCATCTATTTCAAATACAAAAATTAATTATACAATATCTAGACTATTTGTATTTGTGTACTGGTTACACTGACCTAATCAATCATTATAAAAGTAACGTTCTTTTGGAGTTACGCTCTCTGTTCGACACATGCTTTGCTAGGAAACAGATCTATATACTTCCAAGTGTTGTAAAGAACAAATATAGTGAGTTTGGTTGAAACATGAACTTTTGCATTTCATTCTAGCACATCCACAACCCTATTTCTAACATACTTATTGTTGTAAATTGGATAGGACGTTTGCAAATTTTAAGATTTACTTCTCGCAATATATTTTTATTTTAATATTGTAAATATATCTTTATTACAACAAATAATCAGGTATACATACCTTTTAGGCAATAAGTAAGAATAACCTTTTTAATGAATAAAGCTATGTAATATTACTAGTTGTTTCCCTTCATGGCTCTTCATTTCTTTCCACACTGTGAACTGTCTCGTACAAAATTATCTAATAGTCAAAAGCCGGCTTTACAGTTAACTTTTCAGTATTAATCATTCTTAAACAGTGCTCGATTATTAAATAACTTTCACATAAATACACATATTCTAAGCGCTATAATTTCCATTGTGACATCGTCTGGTATTTAATATGGACATCGCCCGGGGCCTGATGTAAACTTCGTGTCGTATTTGTACAGTATAATGTACATAAAACATTGCTTCTATATTTACTGTCATAGAAACATGGTCGTCGTAATAAAAGACAATTTTCAGTACTAATACAACCGACCAAGTGCGATTTGAACAAACATATAAAAAAATAGCAAAAGAATCCCATTCCTTGTATGGGAGCCTTCAATGTTTATTTCATTTTCTTTTGAAGTAAGTATTTGTTGTAGCGGAAACCTGTGAAAATATCAACTGTCTTATAACTATCACGGTTCATGAGATATAGCCTGGTGACAGGCAGACACACAGACAGACGGACAGATAGCGAATTTTCAGCAATAGGGTCCCGTTTTTGCTGTGGGTACAGAACCCTAAAAGTAGGAGAACTACACGCAAATCAGCTAGTGCTGTGAATGTTGTTCTAAATCGAAATGTCGCTTGGAAAGCGTGATGGACTCACTGCCTAAACCCAAACTCTGTGTCTGAGATTAATAAACTTGTAACAACTGGGAACACTAACACTTGTTTTAAGGCCCTATTTTCCTACATAAAATGTGTTTTTAAAACCGTGTTTTTAGTTGATACCAGTGAATTAATACTGGCCTAAGAGAATAGTGTAAAATATGTTTATCCAAATGCCCAAAAAAAACAACTTTCTAGAACTGCCCTTTTGTCAGTGTTCTAATATTGAGAACTCAGTTCTTGTCCTTGGCCAATTGACCTTAAACCTAACATTTGGTAAATAGCTTAACCTAAGTGGGTGGCTTGGCTTATCAGTCGGTATTTAACCGGCGCACGACTGTAGTTACCGTGAATGTAATGATAACGATAAGATAAGAATAACATTGAGAATGCTCACGAAATAACTGAAACACCGAGACAGTAATAAGCATTCGTTAAAAAATGGTTATTAAGTGTTCTTTTCATTATTATGAAAAATTTATGGGTCAATGTTTTTCTTTTTTTTTTAATTATTTACTTATAGAAAAACTACAACATGTATGGATGTGAATGAGGCAAGGGAAGTTTGTAAGGATCATACCAGATGGCGTTTTTTAGTCTCTGCTTGCCCCAATGCGGTGAAAGCGTGATATTATGTAGGAATGTATTTTTCTCTTTAGGACAGTTAGGATAAGTAAGTCGTTTGTACTTATGGTTTTACTATCTAGTTAACACTATTTGTAACCTTTATTGTACCAAATCATAATAATTATAATACCTATACTATAAGACTGCAGTTGACTGCACAATTTCTCCAACACAAAATTATTTACATAAAAGATTTATTGCTATTAATATTTGCCTAGGCGCTAGCGTATTGAAAATATAAAAAGTGCTTTCTTTCTTGTACAGGATTTATTTCGATTCTAATACAGATTTTCTTTAGTTAAATGGCTGATGAAATAGCATAGGAACCAGTATCCATCAGCATGTGACCCGGTTTTAAGACTTTTTCATGAAAGGATAATCTAAAATAACAATCATTGTACAAGCCAATCAAAAGTTTGTTTGATTTAAAATCACCGAAAGCGATATGGCCGCGCTATACTTAAAAAAAAAATAGTTCAAATTCGTAAAAGATCTATAATAGCTTATCAGAATCATCCGGGTAGATACTCGGTTCCGTATTCAGAGGCCTACAAACGTTATTTTTGACATGATAGCGAGATGATCTGATCGTGATAGGTGATAACAGATTAAAGAAAAACGTGATATTTGGTCCAGCACCACGATGTACTCACATGGTCGTTATTATTTTAAGGTTTTGTTTGCTAGGCCTTAAAATACCGTCCAGACCACCAATGATGGTGGTCAAGGGTACTTTGGTCTGGCGTGGGTCTGAAGTGTCTACCTTTTTCACCGAGAGTATTCAAACAGAAATAGGATAATCCCAACTTGACTTTTGCTGAAACGAAAATCGAACCCGAGACTGGCTGTGGAAGCAGATTCCGATCTAAAATATTTTGTTGTTTTAATAAGATCCGCACTTGATAGGACTGATAAATACAAAAGTACTTTAATTGCTGAACCACTGAAACGATTTTCGCAAAATGTAGCAAAGGCGTACTTAGTTGTAGACAGCGTCAAACACAGGCTAAGTTTTCTTCAATTTTTAATTTGACCCAAATTACTTGTGACGTGAACCGTACAGATCATTCAAAACCAAGTTAGTCAGATAGTCTCTGATAGTGCAATGGTAGATAAAACTTCCGTAAACAAGTGCATCCGCAACACGAACAATGTATGCTCCTTCCTGTTTTCACCACGTTTCCTGCGTCCACAATACAGGTAATACACGAACGGTTTGCGATAACACGTGACACGAGTCATGGAGAAAATACCAAACGATTTGTGGTCGAGATGCTCTGTTAACTATGGGATTATTAAGCTTTAGTTTGCGGTAGATGGTGGGTTCTTTGCGATATAATAATATGTGATACTTTATGACTGCCTCTGTGGCGCGGTCAGGCAGCGCAAGAGTTCTCGGGTTCGAATCCTGGGTCGGGCAAAAAAGTTTTTTCTGCGATTTACTATTAAGAATTTCTCAGAGATTCTCAGGAGTTGGGAAGTTGAGGCCGTAGACCTCTGCGCCTCGGAGAGCACATAAAGCCGTCGGTCCTGCGCCTGACCTCTCTCTGTCAATATTTCATCTGATAAGCTATCTGGTAGATATTTAGAAGAGGTAAAACAGGAAATCTTTGTCTTGTCCAAGTCTGTCTTGTTAATCTTATCAACACAATTTACCTAAAGCGTAGACTATTTTCATCTAGTCTAGAACTTTTCAAAGCAACTTATTTGAAGTAAGTATTTGAACTTTTGTACTTTGAAATCCCTTCTCTTAAATATAAGCATGGAACAAAACAGGAGGCGCGCATAGCAGTTGCGCTCACCGGTTGGCAAACGATCTGTGGGTTAAGCAAAACCACATCATAAGTGAGTGACCGCATAGTGCTATTTGACCTGGAAGTCTCCGTACTTCGGAAAGCACGTAAAATATCGGTCCCGGTTTTTTCAATTAAGATAACAGTCGTTAAGCCATGTCAAAAGTCTTCGGGCGGTTTAAACAACTTTGACACTAGGTTGACCACTAACCATACGATAAGAAGATGAAACAACATAAAATCAACTCTTTTTCGTATAACAAAAGCCCTTGGCCGTCTATAATTGCGTCTGGCGCGTCCTTTACCCGCATCACTGCATAAAAGTTGTCCATACATACATATACGTGAGCTAGCTATATGTATGGTCCGCAAGACGCGAGTCAGCTGTGGCCCCTATCGATCGTATGACGAGGGAAAACTCGGGAGTCCTTGCCGCAACGCAACGACCACGGGCAGGACGTCTCCGCAATTCGTCCGGGTTACGTCAACAAAACAAATGGAATGCCGCATTGGAGCGATCCTAGGGAACTCTCTGGATCAGGCTATTTAACTTTGCAGTAGAAATTTCTTGGAAAATTAGGTATTTTCGTAGCGATAGTAGGTATAATAAGCTACGCAACTACAAAACGACTTAAGTTTTGATTAGCCCTAGGTACACTTAGGTTTAAATTATTAGAGCCTTAAATAATTTATGGAAAATTTTACCGTAGATAGTCCAAAGGTTGGTAATTATTATTACTGTACGTAATTACACAATTATCATTCTAACTCCGCAGATGCTCAGAGACATGACCTAACTAATGAAAACAAACATTACGAGGCACTTAGAAATGGAATCACTGAAAATTAAATACGAGGATAAAATATATTTGTTGCAAAAACTACAAAACATGTTTCTAATCAATAGAACACGTGTTCTCAACGACCTGTTTATTTCACAAATAAATAGTTTAATTGTACCGTAAATAACAGCGGTGTAATTAAACGCAACATAAACACTGTTGTTAAAACATGACATGCAGTTACTCACCGATTCTCTTGCTGAGGTGCGGAGTATTCCGGCCAGGCTCCTCCTCCTCCACGTCCACGTCGAAGGAAAATGGGAAATTCTTCGTGGACCCCACAAAACCGGTAGCCATAGCGATAAACTCACATCGAGCGCGTCAAACGTCGGCGACCCTCCAGTTATCCGAAATGACTGGAAGCAAAGTAGCAAACGCCGATGAAAACAGCGGGAAAAGCGCTTCACAGCACCTCTACCAATCACAGTTAAGTTATACGCCAACTCCTCGCACCTGATTGGTGGAAATAACCGGTTGTTTTTAGCGTATTTTTGTACTTTAATATTTTGATATGGTAGCTGAGTCAACATCAAACGGAAATTGGACACGGATGAATGGGATGTGTAGTCACCTTCGTTTGATAGATTGTTTTGGCGCGATAAAAATATTTAGATGCATTAAAAGCGTAACGATGTAAATAAAGGACGATTTAATGCGGTAATAAAACTACATTAGACTAAGTGCTTTTAGATTGAATAAAGACAGATCTAAAACGTTTCGAAATGGAAAATTATCAGGAAAATTTGTTGGTGCGGGATCCGTTTGTGTCAACTATCTCAAGATAAGCGAGCGGTCTCAATTTGAAGTGCTATGATAACATTTGAGCAATTTCGTGACAGTAAGATGCTTTAAAACTGAGATATAAGATAAAATTACACTCAAATGGCATGTGATCTGCGGTAGCAATCCTACTTAAGACGCAATTTTCCGAAGGAGATACATGAATATTTTCAACCTCGAAGAAAATTAAGTTTGTACCTACTATACCTACTACACGCTATATTACGCTATCGGGTATAGTAGGTTACTACACTTAATTTATCATTTCACTAATGGGGAGCGTCGGGGTCGAGCCTATTGGCATTGTAATAAGCTACCTCTATTGACCAGCTACAAATTGTTGGAAACCGCGAACATTATCATAAAACATGATTTAATTGCACACAGGTATTCCAACAGCAAAACTCAACGACACTGCTCGAATCAGGAATGAAATCTTAAACTGCATTATCGGCAGTCGCATACACTAACTAGATACTTCTGGGGCATTATAAAGTTAAAGACACTACCTTACTTCAAGAATTCCGACTGAAAAAATCTGTAGGTGCCTACCAACTTACCTATCTCAGGATAATACAGTCAGCCAAAACGTCAACCAAAAAAAGTTAAATAACCAGGACCGCGTAAAATTCCTGTGCATTATAAAAATATGTCCTAAAAACTATTTTTGAAAGAGCAGGTGTGCACTTGGCAATCTGATAGATTCCTAACATCTCCCCTCATTCGTGGGACAAATTCTCAGCATTGGAATAGTAATTAGAATTATATTTAGATATTATTATAATTCAAAAAAATTTACACCTGTATTTCAATATCAAGTCTAAATCAAGCCAGAAACGTGTCCATTCGTTTCATCGGACCCCACCCACTGCTCGTAAATCTGGGATAATTTAGTAGGTGTTTGCACGCGATGTGTTCGATGGAAGCATTTCAGTGACGACTGTCTGCTATCTACCTATTAACACTATTATCTACGTTTTAGTTGACATACTAAAGTAGGCTGAAACCTGCCAAAACCATAACATAACGTATTTTAGATAACATATGTTTAGTATATTGGTAGTATCTTTACATGCGACGCATTTTACAGCGACGATCTTTTAGTACCGAGAAGTGTTATATATGTACAAAGTATGTTATTCATTCGCTTTGGTGTCCGACAGTACAATAGGTAATTTTTGTAAACTATTGTCTACTCATTTCAAGGTAGCCAATACACGTTGTAGTCAATATATATGTCTACATTATAAGTAGATAAAATAGGACATGCTAATTGGGTTCGTGGTAACGATATTTCGAATGTTGTTACACTGAGAAAACCGTTTATTTGAGCGTCTGCGGCTAAAATTCTAATAAAATAATATGAATAAATTGTAATAATACCTATTTTGAGTGTGTTTGCTTGCACTTTGCACTTAATAAGATGGGTAAGAAACTACCTAGTTTTACAGGAGGTACGTAGCAGGGGAGTAAACTACAGCTACTAATATAAAGAAACTATAACGGTCTAAAGAAAAACATCGAGCGCATGACTGATGATAGCCATAGCCATAGCCGAAGAAAATTGTGTAAAAGGGTATATTCAAGCGCCTAGCTGAATCTGTTTACAATCATACACACGTAAATGCAACACTTGGCTATTATAATTTGTAAGGCGCTTTCACATCATAATATTTTGTAACTACGCTTATTCCTACCCTCATACCTCATTCTTCATTAATTATTCCTTCCTTGTATTCCTATGCATTTTTAAGACTTATGATCTAGAGTCTTCGCAACCTAACTCACAGTGATCGCTTTTATTATGGTCCCAGAAACGGGCTCAAAGAATATGTCGACTGAGTGCCATGGTTTAGCTCTAATAAACTACTCTGTATCTAGGAAGCATTTTTAGTAGTCGCTTGTAACAGACGCTTACCCCTAAGTCACCACATAAAGTCTCACTTTATCTTACTTACAGTACTTCGATATACCAATGTATTTTGGTATTAACTTTTGGTAAATAAAATCAAAACAGACTGTCTAATCAGATAATTTATTACTTATACACTTAACAATATCCAAAGACGAAGCTACTGAGGTGTTCACTTCTTGGCAGCGGCGGCCTGTTCGTTGATGGGGTCCAGCTTGGGCTCCTCGAACTTGAAGGCCGGGAATGTGGTCATGTCGACGCCGGGGCCACCTCCGTACTGCTTCTCGAGCTTCTCCAGCTCGGTCTTCATCTCCTTCTCAATGGCTGGGCTGGCTTCTACGAGCTTGCCACCACTGGAAGAAGAACATAAATATATTATGTTAGATGTTACACGATTAATTCTTAAGGCTTTTTATCTTCTCATTCTTAGAGGTCAGGGAAACATATTTGTATATTTGAGTACGGTGGACTTGGCTGGTGTCTTTTCATTCTTATACTGAGACGAGTTAATGGTATCTAGAGGTAGAGGCTGGAGCTGCCTAGTGTTAGTGAGTTTAGTTTCTAATATTATTTCTAAGTTATTTCAGCTTTTTACTACTTTTCTTATAAACTTTAGACCGAAACCCAGCAGTGATGAAGTAAAGGAATGTCAATATAGATGATAGCAGTTATTTATGGAAATATAAAATAGCCATACATAATATGTTATTTTCAAACAGTGAGCATTTTATCAACAAACCATTAAGTAGACCACCCTCAAATAAAAAAATATAACCATTTACATGAATGTTTCAGGCTTGTTGATGTACCAAATTCTTATTAGAACTTTCAATTCAACTTCTTATTAATCATTTCAAAATCAAGTGTTTTATTGGAGCAAACAATTAATGGAATGGTATTCATGTGAAAATAGAAGTAATTTACAATAATACCTTACCATAATCATAAAAATATAACTATACTACTAAAGTCAGAACTTGGTTTGACTAAAGACCTAAAGATAACATAAGATTTGCTTATGTCTTTCTCCTTTGTATCAATCTCACAATTTAAGGCTACATTATGCACTTTAGTAGCATAAAGACTTATATTATGGGCAAAAACTGAACTGGATGGGCCAAGATTATTGATTACGAAGGTCAGACAGTGTACTTACGCGCTCTTCTGTTTGTACTCTCTGATTTTGTCGAGGAACAGCTGCTGGATGGGGTCACTGGCCTTCTGGGCCGCCGCCAAGTTCCTAGTGATGACCACGGATGTCTGCGCCGCCCTCAAACCACCCAAAAGTTTGGAAGTCAGCATCTGAAACCGACATAACCTCTTAAACAGTTACATAACTGCGATCGTGAAAAAATGTAAACATAATTTATTTTATTAATAAAGATGAACAAACGCTAGAAAATATTAGGATATAACACTAAAAAACCTTAATAATTGTCGTAAAATGTACCTTTCTATTTTTTCGCTTGTCTAGGATCCGTTGACAATTTTGACAGACAATTTTTTTTCTAAAGTGACCAATTGACTGACAGCTGTATTGACTTTATTATTCCTCTTCTCATAGAGGTGAAATAATAACTAATCAATTATAAAGTTATGAAAATATGTTTACAAAAATTAATTTTTTTTTCCTCTGAGTCCGAAGCTTTAGATTAAAAATATCTTTAAAATACGCAAATTAAGTTTCATTTACTAACTTTTGTTATCTATTTCAACAAGATGTGACATGTGGTTATGTCAAAGCAAACGTCACTTGGTTTATTTGTGTTGTCAAATTGATGCTTCGCCGCAGTTTCCAAATATTTTGCATTTATAACAGAAATATTATGTCCATATGTGAAATGTTATAGGAAAAAAATTGCAATTGTAAGCTGAACCTACTACGCTATTGACAATGGAGCGCGGTAAAATACCGTCATCAGGGCGGGGAGCCAAAAGTAAGGCGCCCCAGCATCCGCAAGACATCTTCGCTCTTGGGAGCAAATCTACTGTTGTGGTGTCGAGGGACAATGAGAAGAGGAATATTCATAAGCCTTCTACCAGCGGTACGTAAGCTTACAACACTAAAACCGACCTTTTGATTATTGACACCCTTGATTATTAGTGGCCAATTACACAATCTGTGACTAATTAATTTGATATTTATAAACATCTTATGTATCTTTACCTTACTACGGACCAGAGCTGCTCGTATACTAAAGTTGTCCTCTATTTTAGGTGTAGAACGTAAGAGAGATGCATCAAGTTTTGGCAGTCAGCCTCCCAGCAAGAGAGCCAGAATTGGGTCTCCAGCTGAAGCAGTGGGAGGAACCTCCTTGGAAGTAGACCCGGTAGACCTTGTGCCCAATGTCCTGCAAGCCTTGGACACACATAACTCTGATAAACTAGTAAGTATAGTTCAGAAAGAGTGCATAATCATTGGATTTTAATTTTCCTGTTGATATTCATTCAAGTGAAACACATAGATTTCTTATAAATAACAATTGTTTATTTATACAATTCAACTTACAATAAAAATATAATATATCAGTCCATTAAATTACTAATTTTAACCTTTTTTACATTCACAGCTAGGTCTCCTAACCGGCTCAATACGTCTTCTAAAATCTCAGCGGTCAAAGCCAGACCCAATCCTCTGCATGGGTCTACTGTACTTAACAAAGATACGACCGAACATGTTCGCCCATGAGACCGTCACTCAGAGCCTGTGTACGTTGTTGAAGAGAGAGCAGGGAGCTGCTTTCAAGAACAAAGGGAACCCACTTGTGTTCGTGTTGGCTTGTAATATGTTGTACGCTGGACATAGAGAGAGTAGTAATTGGCCGGATATATTTATAAAGGTATGTGTGACTATTTGTTATTGGTGGCTGAATACTGTTGTTGCTATCATGTTCTTGTGATTATTATGATCCTGTAGGTTGTAGCGTGTTGTTAGTTTACCAAAAGCCTTCTTTATGAGTGTAACCATCCATCAAAAGAGTCTCCCCCTGAAACACTATGTGTGACATCAACTTTAAAGAAATAAAAAACCAGTGTCACCTTTATAGTCTTAAGTACAGACAAGATTTCTAGATATCTAAGCTTCTGAGTTAATTGATTGCATTGCTAACTACGTTTTATCATCATAGTCTGTTATCAACTCCATATTTGCTATTCTGGTTTCTGCTTTTTAAATGTTACATAGACATGCATAAAGAACTAAGACTTCGCTTAATCCAGTAATCAATCCAATATATAAAAATAACATTAAAAAAAGTGGTTTATCATTACAATATAATTTTTATCTCTATCAGGTTTATATAGAAGATGCTTTAAATGAGCGATGCTGGGTGGAGTGTTCCTGGTGCAAGTGCTTTGTGGAGAATGTGGTGACCGCCTTCAGCACCAAGCAGCCTCCCACACATCTCATACCTACTGATAATACACTTGGTAAGATGTCAATTTATTCTTTTTATGTGCCTTTAGTATGAAATTTGGTCAGACCTCATTATCCCCTCTGAATTTGATAAACTTATACTCTTGTTAATTTTCGTTTTCATAGTCGAAGTCTTTGGTGAGTGTGCATTGCATCAGTAATTCAAAAAGTAATACAAACTTAAGACCTCTTACCCCCGGTTTCTGAGGTACATTTAACGGTAGTTCATCTATTCAGTAGTGTTTAAACTCATACAACAAGAACGCTATTGAATAGATAAACGACCGCTCAATGTGCTCGAAACCGGGGATTAATCACATACAATACCATAATCTTAGAATAACTCTACTTATAGTAGAGTTCTAGGTTATAGTATTTTACAACCAACAGTTACAAAACAACTCTTTTTACAGGTACCATGTCACCTTCAGGATCAGGCTCTCCACTAATGGGTAGCACAGAGGAAGACTCAGCTGACAACACAGACCTGGAGTACTCAGTGTTTCCGAGATACTCCAGCAGCTACGAGGCCGTGGAGGCGCTGGTGTTAGAAGCTATCAAAGAACAGATCCAGCGCCGGTCAGCTGCACCTGATGCCATTGGGAAAGGTTTCTTGAAGCTGTTGTCGGCTACTTGCGGATTTCCAGAAGTAAGTTCTTATAATTGCTTTTTTTTAAAGTCGTCATAATCATTTAACGATTATAAAACTTAAATTTTATCTAAATTTATTGTTTTAGTGAAGGGGCATCCGGTACAGTGTATTTACTTTGTTTTTCTCTCTGATCTGAAACGTTTCTTGGCATCATGATAAATATTTAAAGGGTATTAAATATACTTACATGACATCATAAAGTTTTGTTCATACATACCCCTTATTGAATTTTTCAATGTGAACACAGCATTCTTGTTACCAAACTCACCGAGTTACCTACTCAGACTACGCGTTTGTTTAGTCCATTCAAGTCTTAAAAATCATTGCTAGATAACCAAGCTAGATAACTATTAATAAAAAATGTTGTCTACAGATCCGTATGATATCCGCCTCCCGTCTCGAAGCGTGGCTGCACTCCGGCAAGCTGTGGCGCTGCGCCCAGGAGCTGCTCGCGTTCGTGTGCTGCAACTGTGACGCGTGCGGGCCCACCGCGGCGCGGGACCACGAGGTACTCGCGCAGCTCGCCAGGATGAGGCTCAAGACCAAGCCGCTGCAAGCTGCCTACCAGGCTTGTCTTAGGTAAACCTGTACCTACTTCATACGTAGATATATAAATGTGGGACTGTAATTTTTGTTTTAATTAGGAATTAATATTTTATTTGTGGTTATTATTATTTATAAATAAGGCTTTGTTAAAAAATATCAGTATCTGTATATGCTAATTAACAGAACGGGTGAACAACTCATGATAAGAACACGCGACTTTTATTTAGTAGTTTTTTTACTTATTTATTTTGTTCCAACTACTTTTCCAGCGGTCAGCGATGGTATGTAGTTTTTTATACGCTGGTAATATAAGTTGCCAGTTTTAGCAACACACTTTCTAATGTTTGTATAGTAAACATCTCTCTTGACACTACATTTGTTATCTACAGGGAGATGGTGTCAGACAGTCCAGCACTGCTCCGCAGCGTGGTGACACACACGATCTACAACGAGCTGTCGAACGTGCGCTCGCCCAACAACATGGCCGTGCTCGCCGCGCTCATACAAGCACAGCCGCAACTTGTACCCGCCGCCATGGCCGACACATACCAGGTATGAAGTAGTTTCAGTTATAGGCCGTTTATAAAAGGTCATAGTTATACTGTGAGCGTTAGAAAAGACGAAACAAGAAGTAAAAAAAGATAGTTTATGTTGGAAATTATACCTGCTGGAATGGTGGTCAAAATATTATTTTTAGCAGATGTTATTTCTGGTGAAAATACAACAAGCGTTATTGATCCCATCTAGCTATAACCTGAATTGCAAAAGATCTTTTTACATTCTTAAGACTCACAGCAATCCAAATCGTTTCTTTAATGCGCACGTGTATATACTTAATTATTCTTTCACACAGTCAACTTTATACTAGACTACTAGTCGTAATAACTAGTAGTAGTAATTAGTCTTCACACTTAAGTTGTCGACATGCCGACATTCGTAAACTCCATTACAATGCCCCTCCCTCCTCAGGAGCTGGTGCTCCGTCCCGAGGACTACCTCCGGCCGCTGCGCTCGCTGACCCGCGAGGTGGTCCGCGCGGCGCGCGCCGACGCCCAGGCGCTGCTGCCGCTGGCGCGAGCTCTCGCCATGCCGCCGCCGCATGAGCCTGCCGTAGAGGTACGTATTATTATATACTGCTAGTGGTACTAAAGTGACAATTAGCATTCTTATTTGATAATAAAAAAATGATCTAAAGTTTCCGGTTAGGTACCTCATTTGTTACTTGACGCATCAACCGAGTTGCACCGGAACCGTTAACTTAATTATATTCATATTCATACCATATAAATTCCATTTACAGTAGAAATATCGCGATACTTCAAATAATTAGCATCTATCTATAAACTGTTGCAGATTAAAATACGGAAAATAAATATTTGGAAGGAAAGAGGAAAATACTTTGCCTAGTATCAAAAGACTACCATAATAAAGGGTCTTCTTACGGCCATGTTTTTTTACTCTTCCGCAATTTTTAATAGAACATGAAAACAGTTATTTCTACAAATCTATCAGCTTAAAGACAAGATACCACCACAACTTCTTCAAATAGGCATCATTTACCCGTCTCCCCAGGTCCGAGAGCGCGCGTTCTCCTCCCTGGCAGACCTGTTCTGCTGCTGCTGCCTGGTGACGGCGTCGCACAGCAAGCACCTGCCCGAGTACCGCCAGCAGGTGTGCGTCATCCAGGCCTCGGCGCTGGGCTGGCTGCTCGACACCGCCATGCCCATCTACCGGCCCTCGCGGCACGACTACCAGCATGCACTCAACAAGGTAGATAGATTCTCATTGTAATATTATGATAAATATTTATACTGTATGTTTCTAGAGCCACAATGAATAAGTAAATTATTTAAATGATTGCTCAAAATATATACATATGAATGTGTTCAGCCTTTTCTGTACCTTGTGTCTTTATCTTTATTATACTCTTAGGACCAACGCAAACTAGTGGAGGCGCGAGGAAGATACCGAGAATAATTCAATTTAAAATAAACCTTAGCTATTACGACAATCAATCGGCTTAGCCTTTCTTCTAACTATGTAAGAGTCGGCTTCCAGTCTGACTGGATAAAGCTGAATACTAGCATTTTACATTTTACTACCGATCGGACCTCCACAACCTAGTTATCTGGGTTATATCTCACAGAAAATGGCAGTCTGGGCCAACTATTTCACATACCTTTGGAAACACGGAGAAACTCAGTGGTCACCCATCCACTGATCAACCTCAGCAAGCGCAGCTTAACTTCAGAGATCAATCGTCGCAGCTGTTGTTACTTAGCTCCTGTAAATGTTAACTGCTAGGACATGTGTTGTGGTGTTAGATAATGTTCGTGGAGCCGGCGGAGTCGTACAGCAAGGCGGACAACTGGCCGCCCGAGTCGGAGCGCGCCGCCACCTACCGCCTGTGCTGCGAGGCGCCGCTGCCGCAGAACACGCTGCTCCGGGTCATCTTCATCGGACTCTCCAAGGTATGGAGTAAAGTAGCAATTTTTTTATATCTCTTCCGGTCCTTAGGAAAGATACTCTTTATAAAATACTAGCTGACCCGCGCTACTTCGCTTGCGTCACATAAGAGAAAATGGGTCAAAATTTTCCCCGCTTTGGAACTTTTTTTACTGATGCTCTGCTCCTATTGGTCGTAGCGTGATGATATATAGCCTATAGCCTTCCTCGATAAACGGGCTATCTAACAATGAATTTTTCAAATCGGACCAGTAGTTCTTGAGATTAGCGCGTTCAAACAAACTCTTCAGCTTTATAATATTAGTATAGATTAATAAATTTTTGAGTTGATTGGTTGTGTATATTACATGTACGGTATTACAACAAAAACTGGGGTATTTTTAAAGAAATGTGCCATTGTCTATTCATAGAGAAATAAATGTTGGGATATCTTTTCTCGGTAGTTATATACTTACTTAAATATATTTTAGGCAATTTCACTCATTAATTTACAGTTTAATGTTCGTCACGGACAAATGAAGTTTAAAGAAATGTTAACTTTGGCGTTTTTTAACTATGTAGCAATTTAAAAGACGTTGACAAAATACTCTTATAAACATTTTTGTATGCTGTGCAGGACATCCCAGTGTCCCCGGCGGAAGTGTTCGAGCTGGTGGAACAGCTAGTGCGTCGCGCGTGTGCGCTGCCGGCCGAGGACAACCCGCTGCAGGTGGACAAGCTGGACATCGCCGACTACATCTTCCAGCTGTGCCAGTTCAATCCGCCTGATAATATCACGCTGCCCGCCGGGTAAGTGACGGGTAACTTGTAATATAAGAGGATTATAAAAAAGGTGGAATTTTTAAGTGATAGATTAATTCGTTCGGTTGATCATAAAAGATGATTTTTATAAATGTTAAGCAGTGATAGCCGAGTGGTATAAGTTGTCCCAAGCCAGTGGGCGACGGTTCGAGCCCGGGGCAACACACCAATGACTTTGTTGACACCGAAGTTATGTGTTTTTTTGGAAATTATTATCACTGCTCTAACGCTGAAGGAAAACGCCGTGAGGAAAAAAGCATGTCCGAAAATTTTTCAAATTATGTAAAGCAGCATTTTTTTTATTCATCTTATTCTATTTATCTTATCATTATATTATAAAAGTTCGTTTTATTGGCCATTTTGTCTCCAAATATTTTGTTAAAATAATTAAACTCGTAATAGTATGTATTATTATTATCGGTATTTTTAATTTTTCACGGTTGCCCGGGTTGACTGACGGCACGTATTATTGTTGTGTGTGTGCAGCTACAGTCCTCCGGCGCTGGCCATCACGGGGCTGTACTGGCGCGGCTGGATGCTGCTGACCATGCTGGCGGCGCACAACCCGCAGCAGTTCGCCGACCGCGCCGCCGCCACCTACCCCACGCTCCGGGCCCTCATCGAGACCTGCATCACCAAGTAACTAACACCTTTATACCTTCATTTCGTTAGTAATCTACTTAGTGTCAACAAGAACCGCAATCCGTTGAATAAGTCAGCAGATGATTGACGTTCTAAATTCGCATTTATTAAAAATCTTTGAATGCAGTAATGCATGTTTAATTTTTTCAGCTAGTAAAGAAGCTAAGTGTGTTTATAATTTCATATTCCATAGTTTTAAGAAGATAACTGTTACTGTAGATTTATGTTTGTTTTTGTTGTGATGGGGCTGACTTAAGCTCGTGGAGTTAAAAGCCCTTATTAAATAAAGTTTAAAAAATATGTTTAATTTTTAATTGATTAATATTCAAAGTAGTTCCCTTCCATTATTTATATCACCAGTATCAATTACTGTACTATTAATTCTCACAGCAAGCCGAGTATAGAGTGGACGAGCAGTTCGACGGCAGAAGCCGAGCGCGCGGAGGCCGAACGTGCCGCCATCCTGCAGCTGGAGACACACCTGGCGGCCGCCAGCAACGCCAAGCTGCCCGTCACCGAACACTCCTCCAGGCTTATCAGTCAGGTACACACCATACATTTATCGGCTCTTTCGATTTTTTCCAATAAGAGTGATCAAGGATCGCCACTTGCTTATTATCTATAGTCTATACTAACGTATTATATAGCTGCGTTATGTTTCGTATAGTTATGTTGACACATTCATGATCATTCGCAACGGACGTTGTATTATGCATGTCTTTCAAAATGACATGTACAGACTAAAGCTAAAAGACCACCGATTCGGTAATGTGACTCTGATATGAAACAAAAAAAACAATATAAAATCTTTACTAATCTATACTAAAATTATAAAGCTGAAGAGTTTGTTTGTTTGTTTGTTTGTTTGTTTTAACGCGCTAATCTCAGGAACTACTGGTCCGATTTGAAAAATTATTTCAGTGTTAGATAGTCCATTTATCGAGGAAGGCTATAGGCTATATTTCATCACGCTACGACCAATAGGAGCGGAGAAAATTGTTACAAAAACGGGGAAAATTTTGACCCATTCTCTCTTATGTGACGCAAGCGAAGTTGCGCGGGTCAGCTAGTAACAAATAATAGTCAATTGGTACTTTACATTTTTATTAACTTTATAAACACAAGTGGCACAAAGATGCCAACTGGATTATCTGAAACAGGTGTTTTACCCTGCAGATAGTGAATTTAACTTTTCTTCATCCGTATTCTAAACTTTTATAGTATTACTCTGAAACAACCGTTATATAACTCTCAAATTACTTTCCTAGCTAACAACGCTAGAACCACTAGGTCCAGCGCGGAAGCCTCCTCAAGCCATCATAGAGACACTGCAAGCGATGTCAGCGCAGATGCGCCTGAGCAAGCTGCTGTGTCGCCAGCCCGCCATCCTGCTGGACCTGGTGGAGAGGCACGGCACCCGGCGCGCCATGCCCTGGCTACACAACCTGCTGAGACAGGACCTGCTTGAACTAAGGTACGGATGATTTTTTTAGGGTATTTCTTGAATTACTGTAAAATGTGAGTTTCTGATTTCTATCCACTAAATTCGCTAAGCTACTTTCCTTTTTAGGGTTCATTACCCAAAGGGTAAAACGGGACCCTATTACTAGGTCGCCGCTGTTTGTCTGTCCGTCTGTCTCCAGGCTTTATCTCATAAGCCGTGATCGCTAAAAAGCTGAAATTTTCACAAGTGATGATTTTCCGTTGCAGCTATAACAACAAATACAAAAAAATAAAAAAAATATAATATATTAAGTGTTTTTTACGTATTTCTTGCTCAATATTCAAAACGTGTAAAGTGTAGACGCTTCAAATTCAGCAGATGATAATAAGGAACCTTCGTGCGCGAGTCCGTCTCGCACTTGGCCGGTTTTTATTGTTAACTAGCTGACCCCCGCAACTTCCCTTGCGTCACTTAAGATAATCATAATTTTCCCCGTTTTTGTAACATTTTTCACGGTTACTCTGCGCCTTTTGGTCGTAGCGTGATGATATATAGCCTATAGCCTTCCTCGGTAAATGGGCTATCTAACACTGAAAGAATTTTTCAAATCGGACCAGTAGTTCCCGAGATTAGCGCGTTCAAACAAACAAACAAACTCTTCAGCTTTATAATATTAGTATGGATGGTCTTCTTCGTGGTTTTCACCTGCAATTTGTTTGCACAGTGTGTTACCAGTGCAGTGCCTGTGTGAGTTCCTGTCGGCGGGCGGGTCGGGGGGCGAGGTGGGCAAGGCGGGGGAGCTGTGTGCCCACCTGCGGCGGACCGTGGCCGAGTCGGAGGGCGGCGCCCGAGCCGTGCTGCACTACTACATGCAGAGACTGGCGCACACGCACGCGCCCACCAGGGCCAGCGCCAACAGGGTACGTAGGGGGAGGGGGAGGGGGAGGAGGGCGGCGCCCGAGCCGTGCTGCACTACTACATGCAGAGACTGGCGCACACGCACGCGCCCACCAGGGCCAGCGCCAACAGGGTACGTAGGGGGAGGGGGAGGAGGGCGGCGCCCGAGCCGTGCTGCACTACTACATGCAGAGACTGGCGCACACGCACGCGCCCACCAGGGCCAGCGCCAACAGGGTACGTAGGGGGAGGGGGAGGGGGAGGAGGGCGGCGCCCGAGCCGTGCTGCACTACTACATGCAGAGACTGGCGCACACGCACGCGCCCACCAGGGCCAGCGCCAACAGGGTACGTAGGGGGAGGGGGAGGGGGAGGAGGGCGGCGCCCGAGCCGTGCTGCACTACTACATGCAGAGACTGGCGCACACGCACGCGCCCACCAGGGCCAGCGCCAACAGGGTACGTAGGGGGAGGGGGAGGAGGGCGGCGCCCGAGCCGTGCTGCACTACTACATGCAGAGACTGGCGCACACGCACGCGCCCACCAGGGCCAGCGCCAACAGGGTACGTAGGGGGAGGGGGAGGGGGAGGAGGGCGGCGCCCGAGCCGTGCTGCACTACTACACGCAGAGACTGGCGCACACGCACGCGCCCACCAGGGCCAGCGCCAACAGGGTACGTAGGGGGAGGGGGAGGGGGAGGAGGGCGGCGCCCGAGCCGTGCTGCACTACTACATGCAGAGACTGGCGCACACGCACGCGCCCACCAGGGCCAGCGCCAACAGGGTACGTAGGGGGAGGGGGAGGGGGAGGAGGGCGGCGCCCGAGCCGTGCTGCACTACTACATGCAGAGACTGGCGCACACGCACGCGCCCACCAGGGCCAGCGCCAACAGGGTACGTAGGGGGAGGGGGAGGGGGAGGAGGGCGGCGCCCGAGCCGTGCTGCACTACTACATGCAGAGACTGGCGCACACGCACGCGCCCACCAGGGCCAGCGCCAACAGGGTACGTAGGGGGAGGGGGAGGGGGAGGAGGGCGGCGCCCGAGCCGTGCTGCACTACTACATGCAGAGACTGGCGCACACGCACGCGCCCACCAGGGCCAGCGCCAACAGGGTACGTAGGGGGAGGGGGAGGGGGAGGAGGGCGGCGCCCGAGCCGTGCTGCACTACTACATGCAGAGACTGGCGCACACGCACGCGCCCACCAGGGCCAGCGCCAACAGGGTACGTAGGGGGAGGGGGAGGGGGAGGAGGGCGGCGCCCGAGCCGTGCTGCACTACTACATGCAGAGACTGGCGCACACGCACGCGCCCACCAGGGCCAGCGCCAACAGGGTACGTAGGGGGAGGGGGAGGGGGAGGAGGGCGGCGCCCGAGCCGTGCTGCACTACTACATGCAGAGACTGGCGCACACGCACGCGCCCACCAGGGCCAGCGCCAACAGGGTACGTAGGGGGAGGGGGAGGGGGAGGAGGGCGGCGCCCGAGCCGTGCTGCACTACTACATGCAGAGACTGGCGCACACGCACGCGCCCACCAGGGCCAGCGCCAACAGGGTATGTAGGGGGAGGGCAGGAGGGGACCCTAATACCAGTGCCAATATTGTGACGACAATTTTTTTTTATTATTTCTTTATTTATTATTTCGTCGCACTGCTGGCCTACCCATAGCCTTCCACTTCAAAAGATCTCTAGTAGTCTATACCCAGTCTGGGTTAAAGGACGCAAGCTCACCTCTCCATCTTTTACGGGGTCTACCTGAAATTTCGCTCTGCATTTTATCAAAATAGTACATATTTGAAATTTTGTTGTAACATTTAAAAAAAGTGTTGTCTTATTTTATGCTTGACTGTTTGTGTGATTCGAGTTATTTTCTTCAGGGCCTGAAACTGGTGCTGTCGAAAGCGTCAGACGACACGGGTGAAATGGACTATAACACTGAAGTCAGCCCTGAGTAAGTACTTTGATATTTTTAGAACACTAGCTGACCCGCGCAACTTCGCTTGCGTCACATAAGAGAGAATGGGTCAAAATTTTCCCCGTTATTGTAACATTTTTTACTGCTGCTCTGCTCCTATTGGTCGTAGCGTAATGATATATAGCCTATAGCCTTCCTCGATAAATGGGCTATCTCACACTGAAAGAATTTTTCAAATCGGACCAGTAGTTCCTGAGATTAGCGCGTTCAAACAAACAAACAAACAAACTCTTCAGCTTTATAATATTAGTATAGATTTGCAGTGCTTTGATATTTATTTATTATATTATTTAATTTAGTAGAATTTATATAAATTTCTTAACGATTTCTAACTCTCTTGACTCAACGCGATTAAAAGCGAATTAAAGGTTAGGATACCTTATTTGTTTACCCGACGTTTGGCTAACTTTTCACTGGAGCTTATGACTCGTTGTTTTACTATATTATATACGTTTGTATTAGTTACTAACGACATTTTGTTGAGTCGTTTTTTAGTCTAAAATTACAGAGTACTCCTGTTAAGTTAATACTCGGTACAAAGAGAGGCTTAATTTTTGACTGTAAATTAAAATGAAACATCCAATCGTAGATATATAAAGTACTGTTTAATTTACACAAAATGATTATTTATGTTATAAAATACATCCTTTTGGCCTTCCCCAAAATAGTGGGACTAAATAAAACGTAGCACCATTCTTCCCTCGCTTTCCCATTATAGGAGTAGGCAGAAACCAGAGAACGTCACTTGGTACGATCCTTACAAAGTTTCTTTGCCTTATTCACATCCATACATGTTGTCATACAAGACCGCCAGTTACGAGTAACACCCAACTTTTATGCAAGACATCACCGATATGTCTTTCAAGAACAAAACATTAGCAGTTAAAAATTCCACTCATGTACAGGGAAATATAACTGCAACAAAGTCTCATAGATATGCTTATCAGTAGGTGTGAACGTACAAAAGATGACTCTATCTAGATGTTGGTTTACTTCTAGAAACTTCCTAGCGGTCTGTAGTGCGATGTGTGCGGCTGCGCGGCGAGGGAACCCGTACACGCCGGTCGCGATACAGGGGAAGGCGATCGTACGAATATTGTGCAGTTTTGTTGTAGTTAAGCACTTTTCGTAGCACGATTCGAGTTTAGCTGCCGATTTGTCTGTTGGGCCTACTGTGTGGATTACATCTGGAAGAAAAAGTTTATGAAATTGTTTATTGTCCCTTTTTAATTCGCGGTTGTTCCTTCTGGGCAAGGGTCTCTCCTTGAACAAAGGATAGGTTAGGCCTTGAGTCCACCACGCTGGCCAAGTGCGGGTTGGGGACTAATAATAATAATTGTTTTACGGTAATTAAACTATCGTAAAAGTGTACTTACATCTAGCTGGTAGATTATACCCGCAACTGGCGCGGGCATCGCCTGTCAGACAACCTCCAAAGGTTTGAACCTCAGCCTGAAATGTACAGTAGGTAATATATATTTTTACGTTTTCGAAATTAGTAGGCACGAAAACAAAACTACGACTGCTGCCCATGAGGTCTCAGGCTCGATTCCCGGATCGGGCACAGTATTGCTCTTTTCTGTTATGTATTTACAATAATAGCCCGACGCCTAATATGGCTGATTAATGGCAATATTCTCTCCCCATATAACATGAAACTAGAATTTGCAGCTTAGCAATTTCACCTCTGCCTATGCTTTCGGGTATAACAGGCGTAATGTTATGTATGTATTACTTTAATTATTAAGTAAAGAATGTAGGTGTACTTGTAAGAGAGGTCCAGCTTCACGGTGTATGGCTCCATCGACCGTGAACACGGTACTCCCCCACGCCTTCAGGCGGACGTTGGCTGGGTTTACGATGGCGTCCACCTGAAAATATACATTTTAAATCCATACTCCATACTACTTTACTACTATTACTACTTTCCTACTAATATTATAAATGCGAAAGTAACTCTGTCTGTCCGTCTGTCTGTTACTAAATCATGGAGATATTTTGATACCCGAGAAAGGACATAGGCCATTTTTTACCCGGAAAAATTACGCATAATAGGAAAATTAAGGTGGCGGACGAAGTCGCGGGTAAAAGCTAGTTTTAAATAAAATTTTGTCCCATTGCTGGACTACCTCCTAAAATTAGGAGTATGTAAGTCCACCACGGTCTCGTAATTTTTGGTTTTAAGCCTGCCGCTGGAACATTCTTAGTAATTTCTAGAAATTGTTATTTTATGAGCGCGCCCGTTCTATATTCATCTACTGTAGACCTTACCATCACTGCCTTCATCTCCAGGTATAAAAGCCGAGATGTTATAAAAATTATTTTTAATAATATTCTTTATAGTGTTCGTTTATAAACTTGTTTTCGTGTAGAGTCCTATTTAAACATTTTCCTTATTTAATTATTAATTCGTAGAAAGACATGATACATATTGACGACATTTTAAACAATTGTGCGCGTTGCAATAAACAAACTAACAAACAAAAAAATGTTTTTAGCTTTGCTTTGAGAGCAGTAATAGCCGTGTGATTTAAGTTGGCACCTCCCACGCCAGTGGTCGAGGGTTCGTACCCGAGGACACACACCAATGATTTTTCGAAGTTATATGTGTATTAGAAATCATTATCACTTGTTCCAACGGTGAAGGAAAACATCGTGCGGAAACCTTGCCTAAAATTTGTTTAATACATTAATTATTGAGGGCATGCACACTCCCCAACCCGCACTTGGCCAGCATGGTGGACTCAAGGCCTAACATCTCCCTCATTACGGGAGAAGACCCTTGCCCAGCATTGGGAAATGTATGTATTAAATTGTTTATTTAAATGCTTACCTCCAATTTCGTAATACTACTATGCACTATAGACACTTTCTTCGCTAGATCCTCATTTAAGGCAGGGTTTATATTCACTTTCAAGAACTTGGTAAGATCATCAATAGTGTGTTTCTTCGTCACAATCATTCTGTTCCTCACTACATAGTCGCACCACGGGTCAATGACCTCCATTGCTATGTAGTCTTTGCTCTTATAGTTCTTTCTCCTTTGCTCCAAAGTCTGGTCTAGTAGTTTCGCTTTGACAGACTTCCAGTTTTGTTCAAACATTTTGGATATTTTATGAAAATATTAATTTAATGTCTCTCTGCTCAGCAGTTTTTAGTGAGATTATTACACTTCCATAAGTCTTTTATCTTCTGCTAAACTTTGATAAAAATATAACTCTTATTGTACACTAGCTGATGCCCGCGACTTCGTCCGCGTTTGTGCCTCAGTACAGACTTTTTATACAAACTTTCATCCCCTATTTTATCCTCTTGGGGGTAGATTGATATATTTTGGTATAATTGATCAAAATCCTTTCATTTCAGACCGATCCGTCCAGTAGTTTCGGCTGTGTGTTGATAGATCACTATGTTAGTCAGTCACCTTTGAGTTATTATAATATATATAAAGAAATATTGTGCGCTATTTACTACCGCAGATACCGCATTAAAAAAGCACTAACCAAATGAAGCACGCAAAATTATAAAATATTGTTTTAAATAACAATAAAAATATTTTAAATAATTAGCCAATTAAGTAACTCACTATGCGTTACACCTAATTAATGTTTCACATGTCTATTATAAAATAATATTTTCTACAGTAAATAACACGACAGAGTCTTTCAACAACTATTTATGAACTACACAAGTTACTGAACGGCTTGCACGTAGCCACGCTTCACTGACCACTTACTATTGAGTCATATTGTTACTCAATTTTGTTAATATTGAAATAAATAAAGTAATAATAACGTTTATTATGTTCTTATGATATTTAATTCAGTATTGCTGTAATAATAAGTCGTAAATAAGAATGTAATTTAAAGTTATGTTAGTATATTGGGGATGTTATAAACTTGTGGAGTCCGAAAAACCGGATTTGCCTGTAGTAACATTATTTGTTTAATACATTTATTGAGGGTATGCAAAGTCCCCAACCCGCACTTGGCCAGCGTGGTGGACTCAAGGCCTAACTCCTCCCTCTCGTTTGGGAGGAGACCCTTGCCCTGCAGTGGGACAGTAACGGAATGTAAAAAAAAACATTATTTTACTTAATTCATTTATTAAACTTTCTGTTTATTTTATTTTATCGTATGGTTAGTAGTCACTAGTGTCAAATCTATTCAAGCCGCCCGAAAGGTCTTGGACTTGGTTTAACGACTGTTATCTTAATTGACAACAACTGGGACTGACTTTTTACATGCACAGAGCTCCTCCGATGTCCAGTCCGGGTGCTCAGAAAGTAAATAGCAGTTGGAATATGGGATAGATTTTTCTCCTTCTCACTCTGTTCATTTATAGTATGGTTAGTGGTCAACCTGTTGTCACAATTGATCAAGTCGTCTGAAGGTCTTAGACATAGATTATACACCACCTGGGACCGACTTATTACGTGCCCTTCGAAGGACAAAGACACTCAGTTCCACGGAACACTTATGGAATGTTCACGCTAAGGTTTGCTAACCAACCGGCGAGCCCAACTAGGTTTTGCGACGGTATAAAATTAGTTTAAGAAAGACCTTCAACTACGGATCGGGTATATAAGCATCGGCTACATTCCTATTGTGTACTTACAATCATATTTATTAAATAGACGTTTATCCTGCTTGTTATTTTTTTGTTATGACTAACCACAAATGTAGACGTCACATTTTCTACCTTTTATTTTATGCCCGGTGAAAAACATGCTGGGTTCAACAGCAAAGCCTTTGTTACCCGATATTATAAACTTTAACAACTTTTCTAATTTTATAATAGATTATTTTTCTATAGAAACTCGGAGTTTGGTATCGTACCTGGTGTTAGGCAATAGGCCCACTCACTTTACTTGGGACTTAAAGCGTTTAGTGCATTAGTTGGAGTGGTCACCTCGCCGCAATAAGCGTAACGTCGCATGTGGCGGGTTCGAATCCCACTCGCGGCAAATATTTGTATGATGAGCACTAATATTTGCCCTGAATCTGGTTGTAAATTTATTTACTATATAAGTATGTTTTAGTACGTATGCATAAGTATGTTACAAGCTCAGTTAGGAATCAGATGACCACTTCTGAGTAGAATTTTAGCAGTTCTTTACAATAATTTTCTACCATTTTATCTTTGAGCTACATTATCCGTTAGTTAACCGTAAGCCGTGAGACTGGTCCTTATTTTTCACTTGTTTCCAGCGAGTGGCTCGGTCTGCTGTGGAGCCTGCAGCACTGGGAGTGTGTGCGGGAGGACGTGGTGGTGCGCGTGCGCGCCGCGTGCCTGGTGGAGTGCGTGCCGCGACACCTGGCCGCCTACATCGACTTCCTCGCGCAGTACGTGCGCGCCACGCCGCTTGAAGACCACACTGATTTAGCGCTGGTGAGTGAACCCATATTGATGCTGTTGGTTTAATGAATAAGGAATAAATTTACATCTTTGATGGATACGACACACGTGACCTAAGGGTATGAAAGTCTAAGGAAATAATTATTTTGTTGACAACAATTTGTCTTTTAAACAGCCGTTTTTCTAGATATTTTTTGGCGACTTATTTGCGCACTTTAATAATATTTTACTTGCAATATTTTACTATAATATTGAGTCACCATCGAAAAATAACAACTTGTGTTAAATGTTTTTTGAGACTATAGTTTATTTTGTTTTTTAAAAAGACAACTCCCGCATTTAGAAGTACTTTTGTGTCGCGGGGACTTGTACATTTGTACAACCATCGGACACAAAGTACAACCAGATTCGAAAACAATATTTATGGATCGCACAAATAACTGTTGCGTTTGTAAATCGAACCCACGACCTCCCAACTCAATGGTACCGTGGTGACCTAAACCACTGCGCCTTGGAGGCAGTCAAATAAGTTGATAACTATTATTGTTGCCTGCAGGACCTGAGCCAAGTGCTGATGGAGCGGTCTACAGTGATGAACAGCGTGCTGGGCAGCGGCGAGCGCGTGGAGCAGGAGTTGGGAGACTTGCAGAGAGCGCAACACAAGGCACTACACGCACTCACGTTTATACTGTACACGCATCTGCAAAAGGTATAACTATTTACTCCCTTAATGCTGACTTTGTACCAGCTTTCTTTGCTGTATATGAGAATGTTTTGGCTAACCCAAGCCGTTTGATGCTGGATAAAAACATCATGTATTATGGCCACAAGCTCATAGTTAAAAACGGGACCCTATTACTTTGGTTGTTCTATCTGTCTGTCTTAGACCAAGCTGTATCTCATGAACCGTGATAGTTATACTGTTGAAATTTTTCAGAAGGTGTATTTTTTTTCAATAAACATAATTTTTTGGGCGTTTTATGCTCCATGTAAAATACTGATTCAACTGCATCCGGTGAGACTGGAAGACTCCAACATAGTTTGTAAGAAAGGCTACCATGATGTATTATACGGAACTCTTCATGTTCAAGTCTAATTCAGGCAGTCTTTCTCAGCTTCATTTACCTTTATGCCAAGTTGTTCGTCCTTTGAAGTAAAGCTTCGTCCCCAGGCTCGTGCGGTGGGCGCAACTCCTTCAGAGAACACGTTCGGCGAGCGCGTGATGCTGCAGTGGCCCAGCGGCCGCTCCACCACCATGCACCTCATACTGGCGCACGCCTACCTCAAGCTGCTGTGCTGTGGACCTTCTATATGTACGTACTTATGCAAACTGACACTGTGGCGCAACGGTAACGTATGTAACAGAGGTCTCGGGTTCGAATCGAAAGTCAGGCCAATAATAAATACTGGCGCACGCCTACCTTAAGCTGCTGTGCTGTGGACCTTCTATATGTATGTACTTATATTGACTTTAATAGATTTGCTCCGATGATTGAAGAGGTGATTTAGCACGAGTAAGCGCATGAGTCGGTATTGTTGACAACAGAATAGTTTATAAGAATACGGGTGTATAAATGCGAACAGTCATATTAAAATTGTCAGTCAGAAACGTTAGCCATTCTACTCAAAACCTATTAAACATGCGACCCGAAAATATAATATTTATGAGAACAGTAACTGTTAACAAATTGTATACGAAAATCTAACAAGTAGTAACAATTAAATTTCCATTTATTTTGCACGTTTTATGCTCGCTCCTCAATAGTACTGTCTACAGGCAATCGTGCTCCAGATTATCAAGTTTCTGGGTCGATTCCGGTTTGCGTAGAGTACCTATTATTATTTTATTGCTGAATTATCAAAAGCAATCCAGAGCGTGGTAGCATGCCTAATTAATAGTCAAAAATTAACCTCTTTATATGTACCGCCAATACAATTAGTGAACCACGGATCTAAACTCTAACTATGACTTTACCTTTCAGACGATACAAACCAAGAGATGTACCTATACCTTCAATCCGTGTGGGTGGGCAACGACGCCCCGCAGGCCTTCAACGTGGACTCGGAGGAGGAGACGGCGCTCCTCCCGGACTGGCTGCGGCTGCACATGGTGCGCTCGGCCAGGCCCGCGCTGCTGGAGGCCGGCATGAGAGCCCTGCCCGCGCACAAACTGGCGCTCTTTATACAGACGTTTGGTATGCCGCCTACTTCTATGAGGTGAGTGTCTAAGAGCTACTTTTATAAAATTCAGTGATCATTGTATGAGTATATTTTAGTTTTTTTGAGACATATGTATGTATGTTTGTGGTTTTTTTTTTTTATCGATGTGCATAAATAATTAAGATTATCTTTGAAAATGTTAAGTTACGATGACTTATTTGTTGTTTTAGACTCGTTTAACAATTTTATATTATGTCCTCAAATTGCGATAGTTTATAATCTTTAAGATTGCCTTAAACTTGACTCTATTTATGACAGATTTTGTCTAAAAATTAAACTCCCTTTATTAAATTGACCTTGAGAACTTCTTTACTTTGAACGTATTAATAATTTTAAATTTGTATACTCTCATGTCTTCTGATGACACCCAACAAATGTTAGGGTGGTATAAGCTACGCACACACATACATATACGTGTGTATACGTACTTTAACAATACTCTCACATATTATATCTGTATCTACATAGTAATATGAGTTGTGTGTCAGTGCGCTGCTGAGCGCGCTGGACGCGTGTCCGGCGGGCGCGGTGGTGCGGCTGGGCGTGGAGCGCAACTACATGTCGCAGCTGCTGCGCGTGCAGCGCGCGCGCGGCGCCACGGGCGGACACGCCTTCGCCGCCGCGCTGCGCCTGCAGCCCGCTGCCTACCCGCCTGGTAACTACCTAGACACGCGACAGCGTGCCAAGCCAAGTTCAAGCAAAGGAACTGGTCACAAACCATTTGGTGCCATTTTTATTACAGCCCCACTGCTAGACAAGGGTCTCCTCCCGTATTGAGGGAGGGTTTAGGCCTTGAGTCCATCAAGCTGGCCGAGGGTGGGTAGGGAACTTTGCATACCATTAAGAAATTCGACAAAAGATTTTAAGGCATGCAAAATTCATCACGATGTGTTCCTTCACTGTTAGAACGAATGATAATTATTGTTTCTCATACACACATGAATTCATTGATCATTGATCTATTGCATGAAGTTTTCACCGACAACCATTTACGTAAGCCGCACATACTTAGATCAATCGACAACTATCCATTGCACAAATCAACGAGTGAATCAAAATCAATTTAGCATAGACTTCTTCGCTAAATTGTTGAACTTCATGCCTGTCCGCCAGATGACAGCCTGTTCGCGGAGGAGGAGAAGCCGGTGGAAGAGGACGACGAGTGGGGCAACGTGCCGGTCCCGCTGCCGCTGCAGCACGAGTCCGTGCCGCTGCTGCTGGGCACGGCGCTCGCCGGGACCAACGCTTACCTTGGAGACGTTGATGCTGCGTTCACGCAACTCATCTCGGTAATTTATATACCTACTAATATTATAAATACCCCCACAGGGCATAACCCCTCTCCCATTTGAAAGGAGACCCTTCCCTAGCAGTGGGGGAGTAACCGGTTAAAAAAAATCAACAGACCTGACAAAGATGCCTACATTTTAAGCTTGCAAATTTGATATGAGCAGGTCAGATGTATTAAACTCCTTCCTCCACTCAAACCTTCAATACAGTATCTTGCTACCAGTATGGTTTTTCGACGTAATCAAATTAATAAGGTTAATATGTTTTATCTGCCTTTATTATGTGTAAATAATGTAACATAGCTTAATCATTTAGGGTGTATGTTTATCTACACAAGATTTTTATTTATTTTTTGTTTACCGAGTAAAATGTCCTATTGTTAATAACTCAAAATACACTACAACACTAATACACATTCTTATGTAAACTCACAAAATTCTTTGTCTTGTTAGCTAGTAGCTGGGTCTCGGTCCAGCGGCAACCCGGCGTACTTCCAGGGCGTGGTGCTGTGGCTGCAGCAGCTGGCGGCCGGCGGCGGCGCGCCCGCGCTGCTCAGGAACCCCACACGAGCCGCCACGCTGCTTAGAGCGCTGCTACCCTTGAACAACCCGCAGATTACCGAGGTATAACTTACTTATCACCTACTTTAACTAACTATAGACATATATGTGTAACAAGGTGCTTGAATGTGAGCAAATGTTTTTTTAAGTTCCTGCCTACCCCAGGAACGATTAGGAAATTGTGACTATACAGTGTTATTTTTAAAATACGAACAACTTCACCAGATAGATTAGCTATCTATTATATTTATATACATCATCATGAACAACAATTTTTGTGCTTTCGTTCTTTAATGACAATTGTAACATCTTTGACTCGTTAAAATTTGCATTGATAATGAGATATAACTCAGAATTTCTAAACTCTTATCTGACAACAACTTCTCAAATTCTAGGAGCTTATCACGCTTGAGAGGGAATTTTACAGTCTTAAGTAAAATTTGAGCCGAAACGAATATTTGTTTGTTTTAAACAAATATTATTTTGTTTCCTGTAGGAATTTACTCCCATAAGAAACACTACGGTCATCACTGTATAATAAATTATGTGATTGTCAATTTCTTACCCTAGATAGCAGCGGCTCTCCTTCAACAATGCAAGTTACTCTCGGGGCCTGTAGTAGACATGCTCCGTGCTCTCTCACACAGCGTGGTCAAGCGCGAACTGCACGCGCCCGCACTGCCGCCCACTGCGGACAAACATCAACTTATTGCTGGTAAATATATACTATATAACTTTAGAAATATTTCTTAACATATTTATGTAACAAAATTTAATAGAATCAAGTTAAATAGACTGGAGAAATGCTTGAAATCAACATTATCTTTGAATATTTTTTCGGATATTCTCTCCATAAAAACTTTTTTCGTGTCTCAAAGACAGTTAGTTAAACCGTTCTTAGCTTAGCAACATATTTGACGATTCATTTTATACCCGTATTTTATAACCTAGTCTAACCGTTTTTCACTGTATCATATTACTTTCCCCTCATAGCCCTGGAGTCAGCTACACCAAGCACGCTGGAGGCAGTGGGCAACCGTATCATCGCGACGCAAGACACGAGGGTGATAGTAGACGTCATCACTCACATACTTGAGAAGAACCAGGACGGACATTATGAGTCCAAGGTCAGTACAATACCTGACCTCAGAACGTCTCTTAAGCCTTAAAATACATTTTGTTTTAGAGAACCACTATGCCATGCTCCATCTTCCGTTTCTGGCTTGACGTTGATTTATGGAATACCCTGTATACAATCTTCGTGTAATTTTTTTTTGCGTTAAGGTCTTTTCAGGTATAAGAATTTTCCAATACAGCTGACTGCAGTGAGTACCACACATGGTGCCACATATTTATATCTTTTTTCTAAATCTCAAATAATTAAAAACGTATGTAACTAAACAAAATTATAAACAAGTTGCATATGAAAATAAGTATCAAAATTATAAAATACATTGTTAATGTTAGATAAAAGACGAGGACGGTAACGTGGGCCCGGTGCACGTGTTCTCGCGGCTGGGGCTCGGCTGCGGGCTGCTGCTGGACTGGATGTCGGAGCTGCAGCGCGAGGACCTGGGGCCCAGTGATCAGCGCCAGAGACAGGTATACTATACATACTAACATTTATTGAGGCTCCCAAAGTCAGGTGCGCTCACCGCTCGGTTAACGATCAGTAATAATAATAAATATATACTATAATGTTAGTCAGTGGGTGAAGCAACCCCTGGCGCGGTCATTGTATAGATTGGTGACTGCATAGTGGTGTTTGAACTGGACGTCTCCTTGTATTGGAGTGTTTGGCCCTGGTTGATGTCAATTAAGATAACAGTCGTTTAGCCACGTCAAAGGCCTTCGGCCGGATTAAACAACTTTGACAATGGGTTGACCACTAACCAGACGATAGGAAGAAGATTAAAATTTATTTACTTATATATGTATTACATTCTGACTTGGCTGGCAAAGTATCGCACACGAGAGCATTAGTGCGGGTGTTGTTTAAAGTAAAAGTAAGCCACAGAGGTAGTGATCATTATTGTGTTGTATGTGTCGTACAGATGCGGCTGATGTTCATGTCGGGCGGCGCCCCGTGGCGGCCGCTGCTGGTGACGCTGCTGGCGCACCGCGCGTCGTGGCGCACGCTGCACCACTGCCTCACCACGCTGCTGCACACCGGAGACGACTGGTAAGTCTTGTGTGCACGATGGAATCATATTTAGGCATAAAATATTACGTTTCATTCACGCATGTAGAACATTGTAGAAATTCGTAGAAATAAGTATATTATTATTAGAAAATTTTACTCGATAATAATAGTACGAAAGAACAATCGCGAACAATGTAAGCGGCGGCGATCCTTCGATCAAGGGCGCCGACTGTTCCCGAACGATCAAGAACGAGATAGACATATAGGCGAGTCGCGTACGCGCGAGCGAGACGGCGGCGTTCTCGAACCTCGCGCGGTGCGGCACGGAGCGCTTGATCATTCGCTTTGATTCTAGATTAGTGTAGAAACAATGTTTATGAATATAAATAGGGACGCGCGCTGCGTAACATCAGTTTAAGTTGTAAACTCATGGTGATCACTTGGAAGAAAAGAACATTGTACGAACATAGTAAATAGTGAATGAACATAGTGAATAATATAAGCAAAGTATTTTGTAAAACTGTACATAGTGAAATAATAGTATGAACATAGTCATCGTATGAACACAGTGAAGAAAATAGTAAGAACATTGTAAAGTACATAGAAATATACAGTCCACTTTGAAGATTTGAAGAAAATAAATATAAATATATTACTTCGCAACCGGTGTTCTTATTGGAAGAATAGTAATCCTCCACATCTTGCTTTGATGATATTACTATATATATACAAACATCGATTGTTGCTTAAAATTTGTGTTTTATATAAATACTAGCCATCTGCGACTTCCTCCATGTGGACATGTCTTTTTCTGTGTTCTTTTCCTATAAGGCGCCCATAGCAAGTTGCGCTCACGGTTCACAAATCGTTTACAGACTGTTCAGCGCAACTGGGTATTTGAGCTGTACATTATATAGGAAGTTTTCATGTCACAATGTTAGTTACCGTACTCCTCCGAAACGGCTTGACCGATTCTCATGAAATTTTGTGAGTAGGTCTGAGAATCGTCCAACATCTATTTTTCATACAGCTAAGTGTCACAATTTTATTTTTATTTATATGACAAAGCAACGTTTGAGGGGTCAACTAGTATGTAAATAAAATGGTTTGTGGCACAGTGGGTGGTCAGCGAGCGCCGTGCTGGACTTCGCGGAGACGTTGATCGAGTCGCCGCGCGTGTGGCAGGGACGCGACAAGACCACGCCCAAGCACTACGTGCCCGACGACACGCTGCGACTCACGCACCAACAGGTCTGTTCATAAGCATTGTATTGCCTTCATTTTATATTCTTTAGCCTAGTTAATACATATAATTGAAAACAGGTGAAGGTCTCTGGTTGTTTTCTAGTTTGCACAAAATAGTTCTTTTGGTGTAAAACATTAAGATTGGTTAGGAAGTGGGGTCACTATGTCGTACTTCAACTTGATGTGTAGTGATAATTTTTTAGTTGTGTAAAAAACTTATAAGGTTGTAATGGTTCATACAGCTTATTTTCCAGATATAGCAAAGTGGGTTGAAAAATTGAAGAAAAAGGAGAATATAAATACTGGTCCCAAAATTTTAAAAAACTGCCAAACTATCAGACAATAATAAAATGTCCGCAATTCAGTTATGAGATCCCGAAACCTATATTATAAATAACCTGTATCATTTCTCCTACAGCTGGGCATGCTGGTCCGCTACGTGTGCCTGGAGGCGCGCCACACGGAGCAGTCGCACGGCAGCGAGGCGGCGCGGCGGCGCGCCGACACCCGCGTGGCGCTGCTGCTGCGCTGCGCCCGCCAGCAGCACCAGCTGCTCGCCGTGGCCTCCGCCGCGCAGCAGCACCACCCGCTGCTGCTGCTGCTGCTCTATATGAAGGTACGACTCGCTTCTATCATCGGATGATGATGGACCGACCAACCGGAAAGTTTATTTTATGTGGTTTCCGAGGTCGAGTGTCATGACAACTCTACGTCACAGAATACAAATCCAAATAGAAAAGCAGCATAACTACACACCGCAAGTTAAGGATTTGATGATTCATTTAGACATGCACAAAGTAAAATCAAAATCAATCAAAATCAAATAATTTATTCATTTAGGTCAAATATTGACACTTATGATAGTCGTTACAATTACTGAATCTACCACTAGCTCGGAAAGGGGGTAGAGCCTTATGAGAAGAGCTAGCGAGAAACTCACGGCCACTCTTTTCAATCGCCAAAAGTTTTACAATGTGGTTGATACAATAATTGACCATGCGAGGAGCTGCCAACAATCAGCGATATAGACTAAACGTCAATTAAGTTAAATTAATATAGGTAGGTTATTTATTAGTCTCTGATCATACCGTATGTTGGGAGCACCTACTAGCATGTGATAATAAGAATATGGGCAGCAAGTGAGCACACTGGTTGTGAACATTATAAAAGAAAAAAAGTGACAGTTTTATGAATAACATCAAATTGTACGTAACATCACCTATTTGCATCATTAATTGCCCATATTTTACAATATAAGACCTACTGCTACTGAGTTTATACAATTTATAGCAAAGTTCCCTAATTTCAAAGAATCCTAATCAAGCGAGCGACTAATCCCAAGAGCTATTGTCGTTTAGATACTCATCAATTCTGTAATAAGCTTTCCTAACGAGATGTTCCTTAACAGCAACTTTGAATTTTGGCAGGGGTAAATCCATGATGTGCTTGGGAAGCTTGTTGAAGAAACGAATGCCGAGACCTACAAACGAATTGTGCACCTTGTGTAAACGATGATGGGGACCTACTAATTTGTGTCTGTTTCTAGTGTTATAATTGTGTCTATCGCTATTTGTTGCGAAAGTCCCTAAATTTTGTTTTATATACAACAAGTTTGCAAGCACATACTGTGATGACACCGTCAGTATCCCTATCTGCCCAAAAAGCTCTCTCAAGGAGTCTCGCGCTCCTAAACTATAAATTGCACGGATAGCTCTTTTTTGAAGGACAAAAATAACATCTATATCAGCAGCCTTACCCCACAGTAATATACCGTAAGACATGACGCTGTGAAAATAACTAAAGTAAACCAGTCTTGCCGCATCCACACCAGCAAACTGTCTTACTTTTCTGATTGCGTACGCGGCGGAGCTGAGTCTCCCCGAGAGATGCGCTATCTGAGTGCCCCATTGGAGCTTGCTATCCAGACTGATACCTAAAAAAGTTGCCGAATCTACCAAATCGATAGTTTGCCCATTTACGACTATGTTAGTACCTGAATTCCTCGCGTTGGGCATAGTGAACCTAATGCACTTAGTTTTGTTAGAGTTTAATAACAGATTATTACAAGTGAACCAGTTGTGGACCTGTTCAAGAATACTATTGATATCAATAAAACAAGACTTCGAACGATCTAAATGAGTGAAGTGTCATCTGCAAATAATATAATATCACATAAGTCCTGCACCTGAAAGGGGAGATCGTTTATATATACGAGAAAAAGAAACGGACCGAGTATCGAACCCTGAGGCACGCCGAGAGAAACAGCTGAACCTGAAGACCTTACACCATTGATATCTACTCGTTGAATCCTGTTACTCAAATATGACGCAAGTAAATCGAGCGCTGTATCCCTAATTCCGTAGTGGTTTAGTTTCCTAAGGAGCGTATTATGTTGGACACAGTCAAATGCTTTGGAGATATCGCAGAACACCCCAATGGCGTCCTGGGATGTCTCCCAAGCATCATAGATATGCTTGACGAGCGAAATACCTGCATCGATTGTTGACCTACCCTTTGTGAAACCATACTGTTTACCATGAAATAGCTGATTCGAGTTAAAGTGACTTTCGAGCTGCTCTAAGATGACCGTTTCGAAGATTTTGCTAACCGCAGGCAAGATGGAAATGGGCCTGAAATTGCTGGGCTCACTCTTAGATCCCTTCTTAAAGAGTGGTACTACTTTACTGTGTTTCATTAAGTCCGGAAACACACCAGTATCTACGCGCCTATTAAATATTAAAGCCAAATGGGGGGCTATTTCCAGGATGATACTTTCTACTAATTTAACAGAGATGCCCCAGAGGTCAGGTGTTTTTTTGGAGTTGAGCGACCTAAAAGCCTTAACTACATCATTAGAGTTGATATGTTTGAAGAAAAAAACACTACCACACTCTTCTACACTATTTCGAAGTAAACATTCTGCCTTGGCAGGACAGGAATTCAAGGAGCTAGTTGTAGCTGTGGGAATATCAGCGAAGAAAGTATTGAACGTCTGAGCAACCTCTAAGTTGTTGGTGATAATCATGTCATTTACTTTCAGTTCCAAATTATTTTCGCGCTGGATAGCACGACCTGTTTCGTTGTTAATGATATTCCATGTGGTTTTGATCGTATTGTCTGAGCTTTTAATTTTGTTGCTTAAGTGTAAGGATTTAGCAGCAACACAAGTTCTCTTAAAAATTTTTGAATAGTTCCTAACGTATTCAAGAAATTTAGGATTAAAATTGAACTGTTTCATGGAATAAAGCTCATACAACCTAGCTCTACTTTTATAAATACCTGCTGTCGCCCAATCGCAAAATTTGAGTTTCCTATTGTTATCTAGTAGTAAAATTATATACGTTTTATTTCATAATCTTTTTACAAGTATTTTAAATCATGATAGCATTTTTGATCTATCATATAATCTACCACCGTTACGGAGGTGGTAGATTAAAAATGCTGTTACTCGTGAAGAGAAACAGTAAGAAACTGGGGTAGACCGGGTTAATATTTTCATGTAAATCTTTTATTACCTAAAAACACGCTACACTAGCAAACACTTCTATTATCCAACTATAACGTTATATAACTGTTCCCCAGGTGCCGAAGATCCTGCCGCTGCTGCTGCAGAGCGGCGGGCGGCACCGGCACTACGCCCCGCTGGCGTGCTGCGCCGAGCTGTGCGGCGCGGCGTCGCGCAGCACCAGCGCCACGGACCGCGTGTCGCACTCGCTGCTCACCGCCATCTCCGCCGCGCCGCAGCATCCGCACAACAAGGACCTCTCGCAAAAGTATGTGTACTTTCCTTATAGAATGTGTAGACAAAGATGTATTAAATATTTCACGTTTAGCTCTTGAGAGCATATCCATGTTGTTGTACTAAAAGTAAAGCTTGCGGTTTGAATCGACCGTGAATCAGAAATCAGTTGTATACACTACCGCTAACCGCTTAGGCAGAGATCATCAATAAAGTTATTCACATAAGTCAAAAACATATCCTGATGGCGTAACCAACGAGCATTTACATGAAATTTCAAAAAGATATGTACGTAATTTTTAAGCTCGCATTTGATTCCCGAACATTAATTTCCATTCTCATCATAACTTTTTCAGTCGTCAAATACATATTTTCGCATTTATAATTTGAGTATGTATTACAACGTGATATGACGTGTGTAGAGTGTGGCGCATGGAGGCGGACATGCGCGGCGTGTGGGTGCGCGTGTCGGGCGCCGGGGGCCGAGCCCTGGCGCTGGCGGCCGCGCTGCTGCGGGGCGCCACGCCGCCCGCCGCGCGCCACCACGCGCACCTGCTGGCCGCCATCGAGGTGCTGCCCGACCACGAGCTCTTCGCCACCGAGACACTGTGAGTATACGTCCTTTGTCTGCTGTTTATTTGTAATACAGTAGCCGCGCTGCTGCGGGGCGCCACGCCGCCCGCCGCGCGCCACCACGCGCACCTGCTGGCCGCCATCGAGGTGCTGCCCGACCACGAGCTCTTCGCCACCGAGACACTGTGAGTATACGTCCTTTGTCTGCTGTTTATTTGTAATACAGTAGCCGCGCTGCTGCGGGGCGCCACGCCGCCCGCCGCGCGCCACCACGCGCACCTGCTGGCCGCCATCGAGGTGCTGCCCGACCACGAGCTCTTCG
Organism: Anticarsia gemmatalis; assembly: GCF_050436995.1. Classification (NCBI taxonomy): domain Eukaryota; kingdom Metazoa; phylum Arthropoda; class Insecta; order Lepidoptera; family Erebidae; genus Anticarsia; species Anticarsia gemmatalis. The sequence continues at coordinate 771,578 of NC_134763.1, read as the reverse complement.
CCACCGAGACACTGTGAGTATACGTCCTTTGTCTGCTGTTTATTTGTAATACAGTAGCCGCGCTGCTGCGGGGCGCCACGCCGCCCGCCGCGCGCCACCACGCGCACCTGCTGGCCGCCATCGAGGTGCTGCCCGACCACGAGCTCTTCGCCACCGAGACACTGTGAGTATACGTCCTTTGTCTGCTGTTTATTTGTAATACAGTAGCCGCGCTGCTGCGGGGCGCCACGCCGCCCGCCGCGCGCCACCACGCGCACCTGCTGGCCGCCATCGAGGTGCTGCCCGACCACGAGCTCTTCGCCACCGAGACACTGTGAGTATACGTCCTTTGTCTGCTGTTTATTTGTAATACAGTAGCCGCGCTGCTGCGGGGCGCCACGCCGCCCGCCGCGCGCCACCACGCGCACCTGCTGGCCGCCATCGAGGTGCTGCCCGACCACGAGCTCTTCGCCACCGAGACACTGTGAGTATACGTCCTTTGTCTGCTGTTTATTTGTAATACAGTAGCCGCGCTGCTGCGGGGCGCCACGCCGCCCGCCGCGCGCCACCACGCGCACCTGCTGGCCGCCATCGAGGTGCTGCCCGACCACGAGCTCTTCGCCACCGAGACACTGTGAGTATACGTCCTTTGTCTGCTGTTTATTTGTAATACAGTAGCCGCGCTGCTGCGGGGCGCCACGCCGCCCGCCGCGCGCCACCACGCGCACCTGCTGGCCGCCATCGAGGTGCTGCCCGACCACGAGCTCTTCGCCACCGAGACACTGTGAGTATACGTCCTTTGTCTGCTGTTTATTTGTAATACAGTAGCCGCGCTGCTGCGGGGCGCCACGCCGCCCGCCGCGCGCCACCACGCGCACCTGCTGGCCGCCATCGAGGTGCTGCCCGACCACGAGCTCTTCGCCACCGAGACACTGTGAGTATACGTCCTTTGTCTGCTGTTTATTTGTAATACAGTAGCCGCGCTGCTGCGGGGCGCCACGCCGCCCGCCGCGCGCCACCACGCGCACCTGCTGGCCGCCATCGAGGTGCTGCCCGACCACGAGCTCTTCGCCACCGAGACACTGTGAGTATACTTCCGTTGTCTTTTGCTTATTTGTGTTATACAGAAATAATATTTAAAACGTGATTAGTTTTATGAATATTACGTAAAATTTTACAAATTATATATTTATGAATAATATGAAATAACTTCCAAAACATAACTCTTAATACAATATTGCTAACGGGTTTTAAACGAGATCAGAATTTAAAGTATACGGTACACACGGGTGTGCATGTTCGTGTGCGTATGCGTGTGCGTATGCGTGTGTATCTCCTGAACAAGTGTGAGCTCACTTTCTGAATGATGAGAGTCACAAAGGTCACATGCTGTATGCGTTAGCGAAGCTACGACAGATTGCAGGCGTTGCAGATGATGATTCGAATAGACATATAAATACCTGTCAGTGTATGTCAGTTTCCTATTTACAGCGTGGCTCAAAGTGTCATAGTTTCTTAGTCTTGTCTTGCCATCGTGAACGATTATAACGGCGCGGTATGTCGCAGGTCGGAGGTGCACAGCATCCTGGAGTGCTTCCTGTCGACGGCGCGGCTGCAGGGCGGCGGCGCGGGCTGCGGCGTGCTGCACCGCGTGGGCGCGCTGCTGCGCCGCTACCTGGCGCTGCGGCCCCAGCCCGCCGCCGCGCTGCTGCACGCGCACCGGGAAACTATCGCGTGAGCATATCTCTCTACACCACTGTACTCCCCACAATATCTAATTTTAACATCGTACTCAGTCAATCGCTCAAAACCTCTCAATTTTCTTCCAAATCCCTTAACTTCGAGTCGTAATACAATACTACTGGAAGAAAGACAACATTTTGACAGTTTTGCAAATTGAAAGTGGATTGTACCACACGCATCATTGGACCAAACTTACAATGCACTAAATAACATTTAACGCAAAAATTTCTTAAAAAAGAAGCATTCTTTGAAGCTCTTTTACTTCTATGATATGATATGATATGATATTCCAGTTCAACTCCCGCCCTGAGCTCGTTGCAAGCGGGCGAGGTGTCGGCGCCCGCTTCGGCCGCGCCGCCGCCGCACGCCCTGCTCGCTTTACAGCGACGTAACGATACACCGGAAAACTTGCACTGGTTATTACAGGTAATTAGTGTAGCATATTTAAATATTATTTCAACACTTCTAGCGTCTTATAAAGAATTCTTTTTTTTTTGATTTGTCAAGAATGTCGGAAATGTTTGTAGAATTTTTATTTGTTTCATTATATTTTCACTTATTTTAGCGAAAGTGTATACTTACTGCCTATTATCGTCGTATTTATCGTCAACTCGATAACAGAATTTGTTAAAGTGCAAATGAGATGTTTTCTCCAAAAGTAACATTATATTTATTTTATCAATATATGTATTATTATTATAGAAAAATGTATGTGTGTAGTGTTCAATGCTGTCGTGTGTTGTCAGGAGGTGGAGGCGTGGGGGACCCGGCGCGGCGGCGCGTGGGGCGGGCGGCGCGCGGCGGGCGCACTGCTCCGCGCCGCGGCGCCGCTCGCGGCCTCCCCTCACGCTCCGCTGCGCACGTCGGCGCTGGCGCTGCTCGCCAAGCTGCTGCCCGCCGTGCCGCACACGCACCCCGGTAATATATCCACAACCACACTGACTACTGACTGAAACTAGATCACCGATTGCCGCGACTAAACCGATTACGAATGTAAACAGCCTTAAACTAAAAGAAAGCATAATATGTTTGCAATAAAACTTTCTTTAACCATAAAAGAAAATCATCGGTTAACATCACAGTATGACCTTCTATCGCACCAAACGAAACATATTGTATATCAGCCCCACCCTAAACAAAAGCATGCTTAAAAAATGAAATCCGCCTGTATACCTTTGAATCTAAAGTCAATAAATAAACAAGTCGCTACCTACTTCCATAAAAAAAGCCTATCAACACGTACATCCATTATTCCAGGTCTCCAAGCAGTCCTAGAATGTCTAGACTCCCACCAGCCGGAAGTGACCCAGTCTGTGTTAGACAAGCTACCGGACCTGGTGGTCGGCATGCAGGAACATGCTGCTAAGATCCTGATGCGAGTGTTCGAGCTGGGCATGAAGTCGCGCCACCCCGTGGAGCCGTGCATCGCCAAGTGTGTCACGACCATCAACTTACATAGAGGCTGCTAGCCTCGGCGTAGCGCTTGGACGTAAATGTCTGAGCCTAAAACTAATAATAACTATTGACGCTAAGAATAAGTGCATAGATTCCTAAGGTGCCCACATTTCATGGAGGGCGCTAGCGAATTCAAAAACAAATTATAAATAGAAAAGTATAAAACTGGTTTACAACTATTATGTAGAGGATGGATTTTTTTCCCCCATAAGCTTCAGTAGTAGAAGTTTGGGAACAAATCTATGCGACAATAAAATTATAACAAAAATTGATCAATATTGAATTACAGGCGAGTTTCACTATTCATAGCTAAATATCGAATAAGCTAACTGGCAAAAAAAGCGACTGAAAATGTATGAAAAAATCTTCCAGTTTTTCACTTAATAGGATAAAATTGGTGCATATCTGGAATTGATATAACATGCTAGCAAGTCTACGATTGCATTGTAAGTTATAGTCTACAATGTAATATAAGACGTTTTTGGGTCTTCAAAATAAGGTAAGACAACAATACTATGTATGTATGATGTAAATATATAAAAGAAAAAAAAATAGTTTTTTGAAAAAATGCAGTTTTATTATATCTCTATAACAATGCTCCTGAACAATCAGGATTTTAAGTGAATTTCATTGATAATGTCAGTTAGTTTCACAAACAATACAGTCACAACTAATTCATTCTAGAAGAAAATAAAAGTTTGTAATTTGTAGCCAAGAATGACAGCGAAACATTTAAAACATTTTTATACCACAAAAATGCTCACTCATATAAACCATTAGCTTTCTTGTTGTATGACTATAAGGACTATTTATCTAATATTACACCGGTCTGATAATACAAAAGTGTATTGTAGTAGCTTGGTTTGCTTGTCCCCCATATATGATGGGACTCACATTGTAAATGGCGAAACGTGGGTGTATTTCATACACCTCTGCCTACACCTTAATGTATTAAAGGCGTGATAATACGATGTACGTATGTGTTGTTTTGCTGAATAAGTTAGTGTAATATTAGACAACAGTCACAAACTTTCTTCAATAGTATACTCTGTTTTATTTGGTATTAAAATAGAAAATCTAAAAAATAATTTCTTCATAATACTTTATACAATAAATAGTTAACGCAAAGACCCGCACCGAAGCCACAGTCACACAACAGTGATGGAAGTCACCATCATCATCATCATCACTCATCACCAGTCATTATTGCCAAGGTCTGTGAACATCTTGTCTTTGATCTTTGGCCGAGGGTCTTCTGTGATCTTTGTGTCCACTGCGCCTACTTGTCCTAGGATATATTCGAATTCTGGAAAAGAAATTATGCTGTTAATTGTTAACTCCTAACACAATGTATAATTAAAAGATTGATTTACCGAACATAATGTTTGTAAACTTAAAAACAATCAGTCATGCCAACATAGAATAAAAGTCAACAAATCTTATCACGAAAAATAAGTAATTTTACAAATAATCGGACTTCCGCTAAGATCTATTATAATTTTGGAGGAAACATGTAATAAATCTCGCTTTCATATGTACCTAGAAACAATGTACGTAGTTGAATAATAAACAATACAATAACTAAAATCATATCTCTATATTTATAGAGTATGTACTTGAAACAACACTTCAAACACATTGAATTGGCTAGTTGACCGTATTAACGAAAAAGTATTACTTGTGCTCTTAAAAGGTTCATCTAAAATGCTCATGGCTATGTAATTTTTTCGAATAATGTTGAAATCGTAATTATTACAGACTAAAACATTTTATTAGGCACTCATTTCATACCAACGAATATATGAAACTGTGATTTCACTACACTGTACTTCTATACTAAAATGTGTTTTTGACATTTCATAAAGAGTAGCTGTTAATCAAATACAAAATTAGAGCAGCAACATTTTCATCTATACTGATATTATAAAGCGAATGAGTTTGTTTGACGCTAGTCTCAGGAACTACTGGTGCAATGATGATTTACCTTCAACAGTAAGTGAAGTGCCCCTAAGTTCATGTGATCCAATGAACTGTTTCTTCATGTCTCCCTCGAAGTACACGAACACACTGGGCAGGTTCCTCTCAGGGAAGTTGGGGATGCAAGTCTGAGCTACAGCCTTTATGAACTTAGTGTACGGGAACTTGGCGGCTAACTGACGCATGTACTGGTTTAGTAACGCACATTGTTGGATGCTGAAATATTGAGAAGAATGATGTTACTGTTATAAAAGTAGTAGATTATCTTGTCGTTCAATATAGTGTGTATAATCATGTTATAAAAATAAGTCTTTTGTAATAGGCTCTGGGAACCCAGAGATAAGGTAATTTTTAGGAGTAATGGATTTCAATCTGACTTACAGATTTACTGCAATTTTAGTCAAAGCAACATTAAAGTATTGTTCTAATGTCAAGTATGATAGATTAGACTTACAAAATAAGTGTAGCTTTAGTATTATTTTTTAGACAAAGTTCACTTAATAATAAACTGGTACATTTATTAAAACCTATTTTTAGTATTTTAGGTATTCTTTTTCTTTCCAAAAATCCAAAATGACTAATAATACATAATCACCCTTGTTTATACAGATGAATGACGACCCAGATGCCTTCCCCAGCTTTGTTCACCTCCTGTACATAGTCTTGACCGGACACCTCCCGGATGTCTCCAAACTTTGGCTTCTCAGCCAGCCTCTTCAGCTCAGCGATGCGCTTCCTTCTGTATTCTTCTATGACGGCCTCGTCTTCTGAGTCTTCCAGCTCATCAAGACCATCCAGGTCTAATTCTGATAGCTGTTTGTCCTCTAAGAAGTTGAATTTTAGATAAAACTTAGTAAAAAGAAACATACAGACAAAGAATATAGTAAACATTAAAATTTGCCACTAAATACACTATTTCGCCCCTGGAATATTGACCTCGGTCTCATTATTCTCGCATTTTCGTACAAATTAGTGATCAGATGTTTTATAACCTAAAAATAACAATGTTTACACTAACTTTCTTGTTGTTTCTGTTGAATGGTCTGCTCTATCATGTTAACGATCTCATCTTCGGATATTTCCTTCTCCTTCTGAGGCAGGATACCCTTGGCGCGAAGGATATCGTTCCATTCAGTATCCTCATTTGGGTTCTAAAAATAAACACCAAATATTACATGAAGAATAACTGTAAAACACACTACTTAATTTATGTGTAAAGTATATGTTGGCAGTTTACCTGCATTTTGTATTTTGACTATTTGTTTGTGTTAATTTTCTGATAAAATTATTAATTATTTATCGGAAATCTGACACCATCAGATGATTCACTTTTTGAAATGACAGATATTAGTGTTGCCGGAAGTTAAATTACTGTACGGCGTACGCCCATGTCAAAAATCTTAAAGTATGAACTGAGTATTTTCCTGTTATTTTAACGGTATACCGTCATGGTACACTGGGTCTTAGAAGCTCGTTGGTATTAGATAAAAATAGAGTACCAGTAACTTCAAATAAGTTATTTAAATCACGTTAAATACTTGGAAATGAAAACAAATTAATTAAAGTTTGCCCGAATGTGAATACTTTATTTTAATATACGCTAGTTTGGTTTATGGTTGGCAACACAAAATCTAGAAAAGTCTTTAGTGTCAATGTGTGTTTTGTAAATAGGTGAACACGATTTTATCAAATATTTCATGTATTTAGTTCATAATAACATATTTCATATGGAATAGAATTAAACAATATCACCATGAATCGAGATAAACGAGAGCCGGAGTACCCAACTGAGTTGGAGTCACAGTTTGTGATGAGGCTACCTGAAGAGCCAGCAAAGGTCCTTCGGGAAGTGTTGAAATCTGGCGAAAACTTGAAGAATCGGTTGACAATACAGATAGAGAACGACATGCGGACAGGAGAAGTTCGTTTCGACCACTGGCTGATGCACGCCAAGATCGTAGACCTGCCTACCATTATAGAATCAATGAAGACGATTGACAACAAGAGTTTTTACAAGACGGCTGATATTTGTCAAATGATGATCTGTAAAGAAGAGCCTGACCAGCCATCGACTGAAGAGGAATCACCAGCAAAGAACAAGAAGAAAGATCCCTACAAGGTAGATAAGAAGTACCTGTGGCCGCACGGCGTGACGCCACCTACTAAGAACGTTCGTAAGCGCCGGTTCAGGAAAACGCTAAAGAAAAAGTATGTAGAGGCTCCAGAGATCGAAAAAGAGGTAAAAAGACTGCTAAGAGCTGACAATGAGGCTGTCAGTGTCACCTTTGAGGTAATCAAGGAAGAGGAAGATCATCCTAAAGCAGACCAGCCACCAGAGAAAGTCAAGCCTGAGAAGAAGACCAAAGCTGACCGCAATGCTAAGAAAGAAAGAGAAAGAGAGCCTCCACCAACTCATGTTGATGTCTCTAACACAGAGTCCTCCAACGTTGTGGACATATTTGGCGGCAATGTCAGTGACTCTGACTTGGAAGATGACAACATCAATGTCGAAATGGAAGACAGCAGACTTTCGGCTTATGATAGCCGTCTTTCAGACACTAACTCTATGCACGGAGAAGGCTCTTCAAAGAGAGAGATGATGCCCACACAGTTCCGCTCACACATGTTCCAATCTCCGCAAGATATGGCTCCTAAATCATTTGCTGGTCACAGCCGGGCCACTACACCAGCTGCATCAGGAATGTCTAAGAGTGGAGGGCTGTCGTCAGAAGATGATGGTGACTATCAGCCCAGAGATAATATGTCTAAGGACAATATGTCGCTGAGGATTGAGCAACTGAGAGCCGAGCTTGAAGAACTGAAGCAGCGCCGGCAGAGAACACAGCATGAAATTGCTGGAATGGAGAACCTGGCTCTACGACAGAGATTCCAGGACATTCTGCACACTTTGAACCAAGATATCATGTTCAAGGAGATGGAATACCAAGGCCTTATAACTTTGCAAAACTCTGATGATATCTAGCATTAAATAAAACATTGTTAATAGAACAATGTTCAGTTGTGGTGACTGTGGGACGTTTAAAATAAAATGATTATGATGTCATATTCCTGTATTCCAGAATGTAATATTCCTTCTGAATATAAAATTATTATTATCTTTATAGGGAGATCTATCAGATTGTTTATAAATAAGTGCATAAAAATAATAATGTAAGATTCTATAAATTAAATGGTTTCTTCTTTGTACGTTTGATGTTTCAATTTTGTTCTAACAATAGTTATAAATCCCTATCACAAAAGGAGTGCATGCATCATTCTATGCAACCGAATATCAGAACTCGACACTATTCACATTACAGTATTTTGACAGTTCGCGTCTTAGGGTTGCCTGTTTATTTTAACCCTGAAAAAAAAACTTTATTTCGGACAGACGAAGAAATCTAATTATATAAAATCATTAATGTAAAATTCATAAAAAAATCTTTGCTAACTAGGTACAAACAATCCGGTGCAACCATGCAACTATACGAACGAACATCGGTGCAAGTGTACCCTTGATCAAAGATTTTAGGTTTAAAAAAATGCGTCATAATAAATTAATCATATTTTTTCTCTGGATTATTGGTAATTGCACGCAACGCTTTATCGTAAAATAACTTATTTTTAGTACGGAAAATAAGAAGAATTTTAAAAATCAGTTTAGCTCTGACTTTGACAGTATGACACGTCTTTTTTTCTCCGCAAGGTTGTCAACTTGCGTCGTGTTGGAAAAATTTTACGTCGCTATGTTCAGTCCAGTCAGAACTCGAAATAAATAAATTGAATATGGCTGAAGTCGAAGGACATAAACATCGAGAAACTAATTACCATGAGGGAGAAGGTAAATTATGTTATGATATTTATGGTTAGGGCGCGTTGTTAGTGTGTATCGCGGTCGTCTGTGCGGAGCGGCTGCGTCGCTGTGGCCCGTTACCCTCGTGTTACCTTTGTGACATTGAAATTGGGTTCTTTTTATAATTGCTGCGTGGATTGTGGTGCTGGGCCGCCAGGAGCAAAGCGCGCCGCCCACCTGACGCATTGAGTGGTACCGTACGACGTACGACGGACTGTAGTGAACATGACCGGGGGCGCGGACAGGAGCCTCCACTCAGGTATTACATGTTTTTGTTGTAATATTCCAATATTAGCCGAGGTTAAGTGCGTATTCACATAATTAGTGTTGTTTATTTGCGCGGAGTTAACCTTAGACGTGGAGTTGAACTTTGTTCGGTGGTGCTGCGTTAGTGCATTGTGTTGATGTTGCAAACTGTCGTGTGCCACAACATGACAACGTTATTGTGCAAAATATTTGAATTTGCTTCGTTCTCGCTCGGTCAGAAAGTCGCGAAGTGAGTGAAGTAATCTAAACTAAGCTGTTACTGGTAATTTGCCAGTCATAGAATGATGATACATGTCACAAACTTAGTTTCTAAGTGCTGACTTAGTCCAATATTAGTTATTTCAAGGTTACTGTGTATGAACTTTGTTTTGTTAATTAATATTCTACTTTCATAACAGTTGTTAGGTGATTAGTTGTTTTATTTTACTCTCGCTTGCATGACTTATAATTTCACACACCTGTGAGATTTTAACTGTAGTTTCATCTGTGCACTTTATTTATATTTTTCTGATAAAAGTTACCTTTTGTTTTGAGTTCTAGCAGTCAATAAGCAATATTAAAAGTTATTATTATCCTTATGTGGATTATTTTACATTGGATGAAACAAAGTTCTCGATGTTAAAGTTTTGGACTTGCATCATCGCAAGATTATTTTCTAGTTAGTTTCTCATTAAATATGAGAACAAACAAAAAATTATATTTAATGTTCTATTCTAGTGTCTGTCTACTTGTAAGCAGTACTAGTCTATTAAATTTTCCCACCAAAAACTACCATACTCTTTTGTCAGAAAGATTTCTTTTTTATTTAATTATTTTTAAAATAGGTGACTGGCCAGTATTGATAACAATTGCATTGTCATGTGTTTAGTAATGAGCTGGACAATGTTATCTCACATGAATACATAAACAATTATGTTTTGAAGAAATTAATATTATGAATGTTATGAGAGGCAACAAGCTTTCTTTGTGGTATCTTCAATATATTCTGAGGACCAAAAAAGTCTTTAAATCCGTTAAAAATTTTATAATATAGCTAACTTCTGTCCATGACTTCGTCCCCATGAATACTTTTCCCGGGTAAAAATCCTAAATATCTTATGTGTTAATCTGGGTTTTAAACTATTTGTGTACAAAATTTTATGGAAATCCATTGAGTAGTTTTTGAGTGAAAAAGAAACAAACATAGTTACATACAAATCTTTCCTAGTTTATTTTAAAGTTTGTATTGTTTGTGTACAATGTACTTGTATATAATTTTTTCAGAACATAATAATAACTTCTTAAACTTTATCAATTTAATCACTTTATTGTTGAACTTATTGCATACAGTAATGATAAACATTGACAATATTTTTGTCAATCTATTCAGTACTATTGTTATTATGTTTGTTGCTAAAAGTGATATTTACAGACATGTTGCAAATATTCTTATTAAAATACCTGTGACCGAAAGAGTTTGATTCAACTTTCATACAACAGAATTCTTTGGTCTCTGCCTACCCCTATTGGATCTTTTTTAATGTATGTATGTACATACTACAAACTTTTGTATTTGGACTTTTACAAGCATACAAATTTTAAACATAATATTTTTTGTTGTAGACAAGTATAGTGTATGGCAAAAGGCTCGCCTCTATTTTATGGGATTAACATATTAATTAATTTATAATATATGCTATTTAAATTGTTGAAAAATATATAATTATCTAATAAAACTATATTGTCTGTCTACCCATGCGACATCAGCTGGGACGGCTACTAGTATTATATATAGACAAGTATTTAACTGTCATATCAAGTTTAAACTATGAATGTAGGAATGCTATAAATCATTGGCAAGGTAAAATATAATTAGCCAAGATGACATAGTTCTATAGCAGCCAGTATTCAGATGTTATTGCTCCCTGTACCATAAAAAGGTCATCTTAAATGCTATGTATCTGAGAATAGAATTGTTTATAAATACTAATCAGTATGTAGTGTCTATACAGTTAATTCGCTTTATATTGAGACTACTTCATAAATTACAAGTTCTAGTGGCCGGTGGTTCTAACAAACTCTTGTTGTTGAGGTTTGCATGGAAATCAAATGAAGTTTGAAAACATTATCAAACTGTTTAACTTAGAAATAGACAGTGTTTTATTTCTGTACCTAGTGTATTAAAAGGTTTTCCCATTATTCGTTTATGAGAAGATATGTCGAAGAAACTCTTGAATTTCTCCAAATCTGTTATTAATTGCATTGACCTTATGCATATTGTGTCCCATTTTTTCAAACTTATTATTTGTCCTTAACCCAAATTGTCTACTGAAAGTTAATCTAGCTTATCTGAAATGTATAAAACTGGCAAAGTGCCTAGCGAGAGTTTATAGGCACCATTATAATGTCAATATTATTCTGATTGCCCTTAAAAGCTGTATTATTTGAAGGACATTTTACTATGTTCGTTATTTGGAGTAAACTAGCTGACCCGCGCAGCTCCGCTCACGAATTTTCCCGTTGAGTGCAAACTCTTCTTTAAGATAATTTTGCAAAACAATGAGTCGCTGGTTGAGCCGGTCTTCAGTTTTCGATTAATTTATATTTTTTGAGAAGATTAAATATGGTGTTTTTAAGTCAAATTGCGAAGCTTAGTTTGCGATTCTAGTAGACAAATTAATAATTATAAATATTGCGCTAAAGCCTTCAATACAAGATTATAATTGAAGGATATTGAAGTCAGCTACAAAACTTGTTCTATAAGATTGTATGCAGATACAAAGATTTAAGTACAACTTACATTCTGAACCAAGTATATTACCAACCAGTATTTTCTAACGAAAAAAAAGCGTACGCAAGCGGTTCTACCTGTTTTTGAGGCAGTTTTTTGCAGTGTCAAGTACCTTATTATTGTTTTTTTTTTCACTGCTGCCAACATTAAAGAATTAATTTTAGTTTTGATTTGGTGAACATCGCGTAAAAACTTTTTGCGATCTTGTTTTATGTGTTATATTTTAACTGGATTTTAGTAATTAGTTGTTGTTATTTCTAGATTGTTTTAAAATCCAGAATCGTTGATTTGTTTTCCCGAAGCTCTGTTTAAAATATTCTTTGCTGCGATTATAAATTATTCCCTGTCACTAGTTTCCAAGTCAATTAGCAAAGGAAAATAGCAAGCGCGAATTTCATGAATCACTTTTTTAAATGAATAAATCATTATAGTGAAACATCTGTAAATATTGTGTAGTGTCCAAAATATCGTGGGATTTGCGTCATCCACCCGACTGCTATGAATCACATAAATGGCAAGGGTTTCATCATTATGTCATCATGAATACCTTCACGGCCTCATACGAGCTGTTATTAACCTTTTATACCCATCGTTATATCGTTATTTTGTTCATATACTTATTATTATACTGCCTGGACGGAACGGACTGTTGACGGCTCAAACCATCGCTCTCCACTAATTGCACCCTCAAATTAATTAATTCCTATGGTTAGTGGTCAACCAAGTGACAAAGTTGTCCAAGCTATCCGAAAGCTTTTGACATAGTTTAACGACTCCAATCTAACAACTAGGACTTTTTACGTGACCTCTGGAGCACGGAGACGCTCAGATCAAATACCACTATGCGATCACCCATCTATAGAATGTCAACGGTTGCTTAACCTATTTTTCGTTAACCGACCGGTTAACGCAACTAGCTACGAGAATAAGAGAATCCTCGAATAAAATCAATCTTTAAAAATCGCAAAAACAGAATACAATGAGCTGCCTGCATAAGCTTCAAAATAGCAAAGAATCAAGCTTTTTTTTTTAAAACAGCTATCTTTAAAAATTCCCGTGTGTTTCTTCCTTGTTTATGTTAGTCAGTTTTAGTTCCGTAATCCCGCTGTAAATCTAATTCTTTGCATACTTTGCAACGATCGTCCATAAATCATTGGCTTCCTAAAAGCGTTCCATAACATTCCAGAATTATCAACTGGTGAGTAAAAATCGAGTATACATCTGATTTTTCAGGCAACTGGTCAGCTGCATACATTATATTTTGTTATACAGTTTTCAATGGGTATTCCATGGTGTTCCAATTCACCATGCCCATGTCTTAATAGTGACGTGTTCTTTTCTATAGATCAGACTTTCAGAATCATAGCTTTTTAGATTTATGTCAGACAATCTAGACAGATCAGACGTACTTGTCGGTACGTCTAACAGGATAGCATTTGCAATTTCATACAAAAAGGATTTTTAAGATTTTGAAAGCTAAACTTCTGCACACAGTGTGTATTGAATTGAGATAGTCACAAAAATCTATTCAACTTCTTGTAGGGACTTAACAAGAAAGTTTGACTCCAATGCAGTCTTTGCTAGAATACCACTGCAAAGTTTCCACTCCTCAATTCTAGTTCAAATGAATTAAATATCACGACTAAACAAAAGATATGAGGTCAACGCCCTTAAATGCGACAGTCAGACGCATGTTTTGGAATCCTCGAGTTTTGTTACTCGTAAAATCTAGATAAATAATGCCCACATGTCATTCCGTCATAAATCTTTTTTGTATGAAATATTTTTCGTTTGCAAATTACGCTTTTCATCTTTACCTACACAATACTATTTATTTGTGTCCACAACTTTACTGTTTTTTTTTATATTTCCGATATCAACCTTAATTTCCATGCCAACTAACTAACTACTTTAGTTATTTAACTAAAGGACATTCAACAACCCAAAACAACTTATCAAAATTATTACGGAAAAAATAACGGTATATATGTTTTTTTAAAACATTTTACACTTTCCGTAGAAATATACAGTTCGTAACCAAGTGACGTAGGTACTGCACATCGGCATGAGATACATAGGTACTGCTTACCTTGCAAACAGATTCGTTCTCAATACAGTACTCATACAATTATCATCTAAATATAACCGCGCCTGGGCCCGGCCCGGTTATAGTTGGTTTTGCCAAAAATCATTCGCTATAAAACAAATGTATTTATATGTATACATACATACATGTATAAAATACGGTACGTATCTATGTATTGCTGCGTTCGAACAGGTGTGCAGTTTCACTCTTAATGACAAGAATTCTTTTAATTGCACTTGTAGTTTCAAAAAAATTGCAAGGCATTCGCATGTGTATGTATTTTGTTTTCTATAGATATATTATGAAAGATTGATTTATGTAATTTCGTATTTCTTGCTTATTTATGGGCTCTATCAAAGCTTTGTTACCTGTCATGAAAATCAAGAAAATGTGTTATTTATTTAACTAATCGCTCAGATTGCATACTATGCATGCTCAGACGCTCTTACCCCCGGTTTCTGAAGTACATTTAACGGTAGTTTATCTATTAGATAGCTATTCAATAGCGTTAAAACTCATATAAAAAAACGATATTGAATAGATAAACTACCGTTAAATGTACTCAGAAACCGGGGGTTAGTCAGTTACGCTAACCGGTCGGTAAACAATCCGGGGTTTAAGAAAATCATACAAAACAAGACAAAGGAGAATGCTCAAAAAAAACCCAGGCTGTACACAAAAGTTATGTAACTCAAAAAAATAGTTATACTGTGTAATTGAATTCCCAATGTTTACCTCTATCAAATTCGATGGCTGAACATACTATTTTGCTATAACTTTTCAGTAGGGGTTTTCAATATATTTTTATATTTTTTAAATAAGTTACCTATATAAATGTTTAATCTTTTTTGAGTCACACATTTTTAATATAGGTATGTAACTGAGTTACAAATTAAAAATTATAAAAAATATATTTTTGAAAAATGAGTCATCATCACCGGGTCATATATGTCCCCACCGAGGGGCACGAGCCTCCCCTCTTAACAAAGAGGGGGATCAGGCCTTAGTCCACCACACTGGTCTAATGCGGGTTGGCAGACAATTGGAGGGCTATTATAAGGTAGAAAAGTGTTGACATGGTGGTAGATTGCTAGCCTATAGCCTATGAAGCACCAAACCCTTCCATCCCTCTACTGACTTTTGCATTATGCACGGGAAGAAATGCAGCTGGCACCTTCTATGTACTATGTAGTGATAGAATATAATTATTTTATTGTTAATTATTTTTTAAAAATCACAGTTCCATTAAAATTAATTATTTATTAGTATTAGATATTTACTTATACAATTACATTATTCAAAAAATAATCATTGTGATGAATGTTTGAAAAATATTTATTTTTTAAATTCACCTTTTAAATAGTAGATAATAGCAAAAAATAGTATTTAGCCATCGAATTTGATAGAGGCGAATATCTGGAATTGAATCACTCAGTATCACTAAAATTCTGAGCTACACACCGTTTGTGTACGGCCTGGGTTTTTTTCCCATACATTTTGAGCATTCTCCTTTACGCTGAAAATAGTATAATACTAAACAATGATATGGTATGATATGGCCGTTCCCAATCGTGGTCCATGATACAATAAATACTATTGTTGTTTTATTGTTCAATGACTTATATGTCTATTGTCTAATTGTATTTAACACGGGAATCCAGTAGCGTTTGTGCAAATCGTTCAAGGGCGTGGCGTTGATTCATTTAAGGTTTGAGATTCTTTATTTCTCACAAGAATACAATAATTCACTTATGTAAGAAAATTTAACAAGCACTTGTTCTGGTGGTTAAAACAGTTAGCTTTGATATGTACCTAGGTAAAGTTTCCTCTCCTCTTTTTGTTTGTAGATTCTGCCCGCGACTTCGTCCGTCGAAAAAGATTTCCCGGGATTAAATGTGTCCTATGTGGTAATTTAGTTTATAAGCTATCAGTTTACCAAATTTTATATAAATTTGTCTAGTAATGTTACTGTGAAAAAGTAGCAAAAATACATCCATACTTTAACTTTCGTTGCACAAAAACAACAAGTCGAATTCTTTGAGCCTGTTTGAGTTGCTTAGAAACACATTTGGCGATTCATTTTTTCCATACTAATATTATAAATGTGTAAGTAACTCTGTCTGTCTGTTACTCAATCACGCCTAAACTACTGAACCAATTGGCATGAAATTTGGTATGGAGATATTTTGATACCCGAGAAGGGACATAGGCTACTATTTACCCCGGGAAAATGACGCATTCCTATGAGAAAATTCAGGTGGCGGACGAAGTAGCGGGTAAAAGCTAGTACAACATAAATCGTGCATTCCAAGACTCTACTAAGTTGTAAGACTATCGTTACTATTTAAATCAGATTAAAATATAAGCGTACGTATTAATTGCATTCGATACATTCAAGGTGAACGCAAGTCGCACGCGCAGGCAACATCGTGACCTATATCTTGTGTTCAATGGCCCGTGAGATATGCCCACTATGTTCAGTACACTTCATAAGAATAGGCTGCGTAGAGGTCAGACTGATTTGACGAATTAGTACATGGGTTATTAGCCTTGTGAGATTTTGATGATGTTTATTGTTTAATAGTTAGATCTAGACAGAAACTGTAATTTCCGTATGTATATTCTTGAGTGTTTATTCGTGAAAAGTTTTTAGTTTTGTCTGAACAGTCTGCAGCTTGACATGTTGGAATTAGATGAGATTCGAGGTGTCAAATCGAGCTCTTAAACTCCAAACTACCGTATAAATTAACGTTGGTGTAAAGTGAAATTAATTAGATTGATGGATTTAGATTATTATTATTAAACGGTGTTTGATCACGCGCTAGTTTGGAATTTAAAAGAACGATTTGACAAAGGCTCGAATTTGATTTTATTGAATTCGAATCTGCCGGGAGTAAACACACTGTTCCTTGCTGGATACGTTTAATATATGTAAATATGAATGGAACTTTAAACTATGTTTTTTTAAAGTATATTTTGTCCTCTTCCGAGTCATCAACCATCACGCTTTCATCTAAAACGGTTCGCCAGTCATTTAAAAGAAGGACAAACAAACACTTTCACCTTTATCTGCAACCTTACAAGTAATTTTTAATTACGTTTACAAACGGAAGTAGGTAGTACTCTAGCATCAGTTCAGGAATGTGGCAGTGATGACGAGCTGGCCCGTTGATTAGAAAGCTGACATGACGCAACAAGTCAAATCCAATGTGTGGATAACACGCTGTTGGCTTGTACGTATGTTTGCCTCTGTAGTGAGTATAACTGCCGAACTCCAGAAGTCACGGGTTCCTATCCCGGGTAGGACTAAAATAAATATTTATTTCTTACATACATAAAATCACGCCTTATTCCCATAGGGCCAGGCAGAGACTAGAAAGTCACTTGGTACGACCCTTAAAAACTTTCTTTACTTCAAATATTTCTTTCCTGTCAAGAAATTGGAGGAAATTATTGTTTCTGTTTGACTAACTTCTGTTTATAGTTTCGTCCATGTCAGAAAGTCCAGTTAGTAGGTTTTGCGTGAAAGAATAACAAACATACATACATCCTCCATTCGCATTTGTAATATTATGATGTGTTGAATAAAATGTTTCAGATTACAAAAATTTGTTAATCATTTGGTGGCAGTTTGTCGTCGTTTGTCTTAGGGTCGTTTGCTAATTTGTAAAAGCCCCCGCAATACTAGATGAAAGTCTTGTCATTTCGTATAAAAATATCAGTTAAAATTATCACTTAAAACTTTTAGCGAGAGAAGACAGGGATACAAACTTACAAACTAATCCGTGATAAAAAAAAAACGATTATAATTGTGAGAACATAATGCCTTTATTATCCAGACTAAATAGATAAAGTAGTATTGCACTCAAAACTCAATGTTTTTAAATAATTCCACTCATTAAACAACGCAATGTAACTCAGACATAGAGACCTCATTTAATCAATTAAACGAATATTTATAGAAGTTGATATTCTGTCCGTACAATTCTATTGGTTATAAAATGTCCCTCAGCCTGTATTTTAGTATATTAATTATGCCTATGCAATACTGCTTATTCCGTGTAAGAATAGAATAACGAAAGATCGTAAACGAACCTTCAATATTTGACGAAGTTTCACCATAGAAGCTCACAGTTACTTTTTAAAATATCATCATTTAAAACAGCTGATTCAGAACTAAAAAGACGTTTGTTAAGTTTCTGACTTAACGTCAAACAAAGCAACTCACTTTCGATAATACCCGTGTGATTGTTCACAAATATTGTCAAGTTGCTTGCATAATTACATAGTCATACTGATTTAGTTAAACACATATACGATGGCGGATAGCCGTACTTTCTCTGCAACGTCACACACGCACACGTGTTGTGCTCCACGTTTGACATAAATTAACTGTTTGACAACATTACGTCATTGACAGTGGTGCCAACATAATAACTATATGTCATTGTAATCGTTACTTGCGATTATATGAATGGTAATTTTTACTGGAGAGATTGCGAGTGCTTGCTTATCTTGTTAAGTGCATCCGAATTTTTAAACTGATATTCTTTTTCAATTATGCCTTGATAAATAGGGGTTATCTGATCTTTATTTTTACTTTTAATATGCTGAATAAGAATCTTATCCACAATGTTTGTTTCTGCGGTTTTTGGCGCTTGTCAAACGTTTATTTTAGTAAATTTCATTTGTTCTTGTATACTTACGACTTCACCATTGAAAAACTATACATTACATACTTGTTCTCTGTGCTCTGCATGACCCTATGGGAAGGATGTATGTATAAATGTGACTAAAGATTTGTAGTTCATCTATCAGTTAGATTTATCGGACACTTGTCTAGGAGTGAACAATACAGTTTTAAATGCGATTGAAAATTAAAAGTTAAGGACCCCTTATTTGGTTACCCGCCGTTTCGGTCGATGCAAATCGATCGAAACGGCGGGGATGGGATGATCCGTTGCATTATAATATTAAGTATACAAGTCGCGAGTGTTTAAAATCGTTGTATAGCACTTCTAAAGCTACCTTTAGATTAATTAAAAACTTTCTACATGGTTAAACAGAATGTGTAATTTATAGCGCTTGGAAAGCTGACTATAAGTCGAGACGTGGTTATTTACCTGAGTACAAGGATGCTTGACCGGTCGGTATCCGGTCAGTGTGTAGAATTTACTGTTCTGTTAGCCGTAGGCTATGGAATCCACAGCTACTTCTTATTGCTGTGCAATTCCTTGATAGGTGTGATGTGGTAATGGTACCGGTGCCGAAATGTCGAGCAAACCAAAATAAAAATTGTGAAGCGCTAATTACTGTATACTACTTTAAATTAAAAAATATTTATTAGAAATTAGAATTCGAGTCTATGGATGGTCAAAAGCTGTTATGAGGTAATAAACAACTTAGAACTAAAGATATAAATAAATATGACTATGTAACTTCATCAGTTCAATATCAAATTAACGTAAAGCGTATGTTAAATGTCCAAATTTAGCCAAAAATAAATAAACAAGTCAAAAGTTTACTAACCGATCGCCCATCCATATCCAAACCCCAACAAAGTGCGCTTAACCTCTTAACAATAGTTAAAACCGTCAGTATTACTAGTGTATTGTATGCGTATGTTCCACATTATGTGGGTCCTCGGTCAGGCTCCGCCGGGTATATTAATATGCAGTTTGTATGTAATTAGGTGTCTTTGTGTGTCACTCGTTATCGTACACGTCTGATACTGCTGATTGTTTAACGGTGGCTTGTTTTTATACTAGGTTAAACACAAGGATAATATTAGGTCAGAGAAAAAGTCTTTTCGCAACATAGTATGTATGAACTTGTAATAAAACCTTTTCTCTACACAAAAAATCTCGATATTTGGATACCTCACGAGCTCACTGAAAGAAACCTAATGATAACTTTTAAACTCTGGCGTTGCATGTTTAATGTATAATAGAAACGTTAGGCATTTTAAGGTAAAATGCGTGTTCGCGTTAATTCCCGTATTCTATTATACAGAAACCTTATGAACCGTGTACTCATTTGTGATTCTTGAAGCCAAAGAGATTTTATAACAAGTTCATACATACTATAATGCGAAAAACCTTTTCCCGACCTAATATACAGTTGTTATAATTGACCATTTTTCAGTCTCGGTTCGATATCTCCATGTTAATTTCATTGAAGTCGGTTCAGAGAGATATCTTCGATATTACAATATAAGCTAAAGACAATGATAGGTCATTTAGGGCAAATAATCAAACGATTTGTCGAGTATTATATCTGATTTCATGCTAATAATACGTTATTGCAACATGGATGTATCATGATGATTCTACTATTTAGTTCTTTTTACAGTCCAACGGTCAAACGGAATTTGCCATAACACAGTATTACAAGTAACCAATTATTCTTGAATCGGTAGCAAATCAGTTAGTTAGTTATATTTCGTAGATTGTTGGACATTTAGTGGTTTCCGAGGGTGGATCGTGAGAAAGAAATTTCGCAAAATATTGATGATGCTTGTTTATGACCTTTTTCTATTTTATTTTGAAACGGAGTATTCAGTATCAGATAAGAATGTCCTATATTCTTGTACCATAGTTAATCCGTTAATTTATAGCGAATAGAATTGTGATAAGAAAACCAAGAAAATTTCAACGAATATTCGTTTTCGTTTATTATAGTAAGGCCTCTAAGCTATGCATCTCCGTTAAAGTCTACTCCAGTTGTCAACAGTTGTTAAGTTTCGTCAAAAGTATTTAGACGGCTCACCAGTAACTATACAAAAAATATTTCGACTATGAAAGAAAGTTTTTTGCCGTAGTTCTTTATTTAACTAGTTCCATTATTAGAACGTCCTTGACTGAAAATATCTAACGGAAGACTAAACCAAATCATGAAAGAATGCTTTTAAAATTGTATTGTAAATACGTAAAGAACAAGACAGGAGATAAGTATATCAGATCTCTGCAAATACTTTAAAAATGTAGGCAGAGGTGAACACACCAGCTTTTGCCAATGTTATGCCCGGTTTCTGAGGCACATTAGCAGTAGTTTATCTATTCCAACTGTCATGTTTATATGAGCTTAAACGCTATTTAATAGATAAACTACTGCTAAATGTGCCTCAGAAACCGGGGGTTAGGCTCTTGTAAATGGCGAGTTTATTACTATATAGCGGGCACGTTACCAAACTCTAAACTACTTTTTGAGAGTATTTCTTTTAATATAAGTAAGGAAGACTCAATCGTGACCCACGTAGTACCCAATTCATGCTACGATATCTACGAAGTTATTTTGCTTCATTAATTTATCTTGGTGTACAAGTATTTTACTCAGTTTAATAGATTGAACTACTGATTGAATTTAGTTCAATTCTATTTCTTGAACTGTAGCTGCATTTATTCAATAGAACTTAAATTAGTGAACAATGGTCTTTATTGGCCGGCCATATTATTCTATTATTGTAACAATTCGTCGAAACCTCACAATCGTGTTATGGATCACCAAACGTATGTTTTTAAATACTCAATTCGATGCCGTTTTGTTTGAATAATGTATTTTTAAAACAATTTTAATAAGAAAAGCCAATATAAACGTGAGGCATTTAATTTTTGTTTATTTCCAATTCATTCTTTAGGGATTTACACCTCCATAAATGAGTAACATCTATATATACTACATATTTGACAAGTGTTTAATGTTTAAATACTAATTTGCAATAATCACAAAAAAAATACCATTATTACTTATTCAATGACTTTTGATTGTCACTTATTCCGTAATAGAGCTATTGTTTGCGGATTTGGACGAAACTAGGAAAACAGATTGTAATTTTTTTGAAATCTGATTATAGGGATTCTAAAATGAAACGAAATCGCGGCAGAATCATACTAATATTATAAATGCAAAAGTTTATGAGGTTGGATGTATGCATGTTTGTTACTTTTTCGCGAGAAAACTACTTGGATTTAAAACCGAATGAAACTCGATAGGTAAGTTCATAAAACCTTAATTATCGCATAGGATTATTTTTCTTCGCGCGGACTAAGTCGCGGGGAGAAGCTAGTGTAGTAGAATGCAATTATTGTTGATATGTTGCAATTATCATCACCAGTAGCACATAAAGCGTTATTTAACGACGTCAGTGAAGATATATGTTATACGAGTATATGAATATTTCACATATATATAACACATGTTGTAAATTATAGTAGATTAAGGTGCTATTGATAAGTCGAAGGCCATTCCGTTAATGCAGTTAAATACTATCCCTTATATACATAACGTGATGTATAGATAAGTAAGGTTCCCTGATACGTGACTATTGCACACGATTTTCTTATAAGGTTTCATAAAATCCTACCAATATTATAAATGTCAAAGTTTGTGAGTATGGTTGGATGTGTGTTTGTTGCTTTTTAACGAAATAGCTACTAGTTGGATTTGAATGAAATTTGGCATACTGATAGCTTAAAACCTGGATAAACACGCAGGATTTTTTTTTACCCCGGGAAGTTTCTTCACACAGATGAACTCGCTGGCAGAAGCTAGTCAAACAATTCATCCAGGATATTAATTTGTTGTCTATTCAAAATTTAAAATTTAATGAATCCATAGCCTCTTCACAAGTAAGTGGCATGTGGCTTAGTGGTTTAGGTCACCACGCCGCTACCATAGCGTCGGGAGGTAGTGTATTCGATTCCGTTAAATAGTACAATATACCAAAAGCGCAATACAGTAGTTTGTAATCTTAATCCGCTAAATGTACCGGTAGCTTATTTTGTAATTGTTAAGATTACCTTCAAATATTTAGACTTGTTGATGGACTATTTATATTACTGATAGCTTATCGTATAAGTATTATAAATATCTGCCTTTATCTTTGTTTTAAGTGATAATTTGAACAATAACGGTAGCTGTTCACGACATATATTATAAGGCTTGCTACACGTTCAGGTCGGTGTGGTCGGTGCGACAGTACGAACAACAAAAATAGAAACAATAACTGCACTTATGCCCAATTTCTGAATACATTTAGCGGTATTTTATCTATTCAATAGCGTTTATTTATATGAATTTAAACGCTATTGAGTAGATAAACTATCGCTAAATGTACCTCAGAAACCGGCGGTTATTCGGCTTGTAACATCGATCAGTATCGACATAACGCAATATGGTGTAGGCAGAGGTATATGAAATACTCCCGCGTTTCGCCATTTACTATATTAGTACTATGTAACGGAGGATGAGCCTATTGCCATGTTTACCGGGTCTTGAGAACGTTCAAATTCATATTTCTTTCAATTCGAACAAAGTATTCAAAAAAGTTTATCATATTATATAAGTCGTTAAAAAAAAAACATTCAAGCAAACAGACTCGCGGGCAAAAGCTTCTATATAATATACGTGGGCAATTCCACATAACATAACTGTGTACTAAAATAATTGTCTTTTCTAAAAAGGTCAACCATTATCTGGTATTTTGTTACTAAAGGTCGTGTTAATTAGCCCACCTTTGAGTTATAAATATATTTGTATTAATAACTTCCATTCCCACCTGCTTATTATAGCAATTCCATATAAAGTAGTCAATGCAATGAATTTATCAAATTAGTAGTATTGTATTGAGAAGGAAGGAAAACATATTGATGGTACAGAATTCTGTGTTCTGTGTTTGAAATTTTCAGTAGGTAATTGTTGTTTTGCGTTATTTTATCAGTCCACTAGTTGTCCGCCTGCGGCTTTGCCTGCGTGGAATTTACCTCCTTCAGGGGACAATTTCCAAAAATCTTCTCTTAGTCCTCCTCTACTCTTCCTAAGGAATTTTCATACTAAATTTCTAGAGCTCAGTTGTTGTTTATAAGCTCTGAAACTGGTCCTTATCCTTACTATTTAGAATTATCTATCTAAACTCAAATAATTATGAAAAACTGAGCATTTCGTAATTGCGGATTCAGATTCAGTCTCCAACCCGTTGACCAGCAGGGTGAACTGAAGGAGTAAAACTACTCATGAATTCCGAAATAAGACCCTTGCCTTTTGGGCAGCTATGGGTTACAATGCCTTGAGAAAACTCTTGCCTAGAAGGTAGTCATGAGATACATATCTTTGGCCAACACAGACCAACAAATACTCTGTCTAACTGTATCTAGTGTCCAAGAATTCGCCATTAGTACTCTACAAAATTCCTTGTTACCTACTTCTAAACAAAATATACCTACTGCGATATTCAAATCAGATAACGTAAACACTCTACAAGGTCTTACAGTAAAGTGGAACATTGTGACGTCACAATGTCTAGTGGCAGTTCAATGAACTCACTTCCATAATCTTATAAAAGTTGTTGATTGATAATTGTATGCGTATGTTGAGAGCGATTGAACAAATCAAGAAACAGGTACACCCACCTGTTTCTTGATTTGTTCAATCGTTAAACTGGAAATAAATATTTAGCTGTTAACTTTTAGAAAATGTATTATTTGTCCCATGTTTTTTGAAGACAGTTGATCGTCACTCTTATATTTTGCGAAATAAAACGATGATAACTGTTTTTTTTTCTCCTATTTTGCTGCACTCATATCTTGATTCTGATGCTTTCGGTCTTTGTATTGACTTACTACTACTTTGTACTTCGAGCCATCATAATTAAACCTAAAGTTACCCCGTGATGAATTTGCCGGCCTGTGCAGCTGTGATACAGATCTATGTGAAGATTGCACAAAACATAGCTTCAATAATAGATATATTACATCAAGAAACAAGCTAAAATTAGTCACTATTCCAATTATAAGTCTAGTTTAAAGAAACTTGCATTTTCTTTCACGAAATGCAACAACATAACGGAATATTTTCAATCAACGCCCAATCCCCGTCAGCTGGGCGTTTGCCAAGAATTGTAAAATACCTTTGAGTTCATTACGTGGATCTTGTAATGTTAGCTTATTTGTAATGCGTCGGATCTGATGGGACAGGCAAGATCAACTAATTACTTAGAGATATTTATAGGAAAAGTCTAGGCTTTCTTGATTACGGAAAAGGTATAGCAGTTCTATGCTCTTTGTTGTTGAATTATATTGTGATCGCAGTTTCTTATTTTTGTTTAGAAAAAGAATTGAAATGTCATCAGTGCGTTTCTTAATACTATTGGTCCAAAAAGCAACATTCTTTCAAAATTCAGATTTTTTTCTGTCGAAAACTAGCCCGTGTCAAATTAAGCTGAATGTTTAGCTTTCAGTGTTTACCACTAAGCCCCGCATTTGATCAACGTTGTAGACTTAAGTCCTAAGCCTTTTCTCGTTCCGTACCCATGCCCAGCAGTAGAAACAGTAATCGGTAGATTTATTTGTTTAACATCAAGTCCCCGACTCACATTTGTCTACCGTGGTAGAATCAAGGCCTAACCCCTCTCCAGGCAAAAAGTCATGCCCAGCATTGGAACAGTAATGGGTAGATTTATTTTGCACTGTTCCTTAGACGGTTCATCCAAATATATTTCTAAGAACAATCTGTACTTGTTCCCATGAGACATTCTTACGGGCTTGAACAACTTTGACACTAGGTTGACCACTAACCATACCATAAAGTAAGATTCTTTTTAACAAGGAAATAGGCCAGGAAGCGTTCAATTGAAAACAAAGAACGTATTACGCATAATTCTACTACTAAGTACTTAAGTAGCATCACGTTTCTTCGATCCTAACTACGTTTCAACTATTTTTACTGTCTATTGGCTATCTTGAAACTGATATGGCTTCCGGTTATACCCTGCATATATCGTTGTTGTACTCGTACGCTATAAATAACGCACTTGTAATCCCATAGTAACAGACACGAGGGTAAGGTTATGTTTTGAGGTGTGGCCTTGGATGGGTGATCATTTGTACTTTCTTTCAGACTGATTTTGGTCAAAACTATGTTCGGGTTTGTTAATTTTGGCCCTTATGAGTAACTATTTTAGTATTGGAGTAATTAGGGGACCTTGTCAAAAAGCTCCCACAAGACTTTACGTGCATTGGCTGCTAGCAATTTTTATTGTTAATTCACAAATCATAATGTTTTGATTCACGTACAAGCAATGTAGATTGCATAAACTCAGATATTACTAAAATTTAAAACAACTTCGATGTAACATGACCAAAAGTCAACAGCCTAAAAAATTGGCACCGAACCTGACTGCATCAGAAATAAATCTTTGCATTCTAACATTGAATATTTAAACACGTACACAATCGAAATATTTCCGTTATCAGCTGGCTTGGAGGCTTTCCAAGCAGGTTATTGACATAATTTACATGTGGCGGCCGGCCAGCCCGGTGTGCGAGTATCGGTCATTTCTCATACTGCTGACGAAACAGCCAGGTGGAATAGATTAATACCTCGTCTTTTATGTGGTGAATGGTATCATTAATACTTGCACCTTTGAGGTTAAACTGTCTAATGCCCAGCTTCTGAGATACTTTTAGCGGTAGTTTATCTATTCAATAGCGTGTAACCTCATATAAAAATAGCGCCATTGAATAGACAAACTATCGCTAAATGTACTAAGAAACCGGGGGTAAGAGGTTTTATAACCTGCTTTTGCTCATGACATATTGCACGCAGTTGAATTACTATTGATCAGTCTTTATCATGCTGTAGCGTCCTGTCCTGGCTTCGCCCGTTTTAAAACGTTATTTTACCACACAGTCCAAACCACTGGATGGATTGGGCTGAAATTTGGCATGCAGGTAGATGTTATGACGTAGGCTTCCGTTGGAAAGGATTTTGATAAATTTTAACCCCAAGAGGATATAACAGGGGATAAAAGTTTGTATGAAAATTCTGTCCTAAGTCACAAACTAAAGGGGCGAAGTCGCTGGCAAAAGGCAGTCCTCTATAAATAAGATATTTATGTGATACTCTCTTCTTGGCATTGATTGTTTAATATCGCAATTACAATTCCTGGCATTATAATTGTATTAGTTGTACTACGAGCATTGCAAAATGCATACGAGCCGTCAGCTAGTGACGTTTTTTCATAAAATCTGGCAAATACGATATTATCAGTGAAACATTTCTTTTTTCTTTTAGCCCTTGTCTATCGTATTATCCATAAAGCTCTTACACAATGCCACTACCTACTGTGCCCCAAAAATACGATTTTGTCTTCTCGTAAAACTTACTTAATACACCCAATTATAAGGTATTTTTACTTGAAACCCAAATCATCTAATTTCGTGAGCTCACAGTAAATCTAATAAATAAAATATACGGAGACTTATTACTTGAATAATTCGAGCGTCGTCAAGTGTAACCCGTCATGGTTCGCGGCACCTGCATTCTTGTAATCTGATTCTATTGAGAATGAGATAAAACGTGGCTGGAGGTAAATATATCTTGTAAATAAACTATATTTGGACTGCCTCCGTGGCGCAGTGGCTTAGGTCGCCAGGCTGCAACCACTGCGTCGGGAGGTCGTGGGTTCGATTCCCACACGGGACAATTATTTGTGCGATCCACAAATAGTTGTTTCGGGTCTGGTTGTACTTTGTGTCCGTTGTTTGTATGTTTGTTAAAGTCGCCGCGACACAAGAGCAATTCTTAGTGCGGGAGTTTAATAATAATATCGATAGGTCTATTAAGCCCTATAAAAGCAAGCGCTTAAACTGCATACTTTGGAATTCCATTTTGCTGGAAATGCAAGAATGCAGTTTGTGCTTGCGAGTTTAAAGAAGTCATTTATGTTCCGCGATGGAAGCCGGGCTTTAGGGTTCAAACTGAGGGCCTGCTATGTCTCTCGTGTAAACGAAACTTCGTCAAATATTGAAGGTGTTTGTTTATGGCCCTTTTTGTCTATTATGACGCGGGTTAGGCAGTATCGTATGAACATGGCTTATATTATAGTACGATAGTTCGACCGTTATTCTATAACAAAAAGAATTGTGATAAAAACAAACGTTTCAACGAATTTAAGGTTTAATGTGTTGTTAGGCCTCTGGACCAAAATTCCTATTAATTAAAAGCTGTCTCCTCCCGAACGAGGAATGGGTTAGACTTGTTATTTAAAAACCTGATCTTACCTTTTGCATCATGTGTATAAACCATTTAATTTGTTTCTCCTCAATTTACCGGGCACTTTTCCAAATAAACTATTACTAAGAAACAGAAAAAACCCCGATAGTCTCCCGTCGTTAGGTTAATTGGGTTCTAAACGGTTTTCGACTATAATATCAATGAATTATTTCAGTGTTTTTGTAAAATATGAACACTTATTATGCTTTAAAGATAATTGAAATAGATACTATGTTATGAATGTTATTATCGTGTAGTTTAATGACAAAAAAAATGAAATAACGACTTTATTGCCCAAGTGGTTTAGTCTTTTTCTTAGTGGTTTAGTAATATTTTAGTATTATATATATTTTAATTATGTCTACAGATTTTACATCGGGCGTATTTTTCTTAAAATTATTAATGACACCGACGAGTTTTGAAATCTGTGTTGACTTATTATATTTATTACAAAACCTTCAACAACTGCTGAATAATGAAACATCACTGTTCTATTCATGAAAAATCTAGTACGCAATCATATCACAAAATATTTTCATAATATTTTTTCATACAACTTTTTCATGTTTTTGTACGGAGATTTGAAGAAACCATCTGAATTGTGTTGCAGGCGAGGTGGTAGGCAAGCTGAGTTTGCGTGTCAATTATAAAGATATACAAAGTAAGTGTGTGTGTCTGTCTGTGTGTTTTAACTTTCCGATGTGGAGCACTCATCGTACTTCAGCTTGTAACAGTATATGTTGTTCTAGTCGCACAATATCTGTCTTACTAATAAACGCCTTGTAAGCTCTGATTAGGCCTGGTTTCTGAAGTACATTTAACGGTAGTTTATCTATTCCAATTGTATTGTTATTGAATAGATAAACTACCGCTAAATGTACCTCAGAAACAGGGGGTTAGCCAGGCTTGTTACACCCATATTCGGTTCAGCATTAATCGGCCTAGCAGGGTGGCAATCCCGAATATGACGTGTAGATGAACCCGATCGGCACAAACCGAACAAGTGAGTCGAGTCGGTTTTGTTATTTGATAAATATTGCCGAAAACTGAATATGTGTATAGTAAACCTTATACAGTGAAAAAGATAAAACACTGTATAACTAATTGGACCTTACATGATGTTTATTAGTAAGACAGTATGTAAATATAAATGGATTGAAAACTGACACGTTTCTAAATGGTATGCCGATGACTTTCAGGTGTAATTTGACCTGTTGCATTTAAAACGCAAGGGTTGAGTTTGTGGCAAGGGATGTGTTGGCAAATCATTATTGAATAAGTCTGGCGACAGCTTGCTCTATAGTAAATACCAGTATGTAGCTCAAAAATTGTGACAAATTGTTAACCTCTCTCCTTTCTTGAAAGAAGGATTTTTTTTGAGGAATATAGCACTCAAGTAGTCCAAGAAAATGGGTTTCCGGCAAACGTTACTTGGTAATTCGTTTCCGTACTCCTAATTTGGCGACCAGGTCTTCAATCAGGAGCAAAGCCTCTTGGCTAGTTGCCAAGCGTAAACTGTTAGTTTTCAGTCCATTTACTAACGTTTCTCGTAAAGTCTAGTTCTGTAGTCAGAATGTTAGGAATGTACTCGTATTGTTTCGGCATGTTTTGTATCGTTGTCTCTCTCCCACCATCGTTGTTAGACAGAGATGTAGTGAGATGGTTAGAACAGCACTTATGTTGATGATCGGTATTTTTGTAGATTTTTTTGTACAAATCTTGCATCCCTTTCTCGTTATATTTTTGTTAGAAATAGAATTGCACTGTAAATAGAAATAGTCTTTTTTATACAATTTGTATTTTTGTAAAAAACGTTTTATTGTATTTTTTTAATTTGTAAATATTGACGAACTTTACTGGATAAAGTATGGAATATTTCAGGTTTTAGGTTATTTATATTGCTATATATCAGTTAAACAGTTACCCTTAAAATACGACTAGCGTGAAGGGAGTATAGGTACATAAGACGTTAAGACTGGTTGCCAGACTTTCAAGGTTCTGCTTTAAACGACTGTCAAAGTTCTTTGAAAATGACAGCCGGGACCTACAATTTTACATGCCTTCCGAAATACATACTTCACCTTTACAATGGGTATATAATTTATTCTATTATACACCAGTGTATTATAGAATAAATTAGATATTATCTGTCTTGCGGTCAAATAGTTCGGATAATTTTACACTGACAATTGATTGTGCGGTCTACGCCGCGTGTGGTTATTCTCACTGCTGCAGGAAGATACGGCTCCAGTTACCGGCCTCAGATTATTGTTATAACACTTAATTACTATAATAACAATGTCAAGTTGAAAAGGTTAGATAACCTTTCATTAGAAACGGCAATATAAGATTACTACTATAGTAAATAAAATGTCCCCCTAGCCGATATCTGGCCACGGCTGTAAATTTCATTGAAACTGGATATCGCTGCAGGACTTTGTTTATAATGTCCAATTGTGTGGATAATACATAGGTACACTCTCTATTTCTTCAGTCCAGTCCAGTGAGACGGATAACCGACGATGCCAGTGAGATATCAGGCGCAGGACAATTTTACGTGCTCTCCAAGGCATGGCCTAAACTTCCTAACTCCGGGTGATCTTAGAGAAATTCTTAACAGAAAATCTCAGAAGAAACTTTTTGGCCCGACCCAGAATTCAAACCCAACACCTAGCGTCGGTCTCATACACTACCGACCGCGCCGCAGAAGCAGTCAAGTCCATATAATAGAAAGAATATAGTACTTCAGTTGTCTTTAAAACAACGAAAAATAACAACCAGAAGTGGCATATTATCTCGACCTTCGCACGGCCACACGCAACGATACATCTAAGTACGTTATTATCCTTCATTACACAAGGCACAGACGGACGGCAAACCGCTAGGATATCCATTGTTACATGTTTCCGTGTTTTGCTGTATTATTTGTTTGTGCTGTATTATTAGGTTTATGTAGGTTAGTAGCACTGTTGGGCCTAAATACCTAGGGTACAAAGTACTTGGTTAAAGCTTATCCGATGGATAAATTGATAGCAAAATGTATAAAACAACTGTAATTATTGGATTTTGGTCTGAAATCTTTTGTCAATTTTTTTTACGCGATTGTAACATCCAATACAGAAATTTTTGTTAAAAATTGGATGACCTAAATACGTTTCTAAGGACATTAAAAAGATTTTGATTTGCTTCGTAAGGCTTGCCAAGTCCTCGCTATTGAAGATTCCCCTTTCTACATACCTCTTGTAGGTACATACGTACTCATTTAAATCCTAACGTCCACATTCTACGTACACTAAGCGATATTTAAGTAGTTCCACGTATCAATGGCTCCCACAGACCCACGACCTGCACTTTAGACCCACACACACAGTGAAAAACATTCCTTTTGTTGATTGCTGTACAAACAGACATATGTACATACGGTCAAATTATTGCTGGCTATAAAGGTTTTCATTCATAATATTATAGTATGTAATCTCTTGTTCTAATTAAAGTAGAAATAGCGTTTTTTTTATATGAGTTCAAACGCAATTGAATTGATTAACTACCGCTAAATGTGCCTCGGGGGGTTGAACGAGAATCGATGAAGTCAAATTTTTATTTTCAATTTTAACGGAACAGACAACATGGAATCTAGGTGCCACAGTTTTCATAATAATACGTGATGTTCGCGGATATATGATAAGCACTATCTCATCTCACAAGACTTTGTACTTATCATTTGTTATCAAATCTACGCGTGTCTTTGTATCAACGTCTAGAATTATACGCTATCCGTATCGCTCGCGTTTTGATAAATGCATCGTACGATTTCGAAAAGTAAGCATATCTTATTTGTAAAGTCGAAAAGTCACTATGATATATCGTTAGTGTAAAGGTATAATTAAATATCTGTATTTTTCAAGCCCTTTTTTAATAGTATCGATCTATAATGAATGAAATGTTGTCCAATTTCGTAAAAGATACGGAACAAACACTCAAATGTGGTTTTCTCGTAAGTTGAATTTCCCTCTATTGATATAACTTGCCCCACATACAGGAATACATACAGTTAGAGGATACATACATACAGTTGTAGCTTCGTATACTTTAATGACAGCTAGTAAAGATAGTCTTCTATTGTGGCAGATAACTTATTTGATAAGTGATAGTCAATGTATGAAACTGACAAAATTCTACCTGACTAGCTAACCGATATTCAGAGCTAGTGAAGCCTTAAAACCGTCTTTCGGTAGTTGAGACTTAACATGGCTATAACATATTCCCTAATGCTCTTATCAACAAATCAATATTAGGTCGGGGAAAAAGTCTTTTCGCATTATAGTATGTATGAACTTGTAATAAAATCTTTTCTCTACACAAAAAAGCTCGATATTTGGGTACCTCACGAGCTCACTGAAAGAAACCTAATGAACCTTGTACTCATTTGTGATTCTTGAAGCCAAAGAGATTTTATTACAAGTTCATCTATCTATACTAATATTATAAAGCTGAAGAGTTTGTTTGTTTGTTTGTTTGTTTGTTTGTTTGTTTGTTTGTTTGTTTGTTGAACGCGCTAATCTCAGGAACTACTGGTCCGATTTGGAAAATTCTTTCAGTGTTAGATAGCCCAGTTATCGAGGAAGGCTATAGGCTATGTAACATCACGCTACAGTAATTAGGAGCGGAGTAGCAACGAAAACTTACAAAAACGGGGAAAATTTTGACTCATTCTCTTAAGTGACGCAAGCGACGTTGCGCGGGTCAGCTAGTACATACTAAAATGCGAAAAGACTTTTTCCCCGACCTAATATTATCTACACATAAACCCATTTTACTAAGCCAGAAAACTTAGTGAGACAGCTCTGAGTCGGCATTCCTGGCGATTATTTGCTCTGTGAAGGTCGTACAGTTATCTAGACAGCCCGGAGCCGACCCCAATACACTTGAAAAGGCCTGCTATTATGTAAAACTTCGGGTTATTCGGGCTTCGACAAGGCAGAATAAAGGCAATTTTGTATAACGTTGCCTAAAATCGATACAAATACCAGATTGTTTAATAATATCGCTCTTGATTTTATCTAGAAAGCTAAGCAGTGCTTGTGAAACGTTGTCTATAATAAAACAAAAGTTTATCACTTCTTCGTTAAGTATCAAAGAATTTTACAGATATAATTTTGACAGTCGTTTTCATACATTTCCTGGCGCTTTAGCTAGCAGGTAGGTAATCTGACACTCATGAGTTAACTGTGAAACTGGCTCTAAACAATACCCACTAAACATAAACCGACCTGTTTCCAATAACATAATCTTCAGATAAGGATAGATAATGTAGTTACTAGCACTATCGGCATCTTACCTGTATATGGATCTGTTCTATCTACCTAAAGTCATCTTTAAATATTTGGGCTAATTACACAATTATACTAGCCTATAACATGTAGTTTCCACGCAAACGAGTATATTTTTTACACACTTTTTCGTGGTTAATATCACAAGGTTGAACTTACAAGTTATATGGCTTCAGTTACCCAGTGATTACGTCACGGCGGGTCCGGTTACTTTACTGGAACGCAGCGGTGCCTCGGGTTTTTTATCGAGTTATTTATCCTATGGATAACAGAGCTTTAGTACATCTTATAATTAAAAGTACGCTTAGTAAATACGCTATGTTCTTTGTAAATGGCAATTACCTTTAATCGTTGGAATATGAAAGCGAAATTTTACAGAATTCAGATTTTATTCAAATTATTGGAATGCAAATTGTTATTGCCTGTAAAAACAATACCATATATATCTTTAATTAAAAACATTCTACACTAGTTCGGCAAATAATATATACTTACAATTCAAATATCCGTACTTTCTAGCAAAATAATAAATGCATGTGAACGTGTGTACTTGTTTGTTGACAAAAGAGAAAATAATGACAAAGTTTGCTTGTCCGTATTTTCTCTGAAACAAGAAACCGATTTTGACGAAAGTATCGCTGATATACTTAGGTAGGGTATACTTAAAATACTTTCAATATGTAGCACTAGTACGAAATAAAAACACATCTAGTTTTCAAGTCGTACGATTTATCCTTCACCTTGACACACATGACCCGCAAATATAAATGGCTTCAACAATGACATTCGAGCGGCTTAACATTTGTACACAAAGAATAATTAACTGGCAGTTCGTTATCATTACTGCGAATCTGCGAGGATTCGATTCCAAGGTTGGGTATTGTTCTTATTGGAATTTTTTGAGTTGCCAACCGAGGGATTAGTGTAGTAGTGAGAACAGGACTTGCTTTTTAATAAGGAGGATTTAAAGTTTGTTTACAGATAAGTAGGTCAGTCAGGCTTGCAAACATATGCTATTCGGCACGTTCTGTTCGGGAGGTAGTCTATCTAGAGCACCCGTTCGAATCCACCTCCTGTTCGGCAATATGTATCGAACAACAAAACCGGCTCGAGACTCACTTGTTCGGCTTGTGCTGATCGGGTTCATCTACACATATTTGGTTTTACGTGTCTTGGTAAATAAGGCACTTGTCCCACCGCCGACGATGAACGAGTAACGAGTGCGTAGTTGTTTAATGACAGCTGGTTGCTCTCTCGGCGTGTGTTCTAATCATGGAAGAATTAGTACTAACTGGAAGGATCACTAACAATTATAACATTTTCAAGATACAAACTATCCTTAGTGTGCATCAAGAGTAATAAATAATGTATAAAACTACTTTTGATTGTTTTTATACCAAAATTATGTTTAATGAAACAACAATTACCGAATTTAAATTCAGTAATAATCTTAAAATCACCACCATAAGTTACAAACATTATACAGTGGCAACTGTTAGAGAGGGACAAAGGCCCTTAAAAGTAAGTCTCACTCGAGACCGTTTTTCGAACAGACATTAAAACTAAACAAAAGTAAACTTTATTAACAAGCAGTAAAGTATGAATTTATTTGATATATTTTTCTTAGTGATTCTTCCAGTCATTTTTATTATTCCGTGGTTCTAATCGTTGGGCGAGTCCATTTTTGACAGCTTGTCGCTTAGCAACAAAACTAGTAAAGCGGCAGTGTCATCAACTATTAGTATATGCATCTCTTTTATTTACACGGAATGTCATATCTATTGTACGTTTCTTGAGCGAGAAAATAGTCGATAGTTAATCGTTTACTCGCTGTTGGTGGGACAAGTGCCTAAGTGACGACAAAAATTAATTTGAAAGTCGGTCCCTAACAAAAAATATCGACTTATCAAAATATCTAGAGAACAATAGTGCCACACACATTAATACGCACATATCTGTACATGTATGTATGTGTATGTGTGTATAGATAATACACACTATCTACCGTATGTTACAGCCTTCGATAATTGCTTGAGGTCGCACACGATTACCTCACTTTCACTTTATTTCAATATTTTGTAAGTGCCTTGATTAATAAAACGATAGTGCAAGTCTTTGGTTTTTGTGTGACGGCCAACTAAATACCTAGAGGCTCTTTCTTATCTAAAAAATAATTGAAGATTTCAGGACCTTAGAAATGATATTATTATCTAGAGCCATATACCAAAACTTTGAGTAAATATGTCAAAATTGCTTATTTATTCGCCATTTATATAACAAAAAAAAACATTTTGAAGTTAAAAACATAATGTTATCGTAACGGTGAGTCAAATTTTGACGTCCAGACCAGTTGCCTGCTTCGTATGGATAACCGTGTACCTTGAACTATCTAAAGTTCAAGAACACATTTTAAACAAGTTAGACAAAAGTACGGTAGATGTAATACTGACACTTAGTATGGCTTTCGTTTTAAGTATTTAAGTAGGAATTTGTTAACACCTCGTCATAGAAGTGACAGTAACAAAAAAAGTACGCTCTATGCAACTTAACATCGCGCATAAAAATACCAATAGAATACAGAAAATCACTTACAGCTTAACTCTATAAATTTCACTTTACACCATTGACTTTAAAACCACGTCCGGGCTAGATTTCATGGAAATATATAAATGTTAATAACACACTTCGTAGAAGGACATAAATAAATACATAGAACCGTTTAACATTCCCGTCGCACGCTCCCTACGTCGTTGTAGTGCCGTTATATGCGCATATTACGCATTAGCGCATAATACGAGATGAGCCTGAACACTTACTGCTTTATCCATAAACGTGGGTTTACTCGGAACAGTAAGCCTGTTTTCTATCTTATACACTGTCAGGTAGTTTCAAACTTGATTGTTAATTTGAACTTGTAAATTCGAAACCTCCCACATTTTTGAGTCTAATGAAAAAAATCTACCTGCTGTATCCATACCAAATTATTGGCAACGGAAATTAAGCGCGATTTCATCTTGCGTTCGCGAAATATCGATTATTGATCATCACCGGTTGGCGGTGTGTAAACCATTGCCTACCTTTCGTCATGTCTACAGTCGTAATAATTACAAATAGCGCAGAAATATTTACTGTTTCATTAATAAACGTTGTTTAAGCTCCGACATCATATAGTGTTAAGTCTTTTTCACTTAGTTTCAAAGTTGATTGAAAATGACAAAACACTATAACTAATCGAACCTTACACGACATTTCTACGCTATAAAGCGTATTTACAACGTATTCTACTTTCTATAATAAAAACACAGCAAATTAACACCTACACTGTCATTAAACTAACCAAGATATTTCTTCAGTAACAGAAAAGCCAGCACCCGCGCCCGAGAAGCCGGCGCCGGTGATACACAACGGCCCCCATGGGGTGCAGGTGGTGGACACAGGGCCCGAGCACACCTTCAGCCTGAACGAGGAGGTGCTGAAGGAGCTCCTGCTGCAGGATGACATCAAAGACCGGGCCGTCGTAGTGCTGTCCGTCGCCGGCGCCTTCAGGAAGGGCAAGTCGTTCTTGCTCGATTTCTTCTTGAGATATTTGAATCACAAGGTTAGTGATCCTATCTTGGTTATATTAGTTCGGGGAAAAACTCTTTTCGCATTGTAGTATGTATGAACTTAATTTAAAATCTCTTTGGCTTCAAGAATCGCAAATGAGTACACGATTCAATAGGTTTCTTTCAGTGAGCTCGTGAGGTACCCAAATATCGAGCATTTTTGTGTAGAATCTATAATGCGAAAAGACTTTTCCCCGACCTAATATTTGCAGATTTAAACTGATATAAAGCTGTGTTTTTGTAAAGCATAATTTTTTAGATGGTAGTTTTCACTGAATGTGCTTGTTGTGTCATTCTACATTGTACTGGATATGAGTCAAAACTGTTGTTACTTGTTACATATAGATAGAATGCTAATTTCAGTGTCAGACAAACAATATTGTTTCGCTAACTTAACCTATTTTCCCGAGAGAGTTGCAACCCCCATTCTAGTAAAGCCTAAACAGCAAGCTGATGTCCTTGATCGGACAAACTTTGTGTGAATAACTTGTCAGCGCACTAGCAGAGTTATAATACAAGAATTTCTTCTAGTTTTTCTTAGTATCAATTCTCGCTAGTCGACGATTAATTCAATGATCCAGTAGTACCGATCAAGATAATAAAGCTGTTTCTAATGAATTGTTGTTATATTCCAGTATGGATCAGACGGCGGCACGGACTGGCTGGGCGGCGACGAGGAGCCGCTGCAGGGCTTCAACTGGCGCGGCGGCTCCGAGCGCGACACCACCGGCATACTCATGTGGTCAGAGATCTTCAAGGCCACCCTAGACAATGGAGAGAAGGTCTGTACCTTTTATTTTTTTTTTTTTTCTTTCTCGTAACTAAAAACCTGACGAGTGTCCAACCGCTTCCGCAAAGACCGAAAGGGATAACCACTATGAGCTAGTACCGCAAGACGCACGCCATGCGCCCCCCCTGTAGGGGGAGAAGGTCTGTACCCTAAGAAGCTTACTCAATTGTATTTATTTTATTCTTATATCACTCATATTTACGTACTAGTTAGTAGACCATAAACGTACACGGACGTATACGTTCGCACGTATATTTTATACAGTATGCTGAGATAAAGGTGTCATAAAATACGAATTACTTACTAAGTATCGTGTAAGTATATTTAATAACTAGTTGATCCGCGCAACTTCGCTTGCGTCACAAAAGAGAGGTCATAATTTCCCGTTTTTAAAACATTTTTACTGGTGTTCTGCTCCTATTGGTCGTAGTGTAATGTTATATAGCCTTCCTTAATAAATTGGCTATCCAACAGTGAAATATTTTTTCACCAGCAGTTCCTGAGATTAGCGCGTTCAAACAAATGAACTTTACAATTTTATAATATTAATATGGATTATCAATACTTTTATCTAACAACTATGTGTTCTTATACCCAGGTGGCGATAATCCTGATGGACACGCAGGGCGCGTTCGACAGCGAGTCCACGGTGCGGGACTGCGCGACCATCTTCGCGCTGTCCACCATGCTGTCGTCCGTGCTCATCTACAACCTGTCGCAGAACATCCAGGAGGACGACCTACAACACTTACAGGTACGATATGACTTCCTCTGTGGCACGGTCGGAGGTGTATGCGGTTACCGTGCCAGCGGTCTCGGTACGAATCCTGGGTCGGGCCAAAAAGTATTTTCTAAGCTTTTGTGTTAAGACTGGAGACTTACAAACATACAAACAACGG
This sequence comes from Anticarsia gemmatalis, assembly GCF_050436995.1. Lineage (NCBI taxonomy): Eukaryota > Metazoa > Arthropoda > Insecta > Lepidoptera > Erebidae > Anticarsia > Anticarsia gemmatalis. The sequence goes on along the minus strand of NC_134763.1, from coordinate 732,775 downwards.
ACACAAAGCACAACCAGACCCGAAACAATTATATATGGATCACACAAATAATTGTTCCATGTGGGAATCGAACCAACGACCTCCCGACGCAATGGTAGGGGTGTGGTGACCTTAACCACTGCGCCACAGAGGCATTCAAAATACAAGATGGATTAAAGTTTACGGTAACTAGGCAAAAGAACTAATCGCCGCTTGCAGTTAACCTATGGAAAGACGACCCCCTTACATTTATATTTAGTAAACAAATGTACTATTCTTGTCTGTGTGTTGCAGTTGTTCACGGAGTACGGTCGGCTGGCGCTGGAGGACAGCGGGCGCACGCCCTTCCAGCGGCTGCAGTTCCTGGTGCGCGACTGGTCCTTCCCCTACGAGGCGCCCTACGGACCCGACGGCGGACGGAACATACTGCAGAAACGACTCAAGGTACTCCATACAAAACATCACCAATTATTGTATCAACCACATTGTAAATCTTTTGGCGATTGAAAGGAGTGGCCTCGAGTTTCTCGCTAGCTCTTGTCATAAGGCTCTACCCCCTCTCCGAGCTAGTGGTAGATTCAGTAATTGTAACGACTATCATATTATGTATTGTGTCAATATTGGACCTAAATGTATAAATGATTTAATTTTGAATAAAAATCTAGGGATATTTCGACAGTCGGGATCCAAAATTTAATTGTCTTCTGAAACATGGAAGGACTCGATATGGGTAACATGATCAAACATCTACTGATCGACCGGCAACTAAATTAAATGTTGTTTCAAAATAATCATGTAAACGAACAAAGTTGCCGATTTCAAGCTTTGGTGTGTAGACTCCGCTGGGTCAACATTCCCGTGTACTGAAGAAAATGGTTTAGGTCGCCCCACACGGAGCAATTATTTGAGTCCGTTGTTTGAATATTTGCAAAATTCCCCGCGACACAAGAGCAAGAATTGCTCTTGTGTCGCGGGGAGTCGTAGTCGAGTAGTGCGGGAGTCTTTTGTAAAGAAAGGTATAATATTGTTGGTTGGTGGTGTGCAGGTGTCGAACAACCAGCACCCGGAGCTGCAGTCGCTGCGCAAGCACATCACGTCGTGCTTCAGCGAGATCGCGTGCTTCCTCATGCCGCACCCCGGCATCCGCGTCGCCACCAGCCAGGACTTCGATGGAAAACTTAAAGGTAACACCGACCCCCATCACTTTTAAACGTTGCATCTTTATCATATACTAGCTTACCCGGCAAAATTCGTAGCGCCTAACAGCGTTCTTTAATTTTCTTTTATTTTACTTTTGTAAGAACCATCCTAGACTTCAATAAATAAATATAAATAAAAAGAATAAGTGTAATCGGGTCAGCCTTTCTTGACTTTAACGCTTAGACAAACACATTTGGCGATTCATTTTTATATACAAAATGAGAATAACCTGCGCCGAAACGTCAGGCATTTTAAAATAAAACCCTAATCTATACAAAAACCTCACCTTCTTTTTAGATAAAAATACAGCGCCAGGATTTTAATTTTAGCTTAAAGTAATGCTCACTACCGCCCCTCACGGGGCCAGTATCACCCACTTTGGGAACGTATGCTCTAGATCAAATCTCAAACTGATCATTATTGACCTCCATGTTGGTATTTTCCTCAGACATCGAAATGGAGTTCAAATGTTCGCTACAACAGCTGGTGCCGATGCTGCTGGCGCCGCAGAACCTGGTGCCGAAGCTCATCAACGGGCAGAAGGTGCGCGCCAAGGACCTGGTGCAGTACTTCAAGTCCTACATGAGCATATACAAGGGCAACGAACTGCCCGAACCTAAGAGTATGCTAGTGGTAAGTGTGGCGACCATGTTTTCAAGTTATTCAGATCTATATTAATAACTAGCTTTTACCCACGTCTTAGTCCGCCACCTGAATTTTCCTATGGGAATGCGTCAGTTTCCCGGGGTAAAAAGTAGCCTCTCTCCTTTCTTGGGTATCAAAATATCTCATGGATTTCGTCAAGGGGCGCGGTAGACTCGGTCGAAACCTTATATGAATAACAAAACATAACATATTGATTTCCAGTCGTCAACTTTATCCGCAAAATTCCGATTATGAAGAATTTCTATAAATTCTAATGGCACTAATGGCACTTTTTGGAAGTCATATCACTAATGAGATAATCATATTAGTGTATCCAGCAATGAAACATATTGTTTTGAATCAAAACTTTTTATTTCTATGAAAACTTTAACTTCAAAAGCGTTGTTATGTCCGCTTGAAGTCAAGACTCTCTCAAGTAATTGTGTGAGGTCCCTCGTAACATTAAATGTGATATTTGTTAAGAGTGGATATCGTTTGTCAGGCCACAGCGGAGGCGAACAACCTGACGGCGGTGGCGGAGGCCAAGGAGCTGTACACGAAGCTGATGGAGGAGGTGTGCGGCGGCGCCAAGCCCTACCTGCAGTCGGCGCTGCTGGACGCCGAGCACGCGCGCGTCAAGGACAAGGCGCTGCACGCCTTCCACGCCAAGCGCAAGATGGGCGGCGACGAGTTCAGCCAGGCCTACTTCACGCAACTTGTACAGGTATGAGCTGAAGACTTGTGAACGAAGGAAAATTTGTGGGGAAGAAATGGGGGGGTCGTTGCTGTTTTGGCTTAATGAACTGTATAAAGTAATTAGCATATTGCTTGTCAAGGGCTCGCTTAAAAATTGTTTTCTTTTATAAACTAGATACCTCTGTGACGCAATCTGGTACGAATACCACGTAGGGACTTCGTTCAAATGTCAGGTCACACTGAGAAACAATTTTGCGCCGACATTTTCAAAGAGCGTTTAAAAATTAAATAATTTTCTACACAATTCGATGAGAGAACTCAGTATACGCCGCGGGGTGCAGAAAAACGTGTCTGCATTGGTTCCATGCTCCCGCCCCGCGTCCTCCCGCAATATACCATCAGCTAGCGCAGGACTACGACACGCCGGCACACATTGCACTACATGACGCAGCATCAATTCACTGGCCACTTAATTGTGTGACGTCTCACTACTTTACTTCAGTGTATGTTAGCTTGTTTACTCATGTGTTGGTCTCTCCCAGGACCTGGACGAGCAGTTCGTGCAGTTCTCGGCGCAGAACGAGAGCAAGAACATCTTCAAGGCGGCGCGCACTCCGTCCGTGTTCTGTGCCATCGCGCTGGTGTTCTACGTGCTCAGCGGAGTACTGGGGCTAGTGGGGCTGTACCCGCTCGCCAACCTCTGCAACCTGGCCATGGGCCTGGCGCTGCTCACACTCGTCATGTGGGCCTATATCAGGTAACACAACGTCGCTCATGTTCTACGTGCTCAGCGGGTTGCATTTTTTTTAGTCCATGGTTTGGAAAAGGTTGAGAAACGTAAATAAGAAATCTGAATACTGTGGTTAACGTGATCATTTTTGTGTGCAGGTATAGCGGCGAGATGCGTGAGATAGGAGTCACTATAGACGATGTAGCTAATGTCCTCTGGGAGAACGTAAGTAACACCGTATTGTACTCTATTTAAACTTTATTACTTGTTATCTCATGTGGTTTAGTTTCAATATATTTATAGAAATTGATTATTATATCGCCTTCCCTTTACCCCTCTAAATCCCTGGGCCTCGTGCGATATCTTCTCTTTCTTGTAAGGTCCCATGACAGCAGTCAGATTTTCGTTACAACTGTGTGGCCGCCCTCTATTTCGGTGGCCGTCTTTTGATGTCCAATCAATCCCTGGTTTTGGCGATCAGTATCGACTGGAACTATATAAGTGTGTGCCTGGCAGGTGCTGAAGCCGGGCTACCAGACGTGCCTGGAGAAGGGCATGGAGCACGCGGCGGCGGCGGCGGCCGAGCGCGCGCTGGGCCCGCCCACGCCGCCGCCCAGCGCCGCCCACAACGGCAAGCACAAGCACTTGTGACCGCGCCGCCCGCCCCGCCCGCCGCCCCGCTCGAGTCCGCCACACACACATATCTACGGTGCTACTCTCATATCTACAGACGCGTAGCGGCACTCCCGTCAGCTGTGCCCAGATTTTCTACTACCATAAGTTTAGTATGAAATCCGATCAGCGCCCCTAGCGTATGTCGTAAGAACTATTTTTCTTGTAATTTAAAACGTCAAACTCGCTAGCCAGTAGCACTGACTGTAGAAAATCGCGCTTCTGTCGTATAAAGTTTGACAGACGGCCTCTACATTATGAATTGGCTACAGTTTCATTTGTGCTGGACGCTTACGTCTCTAGGTATGAAAGTAGCCTTCTAAGTTACGTCACAATGAACTGCGACTGGTAATTATCAATCAAATTAATGTAAAATATTCAATTTTAATTAAAATGCTGTCTAGTCGGTGCTAAAACTTCGGTACTTTTTTTATCGTATGGTTTGTGGTCGACCAGCCATAAGACCTTTCATAGTCTAACAACTATCACCATAAATAATAGCAGGGATCGATATTTTACGAGCAATTCTACGCTCAGTTAAAATAACATTAAGCTGTCCATTTATGGAACGTGCTGCAGGTTGCTTAAACCATCTTATACCAATACGCGTCTCATGTTTTGATACTAAAGTAGTTGCTAAATACCGAAATATTTCACATCTAGTCGACAATTCGGTGCTAAGAAGAATTTAAAACTACAACAAACACGCATTTTTAGAAAAGTATAATATTTTCTCAAAGTACCCACAATGATCGAATACGATAACGGATAATAACTTAGTAGCCGTTGTTTATCCATTCCAACTGGCATGTTTATATGAGCTTAAACGCTATTGAATAGATGAACTACCGTGTTTGTAACTGTCGGGACAAGGTTTACATGGGATCGATGGGATCATAATTCCCACGGGAATGGAATCAACGGGATAAAACTGTACTATACCTGGACAAAGTCGGGTTAGTCCGCTAGTTTTTGATATAACCAGTCGCAGTGGCTCAGTGGTGTGAAAGGTCGGACTCTAGTCATGAAGCACAGTGTTTGAGGACGTTTTTCGTGACTTGTGAATATATTTAATATAAGGAATGGTTACGTGCCCGCTCTTGTACCGCACCGCGGCTGAACCGGAATGAAATATTGACAAGTTCTACTTAATATATCAATGGTACAGAAAGTGGTTTAAAAGTCCAAGTCTGTGCCCAATACATAGGTACACTCTATTCCACTCTCACAGCCCGGTGGGAAGGCTTATCTCAAAGCACTCATTGCAAATAATAAATCAATTCTTTTCCATATGTATTAAAATATGAACATGTCGTATATTTCATCCTAGGTTCAGCCCTATGTGTAACGCGTCACGATTTCAAACGACGATTATTTCTATTTCTCTTAACATTTTCTTTTAAAACAACTCCCTCATTCATAAAGACATACGTAATAACGGCGTAGCTTGTCATTCTTGTAAATGTTTATAAAACACGTTAGAAAGGAATACAATAATATTCCTAATATAAGCTTTTATGATTAAGGGTGTAAATATGTACAAATATTTCATATTTCTTGTTGGCAACACACATTTGCCTTCCACAGACAATCTATGTTTCTTAATTTTATAATCGTCATTTGAGATTAGTCGTTGCGATAGTTTTTAATGTTGACGACAGTTGTCTATGAATTATCAAACATTTATGTTATAAGAACATTGTATTGAATACATAATGTTGATGAAAATACATATTTTATTGTATGTTAAGACCTTTGAAAGGTGATGGAGAATGCGCTAGATGTATCGAAAAATGTCAAAGTAATTTATGGGTAACAAATCATGTCATGGATGATGATAAATCTATGAGGAGAGGAGCAAAATATGCATTGTGCATTTATTTTGTGGATAAAGGTCCAAGAGGGACGCAGGTTCACCACGGTAAGATGTATAGAGCTGTACCGAGGTGAACCCCGCGACTAAATAATACGGTTTTTACTATATACAAACAATAAAGGTATAGGTTTAATAAAGCAATAAGATTTTAACAAATTTAATAGTTAATATTGTGTAATTATAGATTTAAATTGTGCACAAAGCTGGATTTATTTTCTCACCATTTTTTGGACGAAAAATTATCATCTATCACTTGTTGCGTCGCACTCGTAATAAAATAAATCATGTACTTAATATTGTCTTCTGGTAATAACGTTTTATACAGAACTACATTGGTGTACAGTTTACATAATACTGAATCAAAATTATATATTATTTTTGCATTTTATTTCTTTCTTTTATGTAAGTATCTCGGTGTGTTCAAAATTTTAGTCTGTTGCTCAAAATTAGGGATCGTACATGTTTAATTTAGTTAGGGTCGGTGCAGACTGAACGACTAGATCATCGGTTGTAAATTGCCAAGCCATTTTCAAGTTCTTATGATAAGATGATTGAAGTCATCACCAGTGTGCGTCGGCCCTGTTGTAGTTAGTGTCGCGAGTAAGTTAGCAATCGCGAAAATAGTCAAATATAATACTGCCTTACTGTTTCTTGCTCTCTTCTTTACCTAATTTAATACGGGTTTGAAGCGCGCGACTGTCAGTCGGTTCTACACATCACTGGCTAACAACAACATCTACAGACATTGTTGCAACAAGTACTAACGCAACAGTTGCACAACAGTCGGCCAACAGTCGCGCAACAATACTCAACATGTAGTTTCTTTGAATCTCACCACACATTCTCACAGTTGTACTTCGTTGCTAACTTACAAAGACATTATAGTTGTGTTTTAAAAACTGTGTAAATAAATGTGTAATAGTTTAATAGTAATACATATCTGTGGATTTTTTTATAAATAATAATATTTAGCATGTGCCAATCTTAAATTCATTGTAAATGAATGTTGTTTGTTTGGTTTGGCATTGGGTAAAGTAATTCGTTGAGGTGTTTATAGTTTATTTTGTTGATTACCGAACTTGTATAAAATATGTATGCGGTTGTGACGCTCCGGCCGCCACGAACGGGAGTTTTTTCATGTAAATACTTGTTTTAATACAATAAAGTTGACTAAAAATTATCGCTGATTGTTTTTTCATTACCTTTTTGATATTTGAATTACATGTAATCAGTGTTTTTAGCGAAATTTGGAAAGACTCATTGATTTGAATGTCATCATTTGCTGGTCAAGTAAGTAGGTAAACAATAAAAAGCCTGCGTTTACAAGATACATGGGACTAAGGCTCCAATTGCACCCAAATACTATCATAACATTTCTAGTCTAGTGGTAAGTATGAAAATCAAGCAAAAAAATCAGTCTAGGTACTTAATGGCACAGTGGTTAAAATGGCCACGCTATCAGCGCGTTTGGAGGCTGTTGGTTCAATTTCCACATAACAAACTCTACGAACAGGACAAAAGCGATACTTAGTGTTGTCTCAAATTAAAATGTGATACAATTATAAATATTGTGATGGATATACCTCGACTGGTGGCTACACTACAAGCGTAAGTACTGTAAGCTCCCAATCGTGTTGCCTCCAACTAATATGAGTAGACGTGGAGTACTGCCAGTGTGGTCACTGCCATTTGTTTGTACTAATATGGTAAAGTCAAAAGTCTGTATGTGTGTAACGCCTCACGGCTAATTCACTAAACCGAATTTGATGTAGAGCTAGCCAGAGCTTTGAAACCAAACATTTGATTTCAAAAGTCGATGTTTATATCAACCAAATGACAGTCGAACATCGTCGCGCCCGTCAGCTGTACTAAAATACATAATAATATAAAGCGCCCTTGAAACAAACATATACGTAGATTTGCTATGACATCACCGTTTATTAAGTGTATCGCCAAAATGATACGTCGGGCTAGACACTAGACACGAGCTATAGAGTGAGCCGCGGGCCGCCGTCACTCAATCACGTCATACAATGGCCCTCAGTCCGCCGCGAGCCACCGAGCTAACACCACGCGCGCACACACCGTAACATTTATTTACATTCTACCATCACAAATACACAAACAAAATGTCCAGTGAGTATTCAACATATTTTCCACACGTTTTAAGCAATATTTGTGAGTGAAATCAAATAACAGTGCAGTGAAAAGTGTTCCTAACGGCCAATTATGTCATATTGTATTTTACTTTGTTTATGTAAACATTCTACTGGCAAGAAATGTTAGAATGTCGGATTTGGTTAAAATTTGAGCTTGTTATTCAACTGGTGGGTATATAGAGGAAGTGCAACAAGTCATGTGTTGAAACACTATTGTTTAAACCAATGCTGTTTGGTTAAACGTTGTAAATGTACATTTAAAATTAATTGTAGTTATAGCGATGACGCAGTAGCACGTATTCGTCGCGGATGGTTAGCGGTTCGAGTCCAGTTTTCAATATTACAAGCCTATGACGTCATTTTATAAATATTTGAATAAAATACACTCATTTAAATGTAATACAGTGTGGACAACGAAGTTATGCATTATTTGATAAAAAATATTTAGCGTTTGAAACTTGAAGCCCTATAGATTTGGTGGCCAAAAGCCATCGTTTTTACAGTATTCGTTTTAAATCATTAATGACATAATAAAGTAGTTTATAAACTCTACGTAAATCATAAAATTATTCGTCAAGTCAGGTTAAATCTTGAAGTAATCACGTTATCTAGCTCTTTGTTGAAAAATCATTGATTTTTCTGAAGGCTATTATCACGATTAACGGCTGCCTTCGTCTCATGACTCATATGAGAAGTTTTATGATTCAATTGGCATTGTACTGTGTTCATTCAAGTCAAAGATATAAATAAATGCTGTGTCATTTACAAAAAAACTCATTGTTTATTTACTCTTGTTAAAATCACGTGTTTCGTGATAAGTGGACTGTTAAGGGTCTGTATTGATAATTCTATATGTCAACATTGCGATATTGTTGCTAGCTCGTTGAATTATTATGTTATAGGCAGGCACAATTTTTTGATTTGGATCAATTTGTTTTATAAATAATCGCTTCTGTGGTCGAGGCAGTAGTATAACTGCTGATCGTAACGTCTCGGGTTCAAAACTCTGGTCGGACGAATGCTATTAGTCTTTAGTAATTTATAAGTAAGTATTAGAATGTTTATCAATGGTACCTAGCAAACGGAGTAGGTAGGCCCGGTTTAGTCTAAAATTCAATGTCTCTCGCGTGACTCCATATATTTATCTTTTCGAGGATAATGTCCGCTTTCGTTTTCTGAAACTATGTGCAATATTGTGCAAGACTTTGATCGACATTTCTTTTGATAAAATACTAGTAGAAGCAAGTGCAGTTTGTTACGATACATTTTAATAAATGTAAGAGTTCCTCAGAGTTCTTCAAACACATATCAAAAATAATTTGCGAAGTCTGTCCAGTTCACGCGTGGTGGTGTGGCCAAGGAAAATAAGGATTCATTCTAAACATAGACTGTTTTGCCGCCGGCAGCTTTGCCGCATAGAATTTTACTATCTCCTGGGTAGAATTTCCAAAAATCCTCTGTTAGTGCTCTTCTACATTTCCCAAGAAACCTTCATACCAAATTTTAACTTATACCTATCTACGCTCAATAGTTTCGGCTGTACGTTGTTCATCAGTCAGTCAGTCACTCAGTAACAGAAGTTTTAAATACGTACCCTACATAGGTATATTGATTACCCTAATTGTTTTAATAATTATTCTTATCGAAGTTACTTATCAACATTTCCGTGTTTGTTTCTTGATATAATCTCCGGAAGTAGTAATCTTATTCTTAAGAATCCTCCACTTGAGATGCGATAAAAACATGATATAAAACGGACATACCTGACTGAGCTCAATACTATTCTATACCTACTATCATGTTTGTATGCCATGGCTAACTCGTGTCAAGCCGGCACGGGTCGCTAGGTCACTACCTACTTGTATATATTGAAATTCAACAAATGGCTTTAAACACACCCAGCCGAGGCATGCGAATTCATCCATGTGAACAACAAAACAAACAAATTTTCCCTTTTTCAGTACATATTTTATTGCTGCTACACTATTAGCCAGAGCGTTATATAGCCTATAACCTTCCTCAATGACTATGCAACAACAACATTTTTTTTTCATTAGATCCTGAAATTAGCGCGTTCAAACAAACTCTTCAGCTTTTTATTATTAGTAAAGAGTGTAGATAATAATCAATATCATGTTCTTTGTTATCTTGATAATTTTTCCGGCCCTCACTGCCCTCAGTAATATTCGGTGCCTAGATAAAAAAATATGTTAGCATTCCTTTGTCTACCATATATTTGTCAACCGTGACGTACGAACTGTTAAAAATAATTCAAGTCAGAATCTACTGGGTTTTATAGAACATTTTGATGGATAACGATCTAATACTTATTCTGTCAGTTAGCCTACATAGCGCTTATCTGAAAGACGAGCTATCTGCTGGTAGGGCCAGTTTTAACATTAGTCTATTAGTGATTATTTTTTCCAAACTCCCGGAGTGTCTGTGGTACCTATACATTAAGATTTCCTGAAATAATATAGGATGGGTTCGAAAAACAAGATGATCTTAACTAAGGTACATATTTAGGCCCTTTACTAACAGGACCTGTTAAATCTTAAGGTGAATTTACAGTAGTACTAGGTACAAATGTACCTAGTAAGTATATCGATTTAATGCTTTCTTTGTTTAGAACATATAAATATTTAAGTGCATGACTTGCATTCGTCGAATAATATCGATCGCGCAGAGTTGTCACATTCTATTAAGAGTACAACTGATAAACTAAATAACTTAACTAAACTTCGTTATGAAAATTAACTTTGTAGAAAAATACCATCAAACATGTATGTATCGAAATATTGATAATTTGTAAAACACACTAAATATAGACATGAAAGGCAAGGTCGCTCCCTAACTTTTTGGGAACATAAGCTGGGTACCTAAATTAAATACCTAATAAAAAACCACCAAGACTTAGTCCCGACAAAATCGAATTCGTATTCGATTGAATTTGATTGGAACTAATGGCAATTCGACTTCGAGTAAGATTCGAACTAATGTCAATACTGACTTTTGTTCGAAACTTACTATTTAACTTTTCTCACTGAAAACGTCGATATAATATATCTTCTTTCGGCCTTGAACAAACTCAAGTCTGTCTGGTCTGTGGACTTTGTGGTTAACCACAGGAGAGCATCAATCTACAATCTGTCTATCAATCTACTCTACAATGATAGTGTTATCTTCCAATACAAGCTTCTGCTCCCCATTTTGTCTGCGTACAAAATTTCCCGGGGCTTTGAGATCGCAGATTTCCATGCCTCGGAGAGTACGTTTGGCCAATGGATTCCTGATCTCCTGTCGGTCGTGTTGGTTAACTAATTAAAAGTGAGGGAATCAGACAAATCAGGTATTGATAGAGAATGAAAAGACTTTGTAAATACCTGTTCAAACTCCTGCATAGATTGGCTGGTTTTGAAACTGGTCGCTGTAGACGAAATATGGTGTGACCTCGTAATACGGTTATAGTTTTATGCGTAGTCTTTTTAAAAAGTAACCACATGGTACCTTAGCGTTAAACGGTTAAACCTACATGCGTGGGAGGTGATCTAGTTTGGTAGATGTTGCTATCTAAATCAAATAGGTATATAGATATAAATAAATACAAACGATATTGATTAGTAACTGTCACTGATTAGCAGGTAAATAGGCGACCGGTGCTGTTTCCTCGTACGCAATTAAAATACATGAATAACAAACATACTAGATATGTACCTACTTATATACTTACCTTACATACATAATATCACGCCTATTAAACGATGTTAATTCCATATTAGAACTAGATTATACTTATAGATACTTCGCGTTAACTAAAATAATCGCTTGAGAGGTAGGTACAATTAAATTTTCTGAATTTTCACAAAAATTATTATCTCTAGAAAAATCGTATATCTATTCAAAAGCGTTTTTTTGTACGAGTTTAAACGCTATTGAATGGATAAACTACCGCTAAATGTACTCAGAAACCGGTGGTTAGTAGTTTAGAGTAGCTAATGTATTTGGGAATATTTGTCGTTACCGCTTAATAATGAAAAGACATGATATCCTGTAATTCGCAGCACCTTAACAAACTTAAAGCGAGTACAGGCTCGAGTCTCATGAAAGTATATTATCTATCTTTAACAATTTGAAAATATATTTTTTCTAATATAAAAAAATAATCGGTTCCAGCAAGCAAGAAACTCAAAATCAAAAAACATTATTTATGATATTTCAGAGGGCCCAGAGCCGTTATCATCAGGTCATGGTGTGCAAATAGTGGCCCCTAGCGAGGAGCACACGTTCGTGTTAGATGAAGAGGCACTGCGAAGACTATTGCTTCAGAATGATGTGAAGGATCGAGCCGTAGTGCTGGTGTCTGTCGCCGGCGCCTACAGGAAAGGCAAGTCGTTTCTGCTAGACTTCTTCTTGCGGTATCTACAACACACGGTGAGTACCTACTTAACCTTTTAACTTAGTTTTTCTACATTAATTGTACAATTTTTGTTAGTTATTTAAAGTTTAGTTTAGTATTGTATAATATGAAGTTTTAATTTAAATGATTTACTTATTACCTGTACGTTTGATGCAGTGGTTGACTTGATTACTTCGTTGTAATAAAATCGCGCCGCGTTTGGTTAGTTCGAATCCCACCAGGGGCCAATATTTATATGATGAGCACGAGTATCTGTTGTGAGCCTGGTTGTTTAAGTATCTGATATCAAGATCAAGATATAATGTTTATCAGTTACTTAATGACCATAACAAGCCCTGCTTAGTTTGAGATCAAATTACCGTGTGTGAGTTGTCCAATGATATTCAATTATACAATATTATAATAAAATATTTACATTACACAGTTAATATAATATGCAGTTAAATAAAAATAAATATACAAATAATGAGGACCTCCTACTTTTTTTTAAGTTTGTTAATGATATTTCGGAAACAATTATTTAGTTGCAGTTTCAATGTCCACTTTCAGAATGCTCAAGGCAAATATGCATCGGATATCCGTTTTCAAAAAAATGTAATTTGTGAATCTATTACTTAAAATTACATTTAATTCTAAGGCGCTCATTGAATAGTTGTTTACGCTCACCGGTGGGTAAACGACGAATAGGTTAAGCAACCTTCAATGCAGACCGAGTGTAAAGACCGCTAATAAATGCCCAGTTTTCTGAGGCACATTTAGCGGTAGTTTTCAAACTTCAAATTTCGATATGATGTTTTTTATTTAATTAGAAGCTACCGTGGTAGAGCTAACTCTATAAGAAAATTATTTAATAATGTGAACGAAGTAAAGGAAGTCCGTAAGGATAGAAGGACGTATGTAGGAGTTCTTAATAAGTCTTTGCCTTCCCCTACGAAAAACATGCGTGATTTTTAGCTATGTTTTTTTGTTTTAGTATAATGAAGGTGGCGAAGGAGAATGGCTCGGCTCCGAGGACGCGGAACTGAAGGGGTTCTCGTGGAAGGGAGGTTCAGACCGACACACTACAGGCATACACATCTGGTCACAACCTTTTAAAGCCACTCTTGAGAGCGGGGAAAAGGTAAGATGACATATCCTACGCTCAGTTAGACTGTGTAAGTAAGTACATGATAGGCTCCCAACCTTTTACAGACGAATTATTAATTCCAGCACCCTCTATACATAATAGATCTAGCAATTTTTTATATTATAATTTTTTTAAGTCTTATGTTCAAAAAATCCCAGAGATTGCCTGGAATTAAGAAGTTGTGGTCGTAGACATCTGTGGCATGGAGAGCACTTAAAGCCGTCGGTCCTGCGCCTGACCTCTTCCCGGTTGTGTCGGTTAGAACGTCCCACCAGACTATAAGAGTAAAGGAATAGAGAGTGTACATGTGTATTGTGCACACACTTGGCAAAGCCCTGCACAGTTGGCTGGTTTCAATAAAACAGGCCGCTGTGGCCAAAATTATTATTGTATCATAAAGTATGATCTAGTGATGATATATCTTTGTCATGTTTCAGGTGGTAATCCTGCTGATGGACACACAAGGCACGTTCGACAGCGAGTCCACGGTGAAGGACAACGCGACCGTGTTCGCGCTGTCCACCATGCTGTCGTCCGTGCAGATCTACAACCTCTCACAAAATATTGAGGAAGACGACCTGCAACACTTACAGGTATTATTCATTACCATCGCATTAAATCGGCCATTTTAGTATTCTGTCAAAGATTTAAAATAGCGTGTACTAACTTAGTGGACCGGTGCGTCTCTGATCGCATAAAAGTTGACTTTAATTCCCTATTTTAGCCTCTTAAGCGATGAAATTACAAAATCACGGAAATAAGTACGGTGTTTATTTATGTATATGAAAACATAATATATATTATATGTTTGGATATGAATGAATCAAAGGAAGTTTGTAAAGATTGTCCTGTAGTTCCGTCCTGACAGACAGACGACCAGCGGTCTCTTGGTAATAATGTCCGATTTCTACCCTTTGGACGAATTTCATCCACCGTAGTCACGGGCCAACAATTCGATCAATACGTTGGGCAGCAAGTAAGGTATCGTAAACTTTAAAATTCTCATCGTGTTTAAGACCTGTTAGCAATTTTGTATACTTAATGCCTTAAAACCACAATATTTCAAACACTGTTTAAAACTTATTAATAATGATGTTTCCAGTTGTTTATGGACTACGGCTGCGTGGCGAAGGACAAGATCGAGGGGAAACCGTTCCAGCGGCTGCAGTTCCTGGTGAGGGACTGGAGCTACCCTTACAACCACGCTTACGGCGCCGTGGGCGGCCAGCAGCTCCTCGACAAACGACTAGAGGTACAGTTTCAACTTTCACGGCGCATGCCCAAAAAGATTACGTAATGAACCCATTTATCTCCCACTGCTGGGCAAGTGTCTCCTCCTAATAAGGGGAAGGTTTTGATTCACCACACTAGCCCAGTTCAGCTTGGGGGCTAAGCATACTTTCAAGGACTACTTATTTTAAAAAACCTTCAGCCACGCAAGGATTCATCACGATGTTTTCCTTCATCGTTATAACAAGTGATAGTTTTCTAATACCCGCATAACTGGAATGGTCATTAGTGTGTTGTCATAGGTCCGAACCTTCGAGGCGAACGTTTAGACCACTAAAACTAGTCAACTGAATTAGGATTTTGACATTTGATTTTTCTGTGTGAGAAGGTCTTCGTAGAGAAATTTGACAATTATATACTGCAGACGAGAGATTAATTCGTGTCATGTTAGACAAGCTTCTTGTTGTAGATTAATATAGTAATGTGATGTCACCAGGTCAAGGAAGGTCAGCACGAGGAGTTGCAGAAGCTGCGTCAGCACATCACCCGGTGCTTCGAGGAGTTCACTTGCTTCCTCATGCCACACCCAGGACTCAAAGTCGCTACAGACCCTAGCTTCGCTGGGAAACTGTCCGGTATACTAACTGTTTAACCCCGTAACTAAAGTGGTTTTAGATAGTATAGCGCTTTCGGTAAAGAGCCATAGTGTTTGAGTTGAGCAACTATATGCTTCAGAAGGCACGTAAAAAATAACTTTAAAAGTTTCATACCCAAAACGTAGGAACGGGACCATAATACTAAGACTCCGTTGTCTGTAGGTATGTATATAATATATCCATGATAGCTAGGAAACTGAAATTTCACAAATTATTTATTTCTATTGCCGCTATGACAACAAATACTAAAAATATTTCGATTTTATGATCGTACGGAACCCTTAGTGTGAGAATCCGACTCGAACTTAATTTAATAATTAATTAGATCCGTTATTAAAAATAAAAAACCAGTAATAGTCATTATATTTCAGATATACAGCCTGAATTCAAACAATCCCTAAAAGAGTTGGTGCCGATGCTGCTGGACCGCAGGAACCTGGTGCCGAAGGTCATTGACGGTCAGAAGGTGAAAGCCAGGGACTTGCCCAACTACTTCAAGAGCTACATCGACATCTTCAACAGTGAGGAGCTTCCTAAACCCACCACTATTCTGCAGGTCAGTTCTAATATACATATCTATATGATTACATAATATCGCCCCTGTTGTTCCCGAAAGTGTAGGCAAGTGAACTAAACGTTGTGCCATTTAGAATTAAAATCCCATGTAATAGGGGGCGAGCTTATTGCTATATTTCGGGTAAGTCACCTAGCTCCGGTCTACTATTGGGAATGATTGGGAATATTCAATAAAAAAAAATACCGAGATTACTATCCTTGTTGGGCTAAGGTTTCTCCAGGAATGGGATTTGGCCTTAAGTCATGCTGGCCAAATGTTTGGGACTAACAAATAAAAATAAAAAAAAACTACGGCACATAACCCGACCTAAGAATAGAACAAAAGACTTCGAGATTAGCTATCATATCCATTACCGCACAGAGGCAGTAAAATTCATATCGTGTTAAATTCCAGGCGACAGCTGAAGCCAACAACAGGTCAGCCATGTCTGAAGCCAGCGAAGTGTACAAGACGTTGATGGATGAGATTTGTGGTGGCTCCAGGCCGTACCTGCAGCCTGCCAGACTCCAGGCCGAGCACTGGAAGACCCTCAACAAAGCACTCCATTCCTTTGACAGCAAAAAGAAAATGGGCGGGGAGGAAATGTCAGATACATTTAGAAAAGAACTGGTTAAGGTATGTTTTTTTTGTTTTTTAAAACCTATTACTGTCCCATCGCTGGGCAAGGAATGGACAGAATTTTATTTCATCCATGTCCATACCAATACTCGTATTATAAGACGTGGTAAATTATTAGATAGTTCTGTACCTGAGAAAAGCAAGAATTAAAAGATTAAAAATCAATTTCAAAATCGCTTCGGCTACACACATATTCGATTTGGCACGTTCAATTTGGGAATATTTATCGAACAACAAAACCGACTCAAAGTAATTACTGCATTTGTTCGGCTCGTGCCGATCGGATTCATCTAAACATTCGATTTTGCTGCTCGGCTAGGCCAATTAATACCGTACCGAATATGTGTGTATACCTTTACAACATACTCACAAAACGCTCGCTATTTTCTACAACATACAATAACTGATTCTAACCTCTCAATCTGTCACATACCTCCCTTCTTAACCTGGTACTTCACCACCAAGGTGTTCTCCCATATCCAGGAACTTGAAGACTTATACTCCCAACTGGCTGCTCACAATGAAGGCAAGAATGTCTACCGCATCCTGGGGACCCCGATCGTGTTCCTCACGCTCATGATCCTGGGGTACCTGCTAGGGGTCGTGGCTGCTGCCTTTGGGGTCCAGACCCTCGTGGCGGCGGGCCAGGCCATCACGCTCGGAGCGGCTGTCATGCTCGGTGTGTGGGGCTACACCAGGTGAATATTGTCTGTTGTGGTGGCGGTCTTTACCTAACCTTATTAACTATTTTCTTGTAGTAGTAAATAATTAATAACTAACTTTAGCGACATCGTCCGCGTGAAAAGACTTTGCGGTAAAAAGTGTATCCTATTTGATATGATTGTAAACTATCTACTTATGCGACTTTTATCAAAATCTTGACATCTTTGTTCGACAGAAACAAAAAAATACATTCATAATCATAAACGTTTAATAAAGAGTATAATTAATTAACTTTCTATTTAAAATATACTTAAGTATGAATAACCGTTAAATAATTTAAAACTTGATAGGTTTTATTTTGGGTGTGTCAGTCACTTCTATGTGCTTTTTATGTTTATTTATAAGTATTTGAGCTCTTTCATTTTATTTTGTATGTTTGTTAAACAGCTAATTTCTCTTGATGTAAAACTTGTGAATTATGGATACGTATTAAAACACCGATTCTTAACAGAATTGATGGCAATATTAATCAAACTCTAATTGTGAAGGCTACTTAGTTAAAAAATTGATTCAAATATGTTGCGATCACAGGTCTCATTGAACATTCCGAGCTGAACCTCTCCGTGTTTCGGACACTTTAAAATATGGTCCCGCTAATTGTCAATTAAATAACAGTATTCTAATAGTTTTTGGCCTTTGAGCCTTCCAGCGTCTCGAGCAATTTTGACACTGTATTGACCACTATTTTATTTTTTAAAGACAACTCCCGCGCTAAGATTTGCGCTTGTGTCGCGGAGACTTTTAGAAACGTACAAACAACGGACACAACGTACAGCCAGACCCGAAACAATTATTTGTGAATACTAAATTCCAAACAAAAATGTCTTTAAAAAACCTCCACCACATTCAGACGGGTTGCATGGCATAATGCATGGGGGACAGTGTGGTATAATGTTCGGTCAAATTCATTGTATATTTTGTTGA
The DNA here is from genome assembly GCF_050436995.1 of Anticarsia gemmatalis. Lineage (NCBI taxonomy): Eukaryota > Metazoa > Arthropoda > Insecta > Lepidoptera > Erebidae > Anticarsia > Anticarsia gemmatalis. The sequence goes on along the minus strand of NC_134763.1, from coordinate 714,547 downwards.
CAGAATGACAGGCAACATGAGAGAAATCGGCATGCAGTTAGATGATATCGCGACTACACTGCGATCTTATGTAAGTATTCGTTCTGTTAAAAGACTTTGAAAGAAAATAGTAGAAGACGCTTTCGTGCCTATTCGCGCTCATCGGTTGGTAAACAATCTGTGGGTCTAAGTAACCTTGGCGCGGTCATTCTATAGATGTGTGACGGCATAATGGTATTTGAACTGGGCGTCTCCGTGCTTTGGACGGCACGTAAAAAGTCGGTCTCAGTTTTTGTCAATCAAGATAACAGTTATTAAGCCACGTCAAAGGCCTTCGGGTGGCTTGAACAACTTTGATACTAGGTTGACCACTAACCATACGATAAGAAGAAGTTAAATGTAGGTTAATAAGAGTGTTCCTCAGTAGTGTCGTTACAGTACAAGCTCTTATTTTTTATAAAAAATGAAAATTATAAAGAGTAGGTACAAGGCCTTGGCTCTTATAAAAAAATAAAATTAAAAAGAGTAGATACAAGGCCTTGCTTCTAATAAAAAAATAAAATTAAAAAAGTAGGAACAAGGCCTTGCTTCTTATAAAAAATTAAAATTAAAAAGAGTAGGTACAAGCTCTGATTAATTCGTCGTTTAAGTGTTGTTTATTAATTTTAATTGTATTTATCAGGTACACCAGCAAGCATTCGACTCGCTGAGCACACAGCACATGAACACGACCACGGCGACGTACGTCGACGACAAAAAAGACTCCTAGTGTATTAACCTAATGAATAAATATAGGGATGTTTTCAGGGTAGCAAAAGATAAATTCTTAACCTCCTGCCTACATCTGTACTACAAATAGGACATAAGACCGGATAAATTTCAAAAAAATATTTTGCCGTTTTTGAAACTGGTAGTCCCAGAAGATTTAGATGGTGACATCTATCGAATATCTAGGTTACTAAATATAGGTAAATGTCAATTGCCGTGTGGTTCCCTTTTTGCGTAATGGCGACAGAAGATGGACGTGTGTCGGTGCGTGCACGCAGCGGTACGTTAATCGATTTGAATCTTATTGAAATGTTGGTTCTTATTGAATTTTATGCGATAATTTATTAATTGAGACTATAAAATGATGATGTGCACTGGTAGTTTGATATAATTTTATAAAATATTCAATACACCATGATTTTTTGTTTTATGTCCTTTGCAGAGGACAAATGTAGACTATAAATGTTTTAGTACTTAGACTTCTGATGTACTTTATAAAGTACATAAGTACATATTTCAACATATTTGTGGCTATATCAGACAATGCCATAGCTTTTTGACCTTGCCGTGGTTAATGCATGGCTGCATTACCGCATTATTCAGGTTGAAAAGGGTGCCCATAAGAGAAATGTCATGCAGCTGAGCAAATATAAGTTGGATTTAGCTTATTTCGGATAATGAAGGAAGAGATGACGACTATGAGGAAGACGATGAGTACGAGGAAATGGAGTCTAAACACAAGAGGGAGAGAGAAAGCCGTACAAAAGCTGCTGCACATTTTTTTCATGGAGCAAAACAGTCGCGATGTAGAAAGAGTCGATGTCATAAAAAAAACACTTTATTTTGCAAAGAAATGTGCGGGTATTTTTGTTTAACGCCAAACAAGAACAGTTTTTTCGATTTCCACCGAAACGTAACGTAGTATATAGGTAAAGGTATTAATGAAACTTAATTGATCCCTTAATTATGTCCCTAATTAACGACTAATTAGTTATTAAGAATTGTTGAAGATGAGAAAAGTTTAAATCCGATAGTTTTGTTTGAAATAAGTTTTCCTTTTGTTTTATTTTTAACTTTGTGAGACGGACATACAATTCTGACTATTAAAAACATGTTTAATCTGTGTTATATTCCTTTCCAAAACCCATTGTTTACCTTAAAACTAGTCTATGTCCTACATAAATCACATAGTAATATAGTCACTTTGTCCTACATAAAGGACATAGGGAAAAACCGATTTTCCCCATGAAGGATTTTTTTTACTATTTTTCCTGTATATCATATCCTATTGTCAACATTATACTAAAATTTCAACAGCATACTCCAAAAAAAGGGACCCTGGTAGGCAGGAGGTTAAGTCAGGTAACAAAATTATAAGACAAGTATATCTTTGAAAAAGTGTGACTTAGTTAAGAATATTACAGTTACAGAGTGATATAAAGACGCCGTATTTTTTTAATAAAATGTATTGTTTAGAAAATATGTGCACTTTTTTGTATAAAGATATCTCTTATGTAATTATCTTGGAGGTATACAAAGTCATACCTTCAAAATGTTTTCTCTCCCTTCAACTGTTTTCAACTCTCAGACGTGCAAGGTTGCATCATGATGTTTTCCTTCACCGTTAGAACAAGTGATAATTATTTCTTATACACACATAACTTTGAAAAGTCCAAAGCCGGGTTCTGACTGAGCGGCCTCGCGGAGCAATATCTAGGTCTCTTTTCTTTCAGATCGAAATGAGCGGGACTGAGATATTACCTCGCGAGGCTGCTCGCTCAGTCGGGACCCGGCTATTGGTGTGTTGCCTCGGGTTTGAAACGTCAACCACTTGCGTGGGAGGTACCAACTTATACCACTCGGCTATCACTGCTCATCATCATATTAAAATACAACATCCCTATAATTCTATAGACATTAGTTTGTACTTATTTGTGAATATGTGTGTGTGCCAAACAATAATTCTATCTTAGTTAATGCTAGAGTTAGTTTATTGGCGTGGCTGGGTTACCGGCCGGCTAGAAATATGTCCAGTCTACACGCTTTGCGACCTTTGCACGAGGTGCCAAATAACTCTTGCCGAAATATAACAAAGTTGTATAACTAATCAAATCTAGATCATTGGCCGACCACTGGCCACAAAGGAAGCACAAGCTTTTTAATAAATAATCATCAGAACCCCTTCAATCAAAAGTAATAAGGTAGCAAACATTTTAAAGCAAGAGAATTGAGAACCTTCTCCTTTTTTTAAGTCGGTTTGCTAGAAGAGGTGTATGGGTGATAGACTTTACAATTACGGCGTCCAACAATCCTATCCTAAATCGCTTGTTTTATTGTTTAATTTCCTTGCAACGGCTTGCGACTATATTTAAACACACAGTTATTTGGTGCGTGCTTAAATACTTGTATTACACGAGAGTTAACACGATCCTGTACCTCGAAAGATTTTAGAATTACCTTGTTTTGCTTATGTTAAAAAAGCATAGTCAAATACAGGTATTGTTCCCCTTTAGTTATCACTTCAAGACCCACCTTAAAAAAGTAACAGATTATACTAAGTGGCTTCTTTGTTAAAAGTGGCACTTTTTCCGAAATTACTTTTTATGTAAATAAAGAACAGCGCCATCTAATGGCGTTTATAAACAAATTCAAGATTTGAATCTCGTTTTTTAAATGTCTTGTAGCCACGCCGAAGTATTTTAAGTTTTATTTTTGGGCACAAAATACTAATAACGCTTTGATATAAATGTAGTTAGTTTACAGCAAAATAGCATAGATTTTTATTAATAATTATTCAGTGGAACATCGATAAGCTGGCTTGCTTAGTCGTGTTAGATTCGAGCTAATGTCAGAATAGTACCTACCTACTTTATATTCCAAAGTACTTATTCTAAACTATATAGGGCATTATGAAATGCTGATTGTGAGTAGAAATAATCTACATGAAGGTTTAATGATTTTCATTTATAAAATAGTATTTTTAAAAATGCTTTAGTATGGAATTTAAGAATGCGATTTTACAACGTATCTTTAGTAGAATAAAGGCATAAGTGACTCGATGTTGGTAGAACATTATGTCATTCATACTCTGAAGGTGCGTTAAGCATGAAGAATCTAATACGATTAGTAGCAGACTTTGACAAGGAATGTAAATTTTGTTATAAGTTTTATTTAACCTACCTCTACATAGCCAATACGGCGGTTACCGTAGCTTCAAGACTTTTCTCAATAATATAATAATTTTAATAAGAGATAAATCTATTTTTTAAATGTATATTCTCTCTCATAATGTAGGTAATTTTTCATGCATGATTTTGGTAGTTTCATGAAGTTTTTAGAGACTTATAAAGTCATAATGCAAGTTATTTTTAAAGTTAAAGATTACTGTAGTTGTCTTTACCGTCGATAGTTACGTTATTGCTTCGCTTGTTACCTAATACGGATTGTCGAATATATTTAATGTTTCGTTAACTTGTTTGTAAAGATAAATCTGACCGAATCTAATGATTTATATATATAGTATAAAAAAAAACTATTACGCCGTTATTATACGGGTTGCATACCTTCAAGAATTTAACATCTTTCCTTCACCGTTAGAGCAAGTGATAATTATTTTTTATTCGCACATAACTTCGAAATATCATTGGTGTTTTGCCTCGGGTGCGAACCCTCGACCACTTGTACTTGAGCGCGTGCGTTAACCACTAAGTTATCACTGTTTATGCTATAAACTATGTTGAATCATTGGCCAGTTACCAGTTGCCTTAGAATCGACCAAGTCTTTATTGTTATGTGTAAATTATAATAGGTATATTGTTATACACAGTTCTGAGCATACATAATATGTAATATGTACCTACATAATTATGTACCAAGTACCTATATTTTACGATATCGTCGCTGATCGTGCAAAAGTTGCTGTGTTAAAATACATTTTTCGATGTTGATAAAATTACAACAATTATTTTGATATTTTTCAAATCAAATTCAAATTCAAATTATTTATTTATCAATTTAGTATACATACAATCAAATGTTTGCGGCGGTCCCTGCACTAAGCTCGTGGCTTGTATCGCAGGGGCCAGATAATACATTTATGCATAGAAGACTATTAACAGTATGCGCAATCCGGTTCAAAAGGATTACTTAAAAGTATAGTTACGTACATTAGAGACTAAAATTTGTGTTGTACATATTTTGAAAATTAAACTCTGTTATAAAATGTCAGCTTAAATAGAAAAAAACAAAACAGAATACTTATAAAATTACTTATAAATATGCATCATACTTTAAAACAGTTATGTAATTGTACTGAGATAACTTAGTAAAGAGCCTTGTTTGCTTATTGCGCGAGTAGAGGAGGTCTACAAAACGTAATACTTATGAGTCATTCACCCGCAAACTTTTGCAGTGGACGGTTCCCTATTTTTTACGGATTGCTATTGTCGGACATACTCTTTAATCTCAATTATATTCGATATTAATCTTGCATGCCAAGGCTCCCTACTGTGTTGTCGGACTATAGGTACATATTATCTATACTAATATTATAAAGCTGAAGAGTTTGTTTGTTTGTTTGTTTGTTTGAACGCGCTAATCTCAGGAACTACTGGTCTGATTTGAAAAATTCTTTCAGTGTTAGATAGCCCATTTATCGAGGAAGGCTATAGGCTATATAACATCACGCTACAGTCATTAGGAGCAGAGTAGCAACGAAAAATGTTACAAAAACGGGGGAAAATTTGACTCATTCTCTTAGGTGACGCAAGCGAAGTTGCGCGGGTCAGCTATAGGTAATATTTTCTAAACCTTCTTGTCTTTCTTTGTAATTTTGCTCAGCCCTCGAAAAAGATAAAGTAGTATTGATGTTACTGTTCATAAAAGCGTCTAAAATGTGTTTGAGTGCAGTTAATTTCGCTCCTGACATTATGTTACGTGATATACGAGTATGTAGGTATATGGATATAATCTGTAATTTTTGTACCGATATGAAATATATACTAATTTTATACTGTTATTTGTTTGTTTTCTTCGTCTTTTTACCTTATTTTCCTTGAACTATACCCCAATTGTTTCAGCAATTCCAGCATAATGGGATCTGCCTACGCCCACGGGAAGAAGACGTGATCTTATGTCTGTAGGTATGATGTATTTCAGCATAATTAAAAAAAACGATAAAGACGTAGGTATTAACATTTATTTCCTAAATTACAATAAAAATTAAAACTATATACATTGTACATTCCATTTCACGCAAACATTTTCTTAATGACATTAGCATATTCTTTATTTATTTTTTCAATTTTGGGTTTTAGGGCATTTGCTTTTTGTTGAGCTGCCTTGTCATTAGAGTTAATGGTTAGTGCACACTGTATGTCTCTCCAAGCATCTTCGTACATCTGGAGACCGGAATAAGCAGTGCATCTTCTGTACAAGGCCTTCACATTCTCAGGATCGAAATTAAGTGCTTTGTTACATAGTTGCAGTGCCGCATCATATTCATTGAACTGCAGCTGACAGTGAGCTAGGTTGTTGTACAGTTTTACCTGAAAAAATCGTAGAATTAAAGACCATTTTACTGGTAATGGCTAAGCGTTGGAAAAGATATACAACAGATGAATTGACAACAAAATTGATGTCAACAGTCCACAAGTTTATGGCCGGGCTTATATAGGCATAAAGTCAAACAAAACAAGTTAAAGATTTTTAAAGGACATACTAGCTGACCCATGCAACTTTACTAAACATTTTTGATTTTTCATTGTTAAGGCTGCTTTTGCTCTCCACAAATACTTTTCCCCTGACAAAGAAATTTAAAAAAAAAATGCCGAATTGGTTGATTTGTTATTGAATTTTGTGAATGGCAACAAATTTGGGGAAACATTTTTGTATAAAAGAAAATTATCTACCTTACCTTTAAATCAATCATTTCTTGGACAACGTCCTCACTGACTGCATCAGGGTCAAGGGGTTCTGTAGCTATCAACATTTTCAAAGATTTGTTAAATCTTCTGAACGCATCTACAATCCTCTTCTGTTTCACCAGCTCTACTCCTTGTTCCTGAAACCAGAGAAGAATATAGACTGTGAGAGAAAAAGGTCAAACATATTGGCCATTTTGGACATACAAGCTACACTGATCCTCTTTCTTCTTAGTAAATGAAGTCTTTGCAGTACAGTTCTTTGGTTTCTGCCTACCCCTATGAGAAAAAGGTGCGATATTATATTAATGGAACCACTGGGACGGAACCCCCTACAAAGACATACAGATCAAAACAGTGATTTCTTTCAGAAAGATCAGGGGTATAGTACTTGTAACCTGTGGCCATGTATGACTAGATGTATTGATATGAATAAGGCAAGGAAAGTTTGTAAAGACGTTTATATACATGGCGTTTGTTTTGTTTTTATTGTATTATTCAGAATGAGAAACAAACCTTGTGATGTAAAGCAGCTTCATAAAGCCTCTCTCTACTCCAATCACTGATCAACTGCTCCTCAGTCACTTCCCTCAGCTCTATCTTACACGAAATCTTCTTGACGAGCGCGCCATCACCGTCCCTGTACACCATCGACGCCACACAAGTCTCTCCACAACACATCTGCTGCAGAATCAACTCGAAATCTTTATCAATGAAACAATCGCAATCGCCGATCAAAACCATCCCGTCGAAAGACTGACTAAATATTCGACTTTCAGACTGTATTTCACACGGCCCCGTCTCATTTTCACATGTAACTTCAGTTAGTGTAATTCTACAGCAGGATTCCTCATACGGCACCAAGTTACAGTCGCCCGGTGTGATGATTTGTTTTCGTAACTCCCGGTCCGGCCTGGAATTTACAACTGTTTCTTTCTGCATTTTGTACTCGAGTAATGTGCGATCTGTTAATATGTTTGTTATGTTGTGTCGTATAATTATGTTAACAGTAGTTTTTAAAACAATAATTGTCTGTAACGCATGAAATATTATTGTATTGTGAAATATTGTGAATTTGTGAATAACTTTGACAGCTAACACAATGTCAATATACTTTCGTTCAGCAATATGAAAATGGTTACTAATTTGAATAGGAACATGAAAGAATGAAAATGCTGTTCAACTGGTTGTGTACATTGAACAGACTAAGTTTACTAGAAATATTTTGAAGTTTCTATATAATGCAGTGCATATCAATAATCGAGGCTACTTATCTGCATTAAAAATAATATTACAATATTGACAGACAATCGTTTGTGTTTCTGAACGTTTTCACACTACGTTTCTTTATACGAAGTGATAGTTTCAATAAAAACAATCATAAGTTCAATAGTGCTCTGCCAAGTGTTCCTGTAATAAATAAGAAGCTTGAGACCTCTTTAATAAGACGGTTGCCAAATTTTACAATATTTGCCATTTTTAATAATTAGATGTGCATAGAATAAATCCTTCTTTGGCTAAAAACAAAAACCTTTTTTTTTGTTGATATTTTGTTTTCAACATTGTCAAATTTCAAAATGTCAGAATCAGCTGTCAGTCACGCGAACTATTCAAATTTCTTATATTTCAGCTTTTTTTTTAGTTCTGTATGTATTATAACTATGGTTGTGTAGAAATTTATATTTATTATTTATTGGCGTGTTCGTGATACATTCGATTGCACCTACTTATATTGGTAAATTCTTGATATTTGTTTCTAAAAAATAAGTGAAAATTACCGAATTATTACAATTGGAATGTAAGTAACATAGAAATCACCGTAAAAACCCTTTGTAATATTGTTAAATATACATTTCTCTATTGTTTCGTAACATTTAGTAAATATACCTAACTAAAATAGGTATAAATATAACCTGAAAATATCGCGTTCCAGTACACAAAGATCAAAACATGATATTAGAAGCATTCATTTTGAACAACAAATAAGTGTTGTTTGTTCATTTTCAGACATCATGACGCTGCTGCTGAAGAGTATGTGGCGCAGCGTATTGAACGGCAGAACTCTTAACAACTCATTACGCTCACGGAGTCTCGCTTCTGACTGTAAGCACGAATGCACTAATTTCAATTAGTATACGAAACAATTTTTTAATTTCTTCAGTTATTACTGCATTCATATTCATGCATCTCAATCTTGAAATCTGTTGCAGTAAAATATTGGCATACAATTTATTTTGCCAAATCAGAAGAAATCCTTCAATGTTAGCAACATACTGCTTACAAAAGTAGATTTCAGAGTAGTCAGAAAATATTTTTTATTAAAGTTACTCAGAATTTAAGTGTGATGAGTAAAAAGTATGAGTGCTTATTGCTGTATTAAACGATAGAAGAAGTTTGCAGTCACCGACTTTTTTTGCCTTCTTCGCAGCAGTTTGTTACTCAGACACATGAACTTGAGTAGAGCTTCATAAAATCTTTATAAATATATTTTCCCTAGTGACGGAGATATCGCGCTCCCACTCACCGGACGTCGTGATGACAACTATTAAGATGGCGCCGAGCGCGGCCGACGTGTTGGAAGCTGTACAGAAGAACATGACTGTACTGACACACAAGCACATGCTACAGGCTTTTAGATCACTCTTTGAACTGCAGAAGGCTGGCAAGTAGGTAGCAATATAATTGCGATTTTCTTCTTACTCCGGTCCTTAGTAAGTCAGGTCATGTGGACTGCATAGTACACCCTCCAATGCCTTCCTCATAATATATGGACATCTATTTGCTTTGGTATTACTTGCTTATCCTGAACATTTCATAATTTGTCCCAAGAAACTTATTGCCTACTTTCCAATTATCTATCTATTCTATAATTCTGCCCCCTGCCGAGTATAGGCTTCTCCCTCATACTCAGTACGCCGTTTTTTTTTCCACAGGCATATTAATAAACAAAATATCAATTACGAAAAAAAATCTCTGTGAGCTCCTTAATAAGAGCCATTTTGTACACGTTTCTATATGATATTTATGACTTTTCTCTTTATTTCTAGAATACCGAATGGAGTCGAGCCGTTAGTAAAGGATCCTACATTTGGCATCCTCTGTCAAAACTTCAAAAAACACGCTCGAGCACTCGACGTTAACGAAGCTATCGAGGCTACGAAAGTATTATCTTACCTCAAAGTACCAGCCGACTCACTGATAGTACAAACAATGCTACAACTAATCAGATATAACATAAACCTATTAAACCTACGACAAATCATGTTTGTAGACTTCCTAGTATCAAGATTTGATAAAAAGAATCATCTAGTAGACGCGCTAAAACTCGCCCTGCCTTTAGCTTTCCAAATACACTTGCCTTTGGAGATTGACAATCGGGACTTGTTTCTACTAAAAGACATGCTGTCTTATTGCTGCAGTTACGATTTACCCGATCGATGTATTAATAATATAGTGACGGCGTTACTGTTACACGATCAGTCTATAGACGCGCAAGTGGCGAGGTCGATTGTGTGGTCGCTATGTCAAGTTAATTGCACAGAGCAAATGCATCCCACGAGGGTACAACTACTACACATATGTTATGATGTGTTGACGCAGCGAATAGCGCAGTTCTCTTATGACGAGGTTCTGAGGACCGCGGCCAGGATCAAAGGCAGGGTGTTGGAGAAACACCCGGAGTTCTACCACGAGAGACTTATGGATGCAATTGCCAGTTATGTTGTGAAAAATAAAATTGATTTCGAAAGGAGTTTGCTTGTTGCACGGATTTTATCTCGAATTGTAAGTAGTTCTACATTGTCTATTATTAATTTTATCAAATGTTGCTTTTCAACAAAACGTGTAAACGACAGATACCGATTACCATACCTCATTGCTTTTTAAACAAAAACTTATTACTAGCTTTTGCCAGCGACTTCGTCTTCGTGAATTGTGACCTAAGAAAGAATTTTCATACAAACTTATTTTTAACTTATTAATTTTATCCTCTTGGGGGTAGAATTGATTAAAATCCTTTCTTAGCGGATGCCTACGTCGTAACATCTAACTGCATGCCAAATTTCAGCCCGATCCGTACAGTGGTTTGGGCCGTGCGTTGATAGATCACTATCAGTCAGTCACCTTTGAGTTATGTAAAGTAAGATTTTTTTTAAAATGGAATCCATCAGTAACCCATTATTATGTTTACAGGCACACACGCACTTAGGACTAGTCGACTACCTCTGCGACCTCGCGTGCTCCAGCCCAAGAACCCTGGCATCAGCTCGCACCAACATACTCCTGAGCTTTATAAACTGTCTCTCAAACAGCAACTACACACCAAACAGAGAACAATGGACCGAAATACAAAAACAAATGTCGCAGAACCCAGTATTTGAGGGAAAGAACTCAGCTCTACCGTGGGCCAAGATCTGCCTTGAATTAGCATCGTTAGGACACTTCGAAGATAGAATCCTCGCTAAAGTATTTTCGAAGGAATATTTCGAAGAGTTTTGTGAGAGGGAAAGCAGTACGTTAGATTATTTGCAAGTGTTAACGCTACATGAAGCCGTGAGAGCGTTCCATAGTACCAGTTACGAAGTCCCCAGTGAGGTGTTAGACAAGGCGAGGTCGTTGTACCCTGTTCATCCTCTGACCGACCAGTTGGAGGAGCATCTATCACAAGGGCTGGGAGGACAGGATTATGTTGTGAGAAATGTTGTTCTACCGAATGGAATACTTGCTGGTATGAATAAACTCTTTATACAATCATTTTCTAAAACTCGAACGACTTAATGAATAGTTACTTGCTACAAATATATTCGGTTCGGAATTAATCGGCCAAACGTTCGGGATAAATGCCGCTCTACATTGCCGCGCCAAAATGAAAACCGAATTGTCACGACCGAACCCGATTGGCTGAACAGTGCAGTAATTGCTTCGAGTCGATTTTGTTGTTCGATACATATTGCCAAACCGAACGTGCCGGCCTAAATATGTGTGTTTGATCGGCCTTACTGAAAATTTAGTAAAATATAAGATGACTTATATATTTGTTAATATTTGCAGATTGCCTGATCTGTCTCAAAGGCGGTTATCCAGTAAAGATGCCGAACTGTAGCGGCGATTTGAAAGTACCCATCGGATATCTAAATCTACCGCATGGTAGTATAGTGTAAGTATCTCGCTAACTGTCAGTTATTTGCTATTAGTTACCCTTGTTTTTACATAAATACATACATAAAATCATCACACCCTTTTAACACAGGGGTAGGCAGAGACCTACAACTTCTTTACCTTATTAAATTCTTTATACCTAGCTGTATAAGACCGTCAGTTGCGAGTACCAAACGCTTAAAGGAATTTGCTTTTATCCTGTTCCAGAAATTGTCTGAATCGAATGGTCTGATTCAATAAATTTATTTAATTTTTCAGTGTATGCGTACTTAACTTCCAACCTGGCTGCTTCTCAATGAACAGTAATCGTCTCCGAGGAGTATTTAGGCTGATACTGGATATATTAGAAAAAGATGGATACGCTGCAGTGGCAGTAAACATCAACGAATGGTTGTCAGCACCTGTCCAAGAAAGAACGCCGTATTTGATGAGAGAAGTCGGCTACAAGTGCGGGGAAATTGGCATGAAACTATGTGCTACTTGAAGAACCAACCTACACCTAAAAGAATGATGTACAAATTGTTATAATTCCTTTCGATAGATTAGAGGAAATTTATTGTTGAATAAAAGACAAGGTTTTTGTTGTAAAGTGATTTATTTTTGTTTTTTTTTTATGCATGCTCAACAAGTTACCTTATGTAGGAGTGCAACGCGAGCCATTAAAAATATAAAAAGTGATACCATTTTATTTACAGTTTCCATAAATGTTGGAATTTTCTTTATTGTAGACTTATCGTCTTAATTTACTTCCGTCTTACATAGCCGCAGATGTAGTCAATTGATAAACGTATGAACTGAATTTGATAATCAGCATTCTTTCAATTGCATTTAAATTGAGAACTATAATAATTATGTCAATCATTTTGACAATTTTATGTGTAGAGATGTGTAATTGTGTCTATAAATCTAGTTTTATTACTTATCAGTGAGTGTGGATAGTATTTCGATGTTTCGACAATAGTTCATTAAAACTGTATCATCTAGTTGTGCGTGCTTTTAAGTGACTTTTGAGTGTCCTATTTTGTACCGACTTGTACCCTAAATCCCGTACACAGTGTTTTAGCGGTTTTTGAAGACAACGAGATCACAAATAGTTTCTCTTATTTCTGTCGCTTTACCTAACAATTGCCTTACAAAGTTACTGTTGGGCAAAAAAAGACCTATATAGGGTTATTTCATTCCATAAACTGGTAGCACTGATGTGAAACGTCAAAATTAATGTCAAAACAAATACGTGCGGTCATTTTCAAAATAGATAACTTTATAAACTTCCGTTGGCAGGAGATAAATTATGCCCTCATTATTATGATAAATAGTCATTGGAAATATACACTTGTTTGTGCGCAGCTTTATACATAAGAAGAAGATATCGCGATGAGTTCGCGGATTATATTATGTATTTTGTTAATGTGTGGTGTGTTTTTTGTTGGGGAGAGTAAATATGCGTATGCTGTGGCTAAGGGCGCCGAGCTAGAGGTGAAGGTGACGGACTATTTCGCTGATATCCCTGATGTTCACGTCGCCCGAGCTACTTACAGCAATGAGATCAACTCTACTGGGTATGTCTCCTTTGTTTTGCACAGTACGCTTTAAATATCGCACTAATAATACAATAGTGTTTAACTAAAATACATTTTATTTTAGAATCGACGAATAACTTCTATAACACTCCCTATTAGTCCCTATTATGGGTACAAAAAAAATAGTGCACTTAGTGTTTCAAAAATTAAATAAAAGATATTATTTTGTTACGTATCAATAAATGAAAATACGTACGATTATAGTTATTTTGAGTTACAACACTATTGTATTATTAGTTCAATATTTATTTATTTAATAATATTATCTAAAGAAAATATATTTGCAATCTTTATAATAATGAATGGAAGTATAAAAGTATATTTCTAAGTTGTCTGGCATAGTACAAACTCTGCATAGTTTGAAATCGAATGACTGTGTTTGAAATAATGTTTATTTATTTACTGTAAACCTTCCAAAAATAAAATATTACATACAATTCTATTACCGTAGCATTTTAGTGAGAGGTTTCGTTTCCCATCTAACTTCATTCAAACTTACTGTAGGTGGGCTTTCCTGGAGCTTCATACATCAGCATCCAGTCCTGATGAGAAGCAAGCGTACGCGGCTGGCTTCCTAGAAGGATTCCTTACCAGGGACTTGATCTGGATGCACTGGGTCAACATGCTCAGAGGGTCAGTAATTACCACCATGGTCTTCATCATAAACCATATTAAGCTCAAGAATATTAAACTATGGCAATTTTTACACATGATATTCTAGTGTAATTGGAAACTAAATAAGCACAACAGATTTGAAGGTCTTTAGCCAACAACAGGGTTGACGATTATTTTTAATGCTTTTCTCCATCTGGTAGGTAGTAAAAAAAATCATACACATATTATTTTTGACAAAACAAATAATTATGGCGATATATTGAGTTGAAAAGTCGCATGACGTCACGGAATAGTAGAAAATTTATAAAAACGTGACAATATTACCCCAGTTTCTGTATAACTTTAAAGCTTCATAAAGAAGCCACTTAATTTCGTTTTTGTTAAAAAAATACGTGTATCATATTTTTAGGGTTTAATACCCAACACATAATAATTATTAAAAAAAAATTGTATTGGGGTCCCCAAACAATATAGGTTTTTTTTTTGGAACGGAACCTTTTGTGCGCGAGTAGAACTCGCACTTATTTCTATCTATTTATTTGAACTTTTAAATATAATTTCAGTTACTGTTACAACAAGACAGATGTGTGTGGTCTCATCGAGGAGTTTGTAGACATCAATGAAGATTACATATCGTCTATGGTCAAGAAATACCCCTCAGACCCTTATTGGTATCAGGTACAAATCCTTATATATATAATTCTTCTGTAAGTGTGTATGTCACTGAACTTCTCTTAAACGACTGGACCGATTTTGATGAAATTTTTTGTGTGCCGTGGACAATGTTTTTTTAATTAATTTTTAATTTATTAGACAGGACAACGTCTGTCGGGTCCGCTAGTATGTACGTAATAATATACACTCACAATCTTGACTTGGCCAGCATTGTGGACTCAAGGAATATTCCCTCCCTCATGCCTTGTCCTTGTGTTTCAGGTCAAGCTGTATTATATTCAACTCGAAGGCCTGGCCGTGGGATACAATGAGGCCACGTCGGAGCCCTACGAGTGGCTCACTACTAGAGACATCATGTGAGTACCTAACATTGGTCATAGGCAGATATTTTAGAGGAGGGAGGGAGGCACTGACAAATGCCACTAGCTTATTTTATTGTATAATTACTAAAAACTAGCTTGTGCTCGCGACTTCCCAGAAAAGATTTTTATTAGTTACTAGCTGACCCACGCAACTTCGCTTGAAAATCAAAATCAAAATCAAAATCAAAATCAAATCATTTATTCATTTAGGTCAAATATTGACACTTATGATAGTCGTTACAATTACTGAATCTACCACTTGCTCGGAAAGGGGGTAGAGCCTTATGAGAAGAGCTAGCGAGAAACTCACGGCCACTCTTTTCAATCGCCAAAAAGTTTTACAATGTGGTTGATACAATAATTGATCATGCGAGGAGCTGCCAACAATCAGCGATATAATATTATTACTTCTTGCGTCACCTAAGAGAGAATGGTTCATATTTTTCCCCGTTTTTGTAACATTTTTTACTGATACTCTGCACCTGTCGGTCGTAGCGTGATGTTATATAGCCTATAGCCTTCCTCAATAAATAGGCTATCCAACAGTAAAATATTTTTTTATCAATTCGCACCAGTAGTTCCTGAGATTATCGCGTTCAAGCAAACAAACAAACAAATTCTTTAGCTTTATAATATGTATAGATAAGCTATCAGTGTACCAAATTTCATTCAAACATGCATAGTTCTTTCGTGAAAGAGTAACAAACATATCCATACATACTTACATATAATTTCAGTTGGATCAACATGCTGGGCGACCTGGACGAGCTGGCGTTCTCCCTGTCCATGCCGAAGACGACGGACGACCTGCTGTTCCCGGACCACTGCACCGGCCTCGTCAAGCTACTGCCCGACTGGTCCAACTTGTACACTTCGCAAGTCACTTGGAACAGGTAATTGAGACATTTTGAGTTATTTTTCGAGGTAAAAATAAATATTATTGGCATTATTAATAATGTATGGAAACTTTTAAATATTTTTCAAAGTAAATAAATCAATTTTCGGTAATAATAGTAGGTTAGTTGACTACGCAGTCAAATCAACAGCTCTTTATGAAATGTTAAGAATACATTTTAGTATGGAAATACAACATAGTGACGTCACGGTTTCCTATTTTGCTTCAGAATGTATAATAAATAATCTTTAATACTGCCTTAATCATCACGTATTCTTTTTTTTGACTCATTACTCCCCAGTAGTGGGAGAGGAAAGGGTCTCCTCCCAATTTTTGGCCATAGGTCCATCAGACTGGCCAAGTGCGGGTTGGGGACTTTTCATTCCTTCAAGAACTATTTTAAAGAGCTCATAGACATGCAAGCTTGCATCATGCTTGTTTTCCTTAGACCTAAAACATAGGCTACTATACATACACTAACATCACATCACCAACCCCCCACCCCCAAACGATAAAAAGAAAAGTTATTTTTACCTATGTTATCAGTTATCAGTCGATGCTGCGGTTTCAAAAGATGTACGTGATGAACCTGCACGTGACCCCGGGCAGCTCGCAGCTCATCCCCGGACACAAGATGTCGCTGTCCTCGTACCCGGCCTTCGTACAGGTATGTAACAACATACTGCCTTTGTGCCGCGGTCGGTTATGTATCCGACACATGAAGTCTCCGGGTTGATTCCCCGGTTCATAGTGCTATTGGTCTTTTTAGGGTTCCGTACCCAAAGGGTAAAACGGAACCCTATTACTGGGAGGGGGCGTCCTAGAAAGACATACACAGATCATATAGTGATGTCATTAAAAAAGGTCAGTTGCGTAGTACTCGTAACCGGCGGTCCTGTATGACAAGATGTATGGATGTGAATGAGGCAAGGGACGTTTGTAAGGATCGTACCAAGTGGTGTTCTTTGGTCTCTGCCTGCCCCAAAGCGTGATATTATGTATGTATATATATATATTGGCTTAGCCTTTGTTCCAAACCATGTTGGAGTCGGCTTCCAGTCTCACCGGATGCAGCTGGATACCATTGTTTTACATGGAGCAACTTGTATGTATGTATGTGTTATAATATTTCTAATAGAAGAAAGGATTTTAATGATGTTTGTTAGTCCACAGATGACTTCTATATCATATCATCGGGCCTCGTGTGCGGAGAGACCACGACGGGCAACAGTAACCGATCACTCTTTGAAAACGTCAAGCCGAGAGGACAGGTAAATAACTGTACCACTGCTGAGCTAGGTGATGCCTTTGTCATGGCTTAACGACTGTTAACTTAATTGACAACAACCGGGACCAACTTTTTACATGCCCTCCGAAACACAAAGACGCTCAGTTCAAATAACACTATGCGGTCACCCATCCATAAAATGACCGCGCCAAGGGTTGCTTAACCCACAGATCTTTTACTAACCGGTGAGCGAAACTGGCTATGAGCGCCTCAAATTATTAGTTAAAATTAAGTTATTTGGTGTCACCGTTCTAGACTCTGGTCCATAATAACTACTTAGTACTGTGGTGTATAGTTAATTAATATTTTTTATAATTTGTTTTTCATAGATATTAGAGTATGCAAGAGCAATGGTGGCTAATCGTTTGGCAAGAAACGGCAAGGAATGGGTCGAGATCTTTCGTAAACATAACAGCGGCACTTATAACAATCAGTGGTGAGTTTATATACATAATATTACGCCTTTTAACCACCAAAGTGTAGGCAGATATGAAATACACCCACGTTTCGCTATTAACAATGTTAGGCCCATGTAATAGGGGGCGAGTCTATTGCTATATACCGGGCACGTTACTAAACTCCGGGTTGCTATTAAGTAATGTAAATAAAAATTAATTGCCAATTATGTTGCTAAGCGCAAAACTCAAGATCGGCTCAATCAATTCGGCTGATTGTTTTTGTAAAATAGTCTTGAGACATGGTAAAAGGTTTTTATTGAGAGGAAAACAACAATAACAAAAATTCTTGAGTGGAGCTGCGTTCTAGTATTGTAATATAAATAAGAAACAAGCTATATTACTTGTTTCGACCTGGAAATCAAATCCGAGACCCCATAGTCAACTGTTTTATATACTACCTATACTCGTAAGTACATGGAATTAAGCAATTAACAAATATTATAGGTATATTATTTATCAATATTTCATTCTCAGGTACATAGTAGACTACAAAAGATTCAAACCCCGGACGTCGCAGTCGAAAGGAGTAATCAAGTCCGGGCTACTGTGGGTCATAGAACAATTGCCTGGTTACACGGAAGCTGAAGATTTGTAAGTGACAATTAAGTTTGTATCTCTGAATACAGCAACAAGCCGCTGTGCTGAATCAAAATATCATTAAAATAAATAAATTTAACTCATTATTGTCCCAAGCAAAGATAACCGAGTGGTATAAGATGGTACCTCCCACGCAACTGACTTTTCGAAGTTATGTGTGTATTAGAAATAATCATCATGCTGTAACGGTGAAGGGAAACATCGTGATGCAACCTTGCATGCCTAAAATTTGTTTAATACATTTATTGAGGGCATGAAAAGTCCCCAACCCGCACTTGGCCAGCGTGGTTGGCTCAAGGCTTCTCCCTCATTACGGGAGGACATTAATTAAATTTATCATTATTGTTATAAACAGAGTTAATTTAATTTATTTAATTATTTTTTTTATTATAGAACGGAGAAACTAAAAGAAACAACATACTTCCCTTCGTACAACATCCCGTACTTCCCGCGTGTGTTCAACATGAGCGGCGGGAATGTGCGCGTGGCAACCTTCGGCGACTGGTTCGGCTACCACACCAACCCACGAGCCAAGATCATCAAGAAAAAACAGGTAATGTACACCTAACTAGTCAGTGTACTGTGCCGAAATGTCAAGAAAACGTACATATGTAACCTGAGACCGCAGTTCCATACTGTTATTTATGCAGTTGGATACCAGTATTTTATATGGAGCGACTGTATATCCGACCTTTACAACCCAGTTACCTGGGTTATAACTTTTCGGTAAGACTGGTTGTCAGACTTTCAAGCTTCTGACTACTGTTAACGACTGTCAACGTTCTTTGAAAATGACAACCGGTACCCACAATTTAACGTGCCTTACGAAATGTGGAGGAATTCGATATGTGTAAAATGGTCACCCGTCCACAGGACAACCTCGGCAAGCGTAGCTTAACCTCACTGATCGATCCGCGCCTCTGTTGGTAACTGAGCCACGGGCTCCTCTTTCGCTCTTTTTAATTCTTTGGGTACGGAACACTTATAAATGGGTCCAGTATTTTTTCAGTAAAGTATGTATGTAACACTGTGTCCCAGGCGTCGATCTCCAACCTGCGCGACATGTACTACGCCATGCGCTACAACGACTTCCGCCACGACCCACTCTCCCGCTGCGCCCGCTGCCGCCCGCCCTACTCCGCCTGCAACGCCATCGCCGCCAGGAACGACCTCAACCCCGCTAATGGTGAGTGTTGTATATACACATACACCGTTACTGGCACACTGCTGGGTAAAATTCTCCCCCCGAACGGGGAAGGGGTTAGGCCTTAAGTCTACCATGCTGGCCAATTGCGGGTTGGGGACTTTATATACGTTCAAGAATTGCTCTAAAGAACTCTCAGACATGCAAGGTTGCATCATGTTGTTCTCCTTCACTGTTATAATTATTGATACACAAATAATTACGAAAAGTCATTGGTGTACGAACCATCGACCATATGCGTAGTAGGTGCCAACTGGCTGAAAATGCCCCTGGCATTTAGTCCGCCTTTATACAAATTTGTATATTGAGTTTAAATAAATAAACTTATACCGGTTTACTATGTCTGCTTTAATGTTGAACATTATAAATAATATCATGTTTGGTAACGTGGCACTTTGCCTACACCCAATGCCGACATTTTAAAGATAGTAGACTGTAATACTAGACAACAGTACATTGATATGAGCGTCTCACTGCTTCAGGGGGCACGTAAAAGTCAGTAATGGTTATTTATCAAGCCACATCGAAGGTCTTCGGCTGAGCAACTTTGACACTAGGTTGACGACTAACCATACGATATATAATAATAGTTGTACGTTGTCAGGCACGTACCCGTTCCGCGCACTGGGCCACCGCAGCCACGGCGCCACGGACGCCAAGATCACGAGCGCGTACCTCCGCTCCAGCTACCGCTTCCTCGCCGTCGCCTCGCCCACGCACAACATCTCGCGCGGCATTCCGCCCTTCCAGTGAGTCTACAACTTTATCAATATATTAGGTCGGAGAAAAAGTCTTTTCACATTATAGTATGTTTGATCTTATAATAAAATCTCTTTGGCTTCAAGAATCTCAAATGAGTACACGGTTCATTAGGTTTCTTTCAGTGAGCTCGTAAGGTACCCAAATATCAAGCTTTTTTGTGTAGAGAAAAGATTTTATTACAAGTTCATACCTACTTTTATTTATATTATTTATATTATTTACATTATATATAATGCGAAAAGAATTTTTCCCCGACCTAATATTATAACTCAAACTGACTGACTGACTGATGGACAACGCAGAGCCGAAACTACTGTGCGTAGAAACTTAACATTTTGTATGAAGAGCTAGCAAAATATTTTTTTGATAATTGGGTACGTGACTGGGTTAATAAATAACAAAAAAATATTCATCTTGAACTTGTTTACCTAAAATGCTCAAGCTTTGTATTTTTTCGTAAATAATTGTAATTATTACAATCCGAGACATTTTATTCGGCACTCGTTTTATACCAACGAAAATTCGAAACTGTTACGTCATTATACCTTACTAGCTGACCCGCGCAACTTCGCTTGCGTCACATAAGAGAGAATGGATCAGAATTTTCCCCGTTTTTGTAACACTTTTTACTGTTACTCTGCTCCTATTGGTCGTAGCGTGATGATATATAGCTTAAAGCCTTCCTCGATAAATGGGCTATCTAACACAAAAATAATTTTTCAAATCGGACCAGTAGTTCCGGAGATTAGCGCGTTCAAACAAACAAACAAACAAACAAACAAACAATCAAACAAACAAACAAACTCTTCAGCTTTATAATATTAGTATAGATAGTATAGATTTCTATACTAAAAACGACATAAAGAGTAGCTAATTTGGCTGGTAGTCAACTACCCTAATAAAATTAAACAATATCAATAAGTCTACAGTCCTATTTACGCCGTCTTCATATTTCAGGTGGAGTAAGTTCGACATGGGTCCACACATATCCCACTTGGGCCACCCTGACCAGTGGCTGTTCGCCCCACTCCTACACGACTGGGAGTGGGAGTAAATACGACCAATAAGAATCAATTAACAATGCAATCAAGAATCTCACTAGTAGCTACTATGGTTATGTTATTTAATAAGATTTGATAATGTGATGTTATTTTGTCCCAAGACTGAAAAAATAATGCAAATTGTGACTTTAAAAACAACATTCCATATACGACTGCTGATCATAAGGGTATCGGGTTTGATTCCCGGTTTAAGTATAATGTTATTAAGCTTTAAAGCTGTCTTAATATTGTCAATAGTAGCCCGGTATATGGCAATAAGCTAGCCCCCTATATAGACATGGTACTAACATTGTTAACGAAACGCGGGTGTATTTCATGCGCCTCTGACTACACCTTTGGATACCTTTACATTCCATGTAAAGTCAGAAAACTGAAGTTTTTAACAATTTTTTTGTAAAGCGTTTCCTCAAGGTGCAAGTGACGCCGGGAGGCATAAAATACTAGTATTTCAATCAATTCTGAATAAATAATGCATAATAATGTAACTGTTGTAATTAGGTAATCATGTAATATTTTATATTATCTTTAGTTTTTCTATAAAAATGTATTTTGTAAATAAAACCAATTTTATTGAACAATGCATGCACTAAATATTTATCGTGTCGTTGGTACTTTTACAAACATACAAACAACGGACTCAAATTACTACAAGACCGGAAACAATTACCATTGTGCATTGCAGCAATATTTTACTAGTGAGGGAATCGAACCCTGAGCTCCCATCCCATTGGTAGTAGAGTTACGATAACCGTAACCACTGCGCCATTGAATTTTTTGCATAAAATAATCATCTTAAATGGTCAAATAGGTCAGAAGAAGGAGGTTAATTGTACTATTGAAAAAAATATAAAAATCCAAATATTTCTAAATAAGCAATAATTTTATTTACTCTCTAATATACACCAATAAACAATGTTTTAATTACACATCTATATACAATATGATTTGATGACAATAATATAATAGATTCATATACCATCCACTTTCCAAAATAATACACTGGGTATCATTTTGTTTTACAATTCATACGAGTAATATTTTAGGGGCCAGCTTCACGACCAACGGTTATGTATCGCAGGTTCTTAGAAGCGTACAGGATTACGCGCGGGAATGCAGCGCGCTCTTTGCTCGCGATTTTCTTCGCGGGCGCGGACAGATGAGCCCGGCGCGTGCTCTTTAATTTCCCCTTACACGCGCGGTTGTTGTTTCATGCGCGATACAGTATGTGCGTAAAGATAGATAAAGTGACAACAGACTGTATAAAACAATCTGTTAATATTCAGCATTGACATTTTACTCAAAAGCTGAATACTGTCTTATGCCTTGATCACACCTACCGAGTGGTCGGGCGAGACAGTATAATGATACTAGGCCGAGAGAGTTGGCTGAGCGAGTAGGTGTTTACACGTATTTTAAGAACTTTGCGTCGAGTAGCCAGTCAGTTCAGTTTCAGCATAGGAGATGGATCAAAAAACGGTAATTAAAAAGAGCACAAAGTTGCTCATACCGCTCCTAGCACAAGAATTGAAGGAAAAGAAAGGGCCGAGTGCACGTTTATACCTGCCGAGTGGGAAGGCGAGACAGTGCGGGGAAGCGCGGGGGTGGATACTCGGCCTAGCAAATAGAACAGTGGTCGAGTAGCTGTCTCGCCAAATAACTCGGCCGAGCGCTCGGCCATGCACTCGTCGTAGTGTTCATACACACCGAGTACTCGGCCGAGCGCACTGTCTCGCCCGACCACTCGGTAGGTGTGATCAAGGCATTAGGCTCTTAACAGATGCATCAGATCGTTAGTATGCTACCCTTATTTAAAAGTGGTAAAGCCAACACAAAATTACTTTCTTCGTTACGCCTACATCACTCCATTACAAATTTATTATCAAATGATCGACCAAATTCTTATTTTTGATGAGAATGTGTTAACACCAGCATACAAAACAAAATGAAATAACCCCTCGATGGAATGGCTGAGTATTCTTTATACATTCTTACATTATAACAGTGATAATGTTGTAACAGTATATAATATAATAATGATGCTGCAGTTATTTACATGAATACACAAACACACTAAACAATTTTGTACCGAAAATGGTGATTTCTTCACTCCCAACCATAATACGACATTGCTAAATGAGAATTTAAGGTGATCGCCACGCCATAACCAGTGCTTGGGAAGTCGTGGGTTCGATTACCATATGGAACAATTATTTGTACGAACCACAAATAGTTGTGTCGTTTCTGGTTGTCGAATTTATAAAATTCGTTTGCGTCGAGAGTAAGCTGGGTTTTTTCAAGTCCTTATGTCATGGGATTTTAGGCAGCTTGAGGAACTTTAGCACTAGATTAACTTCTAACCAGACTATAATCACTAAGTTGATAAACCTTTGACTATGCTTAAAAACATTTTCATTCAACACACTACCCACTTGTATCTCCAAAACAGCTTCAGAATATCACACACACACCTTTTAATCTAAGAACGAGCAGACTACAATGTTCTTATATGCACTCAAACAGATATAAAATACTGCAGCATCAATAACCATAGCTATATTAATATAGTATAACACTATAATACCTAAGTGGGTATGACCAATAACACTTACTGACAATGTACAAAATTAATTGTATTTAAACTCTACATAGATTTCTGAAACAAATAGAAATCACTAGATACTCATGCTGGCTGGAATTTTTAAGAATAGGTTTGTATATCTGCTAGTGTAGGATATATGCCAGACTGACTGTAACATTCTTTCACTAGCAAACATTATTATGTGGGTACCAGTGATCTCATTTTGTAAAAAAAAATATACCAAGTTAGGGCAAATATTGATTTATATTATTTAGACAACTGTAGCAAGAGCCAATAAGAAACTAGGAGGCATTTGTTCATTGTAAATTATAAGTTGGTAATCTTACTGTATTTAGGATATTAATATTCCTCTACATAATATTTTAGTAACAGTAATTGTTCATAATTACCAATAAAAAAAGATCTGACATCTTGCTCCATAAAAAAAATTGGCAACACCCACTAAAATCTTTTCTTCGTAGCTATAATTACATATTTTTTATGTTCATGGCCAACTCTGTTACATTTTTTAAATATACTTTAAATATTGTCTTAAATATAGCTATAGTCATACCCACTGTATATAATTAATATCTTATTCTAACGAGTTGAGCATGAGCAGCTGTTTCAGGACTTTAGTCTGTGATGTCTCACGGATCTCACCGGCCAGGAACATCTCATCTACGACAGTGTATACCTGAAAAATTACAGTGTATTTCATTAAATTTAATTGTATAAAAAACAAATTAATTAAGTAAGCATTATGCCTGTCCATGTTTTATTCAGATTATGCAGTATTATCTTTATATACAAAAGATTTAATTTTTTTATAAAATTTTGATCTTTTAATCAGTGTCATCACACTCATCACACAGGTATGATTTAAAGGACTCAAAGAAGGTAATTATTTGTGATTGTGTTTATTTTAGAGTAGTTACTCATTAGTATACCAATGAAGTTTAAAAGTAGAGAATGAGGGCTTAAGCTTTTAGTGATTAAGCTGCTTACGTAGTAATACACTACCTTATAGAAATTGAACACCAGATCCAATTCACAGACATTGTGGAAGTACTCATTCAACACTTCAACAAAATTGTGTATCGCCTCCAAATAACACAAGTTATTATCATTCACGTCCACGCATATGCAGAAGTACAGCCCCGCGTACCTCCTGTACACTATTTTAAAGTTTCTAAACTGAAAATGAAATAAAAAATCCGATTAGAACAGATACACGATAACTACCCTTTCCGGTGGACATATTTGATTTTTTTATCATATTACCTCCACAAAATTGGTGTGTTTCGCATCTCTGACTGTAACTACGGCGTGAACTTCTTCAATAAGCTTCTGTTTCTCGTCATCATCAAAGTTCATGTACCATTTAGCCAATCTAGTTTTACCAGCTCGGTTTTGAATCAAAATGAAGCGAATCTGCAGGAAGAATGGGAAATCATAGCTGTTAGGCACATTGCGAATTTAGCAGTGAAGGAAAAGATTGATCTAAAATACTTACCATTTTGGTTTAGGGATTTTGTAAGATAAAAATTACAATAGGTAAGCCAGTCGACGCCTCCTATTTCTATCAATTTTGACAATACAAAATGAAACGTCAAATGCATATTGTCTTTGCCATAATATTGATTGTTCGCTCAACACTGTACTCAACAATAATATGTCTTATTATTAATTACACTGTTTTTAATAAGTGGGTTTTGCTTAAAATTTTGTTGTATTCAGATGCTAATGAGTAAATCTATAAGTAAAAGTTTTTCTTTTTTGGACCACAATTTGTCTATGCTCTGCGTCTGCATGCAAGTGTTGCTAGTAAAATGGACATATTTGACAATAGTAGGACTAAAACTTACTATAATAGTGGTTATTTATGCATTTAAAACCGGATTAAGATCAAAAAAAGCCAAATCATTTGATAATGATGTATTTCATTTGATTCATTCAAGAAATTATTGACATAAGTTAGTATTTTATGATGTGGATATCTAGAATAAGGTTATCTTTTGACATTCAGATATGGCAACACAAATATCGAATTGTTTTTCAATTTTCCAGTGGATTTTTGACGTTGCTACTACTTGCTCGTTTTTATCAAGTTTTTCTCCATGTAGTGCTTAGGTTTCCATAATGTCTGTAATATAAGTAGTTTTGTAGGGAAATAAACAATATAAATCTTAAATGACGCCCACGAAGACTACAAAAACTGAAGTAGAAATGGTGATACGGAACAGAAAAACTGTTATGAAAGACGGGATCATGACAATGTCTGGCATCGGCGAGCCCTCCGTGTTCCACGCTCTCGTGGTGATATTCCTGGAGTTTTTTGCGTGGGGACTGCTCACGATGCCGATAATCTCGGTGCTGAACGCTACGTTCCCGGATCATACGTTTTTGATGAACGGTTTGATAATGGGCATCAAGGGCATCCTATCGTTCCTGTCTGCGCCACTGATCGGCGCGCTGTCTGACGTGTGGGGCCGCAAGTTCTTCCTGCTGGTGACGGTGTTCTTCACGTGCGCGCCCATCCCGCTCATGACCATCAACACATGGTGGTTCTTCGCCATGATCAGCATCAGTGGAGTGTTCGCTGTCACCTTCTCGATCGTGTTCGCGTACGTGGCCGACGTCACCACGGAGGCAGAGCGCTCGCGCGCCTACGGCCTTGTGTCAGCCACCTTTGCTGCCAGCATGGTGATCTCACCCGCCCTGGGCGCCTATCTCATGGACTTGTACGGCGAGGCGCTAGTTGTCGCCACCGCCACGGCAGTCGCCATTCTGGATGTGTTTTTCATAATGGTTGCAGTGCCAGAGAGTTTGCCCGAGAAGGTCAGACCCAGTGGCTGGGGTCCCGCTATTAGCTGGGAGCAGGCGGACCCATTTGCAGCATTGAGAAAAGTTGGTGCAGAACGTACAGTGCTTATGTTGTGTGTGGCAGTGTTTCTCTCATACCTGCCTGAGGCCGGACAGTACTCGTGCATATTTGTGTATTTAAAGCTCGTGATGGGCTTTGGTGTTGTGGAAGTGGCAATATTTATTG
Source organism: Anticarsia gemmatalis (assembly GCF_050436995.1). Classification (NCBI taxonomy): domain Eukaryota; kingdom Metazoa; phylum Arthropoda; class Insecta; order Lepidoptera; family Erebidae; genus Anticarsia; species Anticarsia gemmatalis. The sequence continues at coordinate 687,595 of NC_134763.1, read as the reverse complement.
CAATAGTGGGAGTGCTCAGTATTGGTGTACAAGTAGTGTTAGGTTTCTTGATGAAATCACTCGGAGCAAAGCATACAATCATGGTTGGACTGCTGTTTGAAATGCTGCAGCTCATGTGGTACGGCTTCGGTAGCCGGAGGTGGATGATGTGGGCCGCTGGAGTGCTGGCCGCCCTGGGCTCAGTCACATACCCTGCCATTAGTGCATATGTGTCGGTGAACAGCCGAGCTGACCGGCAAGGAGTAGTGCAGGGCATGGTGACTGGAGTGCGTGGGCTGTGCAACGGCCTGGGCCCGGCCATGTTCGGCGTGATCTTCTACCTGTTCCACGTAGACCTGAACGAGGAGCACGCGTCGCCGGGCCGGCCAGTGGACGAGAAGTACGTGCGCATGGTGCCCGGGCCGCCGTTCGTGCTGGGCGCGCTGCTGGTGATCTGTGCGCTGCTGGTGGCGGCCTTCCTGCCGGAGGAGGGCTCCGCGAGCGGCCGGCGGGCCCCGCCCGACCTGCGCTTCGAGATGGAGCGCGGTCGGCGCGTGGCGGGCCCGCTGTCGCCGCTCATGGCGCCCGAGTCGGCCGCGCTCTAGCTAGCGGTGAAGGCCGGCCGCGCGGCCAGCGTTTGACTCTCAGTGCTGTGCTCCCCGCGCCTCCGCGCGATGCATTTACGAGGTACCAAAGCTAACTGGAGTGAGTGACGACGTGTGACTCCTGTCGTGCGACACCGATACATTCCCGCGTCGATACAACGGCTTGATCATCGTGTTTTTTAAGCTTTGTATTATATTTTTATATGGTTTGGAGTCGCCGCTGGGGGTGTGTACATAATTTGTCTGAATAAATCAAGTAAAATCGTTGTTCAAAGTATGTGTTTCATGTTTGAGCGGAGCATCACACAACAAGAGCCGCGTTAAGTGCTGACTGACGTATGTAGTGTATGTGCGAGTGTATGTCGTGTATGACTGTGTGAGTCACGCGTACTGCGGCACTACGGGATGTTTGTTGTCATACTTGCCATCGATAATATAACATTTACGATAAGGTCAATGGTTATGTAAATTATAAATAGGCAATTGAAAATCTCTAGATTAAATTAAGGTAAACATCTAAACAGATGTCTCCTGTCCACATTGCTAAAAGTAAATTAATATTTTATAATATTACGAGAGAAATAAGATATAAATAGATTATCATCTGGAGAGGAGTTTAGGTGAAATTGTGTAAATTGGAAATGTTTCAAATGATGATATAAGTGCGTTGTGGGCGTCCCTCGCCTTTGCCTGTGTTGTACTGTTGACATTACGTTCATTAACTTCTAAAGTATTTATTGAGAGGTATTTCACTACTTACTAAATTATAGTTGTATATTTAATGTCAAATCTTATAATGGTAAAGATCTCATGATAACGTAAATTCATTTAACTGTTAAGGTTAACATAATTGTTGAAAATGTTCGACCTTGTGCGTCAGCGAGTTAGTAACGACATTGTCAATGAATCGATAGCTTTCTGCAGTCAGCTGTAGTTATGGCAATATAACAGACGAAATTTATCGACCAAAACTGTCTATTAAAACTCATAAAACAGTCGGGTTACGTTATTATCCTCCCGTTTTATAGAGGGTCAATGTATCATGTTAACGAGGAACAACCTTAATGTTCAAGTTCCGTTGGTTTTGCAATGTTTTAAATTCTGTATTGAGTTCCTGAGAAACAAAATTTTAACACACATGTAAAAAAACGAGTGTAAAACAAACGACGATCTTCGATTTACAAATTCGAATTTCCATACTGAACTGGCAATAAAGAAAATATTTGAATGTTACATTTGCTTTTTTTTCGCTTCGTATTGTTCATAGACAATGGACGAATAACCTGTAACGGTTATCGTCCTGTTACTATTGCTTCACGGCACAATAACAATACGAAATGGGTCTTTGATTATCCCATTACAGAGAGAAATAACTGTAAAGACTGCAGAATATATTGCGTTAAAAACCCAATCGCAATGAATATTTCTGGACTTATTAATTGTACGCAAAGTCCCCAACCCGCAATTGGCCAGCGTGGTGGACTCAAGGCCTAACCTCTCCCTCATTACGGCAGGAGACCCTTGCCTAGCAGTGGGACATTAATAGGTTAAAATAATTTATTATTATTTATTAAATGTCGTAGAAAATACGTGTTTACTCGGCTTGAAGAGTTAATTGTATTTACGACCAAGAAACAGTTTTAATTAGATCGGTCAGTGAGATGATGATGTCATTTAACCTGAATTGATTAACTTGACTTCCTTTTGAACAGAGGACGTAGTAATAAACTTCAAATATAAAACAATTAAAAAACAGATCAAAAACAGTAATTATTTTAATACAATAAGGCAATACCGTAGAAAATTTATCATAAAAGTAATCACTATCTTATTTCGGAAAGTCATATTATTATAATCTTATTATTTATAGTACAACAAGCGTAGTCACAATTATCTCGACATTTATTAGTCAAACGCCACGTTATAAGTTTATTAGCATCGGCGCAATTTGCTGGCTTGTTACGTCATTCAATGTCAGTTTTAAACTTGCTCTTGAATCTCGGTTTCCTGTTTCAATTACTTTATGTTTTGTTAGAAATACATTTAACTTGGGTACAATACTATCTCTATTTGTTCCGTAGGGGAAAGGAATGGGAAAAACTAGTAGATTTCCATTGGATATTTTTGCTTCTTTCTTCATAAGCTGTCTTCTAGATGCATAATTATTTAAATCTTAAAAGGTAATTGTTTCTTATGTTCATGTATCTAAGGCTCAATAAACCTTATTAAAAGTCAGTCATATGTCATATACATAGTTGGGGATATGAAACCTTGGAATCCAATTTATGAATATTGCTATCAAACTTTTTCGCAATCCCATAAAAAGCGTGGTCTAAGTTTTGACCCTTCCGAAAAACTTTCCAATTTTTTATGTCAGCGGTCGTGATCCCATATGTTACCAATATTACTAAACAACTACTGAGAAATTCATGGCTTTTGTTTGATATACGACAGTTAAAATATACAACCAATAATTCTTCCTGTCTGTAGGTTAACCGTGTCTATAGGCAGTTAAGACCATAGAGAAGCGATAAAACTTTCAAGAGTCGATATCGAAGGAATTAAAGTTTGAAGCGTCTATAAAAGTGTTTGAACAGAAAAAGTTATATCAGTCAATCTGTCAGCCATTCAATCCTGAACTTGCGGTATATTATACAGCATTATGTAGGGTCAAAAAAGGTCTAGTGTAGACGCTCGAGGCCAGGAACGCCCGCGATAAGACCCAACTCGTAATAACCACAGATAAGAAAGCTTAGTCTTATAGACCAAGAATTCTTTTTTTGTAGTTCGTGGGCGTACGTCAACCTTTTGTTCGAAAATCTCCGTTTTGAAATTAAAAAATGGCGGACAAAAAAAGGCGCGCTTTTAAATGCTCGTTACAGAGGTTTATCGTAAAGCTATGGAAACGGAATTTTATAATTTTAGTAGCGTGATTTATCGCTTGATCGAAAATATTTCAGTTCAACATTATGATGTTTGTTAAATTGAAATTTTTCCGCAAGAATTTTTATAGTAAACTAAACAATTTCTAATATTATTTGGGGCGGATGACTCACGCATTTAGATTATAGTGGCATCCTTGGCTTACATAGACTTGGATTGGAATATCTTATGATTCAACCCAAAACTTATAGCGGGATCTTCGTAATAATACCTTTACAATAACTTGTGTAATTTATTCTTTCGTGTGGATACAGGTATTAAATTTACTACATTTAGTTGTTCAAGTCACCCAAAAGCCGACTTAGCTTAACCAAAGCTGTCTTATCTGGCTTTAACTGGCATATTTTACTTGTCCTTTAAAGCAGGGGAGATGTAAAGCAACTTAACGGACACCCGTCAGACTTATTTATTCGCCATCCGGTTAATGCAACTGACTGTCGTTATCCATACTTATTGTTAATGCGAATGTTTGTTTATTTCTCCTTCTTTTACGCCAAAACTGCTGAACCGAATGTCATTGGATGATAGGTTATACCCCGGGGAAAGTGTACGTGCCATTTTCAACAGTCGCTTTAATTTATTTTTAAAGGCAACTCCCGTTCTAACAATTACTATTGTGTCGCGGGGACTTTTACAAACATACAAACAACGGACTCAAAGTACAACTAAAATGATCCTATATCATCCCACTGCTGGGCAAAGGTCTCCCCCACTGCTCTCCACTGCAAACGATCTCCGGCGGTTTCTTATATACTAGAAAAATAAATAAAACTGGTATTGATGCAGTCCCCAAGTGAGTCTCACAACTTAGTAGTGTATGTTATTTTCCGTGACGCAAGCTTCCGCCGTGCAATGTCATTGTCAACAGCTCCATTGAGATTTTGCTCAGTGCAAACATACGGGCTTATGTCGGTCAAGATTGCATGTCACACAATAGACGATATTTCTTTCGAAATGGCTCCCCTTGTGGAATATAAACGAATTGCTAACTTTAAGTGAGTCATCTATAATGCAATTAATTGTCATATTTACGGAATGAACTCATTATGGAAGCATTTAATGGAAATATGTATAACTTTGTCCTTATTGGTTTCAACTCATTATAATTTTAATTCCAAACGAATCAGTTACACAAATGGAAAACATTTCCATCTTAAGACAAAAATCTATTTGTAGTCTAAACCAGTATAACGAATTCTTTCCAAACTCCAATATTGTCTAGACTATAACGTTTCAATTCCACTTAGTTTTTCTTTAAGTTTGTAATTAGAGTGTGTTCAGAATTGATTGTCCAATTGTTACTTAATTTTGTTAATTACATCATTGTTACTCATAGTGCTTTTGTCAATAATTTCGCAAAGCTTATTGATGCATAACTTTTCTATTTCGTTGTTGCAGTGACTAGATTTAAATAGCTAGAACATTACGGCAATGTCTTCAACCCAGACCACCGAAAAAGAGTTTTTGATGTTTTTCCTTATGAGAAAATGTCAATGTTACCTGGAAAATAGCCAAAGGAGACCAAATAAAGCTCTTTTTCTTGATAAATGTACTTATTGGGCCTAATGCAGATGTTTCATACAGATATGTTTTCGGCAAAGACGCGAGGATAGAAAGAACTAAATTTAGTTTTTTGTCAATTTCTTCAACCTTTGCCCTTTCCTCCAGTAAGTTTTAATCGTCCCTGTGACCCAATTCGCGGTAATTCTGCCAACAAACTCAGACATGTCTTTACTTTCAATACAGTTTCCAGACGCCCCGGATTACCAAACCTTTTAGGAGACGCTCGCAATTTCCTCACGATTTTACTTTCTTTATATAATGTAGACAACATACTGTATTCTGAAGTTTATCATAACATGTTGAGTCAAACATTGGTTCGGAATCATTATATTTTATGGCACTTATTTATTGCATGTGTTACAATACGTTATGTGTTTGATAACATAAACGTAATAGCAATATACCTATTGCAAGAGCAACATACGGTCTTGAATTTAAATATTTGGCATTTTTTTCCTATTTCAATTGTTTCTATTACCCTAATTCCTATTAAGACTTACTCGCATAAACAGCTCTGCATTCTAAATGCCCTCTGAACAGAGACTTAGTACGCACTATTAAACAGCTATGGTGTAAATCTATTTGGTAAAGGTTACTTACTTACCTGATTGACTACCAACCAATAAATACAACTATTCTCAATCTGTAGCGCAGTTCTGCAAAGTCGGTGCTTTCGAGTGCCGTGATTTTATTTATTACGTAATTTGTAAACTTGCCGACCTTGGAGTTATTCTTTGTTGAATTCAGATTCCTTTATTTGCACGTAGAAATGCATATGTGGGGCTGAATATAAAATATATTTAAATAGGACGAACGTGATCCTTTGGGCCTCACTATAGTGGCTTTGAAATTCAGCAGCCATTGTTATAGTTCTTTGCAAATACCTTTATTATATTTTCTAACTTTACGTGGGCTTTCATGTTAAAATTCATTTTGCACCGTTTAGCTTTCATAGTTATGGATAGGTTATCTGATAGATAAAAGGCAAATATGGGAAAATAACTGTCGAAATTCAAACTGTGAAAATAACCGACACTTATTGAGAAGTTAAACCTTTGATATTTTAATTTCAACGTTTGCTTTGAAGTTAAACTGTAGTCCAACAACTTAGTAGAGAGAATTGTATACAAGGCTCGCGATTGGCGATACAAAGTGCAGAATTTAGAACATCAGTGACCCTTCTTTGATGCAGCTATTTATTTTGAAAAAATAACACAACATTGTTAATTATAATCTAGATATATCGTGCATTGTAAGGCTCTATAAGTCTCTACTAAGTTGTCCAACTTTAACTTTGGAAATACCTACAATGAAGTTTTGAAAGATGTATTCTTATAAAAATGTCAGGTCTTTTTTTTCTGTTAACAAAAGCACTAACAAAAGGTATAGAGAGACTGACCAGCGAGGTCAGTATTCGATTACGCTTTGTAAACTTACGTTAGTCTGCCTATTCATATTCAAATATTAGTTCTTTCCTCACATTGTACGGTAAAAAATAGTTAGTAGATATATTTTTAGAAGATATCGAAGTAAAAAGTTGAAAACCGATTTTAATTTAAATTGTATGATTATAAGTACTACTTACAACTAAAGTAAAAAAAAATCCTTTGCTACCTACTTATAGTGCGACCACTTAGTGGAGAGCCAAGCAAGTACGATTTATCCAGATTAAAATTAATTATTCTTTGTGCTCCAAAATAAATTTGCTGTAGCAAAAGGCCACCATCAGCTGTATACGCCTGTGGTTCAATTGTGTTTTAAATTCCATATACCTTCGCCAGCTTCGAACCTTGCACACAAGCGCTCTCCTATTAGTTTCCATAGGAAGTGTAGAAGAGCACAAAGAAAGAATATTTAATTTTGGAAATTTCACGCGGGTAACACTGCGGGCGTAAAACTTACACTATAAATAACTTACCGAAACATATCTAGAGAAAAAAAAACGCCGTAAAATACGGTCTCAATGAACAATTTAGTAAACATAATATCGAACTATAATTTCCTGAATCAATCAAATGAACGTGACCGTTGGTACATTAGGCCTGCGCCAGCGCACCGTCGAATGCAATTGTTTTATTTTCTAAGCAGGTTTCGTTTGTATGCAGTATGCTATTGTATTACGAAGTTTTGTGACTGATTTTCTGCAAGGTTATTAAGTATTAATGCACTTTTATTTAGTCGTAACCGGCGGTAAAACAAGATGTATGGATGTGAATGAGGCAAGGAAAGTTTGGTAGGATCGTATTAAGTGACGTATTCTGGGATTTTCCTACCCCTATGGGAAAAAGGCTTGAATTTATGTCTATCCTGTATGTATCTTTATTATAGAGAACTTTTTTAAATAAAATTATTTTAACGTGTTGTTTTAGGATTAAAATGCAATATTTATTTTACGAGTGTCAAATACCAGCATACCAGCAGACCAGCAATGAAAGTTTGCAAGGATCGTAGCTAGTGGCTATTCTCTAGTCTATGCCTATGGGAAAAACGCGTTATTTCATGTTATATGTTCGTTATGTAGTATTATAGTTATGTGTATTACAGTTAGCTAACAAAATAAATACACATAAAGGTAGTAGGTTTCTCGTAGCCGTCATAAATTCACGATTACTATGCTCGAGGGTATTGAGCGATAACCACTTACGTGAAGGCCACGTCATGTGTTTAAATTATTAACTTCGATTACTACATAATATGCGCTTGTTGTAATTGAAATGTTTTGGGTCATTTGCGGGTATTTACACTTTTTTTTTAAAGTTAACTCCCTACTAGGAATTGCTTTTGTGTCGCGGGGACTGTTCCAAACGATCAAGCAACGGTCACTTAGTATAGCCAGACGCGAAACAAGTTTTTGTGTATCGCACAAATAACTATTTCGTATGGAAATCGAGCCCACGATCTGCGGATGCAATAGTAGCAACCACGGAGGCAACCGCACCTTGACGTTTTGAAAAACTATCGCAAATTGGCCAAAATTAATACCTGAATAATTTTCTTATACTCAACCTTTTTAAACATATGCACTGCTTAAATCCTTTATTTTCTCACTCTTTCTTAAGCTACATATAACCTATTCAACAAATAGAATTATTGTTTATCTCAACTGTGCTTAGAGAATAGGCTTGTGAAATCCCATTGGTATACGTCAATAGCTCTTGCAATGAGTAACAAGAGGAAGATTTTGATGAATAATCCAACACGGTTAATTCTTCCTTGTAGCTATGTGCAGGCTTTAGCAGAAAATCTTATATATATTTTAATAAAACTACACTTATTATTATAACCTAAATTGCACGTATTAACACAAAAGAAATGTTAAAGGTAGAGAGACTGTAGAAACAGTTTAGTAGAGTTGTTTAAAAAAGACGCAGTTTTTCAGAAAATCCTGTCCAAATTGTAATTGAACTCTCAGGCATGCAATTATCACACTTTTATTCAGTGTTAAATATGTCTGGGAATGCTGTGTCTATAACGACTGCAGCAATTGCAGGCAAAGTCATTAGAAGCAACAGTAGGATTAAAATCCTCAATTTATTTCCCGACCTCAAGATCTTAAGTATTCCAAAGGATCGTTTGGGAAGCTCAACATGAACAAAGTCCCTATAAAGCATTTGCATTTATCGGACTACGAAAGTGCATTTGTATCTCCCTATCTACGCCATTTATCACGGCAACCTCAAATCGAGTTTAAAAACGGTTAGCAGACAGCGATACAACGATTATTGATTTCGCAACCACTGCGATGCGCGAGCTAGTTCGACCGATAACGTGTTATCAGTGATGACTAATGCGCTACTAGAACAACTATACAGCCACGGGGAATATATTTTTATGTTTTTTACGCACAAAATCGTGTAATGATTGAAGTTCTCAACGGAATCATTTATTAAAGGTTAAATATTGACCTTTATGATTGTCATTTTAATATTTTGCCGTCATTTTGGGAATGTACACGTGTTTCCTTTTTCAAAGTGTAGAACTGTCAGGAATCTTACGTTCAGCCAGTTGCAGTATATTGCTGAATAAAGTCTTAATCTACACATCTCTGTATTCTCTCTCTATTATCTGTTGTCCATGTTGTGACGTCATCATAGTCTGATCTTTCCAGGTCGTGACGTCAGCATGTCGTAATCTCTACACACTACTTTGTCTTAGCTTGGAAAAATAAAGAATCTGATTACAGAACTATTATTCTCAAAATCGCGATATTTCTATTTTATATAATAATATGTAACTTGAAAAACTGCCATCTATTCTAAATAGATTTGACTGTATTTTTTCTTTTTGCTGAATTTCCAACTTTAGCTATTGAGGTCAGCTTGTCAAACTGTATTGGCTGAATATAACTCTGAAACGACTGCTGTCAGACCTGAAATAAAGAAAACAACAACTGTAGGTAATATTTACGAAAGTACAAAATAATTATTTGACATTTAATAAATGTAATCTAAAATAATAAAATTTCTGAGCCAGATTAATGTTCTTGAAAGTGCATTAATGTCGGTCAATCTTCGATTGGAAGACTCGGGCACTTCATGCATAAATCTCTAATGCAGTTATAAGTGGTGTTGCTTATCGTATTCATGTTATTAATACATTTATAGCTTGCTTCGTAAACAACTCACGGGAATTACGCAAATGTCCAATTCATGGTTTCGAAGAAAAGGCGTGTAACACTGGCCGCAAACAACTGTGTTGCCACAATGGAATACTAATTCAAAAAAACTAATTCAAATTCTGAATGTTTTTGTTATGGTGGACGTTGGTAAAGTTTTTGTTAAAATTCTAGACGAAAACTACTAAAAACCTCTTTAGTATCTTTACAGTTTTATTGCTTCCTTTAATATTTTATTGTATTGCAAGAATGATTCACCTCATCTTTATGAAGAGCATCTCTGATAAGATCTAATGTCTAAGACCTTGTTACCCGGAAATCTTAACTATAATAATATGTACCAGTAATTTAAATTTTAAATTGCTTGCTACACATTGATATACTAAATACCCAGACTTCATTTTATCAGATAAGTCTACTTAATCAATGATGTCATAAAATCAAGATTTCCATATTTACGTTACTTACCAATTGGGCATATCACTGGCTAAGGCTAAATTGAAATAAATATAATATTAAATTTAAAAGAATTGCAAAATACTCTTGCCTTGTGGCCCGACCCGGCTTCGCTCGGATATAAAAGTTGTAAAATAAAACTTCCTATATAATCACACTGTCTATTAAAATAAACGCATCAAAATCCACTGCGTATTTTTAAGATCTAAGCAAACATAGGGACAGACTGCGAAAAGCGACTCTGTTTTTTACTAGGTAGAGAAGAATGGAGATGCCCTGGCCACATTTCACAGTCGGCTACTCATGTATAATAATAGGTTACTAATAATATAATTGATCAAGTAACTTTGTTAATGAGTAATAAATTGAAAAATAATAATTTACTTAGTTTTATTAACGACAGTCGTGCATTCTTTAGGTAAATTCAGTAAAACCGACAAATACAATAAGCTAGGATACCCGGCAATTCCGTGATATCCGGTTATCCGTCCGCTATAAACCGTTTTCTTTTACCTAATTACGCCACTATGCCAAGAAAAAAATCTCCAATTTCGATTAGTGTCTATGGCATTCCCCTAACGTAAATACCAGTTGGCGGGAAAATCGACTCCGCCATTTACGTAACTAATTCAGTCATTAGGAATGACGTCGTAATGATTATAAATGTATTTATTTCTATTCATCATTTTATTTAGATCGATTTGTAGAGTTTAACTTTGAGAATAATTGATGAATAGTCGTTTAGTGTTTTTCAAATTTAACATTTTTAATGTTGTCGTCATTGGGGCACTTAATTACAACCAGTTTAAAAGCCTTGCCTTTGTATAACTATCGATTTACCAAACTAGAATTGTGTCAAACAGTTTCATTTTTACGTACCTACATTCGCTATCAGTTCATCTATTGGTAAATAAACTATCTGGGAGTTGTAAATTATAATAAGAATAACATAGATCCATAAAGTCACGTATTTTTGTGTATCCTCATCTCATCCTCATTATCTCCCAAAGGAAATGTAAAAACTACCACGCTAACTGTAAAATTCAAGTCTTTAAGAAAGGGCTTCAAGTAACTTGAACAGTTCTTACAGTTCAACCATTAGCTACCATAAACAAGACCACAAAAGAGCATAAACAAATCATTGTTTTTTTTATAGTATGTTTATAAAATGCCTGTAACATGAATGCTATTATGCGAGTGTGCCTGTGCGTTAAACAAAGACCTTATTAGTAGTAATACGCTAACTGAAATTATAGTTTACCATCGAGCTGACTTGTTAAGTTGACAGTTACGATTTGACATGGCGCTAAAACTGCAACTGATATGCCAATTTGTATTCGTTCAGAAACCAATGTGACATCTTTATTCAGCTTTGATATTCAACATATGATTATTATAATAATGCTAAGTTAAATTAATTGGTAGAGTAATTAAAAACTTGTTCCATATTTTTTGTACGAGTAAAATAATGTGGAGCTTTTATACTTAAAAAATCATTATTTTATTAATGCATCTTAGTTAAATTAATTGGTAGAGTAATTAAAAACTTGTTTCATATTTTTTGTCCGAGTTGATATGGTGAAAAATTGCATAACATGAAGGTCATGGCTGTAAACTCATGGATTCTTTTGCACCAAAGAAATTGATGATAACACGAGCGCGATCTTTCATTAACAAATTGGCGCATTTATTTATTTATCGACGTTAGAATCAGTTTAAAAATAATTTGTTATTCGTTACCAGATGTTGAATGTAACTGCGAAACTGTTCGAAAAGTAAACAATTTACCTTTGTTAAAACATTATTTTTTATACTAATTCGTATTCAATTACATAATGGCGTCCCTTTTGCTTTCTATGAATATTATTATAAATTTCGGATCAGCATTTTTTCTGGCCTTCGCGCCAAACCTCGTGACAATGGAACTCGTTATTCAGCCTGTACGCCAGTTTGTGACGTCACATATTGTAATTTCGTTTTAAAGTTACGGTTAATTTGTGCACTCGTTTTTGTTGCTTGCAACACATACTGATAGTGATGTCCCCTTTAACGTTTATAAGTATTTTTGAAGGCATTTTGGTTTTTATTGCAAGTTATTAAGTGCTTCATGGCTAGTTGCTTACCAATCCGTTATACGGTCAACAAATTAAGTAAATTATTCTATAGAGAAGTTTTTTTAACCCGTCACTATCCCACTGCTGTCCAAGGGTCTCTTCCCGAAGGTGGGGTTAGGCATTGAGTCCACCACGGATAAGCTCGGGTTGAGAACTTTGCATGCCCTCAAGAAATGTATGAAACATCTTTAGATAGACGATTTATGCAGTGTACTGTTTATATTACTGTTGATCATCTCTATGCTTTTGAAGGCATGTAAAAGAATATATACTTTTTATTAGGTCATGTCAAAGCCGCCTTACCGCCTTGAACAACTTTGACACTAGGTTGACCAAACCAAACAAAAGGTCACATTCTCTTTTTACATTCAATAGCTTAAACAGTTCTTTGTACGCTTGTCCTACATCTATTCAAATACATATATAAAACTACATACATAGGTACATAAATTCACGCCTTTTCCCAACTTAGGCAGAGACTACAGCATGTTTAAACGATCCTTACAAACTTCCCTTGCTTTATTCACATCCATACATCTTATCATACAAGACCTGCCTACTTATATACCTACTTACATTATAATTCTTAATCAATTTAGTTTGGCATACATTCATAATGTCCCACCTATTTTCCATAGGCGTAGGTAGAGACAAAATAACGCCACTTGGTACGATCCTTACAAACTTCCCTTGCCTCATTCACATCCATACATTTTGTCATACAGGACTTCTTTCTAAATAACATTGTAATACTAAACTATAAATCAACTTACTTCGGCGACAGTCAGTCTAAGTCCTGACCTAAATGTATTGAATGTCTTAGATGCATGGTATGCGCTTACGTCATTATGCATCAAGTATAGCCATCTCACTCCGACTAACGGATTTCCTTTGAGAGCAAGAAAGAGACTGTTATTGTTTGCGTTGCTATATAGATTGGTTTCTAATTGACATTACATTAATTATTGTTAATAGTAGCTCGGAGTTTGGTAATGTGCTCGGTATATGACAATACTATAGGCTCACCTCCTATTACATGGGACTAACGTTGTAAAATGGCAAAACTAGAGCTTATTTTACACTCCTCTGCCGACACTTTTAGGTACGACAGGCGTGAAGTTATACACAAACGTGTAGGTTTGTAATGTCTTTTTGAATCCATTATCTCATACATTTGTAAGAAATAAAAAAAAATGTTTTTCAATTCCAATCACTCAAATAGTAATCAGATTAGCAGTACCCGTAGCAGACAGACGGACCATCAAATACAATCAATGCGACATCAGCTAGATACATCCTTTCCCTCAAGCCGAAGGGCCTCCATCAGACTCATGACTCCATTGGACAAGCATGGTGTACCTTCACCTCATGGGCAATAGACCGTGTAATGGAGGAAGTTGCTGTAACTACCGCTACTGACATCCTGGTTGATCAACTTAAGTAGTTTTGACTTAAACAGTCGTCTGCTATGTCAGTACTCATTTCTAGTCAGCCAGGGTTTCTGAAAGTTCTATATCTTTTTTTAGGGCCAGGTAAACAGTTTTTTTATTGTTTTTGTTGGCTATCCTGGCTTTTTATCAAATTCGGCCAATAATTCAGTGATAATAAAATAATAAAAAAAATATTTTAATGTCACATTTTTTCGATTGCTTAGCAACCATGTTGAAACACACTACGTCTATATGTTACTGTAAAAGCCCGAACTGTGGCAAATCCTAAGATTTTCCGGTAAAACCTAAGATTTACCAACTCTCAATGGTAAAAGTCCGAACAAGCCGGAGTTTAAAAACTATGTTACGGTATATAAAAAAATCCTCCTTCATAACTATGTTTATAACTATTTCACGGTATAATTATATACTGTGAAATAGTTATAAAGAAGGAGTTTCGGGCACAGCGACATGGGTAGGTTAGAAGGCTAAGGCACTATAGCACTTATTATTCTGTGGGAGCGAGCGAAGCGAAGCTCCCACCTTAGCGTTCGTGGTTATTTTTTTTAACCACCCAGTAGGAGGAGCCCCGCTTCGCGGGGCTCCGGCGACATCTCGACATCATCAAGTGAATATAGGTAAAAGTTCGAAATAAAATAATTGTTCGGACTTTTACCATTGCGAGTTGGTAAATCTTAGGTTATACGGGAAAATCTTAGGATTTACCACCGTTCGGGCTTTTACAGTAACATATATATAGACTTATTCCTCGTTCACTTGAAATGAAGATTGTTAAACTGTTTATAAATAACTGTCAGATAACCTATCTGCCAAGTAAAGTGACGGCTAATCAGAAAACAACTGTTAAAATTCAACGTCATAAGCTATCTGGAGGGCTAGCACGTGTTTCAGTTGACAAGCAACTACGCTGAATATTGTTTTCTTCTTTGAATTACAGACGTTACAGTGATTAACACGTTACGTCAAAGCAGTAATGTACTGAATAATGATCATCAATTTGATGCACTCTAGTAGTCAACTGAGATACGTGATAAGCCCGCTGGTAGATATTTGATAGGTAGTGGGGAAACCGGGCTTTGTTAGGCGTTAAGCCACGTTTATTAAAATTTGTGGGTAGTGCTAAAATAAAGCTGCAACACAACCTCATCTATTAATTGGCGTTAAATTATAATGGCTGATTAAAACTGCACAAAATGGCGAAAGGTATGTACAATTTATATTTAAAACGCCGTGTTTTCGCTTAAAACGTGTTGCCTGATATCTTTGTTAAACAAACGTGTGACGTCATTATTTGTGTTCGATACGGAGGTTGTGTTTACGTTCGTTTTAAAGAGCCTTTTCAGAACCTATTTGTACGATAGCTTAGCTTTACATTGTTTTTCAATACAGACATACGTACACATAAAATCACACCTTCTGCTTATATCTAGCGGTAGGCAGAGACCAGAGAACGCGACTTGTTACGATCCTTACAAACTTCTATTGCTTCATTCACATCCATACATCATAATACAGGACCGCCGGTTACGAGTAGCACCTGACCTTTTGAAAGAAATCACTGATATGATCTGTGTATGTCTTTCTAGGGCGTTCCAGACAGAAATATTTGAGTTTAAATTGTCCAAGTGTGCACAATACACAGGTACACTCTCTATTCATCTATTCCCATAGCCTGGTTGAACGGCTAAATCGACACGATCAGTGAGAGGTTAGGCGCAGCACCGGCTTAACGTGGTCAACCTTATAAAAGGGATCCTAAACCCCCATTTTGCACCCCTCATCTCTTAATCATTCCATATTATTTACAGCTACAGTTTACACCACAAAAAAGTTTGAAAAAAGCCTGTGGTTTTTCCGCCATTACTCATTCAAAATTAAACATGAATTCGGAATTTGAATCGTGAGGCTACAGTTTTTAAATCTGTATCCTTGTTTATTCGTCGCGTCGTTCCATTTTAAATAATTTTAAATTGTAAAAACGTCTATGGTTTGTTTTTTGCGTTGTTTGTGGCCATTACGCTGTGAATGTAGTTTTAAGAGTTTTAAAACTTTTGAAGACCTTTGACTTAACCCTTTGCTAAAAGAATTACTTACTTTCTATCTTCAACATCAATTAGTACCAATGTATCTCATGATGTATCCCAGTTGACGACTACTCAAAAGCCACTATGCTGTACATTGCTTTCTCTCTTAGATTATAGTGATTAACACGTCACGTTAAAGCAGCAATGTACTGTATACTGACCATTTGACGTACACTAATTGTCAACTGAGATATGTTATACAGATAAAATATCACAAACTGTCATCTTTCTGTAAACTGGCTGGTTTTTAACTGCACTCAGGTACCACTGCAACTAAATTTTAACTACCCAATGAAAGGTAAAATCGTTGGCCCGTATAAAATTACTTTGAATAAAAGACAGATGTTTTCAAACACTTGCAATAGTAGGTACCTATTTACCGTTCGTTTTGATAAAACAACTATTAAGTCTGGTTTCTTTGCAAGGCCTTGAAGCTTTCAGGTCCCAGATGTTTTTCCATTCTGATAGGTTGGAACTAATACCATTTATTTAGGACGTAGGCATACGCTGAAAAATGTTAACACGGGTATAGGTCGGTCTACATACCGAACGAAAATATTTCGGCTCTTGGTATTTGTAGGGAAGTTCTGCCAGGTTTTTTATTTGTGTTATTTTCGAAAACATTACACGAAATACAGTCACGACAATTTCAGACTTTGCGCTTTCAGCGTGCTGTATCTCTTATCCATTTAACAAAATATAGAGAAAAACTATACTCAATCTTAAATCAATAACGTTTAATCTCACAAATACGGCAACAAGAATACCAACTGAAACCTTTTTTATGAAAGAGCGGGATTTGTTATAAGGATAACTTATGGACCTATTAATAGTCCTACTATTGCATAAAACCACCTTCGATAATAATAACTAGTAACACTCTTCAGAAAAACCTTGGTACCGCAATTTGCTATCCATAATAATTATCAATACCTAATCAAAATTACATTGAATCGATAGTGTCGTAAAATATTTCTGGCGGGAATCGTACCAACTTGTCATCAATACGATAATCACAATTAATAACTGTCTATTTCAGTCGTGTTCATTCAACATTTTACTTCATAAATAATCTACAACGGTTCAGACAACAACTCATGAAAATTCATGGAGACGCTTTGATTAAATTAACATAATTATTAGATAATGAAGTAACCGACGATGCTATTTGTAAACAAAACTCCGCCATGTTTAAAAAGTAAACTAAGCAAAGGCAATTCGTATACAGCCAGGTTTAAAATAAAAATAACAATGAATATTTGAATGAGATCTCTTAATGCACGTTTAAAATGGGCTACTGACAACTGGCTAAAAACTCATTTTATTTTATTGAACGAGAACATAAAAAAGCCTTTCTATCGTGGACAATGCGGACATTCGTCTAGCAATAACAATAGCAACTTAAGGTAGAAAATAAATAAATAAAATTCTACATAATTATAATGCAACGGGTCTTTTAGGTAAACGATTGAAACGAGGGGTAAACTTTACTTTTCAATCACGCTTAAGACCCGTTGCATTATAATATTATGTGTTAAATTTGCGAGAGTTAAAAATCGTAAAAATTCTACGTATATTTCAAGCCTTTTCCTTAACTTCGTCATTGTAACTGAAGTAGTAGATAAATAAAACAGAATTCCACGACTCTTATCAACATTGTGTGCAATACATTTTAACCCGTTTGTTTGTTCACACGGCAAATGATACACCGAGCAACGCTTCCGTTTTAAATAAACCTTGAATTGTCAAGTAATTATAAACTTCAGCACCACAATTTGTCGACTACATAAATTATTTTTACATTGTTGATTTCTGCGAGAGAATTTTTCAATAAACTTTGCTATTGTGTTGAGAAAAAAAATCTATCTGCAGACTTTCATAAAAACTTGCATAATTTCATTGACTCCAATAGAATATACCACATTTCATAGACTATTGACATTTATGTGCAGCCTAAGTAAAAAAAAAATATCCGATCTTTTGAACGCACAGCCGTTTGACAGGTAATAAAGGCGGGAAAACGCCGCCATTGCCCGCCATTCGGGGTTCCTTGTATATATAGGATCGTTTGGCGTAACCAGGTAGCGTGTAATGATGATTATGCTAATACTCTCATAACCTTCCTATCTAAACTTCATGTTCATTGTTTTTACTCGCAGTATCCATGTAAAATACGCCATTTTTTGTTTCGTTGTTATAAAGGTTTTTGTACCGTAAAACGGGGTGAATAGAATTCGCGGGGTGAATAGAAAAAAAATCAGGAAAGTTTTCAAGCCCAATGTTTGAGTACTCCTCGTTTAAGAATTTTGTTCAAATTTGAAATGATTACACGTCGATATTACTTCTCTGCGGTGTCATAATTGTTTAAATGTTTAAATTGATATTTATACCCAAAAAATTGCTTCAAAGTCAACCGTCCTCGAATGCCTTAATGGTCCATACATTTTTTTCAAAACTTTGTATTTAAAGTGGAATTTCTTTTCTAATGAGTTGTTTGGAGTGTTTATCTCTTTAGGTGTATATTTATCTATAAAGATACAATATTGTTAACTGAAAAAACGTTTTAAAACACAATTTTTCCATTCACCCCTTTGGTCGTTTCGATTCACCCCTATCGCTGGGTGAATAGAAATTGACCATTTTTTTAATGAAATATCGTAAAACTATGCATATTTTTGGACAAATATGGTTTTAACTCTTTCTTCATGGCGCCGGACATGATATAAAACAACCTGACAATAAAAATAACAAGTTATTCGCTACAAATTTTTAGGACAAAGTTGAAAATTGTTTCTATTCACCCCGTTTTACGGTATCTCCAATTTTTAAGATCTTTATACTCGGTTGCCATCGAATTAAAAGTTCTTATACGTATTTATTATAGTCTTTCTTTATCATATGGTTAGTGGTCAACCTAGTGTCAAGTTGTTCTAGCCGCCCAAAAGTATTTTACATGGCTTCTCTCCCTGGTTTAAATACAAAATATTATTTGTCACGGGACATAACTGTTAGTGAGTTGTCAAACTAGCTGTCAGTGTCAAGGGTAAAACCATGACATGTTTAAAAACAAAGATTTTAAAAAGAATTCTTATTCGTTGTGGTCGTTGTACAACAGTGAGCATTACGAACAGTTTTTTGGTATTGACATTGTACCCAGTAGATCATGGCCGACGTGTTGTTCCAAGCTGCCGGACTTATTTTAATTGAGCGATGCTACGCGGAAGATTACGACATTAAAGATTAAATACAAAAATACTTCAGATTTAGATAATTGTAATTCATTGCCTTAATTATATCTACATTTTGCACACAGATTAAAAAAGTAGAAGAATAATCTTTATATTCTATGAATATATTTTATGTTCAGCTAATGCTTACGGCTCCCCTGCTTACCTTGAAATACCTATCTTCGTGAATAGTGTCTTCTAAGACAGTTCAGCAGCTCAGCCCTGTAACAGACAGACTTTCACATTGAAATCGTTAGTATTGTTAAACAAAAAGTCAGTACTTTAGTTTTGCTTTAAACGTCGTTAAATTTTAAATATCAGCCAAATAATAAGTTTTTCCCAACTTCCCTGTCCCGCTGCTGGGCAAAAATACGTCCCATTTACTTCAAAATAGTCTGCAAAATTAAAATTTCTACGCCTTTTACGAAACGTGTCGTCCACCCATAGCAAAATCGTTGTTCAAAATATCTGAAACTAAAAAACTAAAGTTTAAAATGAAAAACTGTCAGGTACCAACCTTTTTATACAAAACTGCTATCGTGGACAAATAAAACTCTGGTTTTCATAGCTAAAACAAATAAAAGCGTAGAGCATGGCACAGTCGGGTGCTATCTATGACTCTGCCATCGTAAATTGTACACGTCACGAAGGGGGAAACTATAACCAAAAACTGGGCAAGGAAAACCAGTTACTCATGGACAGTCATGGATTCTTCGAATTATACATACATACATTATTTATTAAATATCTTTATAACAGTTATTCAGTAGATGTCCCACAAAACCACCGATACAGTTTGGCTGTAGGATCAAAAATTATGGTAAATAGTTAAAATTAATTAAGTACTTACATTATTTCAGTGAAAAAAAAAGTGCAACTGCTCAAAACATATTAAAAAATTATAAAATCACGCCTTCTTCCCATAGGGGTAGGCAGAGACCAGCAAACTCCACTTGGTACGATCTGTAAAAAAATCCTTTGCTTCATTCTCATCCATAAGTACTTCTTGTCAGGAGTATGAGTATCACCTGACCTTTTTGCAAGACTTCACCCATATGATCTGTGTGTCTTTCTAAGGCCTCCCTCTTTGAATTACACATAGGATACTTTTTCCCCGGGTTATTATTCACGCTGACGAAATTGCAAGAACAACCTAGTGAGGAAATTAATAAAGAAAGGAGTTTATCTTTTGGGTTATTCCCAAGCGTATATTGACTCTTTACAATCAGTTGAACTGCTTTTATTTATTAAAAAGGCTAAAATCTGACTCATCACTCAATCTGGAGTGCATTGAACGACATCTTAGTAGCGAGAATAGGCTGTTAATTAACTAAAAAATTATTGGTTAATTCAATAATAGGATACCGGTATGAATATTATTAGGTTAACGTTCCTATTTTATCATGAAACCCAATTTTAGCAAAGGTATAATTTGACTGCCAATAAAATTTAGTTCACCCTTTATTTTAATTCAACTTGATTGCTACAAAAAACGATATTAGGGTCATTTAAAATCGACATGAATCATTAATTCGAAATAAATTTATTTACAAATAACTTTTGTTGAAAAAATCAAATCTACTCACATCCTGTCGATGTTGCGATACCAACATAATAATTATGAAAAAGCTTTTTTAATGGCTGCAATAATACCAACATTGTTATCTTGATCTAATTATTTTATTTCTGTAGTTGATGAAAAAATCACAGTTATGGCGGGAAATGCTTTTTTTGTAACCATAGAGCCCACGGAGCCGTCACAACTTGACTTTTTATCTTATGCAGTTGTTCAAATGACCCGGCAGGCTTTCGACGAGGCTTATCGACTGTTGTCTTGACATTGACAATCTGAGCCATCTTTTTACGTGCCTTACGAAGCACGGAGACAATCACAATCAAACATGACTATACTGACCGGTGAACTCTATTGACTTTGAGCAAGCACAATAATAATTGTTTAAGAATCCTTTTTAACAGTTGACATAGCGACATTTTTCAACATACAGCAGAATTCCGTTACCAAGCAGTATTTTAGTTACAATACCTCGGAACCGTGAGTCACATAACGACCGAGGTCAAACAAACTGACACACTCACTACAAATGACTAATCAAATTGTGTTCAGCAATATTATATTATAACATCTTTTTTATGTGTAGATTAACTTGAGCTGCAAAGTATATCTATCTAACACTAGGCCCCCAGATTTATATAAAACTTTTTCGTTACTGACTGATTGACAGACAACGCACTCAAGAAGCTGAAATTTGGCATGTATGATCCTTGGAGAGTGTAGGGAAGCAGATTTTTGGAAATTCCTTTCCGAAGGCAGTAAAATTCCACGCGGGTAAAGGCGCGGGCGAAAAGCTAGTTAATACTATATTTTGAATTGTGCGTCCTTTGATACAAATACTTCATAGAAAAGTGACTTAAACGTGTTTATTAGTATTTGAGCGTCTCCGCACTTCGAAGAAGGCGCGAAGACACCAGCTCAAAATATGCACGAGCATAAAAATCGATCTGAGTTTTTGTTTATTATGATTACAATAGCTAAGCCATGACATGTCAATGGCCTTTGACAGCTTGAACAACTTTGACACATTGACATAACTGACCATAAACTGAACGATAAAAAAAGAGGTTTATGTACTAGAGCTAAGGATCTCTAATACAAGTCTTTCCCAGACGTCATTAGGCAGTAGTCGTTAAGTTAAAGGCTTCCGGGACTTAAACAAAGTTGGTAACCACACGAAAGACTCACGAAAACCTCTTTGCTAAAAGTTTTGATAGCCACTCATTTGTGTTACGGATTTGTTACAGTTTTACTAAAAATAAACGTCTATATACACAAAATGCTTCAACATACTCACAGGTCGGGTAACAATCTGTAGGTTAAGTAATCCTTAGCGCAGTTATTCCGTGGATGGGTGACCTTATGCTGGTAATAGAACTCGGCGTCTCCGTGCTTCGGAGGGCACGTTCAAAGACGAGAACAACTTTGACATTACGTTGACTACGTTAACCACTAACGTTAGGATGATAAGCACTTATTTGTTTTTTTTTTAATATGTCGGTCTCTATTTTCGCTTTTTAAGTAGAATATAAGGAAAAGGAACCTGTAATAATCGAAATAAATGGCGGTTAAAACGTGTGGTCCTACATTTCTGTAACTTCTCAAAATGCGTATTGTATTATTGTATTTTCCTTTTAGCATTGTCTAAAAGGAAAATATGATACGCGGCTCATTTTAAATTATTATTCGCTCCGTGGCCACTGCCTGCTCTGTGACAATATGATGTTAATAAACTATAATATATTCCGAACGTCTACAGCTGTTTATATCATACGTCATTTCGCAAATATTATGCGTAGAGCATGACCGCATGACGCAAACATGGTAAAACTTTACGACTTCATCAATTTCAGTTTCAAAAAGCCTCTGAAAGATTTTCTGGAACTCAAGATAAGCCTTTTATTTCATCCATTGTTGTATAACGCTAGGCATTACGACCTACGCAGTACTTCAGTCTACCCACGTCTTGTACGTCTTGAAACCTTAATGATATCACTAAATACATGGATGTCTCGCTCTGACCCTTGTCTTTTAACGAAATAAGGATAGTAATCACATTAAATACAAGTAATAAGAAAGATCTAAAAAGGATTAATTACAAAAAAGTCATGTTTCCAGTTTTGTATGTTGGTATGGGATTAACAAAAGTTTTGATTCTTGTCTATGGTTACAGGCGTGACAACTTAATAAAACAATGGCGCCAAAACTTGGAATACTTATTAATTATTTAGAAAGCGTAATTAGACTTGCACTAACCGTCTTGGACAACATTACAAAGTTAAATTATAACTATGAATAATAACCGTGTTTGTAAATTGCATCTTGACATTGTCAATTTAATATTTTGACCTCAGGTTGACAGGTCAAAGTAATTCATTTCTTAATGATTTTAAACTGTCGCGACTTGCACACATAATATTAAAAATGCAACAGGTCTTATCCGCAATTGAAAATTATTTATTGAAGGTTATGTTAGTAACCTGATTTGTTTATACATTTCTTCCAAATATTCTGTATAATTAACCTTCAAATCAAGAGAAGGTTTTCAAGTTGTCTGTATTTTTTTCAAGTTACTTCATATCTATTTACTGGGTTGACCGATTTTGATGGCTCTTTACTGCTTTGAAAGATTGTGCTTTCCATGTCGTCTCGTAATTAAAAAAACTGATGTGTAGTTTTTATTTTATTATAAAAAAATGCGTAATTTCCTATACATTGAAGATATGGTCATGTGTGCGTTTTGCTTTAGACTCTGTTTTTTAAACGTTTATAGGTACATAAAAATCATTTGGAAATCAATAAAAGCAACGACGAATGTAGGAAACCGGAATGGAAGTCAATTAAGAAGGCATTACTTTATAACGATGTCTTTTGCTTGGTTCAATAAATAAACGACTTATTTCATTATTGTTAACGTCTTATAAATGCAAGCATCTTCTGTCATTTAAACTATCCAACACTTCAATTAATAAGCTGTGTTTTAGTTCGAAAATGAAAGGCAGGTTCTAAACTTTGACCTTTTCAATACAATACTGTCCAACTCTCTTCTGTTAAAAACCTTTTCATAAACTTGAACATTACCCAGTTATCAAGCTTATTATTTCAGGCATCTCTTTCATATATTCAGTCAAGACAGGAGCAAAACTAACCATTTTTATAAACAACAATTTTAATTTTTCGTCCCATTTTAGACTAAACATAGACAATGCAGACATTAGTCCATAGACAAGCCAAGCGCATGACGTCACGGGTAGTTACGGCTTAATTACGAAATGCCTGATGCATCGAGGTCACAGTTGTTACTAAATAACGTTAAATACATATACGACATTTCAAATGAGACTAATACGTGGGTGGAGCGTAAAAAATAAAACAATACACTTTGATTACTCTATGTTAATAATTATATTCTTAATTTTATTTATGCTCTGTAACCGCTAGTGTATGAAATATGCGATAATCCATCCGTTTATAACTACGAGCGAAACCACGCGGTTCGGCTTGATTCAAATAAGGGATTGATTCAATAAATAAAATATGACCATTTTTGTCCCGGGTTTTCAATTGGGCATAATTGAAAACCCGGGACAAAAATGCAAAATTTCATCAAAATTGGTTCAGTCATTTATTAGTATGGGCTCTACTTTACTAATATTCGTTATTAAAATAGTTCAAAAGCGGAGAGAAGGAATTCGATACAAATATTATTTTGTTTGGAATTTAAGTGTCCGATTTACTAGCTCGAGTCTGATTCAATCGAGTTTGATTTTGTCGGGAGTCCGCCAGTTACATTTCGTTTTACATATTGGCCAGTATGAAGTGTGCGTCAAAGTGTATCGTGAACTCATATAGGACGTATTGGGGACGTCCCGTCCTTGCATACGATATAGATAGCCTTCTGTCTATTGTTAGATATTTGTTTAATTAATATGCGCCATCTTTCTTATTTTTTCTTTCGTGTGTCAAATTTGTTATTAAAACTCCCCTAGGGCATAAGTGGGTACTGTTCTAGGTAAATTTCTAGATATGCATGAATTAATGATTAAAATCCCGCAAATTATGTTGAAAGTTAAAGTTATTTGCGTCTAACAGACAGTAGAAAATATTGACTTTTGTGCACTACACAATACTTCAAATCGTTAAAAAACAACAATTTAAATTCACTTAAAATGCATCTTATTTGTAGTTAAACAATGGAAGTAGATTTCAATGTTATTTACCGGTAAGCAGCGTGTCGTAAAAAACAGACAAAAACGAAGCAAACCGGTTGAGACTCAAACCCGGATTGTCTAGATACCTTTTGTAAAAAAAAGAATGAAAAAGCGCGCGTAACTCCGTGCTAAGGCACATGCTCTGTGGTCTTGAACTAAAAAAAAAAGGACTGACAGTTCGTAAATTATACGGGCAAGGATAATGATAACGGAAAACTAATTTGACGACATCGAACGTACAAATTATAAAACATCTTTTACTTAAATAAATGCATAAAATCATGCCTTTTTCTTAAAGAACGCTATTTGGTACGATCCTTACAAACTTCCCTTGCCTCATTCACATCAATCAATACATCTTGTCATACAGCTACATTGCAGGACCGCCGGTTACCGACGAGTGAGGTTATCTTTTACTTCTGAACGAAAAAAGGTCTGTTACCTGCCAACCTAACAAAATAGCGTCATATTGTCTTACTCAGTCTTACTGAAAATGAAAATACTGACATACATTTCTACTTAGTTCTATGTAAAAATATAAACAACTAGACTAACTAATAAGTTAGAAGGGTCAACAAACTCAGAAGAAAACAATATAATCCAATTGTACAGACGGTAACAAGCTTGACGCGCCATAACTCGCTTTACAGTAGCATAAAATAGACGGTATTAATCAATCTGAAACAAACGTCTAAACTTCAAAAAAGATAATAACAGTCTATGTTCAAGAATCTTCGTAATCAAATATATTTTTATTCAAAAGTTCAGTATGGGAATTCACGTATAAGATTAGATAATTTAAAACAGTTATTATTCTCCTGACCTACCTCAAAACTCGCCCTACAATATTTTTATAACGATCAATTTAGGCGGCAAAAATATCTCTTGTCTCAAAACTTGTGGTTATTATGCAAATTAAACAACGTCGCAATGATCTTGAAATCTGTTTAATGTTTGAATCTGATTTTAATAATTACAGGGACCGGTCGCTACGTGGAATAAAACGAATCTAGTGATGCAATGGCCGCTGAGTCTATTTTCTTGTTTATTTTTATGGGATCGCGGCTATTTTCGTCCATTGACCTCCTTATTGTTCTTATTTCTGTGAGACAAGTAATTTCACATTACACTACTTTGTAACGATATATTTTCTTTCGTCTTGTAGGTAACTATTTGTTTATTTTAACTTCATGTAGGTACTCTACAGTAGTGGTACTGCGGACTTTAATGCATCAACGCATTCTCTACAAGTCCGACCGTTGAGTTAAATAAACTACATTATGTTGTATTGTATCAAATATTTCAATAAATCCAGTTTTCCTCGACACTAAAATACGTAAAACTCGTAAAGTTTGGAAGTTGTTGCACAAGTATCGTGATTTCGAGAATGGCTTTTGATGTGTGTTTGCTTTTGACAACACGACAGATTTCATGACAAACTATGATTCCTATGCGAGAATGTGTTTCACTGAGTACCAGAAAACAGTCTAGTATAATATTATTATTATGGATCGTTATTTATACATCTTCCTCAAACGTGTGTGTGCTATAAACTATTATGACATTAAAACTGTGCGATAGGAGTGTTTTACGGAGGTGTATGACTAAACCATATGACGATGTAAACGACTGTTTTTTGTAGCAATGTAATCTTATATTTATATGTCATCTTAAAACTCCACATGTTGTCAGTATAGTGTGCCAGTGATTAAGTGTATCAACCTGTTTATTGGTCTACTTAATGTTCAATAACAAGGTAACGACAAATTAATATGTAATTAATTAATAACTATTATCGGACGTGGCTAAATTGTGCATACTTATCGATGTTATGTAAATACATTTATGAACTTTCTGCCTCATTGTTTAGCTCGATAAAGTGCCCGAATTTAAAAAAAAAAGCTTGTGGTCCCTATATTAAGGGTTGATTTATAAACTTCTATGGAAAATGTGTAAAATGTATTATTTTTCGTGTAAATAAAAAAATGTAAGATAACTTTGTTTCCTCTAGGCTAAGTGTTGATAACATTCACATTTTATTTGTGTTGAAAAAAAAATCCGAGTAAGTTGGGAGTGTTTATCTAAAAGTGTGCACTTATTTGTGAAATCGCTCATATGATGTGATCGTGACAGGTGTCAAGTTGACATCTGTCAATGTGCAAATATTTTGACAAGTGATTACGTCACGAATGAGTGTGCACTGTTCATCTACTTGTGCTCTAATGTAGTTAAGATCCTATTATAGCTAATTAGGTGCCTGAGCGAAAATTAATTTATATTGAACTTGTATAATAGTGAGATATAAATGTAGACTTATTTTTAATATTAAATGTATAGAAGGAGGGGTTCGGAGCGAGCGAGCGGCGCGGGCAATGAGGTTTGAAATATTTTCTATATTGAAGCTAACAAGCTCACTTGTGACGAGTAGATTACGTCTTCATAACTTGGGAGATTTTATTATTTACGCAAGTACTTGCATGTAGAATTTACTGGGAAAAATTGCGCAACATTTTTTTACCTAAACACTTCAAGTGTGTCGGTCGCTCGCTCTGAAACTCTCAATTTGATTGGTAAACTTATTTTTGTTATTGATAAATCGCTGCACATATCTATATAAGCCTTCGACTGGTCTTCACCGAGCTGAATTGAATTGCAGCAGATACTTGTCTCTTAAAATTAATTTTTAATACTTATTTTTATGCCTAAGATCTTTTCAATAATATCTGTAAATCGTAATAAAAGTGAAAATAGGATACAAAGATCTCGAGTTATTGATAGAAAATGAGTTTCTTTTCAAACGCGCCCTGAATAAGACAAATTACTTGTCGAGTTATATTTGACAAATGAAAGGTTCTGTTTGAATCTTTGTGCTACTTTTAATTAATAACTTTTGGTGATAGATTACGGACTATGAAATTAATGTCCTATTTAAATAAATTACTTTAAAACCTTTATCATCATAGACAATCCGTAATTTTATGATTAACTTTTTTATCTTATTTTTTCTCATCGTAACGTTCTTTGTTCCTTTGCCGTTCAAATGACTTTCACGTCTTGAAAAATTCTTTATCAAATACAAATATTAGCTCGTAAAAATAAATAAAAATCACATGGCGTGTATCGGTGTATCTAGTAGTATTCGCGTTCGCCACGCGATCAACGTCACTGCCGAAGCTTTAAATTGCAACGAGGCGCTTTCTTCGTGACCCTGGCAACACCATACCGCCATACATAATCGAGTACAACCCTGAACTGTTCACAAGTCGATATTACAACACTTTACCGCATAAATTCTTTAAATATGTTGCTAACTAACGACATAACGGTGTTTTTGAGGCGCCCATAGCCAGTTGCGTGGTCGGTAAACGATCTGCGAGTTAAGCAAACTTTGGCGCGGTCATTCGATAGATGGGGGACCGCTTAGTGGTATTTGTACTCGGTGTCTCCCTGCTTCGGTACAGGCACGTAAAACGTCGATCCCGGTGGTTGCCAAATATTATTAAGATTACAGTCGTTAAGCCACGTCAAAAGCCTGCGGGCGGCTTGAACAACTTTGACACTAGGTTGACCACTAACCATACGACGAATTAATGAAAACGGTGTTTTTTCCAAAGAACGCAGTATGTTTTATGTAAATAGAGGTAATATTTAAATTCGAATAGGATGGTTCGACCGGCGATCTGTCATCCTAACGAGGGATTAACACGAGACAGTTTACGGTAGAGAATTAAATGCAAATCGTCACGCGATGAAAGTCATTATTTCGGTGAGTATTGTAATAAAAACCTTTTAATATCAAGACTTCAGTATTCCTGGTTACTTAAATTTGTAAAAAAATGATATTTTAAAGTTTTAAAAATGTCGTCCCTGCTTAAAGGCATTCCGTTGTGTTGTCTTTGCGTCAGACGTCACAACAACTTTTTTCAAGCAGAAAGTCAAATTGTTTTTTTTTCTGGCGAACACAGACAGGTGTGTATAAATCCTATGAATAATAAATGATTTTCTTTTCATAACAACTCGAGTTGTTTTATAAATTTTATTATCTATGATTGTAAACCCCTATATTAGTTTTATATTTACAGATATCATTGAAAAGGCAACGTGAGCTGATTGTGTTTATTATTATTTTATTATGCTGTTTATCAAAAGACGCCTTAATTCATTATGATTGGTTTTGCACCATTTATTGGAAAAATAACGCTCATGTATTTATTTGGCAGTCCTTGGGAATAGCATAATAAAATTATGCTTTTATCTCTATTTTTTATTTTGTAAAATTGCCAAACTGTAGTTAGCCTAGTGTAATTACCTATAAATAATAGAAAGTATTATTATTGTAGCAATTTCAGTATCACGATGGTGGCGGACTGTATGATATGGTCAATTAACTCCATTGAGGCACAAAAATGGGTATCCGATGACCATAATGCCTTTGTTGTGGGTTGTAGAGGATATTTTATAAAAAAAATACCAAATCAAAAATTTTTACGAATAACAATCATTTGATATTTTTTTAAACAACGATATAATTCCTAATTAATAACAAAACCTAAAACAGAGCTGCGAATAAAACAATTTGAGAAAAAAATACTTAAAAAAAACATCCGCCATTTCTATTTCCCTGGTAATGGCCTGCAGTTCCCGCGCATTTGGTAAACGTCAACGTTGAAATAGACAAATACTGTGGTCGATAGCGCGCCAACATCACTATTTATTCACACTGGGAATAGATAATTAGATGCTGAATTAACGATAACTATTTGCCTTTGAGGGGACGGTCAATATTAACATTATTTAGCCTTGGGGACTTGAACATAATCGAACTTAAATGGCCTCTACTAATAATGTCATCATACCATAGAGACCAATAAATCACGTGTAATACGTGTATAGTTTATTCATTTTCTTTAAATTAATACCAAAGTTTGTCAAGAAATAGGTATAAATAGACACCCATGTGTTAAGGTGCAAAGACAGGAAAGACCGGGCATTCTTTTTCTTCTTCATTCTGAAAAACGTTAAAATAAATTGTACCTAATCGAAAAAAAAACATGAATAATTTAGGTTTTTTTTTTTCTGAATCCAGGCTTTTTCTACATTAAATACACGACAGTAACAGTTGTCATAACAAATCACTTTCCTCGTCCTTAAAACCTTGAATCTATTTCGAACGAATGTTCACGTAGACGGAGATAATATTCAAATTGATTACTGATTCGAACCAAACAGCTGTTATTATTAGACATCAATGAACCGGTCTGTAAACCTCGAGAGCGTTGTGACGTCACCGTTTCTGCGAAACCTTTGACGTAGGCTTATCAGAGAATATGTCGCGTTTCTTGATATTCTAATACAAGATTCTTATTAACTTGATTCATGAAAATACTCGAGCTAAAATGTTAAGATTTACTTTGATATACCTAATTGAATTTTATTTGAATTATATGCTGACAGATTACAGATATCCCGTAGTTTAGGATTTAATTTGTGGCACACATGATTTTACAAAAGATCGCCTAAAAAGTACCATTTAGATAACCTTGGTTGAGACAAATTAGTTGGTACCTAAGCCGTATCTACGCACTATCTTGATAAAAACATGCTTTTCAAAATTTTACGCATTTATTTTAATAAAAATATAATGTTATCTAGTAACATATTTTGATTACTCAAGTCATTTCTATCATACTCGTTTTATTATTCATTTCGCAAGATCTATTCGGATTAAAATTGATAAAACGTCTGACATTCGACTTGGGCCCACCAAATGTCAATATAAATGACATTTGACGCGGGTAAAACTTTTTTCAATTCGGAATAGTAGATAAAAACAATACGTCTTCTATTTGGTTTTGTAGGAAAATATTAGTATTTTTTATCGCCATTATCTATTATTTATCAAACGATCCTACCGCAGTAGATATTTTTTTATGTTCAACTATGTTTTACAACGTCTAATCGCTATTTACTTGCTACGATGTTCTTATCAGTCGTTCTTAATTAAATTAGGAAACAAGCAGTGGGTGTATTTACCCGAAATATTCCGTTGTTTGCTATGCGTTTTTACCTAAAACCTTAGTTTATTAACAATAAGATAGGTAGGCAAGGTGGTGACGAGGCGTCTCTCCTAACTATTGCGCCAAACGTGTGAAATAATTTATTTAATAACCTATTTATATAAAAGAAATAGCAATAACAATTTTATCAATGATTTAAATATTTTCTAACCTCGGCCCTGATTCATAATGCTATCTCCATTGTACCACGCATGACGACCTAACTTTTTAATTTGTGCCCTGTGCGTTTAGTTATTCAGCCTTCAAGCGTCTACATTATTAGGTGACATACCCTTTCCTTCATAAGACATGAGATTAACAAAACGGCGACAAAAAGTCTAATTAACTGTTTTTTACGCGTACATGCTCGTACCTTTTGTTCGTAAGGTTTTTGCAAGCTGTTTTGTGTTCATGCGACACAATCACTTTCCTTTGCCTACTTAGCGCTCAAATGAGAAAGTTATCAGTTAACCACTGTAGGACGACGAACTACAATTTTATATCGAGTCCGAGAGACCCGTGAGTTATTTATATGTTTCATAGTATTCATTTTTAATATGAATTCTAATATACGAATTATAAAAATAACATCCTTATTAAAGGCATTTGCTGCGATGAGAGGTCTTAATATTTAGGTCGAGAAAAGGGTTAAGTCATGATTAGAAAATTATCCAAGGCTTTCAACAATTTTCTATTGATTTCTTTAACTGCCAGGAAAAAAATCTCGATATTTTGCATACATTCATCCGAAATATACACTTTTGCCTGACTACCGCATTTCAAATGTATCATGTAGTATAATGTCCTTGACTCTAGACTTTATAGTCATGTAACAGCTAATATAGAAAGTATTGAACTCGCTCTACACGCTATAAAAGCAGGCAAAAACCAATGTTAAGTTCAAGGACATATAAGATAATTATATTTTAATAACAGTGACACGCGAGAACGTTGCCCGCTAATGGGTTACAATTTAATATGGCCGAAAAAACCATAGCGTTATAGATTTTTTTTAGTGTATGGTTTCTTGGCGGTAGAAAGTGTAGTTTAAATTGGCGTCAGTGACGATCAATCTAGCTAATTTTGTTAGTAAAAAATGACTGCGTATTGCTTTGCCTTTACTTAGCTAAATATAGATATTATCCATTACACTATTTGTGCGATTCTAAAGGGAATAGAAACAGGTACCTAATATTATGTAAAATCTGTTCAAGTCTATCCCGACCATTGAGCCGTGAATAAAACAAAACTTTGACATCTGTTTCACCACGCACCGTGGGAATAGTGCCAGAATAAGTAGAATGTACTGCTGAATTATTCGCTTTTATTACCTAACGTAAAAGTAAAACTCAATTGGGTACAGCAGAGTTATCCGCAAGATTGGAAATGAAACTTATTACTTGAATTACCTACGTCACTATGTGTGAGCTTGAAATATTACAGATTATTACCGAACTAAACCTAATCTTATCTTTTTGTCCGACTTTATAGTCTATTGAAATGCCAATTTTATCTGCAAAACGTTTTCATAAAAACTCAACTAGATTTATGGGTATTAAAAGTCGAAAACTTATTTAATACGGCCATTCAGCTGGGAAATAAAGGAATACATTAAAAAGATAGGATAGGTCAGGTTATATTTCATAAATCCCTTGGTGAATGTTCCCCGACCTGTGGAAATTTCGTTCGGAAAACTAGAATTTACAAGTTAAAGTGCCACTACTGAGTTGTTAGTTTTAATTAGGTTTTTGTCCACTTAGATTAATTAGGTTTTGCTATTTGCCTGTGATGATGCATGTTTTAGTTTTCAGAACCGACGAAATTTTATAATGACTTTTTAAACTCCGATTTTTATACCTTACAACTCACAACAAGGGCAGGGCATAGAAAGATAAAATATTTTATATACTGTACACTGAAAAAGCTAAGCATTTCCACAAGAGTGAGATATTTATTTTCCCTAACAATGTATTTAACGATAAAATTGTATTTTAATAGTAAACAGTACAAGGTTTTAACGTGTATGTTTGATTTTCGATAAGTGAGATGTATTATGTGCACAAGGGGTAATTTTTATCTACGATTGTATTGCAATTACGTAGGCACACAGCTGGTTTCTTATGCCTTTGTTTAAAACAGTTGTTAGTGAATAACGATTCCATGAAAAAATGAAGCTAAGTATATTGTATTTACTTATTGATCATGGTTTGTCAAAATGGGTTGCTTAGTTCCAAGGCGGAAAATTCACGTGAGATATTTACTAAATTCTAATGTTTATGTGATTATTTTGTTCTTCACAAAGTATAACAATTATTAAAATGATTTTGCAACTTCTTGAAAAACATTGTCATATTAGTCAGACTTTAATGAGCGCATCTATTTTAAATCAGATATTTATAATTCATGACAAAATTCTATTAATAAGTCTACGTAATTGTGATACAATGAATGTAAAATATTAAATGATTTAAGGAGGTGATGTCACAGTGAGTATTTGTAACAAGTTGGTATAACGGAACGTTGTGGAACATTGTGAAGCGTGCGAGTCACTAACCATGCTGTGCTTCTATGTTGAGAACATTAAATAAATCTGATTGTAGTCATAGGTTTGTGTTTTATTACCTAAAATAATAAGATAAACTAATGTTCTAACTTTCCTTGACAGAACCCCCGCATTTGTTGGTACGACAACTTAGTAGGGTATAATAATATATATTATACCTATTGCCTTGCACAGTATAATACCTATATGAGGATTATTATGAATATTTCTGTGTATTACCAAAATAAAACAGCAGTTTGAAACAGACGACCATCAGCTGTATAAGCCAACGGGTCACTGAAGTTCTAAATTCTGATTGTTATTGCTCTCGCCAGCCGTGAACCTTGTATAAGGCTCTCTACTAAGTTGTTAGACTACAGCGGGTGTGATCACCGTTACTACGGCACGAAATACTACGGATATCGTTTACGCAATTCCCAGTATACTTACCCACATTATATCTATTGTGCCTCCTACTTTCGCCATTTCGACACATGCAGATTTAAATATGCATGTATTATCTAATTTCTATATAAATAACTATATTATAAAGAATGAGAGAAGAAGACATTTTGAAGTCGCCAAATTACGACGCCTGCGGGCAATCTCTTGTTTCTCCCATATTTAACAATCTTAACAATCAATTATGAATTGAATACACACGGCTCGAGTACCTAAATGCAACAGAGAACCAGTTTTATCAATGGATTGCAGTATAATTTGTGTAATGCGTGGGAATCGAGCCCACGACCCTCGTCACACGGTGCTGCATTACGTCGCCATTGCACCAGTGCCATAACTGTTAATATTTTCGATATTTGTTGTACTTTGACGATAACAAGTTTATTTTAAAAAGTAAATATTTCAAATAAAATACTTTTACCCCCGATACAAATATTATAATATTATGTACGTATAGATACTATCTATCTGTGTGTTCGTCTGTAACATCGTAGTTCCCAAACGGATGAATCGATTTTAGTACATTTTTTTAATTAATAAGTACCATAAGTAGGTGCTAGTTTTTTCTCGACGGCTTGAAATCAGACCCAAGTGATATTTTATGATTTAATATTGTCTCTTTCATGTTTAATAATGGCTGCTTACATCACAATAACCCATTTTCCTCAATTGATAATTGCCTGGTATTGTTCATAACACCTTATTTAGTGCTTGTACCAGTACTAAAAATAACGTTTATTAATCGGGCCGTCTACAGCCATTTAGCTCATAAAATTGTAACGAATTTAGGTTATAGTCTATGACTAATTAGATTGTATTAAGATAAAGCTAGTAGCTACCATTTTAGACAGAAAACTGCAACAATAGGTATGTTTTAAATAATACGACTTCGACGATCTAGTTTCAATAGTAGGTAACTTCCCTGTTTTATCTTTTATCGTGGGGAATTTACCAAAATACGAACAACAGATTAAAAAAAAACCCGTACCTATTTAGTATACTTATGCTACCCATACCCAATTATTAGCGGCCTAAGCGTAACATATATTTATGGCTAATTCAAATAATTTTCGTCGGGTAATTTTCGAGTCGGTTTAATCAAGAATTAGTTCCATTGGTACCCGCTAGAGACGCTGATCAGGTTTTTATTCAAAAATTGTTGATAGTTAGCCGAATGTCGATAAAAATGTGCTCTAGATCTGTCGATATTATTCCCTTACTACCAGAACTCTAAGTTAGACTTTAGTATTGCAATAAACTACCTAGGGTTTCCCACCATAATCTCGAAACCAACTGACATGACTATGGGGTCACTAGGTTTTTATATTGATGATAGTCTGTACTCTATTGTTACATGTTTCACACGCGTCGAATACCTAGGGTATATTTAAGCTAGGTTTTTTACTCTATTTGGCTAAGAATAACGATAGGTCTTTTTTAAAATATTATATTAATATTAGTTAGTGGCTCAAGAAAATTGTTATTTACATGGCAGTCAAGCTTGTCAGTCATATTACAAGACTCAAATTCTGTAAAATATATTTTGCTAAAATGTAATTCCTGACAAAAATAAGAGATAAAAAGTAGTCCTTCGAATACTGTAGATAATCTTTTTTTGATATCTAGGTACCTATTTGAAACGAAAAGGACGTAATTGTTGACAGTGTGAATCGAACCCACGACGCAGGACGGGGTGACGTCACACATACATCTTTTAAACTAGAGAAGTGAACCTGGGACCTTAAAAAGCTTCAGAAGTCAAGGTGAGTGACATAATTTATTCATACATAAGTTAAGTATAATATCGAATTTTTTCTCTCATAAAATAAGTCACGTTACTAATAACAGGAAATCATGCATATTATAATGAAACTCATAAATAATTTGTTATCGTTTAATCAGTAGATAAGTTGTGAACACGATTGCTAAATAATAACGCGCTATAAACAATATTAGGGGTATAAACAGATCTATACACAACCTCAATACTTCACTAAAACATTAATATAGCAAAATTTATGAAATAAATGTAAGTATTAGTACTCGTAACCGGCGGTCCTGTATAACAAGATGTATGGATGTGAATGCGGCAACGTAAGTTTGTAAGGATCGTACCAATAGACTTTGTCTACACCTACAGGAATGGTGATTTTATGTTTGTATGTGTGGAAATGCTAGGATGTAGTCGTCGTTATATAAGCTATACTTTCCTCAATCATTTTAGAAAAATGTTGTTTAATCATATCATTGGTACATAAAAACACGTAACTTTAACGTTAAAGGTTGCAAATTAGCATTTACAATGTTATTTACTAGTTAACAAGAAGTTAGCTTTTATTTACTCTAAATAGCCCGAAAATGGTCAACATATTCAGTATCTAAAATTTGGACTAACTTTCTTTAGAAGCAAGCATATAATATAAAATAAGTATAAAGTACATTCGCTAATAGTTATTCGTGACAAAAGTTCAATGAGTTTGACGACTTACAACCTTTTCGTTGACATTTACAAAATACAATTGAATTATTTTTATAACTTTGTCGCTTGTAAAAAGCAAGCAAAAAGTAGCATATAATAAGTGCATTAAACCAATAATAAATATGCTACATTCTTCTAGAGAAAAATAGCACTATATTATTTTGAATAAAAATGTAATAAAGCTATATTGAGGTTGATTATTATATTATTATTAATATATTATGTAATATGTCAGAAATATGGCATCTGTGTTAATACTGTTAATATTTAATGATATTGAGTAGTTTAGTTATTTATTTGTATATTTTTTTAAGGTATTTGTAGGTCCCTATATAAACTTTACTATTTTTAGTATGTTGTGCAGGAAAGAAGGTTTAGAAACTGATTCACATATGATTGTGTTATATACATAGGTAAGTTTATTTTTTCTAACCCATGACTAGGGTCGTAACGGCACTTTGATCCGCATCAGGATAACTGCGGGTTTTCTTCAAGAACCTAAATTTCAGGGTCGGCAAAACTTAACGCGAGTTAATGAGGAAAGTTATTTCTATGACCTAGAGCTATGAATGCGCTCGTAAGTTTTCTAAAATGTCAAAAAACCTTCGCATGCGCTTCCGATAATACATCCAAATTAATTTAAAACTTTGTTTACTCTCCTGTATTCAAAAACATAGACGGACTTTACAGCTAAATGGACCTAAAACGACGGCGGGTAAGTCTAATTATTATATTAGTAAATATTAATTAACAATAACAACCAATGGATTTTATTCTACATAGAAGAGTTGTCCATTGGTTACAAAATCTATAAAATAAATTCATGATGACATTAATTTTCATTTTCATCACAGCTGTCTTACTAATGACTATTAGCTCTGATTAGTTATACAGTGGTTTGTCAGTATCAATCAATTTTTAAACTGTAAATGAGTGGAAAAGACAACAGCGTATAACTAATTATAGCTTACACGCTTATTAGTAAGAGTGTAGCTGTATTTTTGGCGCACATAAATCCGTATTTTTGCTATAACCAATCTTATTCATTGAGATAGTTATAGCCTGAGACAAGTACAAGTTTAGAGGCAGTATATTTGCGCCAAAATTCCGCTATGTGTGAAAATACTTAAACCAACTTACAAATTAGTTAACCTTGATGATTTATCCAGCGAGATATATGCTGCGTCTACTGCGTCGAAATCGGAGTGCACGAACCGTAAGGATATGTTACTTTATCTACATTTCTATAACACCGAAATGTTGAACCAGTGAACACAGTAACATAGAAAAAATACTAAGCAACAAATCCTTACATACGCTTCGATTCTTTTCTCAAATCAACTCTCGCTAAACAATCAAACAAGACAAATAACATAATCTTAATCAATATTCCTAAGTTTCATCTGCAACTCGAACCTGCGATTAGTCCTCACTCCTTTAATAATCGTTCTATTCTCATTTCTCTTCACATTGCGCTTCTCTCCGAAGCTCTTCTCTCTCATCACAGTTTGTTTTGCCACTTCTTTCCTTATAGACGTCGCTCCGGTCAATGATGGAAGGGTACCTTGCCTTAGAAGGCCGCCATTTACTTTCTCTTTAGGTACCGTTTCTTTAGGTTTCCGGTCTTTGGCTGGAACGCTGAAAGGGTTTATGTCGTAGTTAAGCTTGAAGCCAAACCTGGTGAACCCTGGACGCAAGGACTCCAGGGTGGGGAGCCTTTTGGTCGGCGTGTCCGTCTTTTCTTTTGGTTTCTTTGGGTCTTTTGTTGCTACTGGTTTTTGGGGCTCGGTGTTATCTGAAAGAATAAATAAAATTCTGTTAATCGCATATTTGGATGTTATTCAAAGTCCCCAACCGGACTTAAGGTCTATCACCTTCCTCATGTTCAGAAGAAAGCCACGTCAAAGGCCTTCGGGCGGCTTGAACAATTTTGACACTAGGTTGACCACTAACCATACGATAAGAAGATGTTCAGAAGAAGATTTGACCTGCAGTGGGACATTCATGCCTTAAATTTATATGATTGGTAGGTTGCAAAACAGAAGCGCCTGTC
This sequence comes from Anticarsia gemmatalis, assembly GCF_050436995.1. Classification (NCBI taxonomy): domain Eukaryota; kingdom Metazoa; phylum Arthropoda; class Insecta; order Lepidoptera; family Erebidae; genus Anticarsia; species Anticarsia gemmatalis. Next base: position 649,182 of record NC_134763.1, on the reverse strand, counting down.
AAGGGTCTGAGAATTGAACCTAGGACAGCATGATATGTATATTTTTATATAGAGTACAAAACTGTCATGTAATACTGACGCATTATTTAAATGTTAATATTACAAATTCTTAGAAACACAGTGTGTTATCAGTGTATCAAATGTATAATGCCTCGTTGAGAGACGTTTAAAGACTGCTAGCTTATAAGATTATATATTATTTGAATTATTCACTAGTTTTATCAATATTTATGGGTTTTTATACTTCTTGTGATAATACAGACAGTATCACGTCTACCACACTACCACAAGGTGAAGAGAGATTTGTGTAAATAAAATACACCCACGTGTCGCCATTAACGATGTTAGTCTCATTGATAGGGGGCGAGCCTATTACCATATTTCCGACAGGTTAACAAACTCCGGACTGCTTGCTATTGACAATAATCTTATAACTTTGACTCTGCCTCCGCAGCGCAGTGTTGGACGCCACGCTACTCCTATTGCGTCGGCAGGTCGTGGGTTCGATTCCCACACGGAACAATTAATTATTTGTGCGATCTACAAATAGTTGTTTCGGGTCTGGTTGTACTTTGTGTCAGTTGTTTGTATCCCCGCGACACGAGCAGAGTTAGTGATAGTTTTTTTTTGCACCCAGTTCTGTACCACTGCAGGGCAAGGGTCTCCTCCCAAACCAGTGATAGAGTTGCTTTAAAAAAAGGTAGAATATTCCACATTGAGTAGGGTGGGCTCTAAATGTTCTCGTTGCACAAAGAAAATTGGCTGATATTTTTACAGCCTGCCTGACGTCTAATGGGCATCGAATCGTGGTCATCCGTCGGATACACTACCGACCGCGCCACAGAGGCGGGCATTATCTTGTAACTACTACTTATAAGTAAAACAAGTCCTTCCGACAGTTACCGGTGACAAATAACTTTTTAAATCTAATCAACAACACGTGAATATGTCCAGATAAGATTATTGTTAATATAACGTGTTAGTAATTCTGTGACGTGGGCTATGTATCGGTAAATTAACTGATACTGGCATAGTTTTGCTGATGAAATGTTTTATACTGAACCGAGGGTCTATGTGCAATTTGGGTGAGATAAATAATATTAATTTATTTTGATTGTGTTGCGCAGTGGTCCCCACGCCGCTACCAGTGCCAGAGGTCGTGGGTTCGATACCCACGAAACAAATATTTGTGCAATTCACAAATTGTTGTTTCGGGTCGTACTTTGTATCCGTTGTTTGTATGTTTGTAAAAGTCCCCGCGACATAAGAGCAATACGGTACTTTATGAAATGTCAAAAACACATTTTAGTACAGAAATACGACGTAGTGACGTCACTATTGCAGATTTTCGTTGATATCAAATGAGTGTCTAATAAAATGTTTCAGTCTGTAATAATTACAATTTCAACATTATTTACGAAAAAAGCTACATAGTCTGAGCATTTTAGATGAACCTTTTACGAGTACGACTTTAATAATTTTTCGTTAACCCAGGCAACTACCCAAATCTTAGTGCGGGACTTTCTTTTTTTTTTAAATAAATAAACTACTTACTCTTAGGACTAATTCTGTCCACAATATTGGTAGAGCCAGTTGGAGTGAGCAGCTGCTTAGCCCTCTTCGCCTTCCTCTCCTGGCACTCGTCCAGCGACTCCATCTTGTCAAACTGCTTCTGGTGGAGCGCCGCGAAGTTAGGCAGCTTCGTGCGGGACAACTTCACTTCGGACTTGGGGCCCGGAGTGCCTTTCTTAGGCGTGGTGTTCGTGAATTTTGCTGTAAATTTAAATTTTCATTGGTTTTAGTATGGTAAGTTACAGAAATGGTCGAAGTGTCAGCCAAGCATCAACTGGTACCCCACCACCCCTAAGATAAATTAAGATGGTAATATTTTAATTGTGTTTCTGGCAAATGCGAGTTGGACTAGTAGTGACTAGTACTATTATTAAAACTTATTAACTATACTTAACTATAACAACAACAAATAAATATTATATGGTAAAGAAACGCCGGGAGAGGACACCCTAAAAAGATATTACAGACAACATGTATGGATGTGAACGAGGCAAGGGAAGTTTGTAAGGATCGTACCAAGTGGTGTTATTTGGTTCGATTTCCCCTATGGGGAAAAAGGCGTGATATAATATACTTATGTATGTAAAACATTATAATTTAAACGTGTTTTTTAATAAAGGTAGTAAGTTGATAACAACGGAACATAAACGTGATGTTCTTATCATATCGTTATCAGTCTGACTAATCGCTTGCTCACACATAGATTAACAACATATTATTACTGTGAATTTTTATTAATTGTACCGTTATACACGACGGTGTAAGCAGAAGAGTATGTAATACATCCATGTTGCGGCATTTATAATGTTAGTCCCATGTAATAGAGGCGAGCCCATTGCCACATTACGAAACCCTGGGCTACTATTGAGAAATATTCTAAGCTAAATTGGGATAGAGAAATACCCGACCAGGGGATCGAAATCGAGACTCCCTGATCAGCAGTATAGAGTAACGTCCGCGCGTCAGTACGTACCGTGAATATGATTTTTTTTACATAACACTTTATCTTATTTTGGACTGTGTATTAACTCGTTACATTTTTTTTACTAAGACCATTCCTGCACTAATGGTCTTTGCGCTATTATGTTGTGAAAACTTTTACAAACATGCATACAAAGGACAGAGACCAGAACCGCACAAGCATTTATAGATCGCACAAAAATTTGTTCCGTGTGGGCACCGAACAAAGAACTTCACAGTGGCATGGCGACCACGTAAACCACTGCAGATTCTGTCAGATTATATTCCTAAACAAGGTACAGTGCTCTAATCATTGTTGGATTCAAATCCACGATAAAGACGCTTCTCTCTTACTAAAGAATAAACTACTGCGTTATATTAGCTGTTAACTAAAGCATGTATAATTAGTTTCAGCTGTAAACTATTGTATTTACAACCGTACCTAATTTTATTCAATAACTAAGATGACATCACTAGCTTAAAATTTTAGTATGAAGTATGAAATTCCTTAATAATAATAATTTAGGAACTATGCAATTCCTAAATAATAATAATTTAGGAATTGCATACTTAGAAAATTTTGCTACACTTTGCCGAAATGGTGAACGATAAATTAATAACATAATTTGCTAAACACGGGACAGGCACACGTGAAAAATAAAGGTAAATTTACAGTTTTTCTGGGCTTAGGAGTCTGTGTGTATTGGAATAATAACACTCTTTATATGACTTAGGAATCGAAGTTAAGACAAATGGCTGAGACCGACTACTGATGACGAGGTTTCGGATTCGATTTCCTGGTCACGCAACGTCTCTTAAGTGATTAAGGTACATTCTCAATAGTAAGCCTGAACTTGCCCTTTAAACGCCTGCAGACTCGCCCCCTATTACATAGGACTAACATTTTAAATGGCGAAACGTGAGTGTATTCATACACCTCTGCCTACACCATTGGGTATTACAGACCTTATAAGTAAATAAGTAAAGTTGTTAAACACATTACCTGCGGCACTAGTGGTCCTGGGTCGTGACAGTCTGTCGACGGAGTGTTGCAGGTCCTCCGTGAGGCGGGAGCGCTTGGCGCGAGCCTCCTCCGCGTCGCTCTGGGTGTACGAGCGCTTGCGGCCCGCGCGGGGAACTGACACTGTAACATGAAGACATAATACTGGATTATACTTATAAAACAAATAAATAATAGTGTTTTTAGGTAAGTGTTAGTTAAATAAAGAAAAAAAGAAGTGCTAACTAGGCTGAAGCTGTACTTCTTTACCATTCTTCTGCCAGTCCTTGGCTAGATGTAGGATATTGAGAAAATGTTATGGTCATAAGAAAGAAAAAGTAGACTTTACTATAGATTTCAACAGGTAATTTATGTCAGTTACTAAGAAAAACAGTAGTTATTGAATACTTCCTAAATACTACTACTACTGCTGCTGTAAGTGTATGGTTATTAGAAAATCAAAATCAAATCATTTATTCATTTAGGTCAAGTGCTGACACTTATGATAGTCAATGATACAGAGTGAATTTACCGCCAGTTCGAAAGGTAGGGCCAATGAGAAGAGGTGGCAAGATAGAGCCATATTACTTCTCAATTCGACAGGCAACTGCATATGCAAAGACCTTATAAGAATGTTAGAAGGTAAAATAATATAAATAATGAACTTACCACTATCATCAAAAACAAAGCTCTTATTAGATCCTTTAAGATTAGACTTAATAATCTTCTTCTTTTCCACTACAATCATGGGATTATCAACGGGACTGCAAAACATGACCCTGGTCATTCTCGGAGCAGCTTCTACAGAGGCTCTCTTCTCTATAGACCGGGTTACATTGAGCATATGCTTCTTTTGAGAACTCTTCCCAACATGGTAAGGAGTGCAGCCAGCGGTAGGCGCTCCAGAACTACGTCTCCCAGGAGTCAACGGAGACTGCACTTTGACCGGACTCTCTTTTGTAAAAGTCCCTTCACGTTTCAAAGGTGTTTGCGGTGCTGAGACCTCTTTCTCCGGTTCTTTGATCTGTGATTCATCCATACTGCTCTCGATTAAAACCGGGGTAGTGTTAACAATGTTTTCAGTTGTATCATCACTGGTTATACTAATACGGGAGACATCAGACTTGTCTGAAACACTGTTGTCTGAACTTATTAGGGACGATTTGGATTCCTGTTTTTCCGCACTTTTGTCAAATGTTGTGTTAAGTACATCAGCTGTAGACAATCTGAGAGACTTTCTTTTCGGTTCTGTTTGTTTATCAAATGTAGAATTAAGGTTTTTAGTTGTTGTGGTATCAAAAACCATGCTTTGACGTTTCATAGAGTTCTTTATAGTGGAACTAGAGAGTACATTTTCTGTCTTCTCAAAATCTTCTTTACTTAAGCTCTGAATTGATGAGTTCTTGTCAAAACTAACGTCTCTGATACTAGATTTTCTGTTATTAGCACCTTTCTTGAAAGCGTCAAATGAACTTGAAGAATCTTTTTCGAAAGTTTCGTTTGTTTTCTCATAAGTAACATTTATTGTTGATTTATCTTTTGAAATACTCTCTGAATTGATATCTTTTGACACAGTGCTGTCTTTTACCTTTTCATATGTTGTATCAGCCTTTTCCTTGTCAAAAGTATTATTGTTCAGAGATTTCCTACTTCTTAGTGACTTGTTTGAAATATTTGAAGTGTTTAAGACATCATTTTCGACTTTAGAAACAGTTGTTTTATCAAAAGTAGAATTCTTTACTTCACTGTCTTTGTCAAATGTAGTATTGTTTGTAGTACCACTGTATGACTTCCTTCTAGATGATCTAGTTACCAATGTGTTTAAGTTTTCCGTACTTTTCTGTAAATCTTTTCCATTCAAAATTGATGTATTACTCTTTTCAAAAGTCCTGTCTTTCATTTCGGAATCTTTTTCAAAAGTTGTATTAACTATTTTATCAATAGTAGTAGTCAGTGATTTTCTGCGTCTTAATTGCTTCAGTGACATGTTAGAACTTTCAGCGGTCTCAATCAATTTGTCGGCAATAGACGTTTTGCTTTTCTCAAACGTAGTATTTATTGACTTTCTTTGCTTAAATTTTGAAGTATTTAGGTTTGGTTCAGTATCTTTTTCTATGTTATTTAAGACAGATGTATTGCTGTTATTAAATGTGGAGTTTTTGATGTTCGATGTTCGTCCTCTTAGAGAAGTACTAGAAATATTAATAGTATTATCTTTTTCAACCTTGTTAGTCTGAAAAGTAGTATCTTTAATGCTGGAATGCCTATCTTTGAGTTCTTTTGTACTGTTTACCTCTTTTTCAGTATCATCGGTGATCATGGAAGCTTGGCTTTTGTCAAATGTGCTGTCTTTAGTCATTGATTTACGTTTCTTTGATCTTTTCTCTATAATCCCATTTGGTTTGGTATCTTCGACATCCATAGGCACAGTATCAGTGACTGTTTCAGGCAAAACATCTGCTTTAGATAGTCTTTTGCTATTATTCTCAGGTTCTTCTTTCTCAAATGTCGTGTTAAGTTTTTCAGGACCATTTTCTGATGGGCCAGAGTCAATTTTACCATCAGGGCTGCCAGCAGCACTGTGGAATGAGTCCATAGACATCTTAGAGTTATTCTGTTGAATATCTTCAACTACCTCAGTACTTTGTTTTACTTTTTTCTTCTTCTTTTTTGACTTTTTGGTGGTGACCTCTTTTTCAGGAGAGGCTTTTTTGGCGGGAACCTCATCTTGAGATGTATTAGTTATTTGAATTGTGCCTTTCTTCTTTTTCTTGTTCTTTTTGGGTTTTGGCTGTTCAATGACTTCTGTGGCCACATTTTCATGGTTTTCAGCCTCCTCGGTGTCATGAGCGTCTTCATTTTTCTTCCACCGACGCGATTTTCTTATTAGACTTTTAGCGTCGTTAGTCGTCGTTTCCTGCACTTCACTGTTCTCAACAATGTTGTGCTCTTTGAGAGCGTTCTTCCTCAAAACCCTGCTGGGTTTGATCTCGTCATCTTTCTTCGCTACATCTCCGTTCAATTCATCGTCAGTTGGGTAAGTCACATAGTTATTCCTTTTCTTGTTTTTAAACAAAGCAACGCTTAGGTCTTCCAAGTTCTCCTTGGCGCGTTTGCCTCGAGTCTTCCTCTCACTCTTTGCAGTAGGCTCGGGCTCCACAACTGCTGTGTTTTCGTGAAAAGAACTGTGAATCCCTGAAATCCGCGTAAATGATTGTCATTATTGTTTTGTTTCTTAAAGTCAAATACTTGTACTTATTTTGAACACTTACGTTTTCCGGATCGCGTGGACATATTTACGATAATTATTCACTATATTGCGTTGTATTTCACACTGTTTACATTTGTTTTCCGCTAGCGGCCGTTTAACGTTTACAAAATTTCAAACCTGCCAAACATAGTGCGGTGCGGCTTGCACTTCGTGACAGATAGTTACAGAATAGGTTTATAATCGAATGGGAAAAACTATTTATAAATTACACACTTACATAAATCTCAAGAAAATATTTATATAAACATTATATTTTGTACTATTTTTTTCAAAAACCAGTAATAATTTCATATTATAGCTAATTTATAATTACACGTAGCTGGACCGCATTGCAGCTAATGCTACCAAAAAGAAAATTAAAAAGAGATCCTTTTATTGATAATACAAGAGTAACAAATCGATTGTAAATTTTATTATTCTTAAACTCGGCATTTATTTAAAGTTAAAAGTAATATATTGACCTGCCGAACCGAATATTAAAATTACAGTACACACCTGACATTTTGTTCTCCTTATTTATTTTGCTGGCAATACCGCTTGTTATTTGTCAAAATAATAACGAATCCGTGAAACGCGGTACAGTATTGTACGTTTTTTGTGAATTAATATTAATTAATATGTGTAAGTAACATACAATGGCATGCGTCATGCCGTATAAATACTCAGCAGATGTTCACAATCAGTATGTCAAACTGAGGCTGTGAGGAACGGTCGTTATAACAGGCGTTACTAAACGTCAGTGTTTGTGAATGAGTCAATTACTTGTTGGGGCACAATGGAGAGACAGTATTACATATTTGTGTTGTTATCTTTGTGTGCATGGGGCTGTAGCGGTGACCGCGGCGACTACATCGGCTGCTACAAGCTGATGGTGGAAAATGTGTTGAACACACACACTGGACAGTCAGTAGACGTATGTCTGTCGGCGTGCGAGCAGGTCTACTACAAATACGCTATAATAGGTAACGAGTCCACTTGCTTCTGCGGGAACGCGCCAGGACAGTTCCAGTTGCCTTTAGAAACATGTTCAACTCCATGTCCTAAGAATGACACTCAAATGTGTGGTGGTGAAGGAGCAGCTAGCGTTTACGACACCGAGGTGTTCTCCCCAGGACCGCCGGCGACGGTAACAGTCTCTAACATCACTGAAACAACAGTGAGAGTCCGCTGGACGGCTCCAGATGCCTACTCATACATAACAGGGTATGTCATCAGAGCTATTGTGGTTGAAACATATGCAGATAATACATTAGTAGATCTTGAATGGAGAGTATTCAATAATACTTTCTTTACTGAGTTATTGAACCTACATGCAGGGACTAAGTATCAAATTGGAGTGGCAGCAGTCAATGATGTGTTTGAAGGACCAAACAAGACCACTATAGTTGAAACTGTGATTGGTACTCCTGACCCAAGCCCCCCAGATATACAGATCAGGGATAGGAAGGGAGACAGGATGGTCGTGTTCATCCCTGAAGCCAAGAACTACAATGGGCCAGTATCTATGTATAGAATTGTAGTCTCTATTGAGTTATACCAACAAGGGTTTATCGTTGATACCCTCGGTAACTACAGCTATGCAGCTGACCAAGGTCTACCCTACTACATCACAGCTGAATTAGACCCTGATTACATTAAACATGACTTCATAATAGGTGACAGGAGCACTTATAATGGCTTCTACAATGCTCCATTACCTTTAACTAATGATATTGATGTGTCTTTGGGTGTTGTGAGTGAAAAAAACCATGTAAAGAAAATAAGATATGCAGAATCAACTAAAAAGATCATTTTAAATATTAATGAGCCTGAGGAAACTTCTCCTTTAGTGATAGCACTCGGAGCAGCAATTGCCATCAGTGTAGTACTACTGTTAATAGGTGTTGGCTTCCTCATCATACTTAGAAAGAGAATAGAACTAGCTAGAGTGCAGCGAGGCTCTCAGTCTATGCCTTTGAGCTTAAGTGAACCTTGCATGGAGATAGAAAACTCTGGCTTTATACAAGAAGATGATGAAAGAGTAGACTACTATGGAAACTTGAAAAGAAAGCTCTGGAACATACCGAGGAACTTGATAGATATTGATATTTCATGTGTCATAGGTGTGGGTAGTTATGGCAAGTTTACTAAAGGGAAAGTACAGCAGCACGGAGCACAGACCTCAGGGCTTATACAAGTGGTAGCTGACAGAGAACTGGAGAGATCTGACAAGAAACTGATGCTGCAGGAGCTGGACCTCCTCATTAAATCCAGTGAACATGAAAATGTGATATCTCTTATAGGCTTCTGTGAAACTAATACTACACTCTTTGTAGTCCTAGAAGACTCTAAGCTGGTCTTAAAAGAAACGCTACTACAAAGTCGTCACAGAGATCTACAGAACAACAAGTTCTGTCTTCAACCAGAGAATAGAATCCTACAATACTTTGTAGACATAGCTAGAGGCATGGACTACTTGCACAGTAAGAAGATACTGCACAAGCGATTAAGTTGTAGGAATATTGCGATAGGCGATAACGGTATCGCGAAAGTGTCGGGCTTCGGTCTATCGCACATGAGACCGTTACACGAGACTCCAGACTACACGCGGTGGACTTCACACGAGATGCTGCGACAAACACGGTTCAATCCTAAGGCCGATGTTTGGTCGTTTGGCATCTTAATGTGGGAGGCGCTGACGATCGGCGCGACTCCTTACTTCCATAGCTCTAATAAAGACGTCGCGGCGCGTATTCTGCGCGGCATGCGACCGTCACAACCCTCGTACGTGGGTGATGAACTGTTCCAACTGTGTCTGCAGTGCTGGCAGGTGGACCCGGACGAGAGACCTTCTTTCACAGCCTTAGTGCAGGAGCTGAAGCCGTTCGTCGAAGCTCCCGGCTGTCGCAGTCTTAGCTTTACTCATTACAATGGCTTCGAATACGAACCGCACGTACCGCAGTACGAAATCGTCTCATAGTGTAAGCAACTAACCAAAATAATGTAACATTATGTAATAGTATTATTATAAGTAATCCAAAGAGTTGTATTTGATACTCGAATAGGGTCGTGATCACGAGGACTGCAATATAAATGCTAATGCAATTAAATTTCGCTATGTAAGTTTGACACGAGTATTGCGTATGTAAGGTATAAAGGTTTTGATATTATTCTTGTACGGCTTTAGTATTGTAAGCGAGGTTTTGTTGGGAGTTTATGCAAATGTGTCGAGTGCGTAGCGGCCGTAGTCACGCGGAACAAAATAGACACGAAGCGAGCGCGACTGATTCCAATAATATGCATTTACTGTTGGTGAATGCCACGATCCAGTGTACAGTAGAATTTATAAGCTCTTTAGTTAAACGCCAGTCCTCTCGCTCGGTTAGCTAACACTTGAAATAAGGTTATAGTTTAATAGCGCCCACGTATTAGCTAAGTCTTGTATAACTATAAACACTATTTTTATTCTACGCCCCAGTCAAGGAGTGCATCTTGCAATTAATGTCATTTATTCTTCAAATTAATAATTTTAAAGATTTTGGGCAGAAAATGCAAAACTACAATATGTAGTCAGATTATTAATTTAAAATAGTATGTCATGAATATCGACTTCGATAAAAAAAATATATACCTATCATATTTTGCTTTAAATGATTATATTGAAATGTTGTGTGGTATGCTAATAGCATATAAGCGAGTAAATACACGAGAATGTTGTATGTTTGCGGCACACAATGTATTGTACAATAAGCGATCTAAGTAAATAGGTAAGGAACTAATTTATTAACACTATAAAAGTTTTACAACATAAGTAATATGGCGGTCTCGTATACAAATCATTTTGCCGCCAACAATCTTTTTTTTTAATTCCATTATTTTTGAGCTACTTTCTGGTTGTTACATTTAGCGTTTTGGTACAGTCTCGCAACTAATTCGATTCGATTTCGGATATAAAACAATACCAAATAAAAAGTACTTAGAGCTTCGAGTTCGTATTATTTATTATATTTACTAGTTATTTACTAGTTATTTATATATTTCTTAAACTAGGTAGTCGTCGTGCGTCGGTAATATGCGACAGGCATTCAAATAATTCCTTACAATCGCGACGTAACTGATTTCTGTGCTTGGGGAATTCCAAACACCTGTGTGTTACCGGAGATAATTTGAATTTCCTTTATTTCTTAGTTCCCATACAATCTAGCGCGAAGATTTAAGCATTATCTGAAGTTGATCGGCAAACTGATTGTGTACAGGAAACGACTTGATATTTCCTGTCATTTTGCGCTTACACTAACCAAGAATTAACAATAACTAGTATTATAACACATTGTAGTCGACTCTATACGTAGTTCAAAGCGGCGTGGCTGTGGGCTTCAGTGCAGTGAGCCTTTTATAAACGGTACAAACGTCATGACAATAATTTGAGGCTGGTTTTATTGTCCTCTCAATAATTTTCGAGTAATTTGCCTGAAGGATTTTGTCGGATATTTTCGAACTAATTCGGACATGTCAGTTTAATCTTTCGAGAAGTTATCGTATAGATGAAAACCAGGCAAATATTTGATAATTTTAATGACTGTATATCCTGCTTACTTGTAATGCAAATGGAGTATTTGATGTAAGAAATAGATCTAAGTACGTACATAATCATGTCTTCCTTACCCTCATAGCCATGCTGCTTATAATCTCAAGATATTATGTTACCTTTATCTCATTAATTTAAGACTCAATTCTTTAATTATAAGATAGTATGAAAGACTTGTACTTTATAAGCGTAGCACTGAAATTGCCTTGCGTTCGAATATAAAACTTATGGCAACTTTTTACTATTACCCCATTTAGAAATTAATATTTAATTAATCGATTTGAATCTGTAGCTATGCAAATATTTTGTAACTAAGAAAAGCGTGAAACAAAAAAAATATCTATCGAATTTCGCACTGTATGTATTGGAGCGATATCATTCGATTCAACACACTTTCTTAATATATCTGCTTTTAACTCTCTTGGCAGCTAAAAATTGCAGTTGATATAAATTTTATTGATTGGACTTTTGAATATTTTTTTTATGTTTAAAACCATTCTTATTTAAGTACAGTACTAAACGAATAATCAGTTCATCAATTAATTGATGTAAACTTTGTTTTCAGTAGTCAATTTCTGGTAGTATCTTTATCAATCAAGCAACATTATACATACATAAAATCTTATATTAGTGATGGTATTTGAAACACTACAGTTGAGTAGTCCACGAAATACTAATCGATCCGATTATTATTACTTGTGTTGTGCTGATGAACCAGAGATCATACTCTTTTTACTGATTGTATATCCTTTCATCTATATTCAATTGGTAATAATACTAAAGAAAAAATAATGTAATTTGGTGTTTTATTTTTGTATGTATTATTTATTTCTTGGCATAACTATTTATAATTTATTTTTGTGATCTGATTTTTACCTTTTTTGGTTTATTGTTTGTTTCGATTCAGGTATTTTAGTTAGCTTTAACTGTCAACAGATGTCACTAGTTTAGTTTGTGATAATTTGATATTGTTTTGAAAGACATAGGGGCCTTTTCACAGTACATGGATAACCGTCAGTTAAGCTATGTAACAAAGTGACGGGAATTCTATTAAAACGATTGTCAAAATTCTCTTTGATAAGCTATCTGAGACTTATCCATGAGTATTGAAACAAGACCTTAATTTTGTATTCTTAGTTTTACATGTTTTGTGTATATTTAGTTGTTAAGCCTTTTACTTAATTATTGTGTGATTTGTACGAATAATTCCGTCCATTCGTATTTTTGTACGAATCTCATTTTTTCTCGTATTATTATTATGTAATCAAGCGACATTTTGATAATTAAAATGATAATCAAGCAGTTTAGATTTTTATTTTACCTTCGTACTATTACAATCTTACAGTTTAACTGATGTGTGTCAAGTAAAAAGTGTGAGTTATGTATGGGGGTGATAGGGTGATGAATTAAAACAACATGAATTAATTTTTGCATTTATTTAATGTTAATATAATATAGACAATGTTCAAGGTACCTTTCAATTGGTTTCGAGCTTTTAAACACTAAGACATTGTAACCTTCCATTTTTACCTCTTATCATTTACAACATTGCAAAATAACATTTCATTAGAAAATCAATCTTGACAGTACAACTAAACAATAATAAACATTGACTAAAATATAATGAATTTTTAATTCAAAACATATTTATTTATTATTCAACATCGTTTATTTAAAATTCAAACTTAATTAAAAATTATATTCTCGTTACATAACATTGCAGACCCGTTTATCGTAAACCAAGTTAACAAAAAATATTAATAATAATAAAAAATAAAAATTCCATGACTGAGCTGTACAGCAACAAATGTTTTTATATCAACGTATGACATTTACACACAAGTGAGCGTGTCGCTCTATACATACTTATAATACGCAACAAGTTATAATTCAATAGAATTAGTATAACATATCAATCTCAACATGTGTAAAGGTGATGAGACAACGACTGAGCGGCGGCCGCGGCACCCTCGCACCGCCGCGTGCCCAGTCCGCGAGCGCCCGCTAGCCGCTACACGTAGTAGTGTTAGTAGCTACACGAGCTATACACTGCAGTACATAGAGTACAGCACGGCACAGCGGCCAGCGGGGACGAGTGCGCGAGCCGCGCCGAGCCGTGCCACGGGCGTAACAATGAAACCGACCAACGTGTAACAACCAACACTTGTTGAATACCGCGACACAGACAGTGGAGACAGTTCCGCGGGGTCGCACACCACCCACCCCCCACATGAAACCGAGCGAAATTTTTATTTTAATGATTAATAAACAATTATATATTACAATTAATCCCTACCGCTTGGGACGCGTTCGTGACGATGTCAATATGCGCGAGTTGATTCCTCAGTCTTTAATAAATTGATGACAATGAGCAAGGAGAATAACGTAAATGAAATAATGTTATGCAATTATATACAGATAGTGAGTGGTGCGGCGCTGGCGTGCGACCCGCGCTCTCGGGACCAGCGAATGGTGATGTCTTAATGTTGAGTTCGACTTGAACGCACAGCCATTTTCCTAAACACAGTATCGAACCTTACTCTAGCCTAGCGCACCCATCGGCTGCCACCTTCGCGTCTATACCCACTAAACTACCTATAGTTATTACAATAAACCACTCTATCAACAAATTCAACAACATTTAGCTATTAAAATTAAAATGGGAGGATGAGATGGAGGGCGGGCGGGGCGCGGCGCGGGGCGGCCGGGGCCGGCTCGGCCTGCCGACGTGCTACCTCACCGATACATCCGTACAATGAAGAATGACATCTAGCTACCTTAGCCTACAACATTGAAATTCCTTAATCGTAACAGCATTATTATTATGATCGATAAAGTGCGGTGCGTCTGGCACGCGGGGCGCAACTACTATGTACTACAGTACCGACATGAGCTCTACGTAATTTGACACAACCTGTTACAGACACCAGTGTCTCGTGCGCGCGCGCATGTGTGTGTGTGGTGTGTGTGTGTGTGCGTGCCGGGTGGCGGGGTCGCGGGGTCACGGGGTCACGGGCGCGGGGTCGCGGTGCGGGGGTCGCGGACACAAGCGTGCAGCTGCAGTAGTCAGTATCACAGAATCAGTATAACCTCGTGTTGTCTACGGCGCGTCTACGACTCTGCTTTATACACATAATATTCGGGACGACGTTGCACTATTTATTATCTTTCCACGCGATAACTTTACTCGGATAATGGTTACCGCACTAAAATTATTATTTTGTATTCACGTTAATATACTCTCAAATATTGTAACAACTTCAGTATAACAACATTAACATTTTCCAGTAATTTTAATTTAAAAATTATCTATACATACCCATTATATTGATTTTAATATGATAATTATAACTAACTAGAATTCCATCGATAACTATTACAAGACGTGCGCGGTGTCCGCGCGCCGCTACATTATACGCGCTTTGTACAGCCAGCAGTTCACTACTTATGATTACAGGTCGAGCAGAGCGCAGCCTCCCGCGCTTCCCGACCTCCGCCCACACTAGAAGTAAGCCACATGGTAACTGTGAGGTGGTGGAGGGCGGCGCGGGGCGGCTGCAGCTCCTCGACGCGACACTTAACTCTAGCCGGAATGTGGACACCGAGCGCGCGGACACCGCGCCGCACCTACACCCAAGTCGTAACTTAGACGAAGAGAGATAGAGAGAGAGAGTGAAGAAACGAGACGGAAACTATGTCTACCCCCAGAGCTCGCCCGAACTGAACGATGCCGTGAAATCATACACCATTTTTTTTGGAAAATATTTCTCTTAATTGACGCATTTGACTTATACGTACCGACTAATCGAGATTTAGTTCCGATAAAATTGAGCTTGTTAAATCGACGTGACAGGCGATACGCGTTCAGGCTTGGCCGACACGACCTCGAGTATGCGCGCTCGCGCTTGACACTTCTCGTACCGTTTCCCGCGTGTCACAAGCGTCACACGACGGACGGACGGCTCGTGACGACCGCGAGCGCTCAAACAGACATATATTAATTGACACAAGACGATATCTGAACCTACCCCCAAATATACATAGTTTAGATGAGAAAAATTGGAAAAACACCGGAAATATTATCCAACAGCGTTATGTACCTAAACACGTTTAAAGATTGAATATATATTAACTAGCTACTGTAATGCCACACTACACTGCGCAATGTTAACTACATAACACACGTATATATGTAATACATCAGTTAACAACGTGTCGCGCGGTGTCGCCGCGTGTCGCCGGGCGCAGGGACAGCGGCGACACTCGCTGAGACACTCGCTCGTGTACACTTGATACACACACTACTATCAACTTACAACAACGTTATAATCACTATTATTTCACTTTTTCACGGAAGTACGAGGTTATGGCGTATCGAGCGTGCTCACTTCCCTAATAATTAATTAGTTAAAAATATTATATACTTTATTATTTTATTTATAATCGCGTAGTGAATGAATTAGCTGAGAAAATTGTCTCTCAATTCCGATTTCCTTAACACTATCGTACATAACTCTCATGTTTAAGCCGATTTCAAATTATTATATTTGTTTTATTATGATTACGTTTGCTTTTTGTACTTCATACCGTTATTATTCACATGTGATAGTATTCACCGCCTCACGGAGTCACGGAGTAATCACCCAAGTATTCACGCTGGCGCCCACCGCGGGACACCAACTGTACGGATATAGACATTTGAAATATGATTGATTTGCATTGCGTCTCATTGTTAGTTCAAAACTGTATAAGTGTAAGGTGTTGAACAATGAAACGCACCAGTGTTACGTGTGAGTGAACACTGCAGAGGTCAGAGTCCTCACTAATCCTGTAGAACGATGGCACTTCTGAGGTAAACGAACACAACTTAAAACTACCCGCGCGGCGAGCGACGCCGGGTCTAACACTAAGCGGAGACTGACACGTAGTACCTTGACAATGTCGACGAAAACAATCACAGTTTAATATTATGTAACTCTAACGTCGCACTACGACAACTTGATCAGACGCGACGCGACCACAACTCGTTTGCGACTCGAACGCGACTAACAGTCGCCGACGTGCGACCACTAACAGACACTAAAAGAACGTCTTGGTTAAACGACGGCGCAAAAAATAAAATATTCAATCATATAACTGTAAATAAGAATATATTTATATTGTCATCTCGATAATATATAGAATCTGCTTTAAAATGTTTAAAATATTTTATTTATTATTATTTTTTTTCATCTAATAATCTGGACATGCATTTATTATTACTTTAAATTGTACTTATATCGTAAGACAAATTTAGACCGACAACAAATCAACTATGAAACATTCCTAATAACGAGAAAGAAAAAAAAAAATTTAAAAACGATTATTTTGTTTTATAAATGTATAAAAAAATAAAGATCTTTTACCGAGAGAAATAATCAGGAATGAAGTAATAACCTGCTAGTTGCAGAGACGTTGTGGGGTGAGTCGAACGTGAAATATAAACGGCGTGCGATGATAATGTCCTATTGTACTTATACGCACATACACTTGCAACGAACACTCACTCGACGACAGTACACGCAAATATCATTTAATCTTAGTTTAACTAGCCGACGACTGAGAGATTACATAGAAAACAATTGAAATCCTTGTAAAAACTCAACACAGGGCACTGACAATGTCGATGTTGTACATTTTAGTGATAAACCAAGATTAACCCCAGCTATTTGTCTATGTAATGTCACAGAGTGAGTGCGCACTGTACATAGTGTACAATGTACAAGTGTACGCTTGTCAAATAATGTGTGAGAAGCAACTTTGGTCAGGATTTGGCTCCTTATATACCCGCAGAGTTGCGACCGGTGTATCAACATCCTTACCTAAGACAATCTTCAAATAGATTTAATTATATCAATTAATCACATCACTAATCCTAATAAACTAAACAAAAATAACTTATCAATGGTAACATTTACAATGAAATCAACTTTGTAAATAAAAAAACAAACATGTATGCTGTGGTGAACAATATACAAAAATAATCTGTGTATGGAATAGGAATTTCCGTGATAGGAGATATCACAATATTTTCTTTATTTATATCTTAAACAACAATAACCGTCTGCTAGGCAGAATAAAATAATTACTTGTCATCACGATAAGAAACGTAAAATAATTGTGTGACGGGGAGCGCGCCCGGGTGTTCTCACTAGTATATAATATGTTATGTACTGTTGTTATGTAGTTGGGGTGTCCCCGTCACGTTCAACACTATTATATTACATGCAATAAACGAATATACATAACTTGTATTATTGTAAATAGGTAACTATGTGTCGATATGCGACGACGCGCCCTCACATTGCACTGCCCCGAACAGCTACACATTCGTTCGCAAATTATATTTTATTGTATTATACTGAACACTTTAATGTTACCTGCCAAATGTTTATGAATATATAGATTAGAATCGCATTGCTATTAAAAAATACTTGAATTATTTTATTGTCGTTTTAACTAAAAAACATCGTTCTTGGATACGATTAAAATAATCGTAAAACTACAATGATTTTTAGTTATAACGTTAAGAAAATAAATTTGATTGAAGTTTCAAATACCAATGTAATTACAAACCTATGTATTTAATAAAATGGTCACTAATTGAACATTAAATTGTTCAGTGAACACTAGTAACAGTATAGGCGGTCGGCGCATATCGAGAGCTGCATAAATTATATCCTCCGTCAGTTAAAATAAAACAAATGACTTAACTAGAGTCAGGTAACTCGCCACGTGGTGTTGCGGCCGAGCGGCGCCGTCATCCAACAGTGTTTGACTAGAACTAGAAACTACGCTAGAACGAAATAATAAAGTACTCAGTGTACCGGCGCCGCTCTGCCTTGACGCGCCTCACCGTACTTACTGGCTTATGTACTCGATGTACCATGCCGTGTGTGTAACACATAACATGGTGCATTACAAAGTATCCGACTTAATATAATCCCGTGAGCTGCTCGGCACCCCACCGTGGCTCTGTCCAGCGCTTCCACGTAGTCGTACAATAGTCTCTGTTCACAGTACTACGTAGACGTCAGCGCCTGCCACCCAATGGGAGCACAGCTCGACCAAACGATCCATAGAACTACTTAGACACCCGATTGGCGCCCAACATGGTACCACTTAATCCTAACGTCTTTAAACACCGAAATACAACAAGAAGTACCAATATTTGCCAACACACTACCAACACGGTCACCGACGTCCGAGAGAACAATGAAATAGAGAATGACGGGGACGGCGGCGGCCATGTTGGCGCCCAACATTGGGTCGACGGCAACATTTTCACACTGAAATCGAAGTACTCAAGGTTGGCGCCCAACGCGGGACTAGGTAGCTCTGTGCCGTGACGCTCGCGGCTCGAGCGGACCTCAAGCACAGTGGAACACGATGAGCAGGGGCGGGGGGCGCGGCGGGGGGCGGGGCGCGGGGCGAGGCGGGGCGGGTCGCGGGGCGGAGCGTTACTGCATGAGGCCGGAGATGGCGTTGTGGCGCGTGCGCTTGAGCTCCTCCTCCTGGATCTTCTGCTCGATGAGGTACTGAGCGTTGCTGATGGCCGTGGCCGTGCCCGTGATGGTGACGATGCGGTTGCGCGTGCCGGGCGCGAACGTGCCCTTCTTCGAGATCTGGATGTTCGCGCCCGACATCTGCTGGATCTCCACCAGGCTGCGACCTCCCGGGCCTGCAATCGTATTGGGCCAAATGAGATTTACGAAAATCGTGCTGCATGCTTCGATTTCAAAGTGCGAAGCGAGAATATAATATCACAAGACCGGCTAGCGTGCGGCGAGACCGTGCAGACGGTGAAAGGAGGAGCGACTCACCGAGGATGGCCCCGACGATGACCTCGGCGATCTCGACGTTCTTGGAGTCCTTGGCGCCGGCGTCGGCGGGCGTGGGGCTCTTGGACAGCGGCAGCAGCGAGGCGGAGGGGAAGCCGGCCACGCCGCCCACGCCGGCCCCCAGGCTGATGGGCGCCACGGCTGGGGGGCGAAGCGCCTCGAATGCAACCTCCGCGAAACGCTCTAACGAGCCGCCGCCGCCTGCGGACGCGTCACGCTATACGCCGCCGCGCGCCTGCGCCCCGCCGCGCCCCGGCCCGGCCCGGCCCGGCCCGGCCGGCTCGCGGCCCGGCCCGGCTCCGGCGCGGCCCCGGCCCGGCCCCGGCGGGCGCGGGCGCGGCGCAACACTTACATTAGAACGTTTCGCGCTGTTGCGGAGAGAGTTACGTGTTAGCGAGCGCCGCACAGCGCCGCCCGGACACGCGACACGAGCGCCTCTACCTCGCGCGACACCCAGCCCACTCGAGCCTAGCTACTCGCGAGATCCCTCGATCATTAACTTGATGTTACGTTGAACAAACCCCCTCGACTCGTTACCTACGCGTTGTGTACGTCCGCGTGTGTTCTACAGGTGTGCGTGTACAACAACTACCGATGGTGTCATGCACTAGGCGGTGAGTGTCGCGACACTAGTACTGACTGCTAGGTCTACAGCTAGGAGTGTAGGACTACGAGCTGAGTGCGCGTCACATGTACATGTACGTGCGCGTGTCGCCGGCGGCGCTGCGCCACGGACTGACAACCACATGGACTGGGGAGAGAACAACTACTCACTATAACTCAATTATATAAACTACAATCTTTGATTGAAAATAAACGCAAAGCATGATAATGTTATCCCCTACCTCTTTTAGTATAGTGGGATAGTCATGGGTTAAATTTAACAATTACTTTTCAATTTAGGCAACATTTTGTCACTTGTCAAAATTATAGCAAATCAATGTACCGTCGGGTACTACGGAATTTCGGAAGTTACAGTCCCTGGCCAAATTATTAGACGCACTATAACATTTTATATTAAATTTTAATTATCAGGTCATATTATACAGATCTATGGTTTTTGCCAGATATAATGTAATTTTTTTTATTATTCACCTATTTATCTCACTTTTCAACATAAATAAAACATCATACTATAGAAAAAAAAATATTTATTAGACATTGAAAATAAATGAAATGAATGTGACTAAATTTTAATATTTTGTTGGGCCACCTTTAGCCGCTATGAGAGCTTTTATTCTGCGTGGCATACTATTAATGCATGACTGTACCATCTCCTGCATTCGAGGATGATGATTCCACACATGTATGATCTTTTCTAAGACCTGAGTTTTGTTAATGATCACATCTTTAGCCACTTCTCTTTTCATGAGCTCCCACACCTTTTCAATTGGATTCATATCGGGGCTATTGCCCGGCCAGTCCAACAGAGGGATGTTTTGTTCTGCTAA
Source organism: Anticarsia gemmatalis (assembly GCF_050436995.1). NCBI lineage: Eukaryota > Metazoa > Arthropoda > Insecta > Lepidoptera > Erebidae > Anticarsia > Anticarsia gemmatalis. Next base: position 628,481 of record NC_134763.1, on the reverse strand, counting down.
ATATGCTTTGACAGACCGAGCTGTGTGACAGGGAGCTCCGTCTTGCATAAAAGTGAAAGGTTCTCCATTTGGAAACCACTCTTTGAGCTGTGGAATCAATCGATTTTGTAAGACTTCTTTGTACTGATCCTGTCTCATCATGCTATTTACCACGTACAGACGTCCAGTACCCTTGCCACTGATGACTGACCAAATCATTACTTTTGTAGGATGCTTTACAGTCTGTTCGACCCAGTCAGGATAAAACTTTTCTCCACGACGACGCCGCACAAACTGAGCTTTGGTTTGTAAAATTTCAAATGTACTTTCATCACTAAAGCAGACCTGAAAACAATAGAAAAAAAATAACATAAACATCAAGAGTAGCACATACTCTTGCTTAATTTCATAGAGAATAATGAAAAGTACCACTTCTGATGAAATAATAACATCTTACCGATCTCCAGAAGTCAACATCTTTATCACACCACTGTTTGGCCCATTTCAGTCGCTTTGCCTTCATTGCAGCTGTTAACTTGGGTTTCCTGGCGGGGCGGCAGGCCTTAAAACCTAAATCATTCAATTTCCTTCTAACACTGCGCTCAGAAGTATTGACGCTTCTTAGAGTTGCGATGTTATTAGTTTCGTGGTGGCAAATCGGTTTTCCAGGCATATTTTCTTTAACCATCTTTCTGACCTTCGAGTGAAAATAGGCTTTCTGCTGCATCTCTTCTTTCGTTTCGGGCTCAATTCCTCCCCTGACTCAATTTTCTTCTTTATGCGACGTACACTAGCTTCAGAAATCTTCAGTCTTCGTGATATTTCTCGGTTTGAGAATATGTTAGCATTCACGAAGGCCTTTACTTCAGCTCTTTTACGTGGTGAAAGATCGCCTTTTTTACCCATGTTGAAAATGCTCTTATCGATTATTTAACTGTACACCGAAATAAACAAATAACTGCATAGCATAAAACTACGAAACAAATAACACAGCGCATAAAGTCACAAAAATATATCCGCAACTCAAAAACGCGCGCAAACGCGCCTAGAACAGGTTTGGATTTACTTACGTTCGTTTTTCTAAAGTTTAACATAGTATAGCCATACCTTAAAATAAATACAAATACGAAGTATAAAACAAATCTCTTTAATAAACTAACTATTTTATTTATGTGAAAATACAAAATTACTACATAAAAACTAGTATAAAATACTAATCATTCAAAAAACTACAGTGCGTCTAATAATTTGGCCAGGGGCGGTAGTTCAGTCAATCTCTTAAGAAACTAAAACTAACCTATTTCATATTCAAAGTATTGTTCTCCTGAGTTCAACGTTCACCCAAGAAAACGAAATCCAAGGCTTTTCACGAAGCATTAATTACTTAACTATCCAAATCTAATAACAATTGAGGCGAAGGTATCAACCATGCCTCAAAGATTGGCTTATAATAATAATTTTGCAACTTCATTTTTACTAACAATTATACTAATTGTTTATTATACTAGTCAACGAATTAAGTGCTTAGCTGCAACTATCTAACAATTTAAAACACTATATTTTCATGGAATTCCTTATTTTATACTTTTTTCAGTCTTTCCGAGATCATTTTAATTTTTATTTAACTTTTGCGTTCATCTATAATCTTAAAGTTGTCTTTTCAAGTAAAATTTTGTACTAAATATAAAAATGTTAAGGTTGTTCTCTCCATGAGTTGTGCTATGGCTCGGACTAGGAATGTGAATCTATTGAATATGCTCATAATATACATTCATTATTATTGTTATTGAAGACAATTAGATGAGAGTTGTAGGACTTCAGTATGCCTTAGGTAATTTATTGGCGCGTGTTCAAAAAACTTCTTCTTTGAAGAATTGTGCGTCGTTTTTGGTTACTTATTTGCTGCATAAATTATTGCTAATGAAATAATTGTAAATCTTTAATCACGTTTTGTCGAGGGACAAGGTCCCCAATCCTCGCGTAGTGTCGTTGTCTCGAGGTGGACCTTAAGTTCATTTCGGGATGAGACCCTTGCCCAGCAGTGGGACATAAATAAATATATTTGGAATTACATTTATAACAATAAAGGCTTTGTCACGTTCCGAAGATATTTCGTTATTTTATTGTAACATTTATCAAATTGATAGAAAGGCTTACTGAAGACTAATATATTTAAAAAATATTCAAATCTTTTAATTTTACGTTATAAGCAACTTCAAAAGAAAATATCAATTCTACACATACCGTAGAATATTAAGTTCCGTCCATAGCACAAGAGTTGTTATGTATTGCCGACAGATGGAGTGAGAAGCGCAGAGGAAATTTGGAAAAAAACTCGAGTGGTAAGTGACGGAATAAATTAATAAACAAAAAAATAAAATGTTAAAAACTTTTAAAGCCAATTGTGTTATTTTTGATCAGCAATACAACACATAATATAATAATATATAAAAAAATAATAAAAAAACAATATCTATATGCATGCAATTGTAGTACAATTAGGTTTACATAAAGTTTTGGATAGATAGGCCGAGTCTTATTTCTCTAGTATATAGGGAAGGCATTTTTGTACCCGCCCTTTCCCGTTTTTATTCGTACAAGTATTCTGACTACAAGTCAGTACGGTATGCTTATAAATAATGTACCCTCGGATGAAACAGGGTCTTAACATCGTAGGCACCTTCGTTTCAAAGCGTGTGTACGTCTAACGAAACATGTCTTAGCAGTTTGTATTCAGACAAAAAGAAAATAATGTTCACTCCATACATATGCATATTTTTTGTGTAAATATTCAAGAAAAGTTGATTGTTTAATAATAAATCACACAATTTGTTCACCACAGATACACCATGAGGACAATAGATGGCGTTGTTACCAAACTATAGCTATTACTAAAATAAAACCCGGCCGATACAAGAAAAGCGACAAGTTTTTAAATCACGGCAGCCAATCAGAAACCAGGAGGTAATGAGATAGAAAAGCAAAGTGAAATTTGGAATTTTGAAAGCGAGACGTGTGAATGTGTGCGGTCACCCATCCCTTGAAGGTCGGGGGTGTGTGACGCTTTACCGATACCATCCAACAACGTCATTTTGTTAATGTGCAACAGCACTGGACCGTTCCGAGTAACGTTGACAAACAATTGAATACAACAATAATAAAATTTTCATATTTTATACATCGTTATAATTTTTGAGGGTAGAATTATATTGAAATTGTAACATGGGTCATAGATTTTACATTTAATATTGCAATTTTGAAATAAACATGAAATAATTTTTCAATATACTTCTACCTAATATTAACTTATACAATAAAACAATATAATCATTATTTAATTAATAATTTTGTCTAGAACCATACGGATTATGTCCTTAATTTCTACAATCAATATGCCATTGTAAGGCAAAGTGATAAATTTCAACATATACAAATAATAATAATATAACAATCAGTATGATTCTCTACAATAAGAATTAGAATATAATAGATAAAATAGGTAACATAGTAATATTTTATATTTTTAAAGAACTCGCGAACGAGATATTGCTGTTGTGTCGCGGGGACTTTTACCAACATACAAACAACGGACACAAAGTACAACCAGACCCGAAACAACTACTTGCGGATCGCATAATAATTGTTCCGAGTGGGAATCGAACCCACGACTTCCTGACGCAATATGAATAAAATATAGGATCTTAAATTTTTTTTTTCCTTTATTGAAGAATAGTCTATGATAAGTAACTGAAGCCTTTTACTTCATAATTTTATGCAAAAATTACTTAGATTTAATTTGATTTACAAATACTTTCAAATTCATATCTTCTTGTGGATAGAATTCTTTGAATGCGGACGAAACCGCAGCCAAGAATTAGTCATTCAATATTTAAGGCTTTTTAATATGGTTATATTCTATGTTACCCACTTTATAAATAAATAAGTTACCATTTCAGTTCCACTATAATTGGGGTGTTTCAAATATAACAATAGTATTAATTAAACTACGTGGGTTCTGCTCTGTTACCATTCAATAAACTTACTTAAGGCAATATATTACTCTCACTAAGACACGAGCGTGTCGCATTATTGTCCCAACGTTGAGCTAACCGTTGCCCACACATCTAAAACTACCCACCAAATATTTTGGTAAAATTACTTGTAATTTAATTTTAAAACTTTTTATTTTTCTAAGGCTTATGCAATGACAGATTCACTGCGTCATACCTAGAGCTTAGGAAATAAAGCAGGTAAAAAGAACGCATTTCGGAAGGTTCAATTTACTTGTCCATTTGTTAGGCTTTAGGAGTTAAGTAAGTCATCTGTCAGTGCATAGATAGCCTTAGTATATAGCCAAATACTAAAACAACACTTAATTTAGTACTGAACTCATATATTTTATATGGCACTTAGTAAAAGCTAACTTTATACAGTCATTCTATCGCACATGAAAAAGAGATCGTTTGCGAGCAGTGTGTGTAAAGATCACTTATTCTGCACTCTTTGATTTGAACAGTTGTGTCTCAACGCGATAGATGAACTGTAGAAAGATATTTCATTACCATTTTCTATTTCTCGTGTAGTTTTAGCAACGCTGCTTGAAATGAAGTGATGTTTTAGTATTGGCTCGGTCTTTGGTAGTAAGTTTATTCAACAGTACTGCAGCTCGGAGAGGTTGGACAGGTTGGACAGGTTGGCGAGGTCGAGGTGCGAGGAGTAGTACGTACCGAGCGGCACCTGGCCGATGGGCCCGAACACGGCGGGCGGGTCCTGCGCCGGCAGCGGGAAGTAGGCGGCGCCCAGCGGCGCGGGCGGCAGCGCCTGCGGCAGCGCCAGGCCCAGCACGCCGTGCTTCACCAGCAGCGCCAGCGCCGCGCCGATCTCGCTGATGCCCGCCTCGCTGTAGCCCGCCTGCCGCAGCGCCACCTGAACCACAACACATCTTGAAAATCTAGCACTAGATGCTTTCTTTAAATTTTTTATTCGATTGTTTGAGAATATTACTAGGCTATATTGTAAAATTACATTTCCTACAATTACATCAAGTCTGTGCATTAAAATTTTAATCTCGATGATAATATTCTTTTTGTGGTTACATAATGCACCCTTGGAGTACTCCAAATAGTGTGATATAACATAATGTGTGTTCCTTGATATCTAGAATGTCAAACTGATTGTAAATTAAGCTTACCTCAAATTAACAACACCGATACCATTTAATAGATTCCTTGCGGCTTTTCTACAATAATAAATAGTAGTCAAATGAGTCGAAAGCCTCATTCAAAACTATTTATTTTAATTATTGAACAACATTAATTGCTAATAATCACTCTTATAGTTACTAAAAGTTAAAGCAAAACGTTGTGTTTTGTTTTGGTTTAAAATAAATATACTTTTCTTACTTTTTTAATACATAAGAAAATAAACAGCTTTGTAACATTTTTAAACCAGTATTTCTTTTTGAGACTAACATTTTTATACCCTCTTATACTAACGCAACTTTAAAACGGGGATCACAACTTTCACGACTGCTCCTATTCTACGATCAACATTTATTTAAATCAAACAATTTCTTTTTCCCTTCACAATTATTACTGACTTCGTTTTTATAAATTGTAGCACATTTTATATTGAAGACGCAAAGACTATTCTCAAAATATTTAAGATAAAGTAAGTGTGTTTACCTTGATGTGGTCGAGCGTGTGCTGCGTGATGGGCGCGGGCGGCTGCGAGCCGGGCGGCGCCAGGCTGAGCGACAGGCTGAGCGCGCCGAGCCCCGCGCCGCCCAGCCCCGCGCCCACGGCCGCGCCGTTCACCAGCACCGAGCCCACCGACCCCACGCCGCCGCCCAGACCGTGGCTCTGCAACACGCACGCCCACACTTGTTTAGCATTACATTTTCCTTAACTTATTTTTTATAGGATTGTTTTGGTTTTCATCTAGGCCGTTTACACTTTACTTCACTGTAGTGTATGTGGTGTTAGTGGGAAGGGTAGTTGACTGTCAGTCAAATTAGCTACTCTTTATCAAAAACGCATTTTAATATAGAAATCCGACATAGTGACGTCACTATTTCTTATTTTCTTTGGGATCTAATGAGTACCTAATATAATGTTTTAGTTTGTAATCATATGAAATTCAACATTATTGACGATTATAATCACATAGCTAGAGCACTTTGAATACGAGTACAAGTTTAATAATTTTTCGTTAATCTAGTCAACTACCCTATTGCTAAATACACAAATACAAGGGTTTTTGTAGTGTGTATTGTTTCTGTGTAGTATGGAAATAAATGTTTTGTTTTGTGACACTCTCATTTGATGATTGTAAAACTGGTGTTAGTTAGTTACTTTATATTCAGTATTGCTACTGAAAACATAAAATCATTCGTAGACGATGCATATTTTTTTTTACCTGTATATTTTCAATATTCTGCTAATGTATACAATTAAAAAAGAGATATAAAGACTTGTGACTATGTTTTAATTTGTAATTTATACACAGAAAGCGAAATAGCAACAATACAATTACTCAGTTTTGTTTTGTGTTATCAAAGAATTTGAATAGGTGTGTACCTAAAATATATTTTTTTGGTATCACCTCATACCAATATTTGTAGACATCTGTTATTTTAACACTAGTTAATGTAACAACAACAGGAAACTGTCAATTTGTGCGATTGGCAGTTACATTAATACAACGTAGGAAAACAGATTTTTGTACATAGGTCTTTACTTCTTCACTTGGAAAGTCTTATTCATTACATATTATTTCTCATTTTTATGCAAAGGTCTACAAGAAATGTGCGAAGCAGAAAAACGGGCGTGACAAAATTTCCACCAATAGGATTGCTTTAAAACAGTGCTGTTTACCTCGGCTGATTAAAACGGTAGAGTTTTTCATTATGTACTAACTCGCTCCTATGGGGTCGCGACAGAATCGAATTCTTTTGGTGTTGCAATATTTATCGGACAACAAAACTGATTTGACTCAATTGCACTCATTGCTACACATATTCGGTTTTGCCGCCTGGCTAGACCGATTCACGCCGAAATGAATATGTGTTTAGCAAGCCTTTGCCGTCTGCTATATCATATTGTTGTTACATTACATAGTGTTTAGGTTAGTATATATAGTGTATAGTATATTGTATACAGTGTAAGCAGTAGCAGTTAGCAATAGGCGTCAGTGTCGCGTGACGGCGGCGCCGCTGAAACACGCTCACGACTGCGCCCGCGCACCACACGGGACCGCGCGCACAGAATACACATACCCGTATACGCACTAGTCTTGTGTTATATCAATAAATAATATAATAATATAGTATGTAAGTGAGAAATTTAGACCTTTATTGTTATATTTGCTTACCTTTATTGAGAGTACAGTAGAATAATTTATGCAAGGGTAAAGATTTTTTTACCCATTACTGTCTCCTCCCGAAAGAGGGGTTAGTATTTAAAACCGCGCGAAGATTATTTTGGAATGTAAAGTTGTTTCTTAATTATGCCTTAGCTAATATTCAAGCTCTTACTATTTAAAAAAAAACTATTATTTTAATTGACAAGACAAAAAGTTGACACCTCCCACGCCAGTGGTCGCAGGTTCGAAACCGAGGCAACACACCAATGACTTTTCGAAGTTATGTGTATATTAGAAATAATTATCACATGCTCCAACGGTGAAGGAAAAACATCGTGAGGAAACCTTGCATGCCTAAAAATTTGTTTAATACATTTATTGAGGGCATGCAAAGTCCCCAACCCGCACTTGGCCAGCGTGGTGGACTTAAGGCCAAATCCCTCCCTCATTACGGGAGGAGACCCTTGCCCAGCAGTGGGACAGTAATGGGTTAAATTTATTTAATTATTCTACTAAAAGGCTTATAACCGCAACCATTGTACCAAATATTAGACTAATTTATACGCAAAATTTTCGAATTAGACCAGTTTGATTCATAAGAGTTTTGTATTAGACAATTTCGATTCACAAGCTTTTTGTATTAGACTTGTTCAATTCATAAGCATCACACAATAGACTAGTCCGATTCATAAGCGTTTAGTATTCTGTCCACGTGCATCCGCAAGCTAGTGATAACGAGCGTGTTCGAGCGGTCACCTCTTTCACCTCAGTGGTGGGGACGGCGTAGGGCGAGCCCGTGGGGTTGTAGTTCGCCACTGGGCCGGCCACGTCGGCGTACGACACGTTGGGACAAGAGCCTGATTGTGGGTCGTCCACCACTTTCTGCAGGATCATCAGGCAGGCTTTCTTGTTGTTCTCTTTCTCGCCTGAAACAAGAGTAATACAAACGTGAGATGGAGAATTAATATACAGGTTAATTAATACACTAGTGATTTCTTACTCACATATTCTCATAAGACAAAGACCGTAAAATATGGGAATCCATCGAGTTTAAGACACTAAAATCCTATGAAATGAATGCTAATGCTAATGTCCAACCTACATTTCCGTTCGTATTCATTCATAAAAAAGGATATAATTACGCCCAGAACCTTTTTATCACAGATTTTTACAATTTTACATACGTAAATGAGTGCATAATTTGGACCTTATCGAACCTATGGGCGTATACGTTAATATCTAACTAGTAATGCCGAGTTATATCACAAAGTTAATTTGCCGATGACATGCAATTTAGGCAACATTTTGATCTAGCGACACGTCCGATGCAAGCATCATCCACACAAGTGCGGTGCAGCCACCGGGCAGCCTGCCAACCATGTGTACGCTACTATGTCCGCTAAAACTGTACACATTTATTTCCAACTACATCATTATAAATTCATCTCGTGTCGACTATATTTTTAACTATAATTACTTGGGTTTATTATTATACTGATTAATTTGGGTGACAAAGATTTTTTTTTATTTTTACCTCTAGCTTATAAAATGTTTCAAAATAATAACAGTTAAGTTAACCTTTTGTCGTATTTAAATAAAATAAAGCGTAAGTATTTTTACAGCATTTCCATAAAATGTATTAGTTTAAATTTTAAGTTTCTATTACTATAAATAATGCCGAAAATACGAGATACGTAAAAACGAACCACATACATGAATTTGATGATTGACACAACAATGAATTTATCATCAAACAGTGCAACATTCTTAAGCAGAACTAAGACGGTAAACCATGCTAAAGAAGAGAATCACAGCTTACTCATCACTGTCAGATAAGCTATCCTCTGGTTAAAGTAACACCAAGTGTATTAAAGTAACCGTCACAATTCCATTTCATAATCATCCTAAAGTGGTGAAATCGGGCTTAAATATTTCCCATTAAACTCAGATTAGTCGTCAAAGACCGTCTATCAAAGAGCAATCGCCTCAGCCTCACAGCTTTGAATGTACAGCAACACGGAGCGTGTTTGTCAATGCATTGACAATCAATCACCGCGGCGACAGACGGACAGACCGACAGGCGGGCGATTTGGACTGATTGCGCACCAAAGGCAAGTAATTGTAGTACTGTGAATATACT